>NC_090272.1:0-627857 GCF_040414725.1 Anabrus simplex | reverse complement strand
AACATGAAGATAAAATGGTGACCGGCGTCCTTTCAAACTTCTGATCTTTCGATATTGGTGAACCGAAGTAAAAAGGAAATAAATCGCACGGAAGTGGTGATGTGTCTAGAAATTGTCTGCGTAGGAGCGATCACTCTCTTAAAAAATAATGATAAAAAAAACTTGGTATGAAATATATTGCAGTGCGGATTGGATTTATCAAATACTATTATTGGCACTGGATCCTTGTAATGTTTTGGTGAAGGACTAGTATATTTCAATCTAAATTGTTTTATAAGAGAATTGAATACGATACTAAACTAGTTTTAACGACGCTGTTAATTTCATGGTAATGTAACTGATTTTGAACTACTTAGCTCTAATCAAGGGGCAGTGAACTTATTTGATTGTTTTCCGAGCTTCCTATTTTTTCTTCCCTTTGGTCCTTTGATCTAAATTTGATTTTTATTTCTGCCTTTGATTCCGGTGGGATTTGATTTTGCGATGTTTTGGCGTGGGTCCGTCGGCATGGCAACGGGTGTTGGTGTTGATTGTTGTAAATAAACAGTCCTGACGGTGGAGTACTTTCCTTCCTGGTTCGTCCTTCTGGACTGGATTTCTTGTGTTTCCTTTAATTTATTATATGTTTTGCCGGTCCCCTTTCTCTTGCATCCGTGTAATATGTTTTCCTGTTTCATTTTGTTAATTTAACTTCTCCCTACGTGTTGTGTTTTAAGTGGATTTACTTACTGTCTCCCTGTGAGGACTGCCCATTGATTGAACTGGATAGTTCAAGTGACTTAGCGTTTTAACTGATATTTGTTCATTTTATCCTAAAAATATTTTCATTAGTTCTAGTTCGTGGGGCCCCCTTAATTACCTTAGCATACGATTAGTTTATTTTTCTTACTATATATTAAATTTCATCTTAAATGTTATATTTTCAATCTTACGTCGTGGGCGTTTTCCAATTTCTCTTTGCTGTTTTTTTCTTTTAACTAATAAATATTATCTTACTTTAACAAAAACTCTGGTGTCCTTCCTTTAGTAAAATAACATCTGATACCCGGTTTACTTTTCAACTGTTTGATGTGTTATACCGTTGCTTCTTGAAGTGAGTTACTACTATTTTCTTACTACTGTTTGGTAGGTACGTGAGCGCGCTTCCTGACCTTTCTTTGACTCTTTGTGCTTTACCTCATTTAATTGTTAAAACTTTGCTGACCTTAACGTGGGGTTTCGGGTTTTGCCTGCGTATCGGGTCAATTCTCGCATTTATGTATGGTGTGGACTGTTTCATTCCTCGTCTAATATGTGCTGCTATCTCCCGTCAATCACCTACAATAAGTTTCCCCTCCCCGCGCGCTCTTCTACCTATCGGGGCGCGGCTATTGCCTGAAGGAGCAAACCTCGCCATTTTGTACTGTAAAAAGTTAGTCGCTGCGAGTCATGGCGTGCAGTTGTGTTAATGGGATTCTCAAGATGTTGGCGTCATGTTGGAGAATAGACCCTGGCTGAGGGACTTATGATATGGGTTTGAAACCCGTTTTACTTCATCTTCTGCATCGTCCTATTAGTAAATGGTTTTAACTAATTCTGACCTGGGAAACCAAACTCTTCAGTAACCGTCTGTAAGTATGTGAGAATCTAACTCATCTTCGCTGAGCGTCTGCTTCACCCAAGTATGTGGTTTCATCATTTGCCAAGTTACATCCTGTGATTATGAAACTGCGAGGAAATTCATGTGATCCGTCTTTTGAAATTAACTATTTCACGGTGGAAGTTTGAGAAATTAATTATTTTGTAAACTACAAACCGGACGGTCGTGTGGTTATTTCTACTAACATATCAAACTTATAGGCATGTAAAGACTATGAAAAGAAGGAGATTTTACTTATTAACCATCATTTTCACCCGTTAATTAATAATGTAAATTCAAATTGTGTCGTGGCACTCTGTTGCCTTTATTCTGTGCGAGGTTTTGCAGTAGCATATAATTCTAGTTTCCTGGTTTTTTAAGGGCAACTTGCTTCTTCTGTTTTTCCGGCATTTTATGTTTAGTGAATTTCTAACTTTATTTTGGGTTTCTCGCCTTTGTTGTGCCTTGTACCATATTGTTGGACGCGGCGTGTGTTTTGGGTTGCCATGGCAACGTTTTTCTTTTGGGGCGGTATTGTTGATTGTTGCCGGTGGGTTTGGTGTGTTGGTTGTGAGACCTAAGATTACTGATATATTTTCGACTGATGTGAAAGATTTCCCTATCCTCGCTTGGTCTCTTCTTGTTTTCCTCCTGTTTTCCTGTGTGATTATCGCTCGTGGATTGAATTTGTGCCCTCGTGTTTTTTTATTGGGCTAGAGTTTTATGTTTCTGCGAAGCCTCATATTGCTAACTATTTCAATTAAACTGATCAAATGAGTAGGTTTTCCCAAGGTTTAAGCTTTAGTTTTAATTTCATTTTAGTTACGTTAACAAACGGGCCCGTGTACACTTTCTCTAGTCAACTTAAGTTTTTATTCGTATAATTTTCTGTAACAGTTATGTTATCAATCCGAACTATTTCTTGCAATGAATTTAGTGTTATAAATTAGAGCCACTTTCTTTTTAAGTTAATGATTTCCATCAGTGTTATTACCTGATAGGCCTGCGTTTTCAGTCCGTGTTATTCTCTATTTTTCACTGTTTATTTTCAAACTAAACAATTTTATTCTCTCAGATGGGACGATGTTAGTTTTGCTTCAATGTTAAGTTTTCATTCCTTAATTAAAGTTTTGTTCGAAAAGATAATCAAGAGTTTTCTTTCATTATCTAAGTGGTTCAACGCTCTGGGTGTTTTCATGGGCCGCATGGTAAGTACTTGATTGATGTAATTTTCCTATCTTTGTTTCTGACTTTCATATTTTGCTTTTGGTAACTGTCTATTTCACACCGGTTCATAGGTTGTACCGACCGGTGTTTGTTTGCTAACCGCTAGTGTGGTGAGTTAACTGCGCTGGTGGCTTAGTAAAGTGGTAGCAGAAAGCTCTGGTTGCCTTTTTTTCTTGAGGGCGCTGCTAACCATTGTCCTCTTTTCCCCTTTTTTCCCTGGGTAATTGTACTTGTGACGGCGTTGAATGGCTGGATTATGAAGGAGGACTATATATGGTAACTATATGCATAATTGTGAAAAGAAGTGCAAGTATCTTTCCTAATTTTTTGAACTCTGTTTCATGTTCATTCATCATGTCCCGAGCGGTGTTGTTTCCATACCATTTGCGGAAAGCAGAAGTCTTGTATGAGCTCCAGGTTCGTGGCTTGGAGACTGACGGCACTGCTACTGAATGTGCAGCTCGTTTGTCATCCCATCTCCAGGTTCCGATTGATCTATCTAAGGTAGAAGTTAACAACTCCGGTGAGTCCATTCTTGATATTAAAAGTAATGTAGAGGAGATTCAATCCTTCAGAAATGAATTTATTGAGGTGACGCCTACCAAAGCCCAAGTAGATCGGCTCAAGGCTAGATCATTCCACTATTGTGGGCGGATTCAAGACCTTTTAACCGTTAAACCTGCTGCAGAAAATATTAGTGAGTTAACACGTTTGTTATGTCTCGCCTCTAGTATTTCATCTGAGTTAGACCTGATATTAGCGTGGAGAGAGGTAGAAAATGTATCTGTGGTTGACAGACAAAGTCCTTTGTGTCCTAACCCTAATTACTATCCTAACCGAGTTGCTTCCAATACTAATGAACAAGAGTCTACCTGTGTTCCTACGTCTGTGTTAGAAAGCCTCATCTCTAGGTTAAATGTTACCCCTTCTCATAATCCCCTTAAGGAACTGTTTAACGGAGTTAAGAATTTTTCTGTGAATTCAATCGAAGAAACTTTAAGATTCCTAAGATTCCTTGTAGAAATCAAGGAATCCGCTTGTGTATATTCTGTTGACGATCTGGGCATGTATAGGGCCTTATTTTCCCATTGCGAGGGTATTTTAAAGAGAGAAATTTCTGAGGCTATTTCTCAGAAGTGTAAAATTGATGATTTTCATGAACTAATTCTTGATAAATTTATTACCTCCTTAGCCCTTCAGAGTCTCATTCCACAGCATTGCTTCAGGACTCAGTACCTTCATGAAAATTTGCTAACATACATCGTTGATGTGAAATTCTTTTGTAAGGTGTTCCGAATTACGGTCCCTGAAGAAGAAATGGTAACTTGTATACTAAAAGGTATATCTCCTGCCTATCGGTCTTACCTTTCCCTTATGAGGTGTCCTACAAATTTCAGTGAACTTGAGGCCGCGTGTTCCTTCGCAGAAGATGTAAAGCACGGAGACGCGTCCAGACCTGTACACCTACCTCCCCCTATTAATCCCAGTTATCCAGTGGGTTCTAAAACTGGTAATGGTTCTAATCTTAAAGCATGTTTTGTACGTGGTTCTGTCGAGCATCTTAGGAATTCTTGTCCTTCCAAGAAAAGAAAACTGGATATTTGTTGCTATTTGTGTGGTTCTCGGCAACATTCCAAAAATTTCTGCCCTAACTCCTTCCATAGACGTAGCAAATGACAAAAGGGTAATGGTAAACTATCTGCATTTCAAAATTCCGTGAATTCAAACGATTTGAATGAAGTTCTCTGTCCTGAATGTAATAAAATATATGGGCACGTTTCTTCCCATGGTACTTTCACTAAGGTGGAAGTAAATAATGAACCTGTCCTTGCATTGGTGGATTCAGGTAGTACGGTGAATTTGATTCATTTTGATTGGTATAGTTGTCTGAAGAGTGCCTGTAAATTTTCTGAATTGCAACCCGTTGGCATTAAATGTGTTGCAGCTAATGGTAACAAATTGGATATTTTGGGAACTGTGAGAGTAAAACTAAGAATAGGAAATTTCACTTGGAAAATTACCTTCCTAGTTTCATCCCAACTATCCTGCAATGTAATTTTAGGATCTGGATTCTTGTCAAAAACTGGATTAGTTCTTGATCTTCAGGACAAAATGGTTTTTTTTAAATTTTCTCCCACCTGTAAATTTAAATTGATTGAGAGTTCTAGGGGTACCCTTAATGTCTCTTGTGTATCTGGGTCTGTACTAGATGAAAGTAGTGGTATTGAAAACTTAAAACTTGATCATTTAAGTAAAGAAAAGGCTGAGGTAATCCGTGCTCTCTGTAGTGAATTTCCTGAAGTATTCACCAGTAAATTAGGGCTAACTGATGCTCTTGAATATGATATCGAACTAACCGATACCAAACCTGTGAGGTCTCCTACGTATAGACTCTCTCCTCCACGTATGTTGGAATTAAAAAAGATTATTGAGAAAATGCTTGCGGAAGGGGTTATCCGACCTTCTACCTCTCCATATGCCTCTCCTGTTTTCCTTGTACCCAAGCCCTCTGGTGGCTTCCGTGCTGTTCTGGACTATAGGAAATTAAACCAGAAAGTGGTTCTTCAGTCTATTCCGTTACCTGACCTGCACACCTGCTTTGGGTGGTTTTATGGGGTGAAGTTTTTCACATTACTGGACCTTAACCAGGCCTACTATCAAATTCCTTTATCTAAGCGGTCGATACCACTTACTGCCTTCATTACTGACTGGAATTTGTATGAATTTCTCCGTCTCCCGTTCGGTTTGAATTCTGGTGCTGGTGTTCTCACACGTTTGCTTGATTCTATCCTCTGATATCAAATTTAAATGCGTTTTCAACTATCTTGATGATGTCGTTATATATGCTAAAACCTTTGAAGAACATGTGACCCATGTTCGGGAAGTTCTTGAGCGCTTGAGGAAAGCTGGCCTCACCGTTAAGCTATCTTAGGTAGCCTTCGCCCAACCGAGTATGTCCTTTCTTGGACACGTTGTCTCTTCAAATGGAGTTTCCATTGATCAATCCAGGACACAGGCCATTCGTGAGTTCCAGGCTCCTAAGGATGTCAAAGGCATTGCCCGTTTTGTGGGAATGGTTAACTTTTTCAGGAAATGTATTCCCAATTTCTCTGATGTAGCTGCTCCTCTCAATCATTTAAGGCGGAAAGATGTGAAGTTCTTCTGGGGTCCTCTTCAACAAGAAGCTTTTGAGAAATTGAAGCTTGCTCTGTCGAATGCCCCTGCTTTGGCCATACCGGATTTTTCTAAACGCTTTATTGTTCAGACCGACGCATTCGGAAAGGCTATTGCTGGTGTACTCCTGCAAGAGTACGAGGATGGACGCAGACCTGTTGCATATGCCTCCCGTGTCCTAACTGATCTTGAGAGTAAATACTCTGTTTACGAGTTGGAGTGCCTTGCTGTCCTGTTTGCCCTCGAAAAGTTTCGGCCATTTGTTGAACATGTAAATTTTGACCTGGAGACTGATAATCAGGCTTTGTCGTGGGTTTTGAACCGGCCCAAAAGAACTGGGAGGATCACTCGATGGGCACTTAGGATTTCTGCCTTTAATTTTCAAGTTAAGCATATCAGAGGTACAGATAATGTCATCGCCGATAGTCTAAGCAGAATATTTGATGGGGAACCTTGTCCTAAGGAAAAATCTGATGATGTACATTTTGATGAAAGTAATGTCGTTGGAGTTAGTGCCATCCTTACTAATCTACCTGTACTTTACCATGAATTTGAAGATCATCAGAAATCTGACCCTGAATTAAGTGAGATCATCAACAAAATTAACAATGGAACTCTAGTGAAACCTTACTCTCTAGTCAAGGGAGTCCTGTGTTGTAAGGGTCGAGGAGACCATAGTTTCAAAATTGTTGTGCCCAAGGTGCTAGTACCAATTATCTTCAAGTATTATCACTACTGTCCAATTGGAAGTCATTTAGGTATGTTCAAAACTAGGCAGAAAATTAGGCAGTTTTTCATTTGGAAAAGGATGGACAGTGACATCAGAAACATGATTAAGTCATGTAAAATTCGTGCCATCAGTAAACCTAGTTTGAACAACCGTGTAGGTTTGTTATCATCCTCACAAGCCACTCGCCCGATGGAGCGACTATTCATCGACCACGTGGGACCAATGGTTCGATCTTCTCAGGGGAACACCCATATCTTTGTGTGTGTCGATGCGTTCTCACGGTTCACTTGGATCTTTCCTACTAGGTCTACCACTTCTCGGACTACTATTAACTGTCTAAATTATATCTTTGCTTCTTTCGGCCCTCCCAAGTTCCTTGTTTCTGATAATGCCAGTGCTTTCACTAGTCATCTGTTTAAAAGATACCTTTTCGAGTTGTGTATCTCACATGTCACAACCACTTCTTATTATCCAAACCCATCTTATGCTGAAAGAGTAAATAGAAATTTGAAGTCTGCGTTGATAGCCTATCATCACAATAATCAGTCTAAGTGGGACTCCTGTTTGCATTGGTTAGCTCATGCTTTCAACTCTGCGATCCATGAGTCTCATGGAAAAACGCCCATGTCCTTTATGTTTTCTTACATTCCATATTCCCCGATTACAAATGTGCTTGGTATTGATGATCTTTTGCCTGATCTCTCTAAACCACATGATGTTCGGAAGGTTTGGGACGAAGCAAAGAAAAACCTGTCCGTGTCATATGAGAAAGCCAAGAAAAGGTACAATTTGGGTAGGAAATCAACTAGAGTGAAGGTTGGCGATACAGTCTTCATTAAATGTTATCCCATCAGTAAAGCTGTTAATAAATTTTCTGCCAAGCTGGCGCCTAGGTATCAAGGTCCCTGCACCGTATTGCAATTCCTGTCCCCGGTATCAATGTTAGTGAGTGACCCGGTTGCTAAAAGAATTAGGCGTGTCCATCTGTCTCAAATTAAACCTGGTTGATGTACAGTACTGTTCTACTGTTTCCTTTCCTTTGGGTTTCTGTTTTGTCAAGCACTTGGAGGGCTGGAATCGACATACAACTGAGAACTGCATTTCAGTGAGATAATTAAACAGTTAACACGTTACTGTTTATTGTAAGTGTACTTGTCAGTTTCATTTAGGTACATGTTTCTGTGACTTTGGAACCTAAGGTTGTTATGCTTCTATTTGTTTTGGTACTGCTGATGTTTCAGGTGTGAACATGGTGGTTTGGTGGTGTGTGGAATGTGTCACATGTCTGTTTCTTGGGGTTTGTTACCAATAATTTTCAGAGCTGTACACCTAATATCATACCTTTTCTGGGTTTAAATTTTTATTTATCATGACAAATCTGCCTTGGCTGTGAGTAGGATTTGATAATGAATTCTTCGAGTCTGCCTTTCGTCATCCTTGATGCTCATACTGTGGTATAGCAAAATGTTATGACCGTGTCCTGTTGATATGTATTTATCCTCCTGTGCAGGGTATCTATTTGGTAGCCTTCTGAACTATTGGTTGCTCGTTTTAATTTCGTCACCTGGGTGATTGTTCTAAAATATATTTTTAAAAAAATTGGTTGAGTTTTAACTATCTGGGTGGTTGATTTAATCATGGAATATTTTGTTCATATCCTTGACTTGTTTCTGGTTTTCGTGATCTTATCATTATTTATCTCTTTGAAATTAGGCTTAATATATTATTCTGTACTTTATTTGTGGGCTTCTATCGATTTTCAATAATAACTGTACCTGAGTGCCATTTGTTTAAGCTTCGAAGATTAACACAGTTACTTACCGCTGATCAGTTTCTGCAATCCTGTTGTTTTGGTGAAATCCTTTGGGGTGGTCTGTTAACCTGTGTCGGAGTTGGTAGACCGTTTGCTTCGTGCATGGATCTTGGATCTTTATGGTTTTTCCATCTCTAGCTATTGGTTTCAGTCCCTCTTCATTTCTAATGCTGCGTTGCCCTTTGATAATTATTCTGAGAACTGACAGTAGTAACTCTATTCTTAGTAATATCAATTTATTCCTTACTTGGCTTATGGTTTTCCTTTGGTTGAATGTATTATCCCATTGTTTTGAAATTTTGTCCTGTTTTAAAACTACTCTTCCTCTATGGGTGGTATTAGGTTGTCCTTTATGATGTTCATGAATCTTGTGGTATTTTATTCCACGCATTACTATTATCGCCACACTATTTAATTTTTTCTTGGATTTAGTATCTTGTTGATCTTATCGTTCTGTGCGAGTTGTGGAGTGTATGTTGGGGTGTTGACAGTAACCATCTTCCATCTATTGATATTATGTTGAGTAGAGAAGTCAATACATGGGCTTGAAGCCGGAGAAGTTATCTTCTTTTACCTTTGTGCTTGGTTTCCTAGTCCTGAATTTGGTGGTGGTGTGGTTTTGCAACATGAATTTGTTAAGATGTTGTGTGGCATGTCGTGGTAGAGGGACCCTGTTATATTGTCTCTTAGTGCTGGTTACCATTGCTCCTGTGAGGATTCTGTGAGTCAATATTAGTTGTGTTATTGCACTCTGGTGGGTGTTTAAGCACCTTTGATTGAACCATTGTGTCTTTGTGAAGATGGAAATTAATTAGGCAGATTGTGCCTGCAACTCGTGTGGAATGTTATGGATTTGGTGATTTTCCTATCTTTGTTTCTGACTTTCATATTTTGCTTTTGGTAACTGTCTATTTCACACCGGTTCATAGGTTGTACCGACCGGTGTTTGTTTGCTAACCGCTAGTGTGGTGAGTTAACTGCGCTGGTGGCTTAGTACAAAGAAGATATTTTTAAATAGAGCATGAATTACGTCGTGTAGGTATTATTAAGTAAGCGCTTACCCTCACCTAAGTCATCCAACTGTAGTATATAGTCGATCGAGTAGCTATATTCGTATAGATTATTTTCCAACAGTCTCCCTTCCTTAGGGTGTTGACTCCGCCTCTAGTTGTAGAGCCGGTCTCAAGCCCGGATAAAGAGAGGACAGGCACCCTAGCCCTTTAGCCCTTTTGCCCATTAGCACTTTAGCCCTTTTGCCATTTTCCCATTAGCACTTTTGCCCATTAGCCCTTTAGCTTATTAGCCCTACAGGGAATGTGCGGTAATCTAATCTTCTTAGAACAAAGTTATCCCCTGACATGTTCTAAACACATGTTGTGTCGAGTACAGTGTTCTATTTTAGCCTTGATCACTTATTTAGTGTTCTAAACACTTCAATCAATGTTCCGATCACATGATAAAGTTCACGGCATAGAGTGCAGTGTTCGATTCTAGGCTTGTTACGTTTCTTTTGTGATTTGCAAGTCTAAACATGCTTAATGACGTCATCACTGCAGCACGTGCTTACTCTAGCTATTCCGATGCAGGTTTAAACTTGTTCGATAGAACTATGCCTTGACATAAGAGGAGGCCATAACAGCTTATCTATAGCCGCTATTGTCTAAAGATAACTGCTGTGAAGAAAAAGCACGTCAAATTTTTCAAATTGCCCGCCACCACATTTCAAAGTTATGAGGTTTACTGCTGTAAAAATACCTGCACGATGCAAAGCTAGCTTTCTTCATCAGAGCAGCCACCATCTTGTGTGAGCACCTCTAGGCCGTATCATAAGGAGCTGTGTATAGTCATCGTCTTGTCGCTGCTACCTCGCGCAAGCACCCCTAGGATGTCTCATAAGAGCAGCAGCCATCTTGTGCAAGCGCTCTTAAGCTGTCTCATAAGAAGCTATGTATAGCCGCCATCTTGTAGAAATAGATAGGTGCCAATGCCAAAGGGCCTAAGTAGGAATCGAACCGTCGGTCTCATCATTAGACTATGTTTTCCTTATGTTATCATGTTCCTGATACTGCAAACCTAGGTAATAGGTAGAAAAATGTTGTCCGTTTTGCTCTACGATGCACCGTTTTCGAGATATTTAACATTTTGCATCTAAGCCCCAAATGTAATGAATCGAACCTGCACGGCACGTTATACTCTCTACCATAGCTAGACTTGATCATGTTACGAAGACTTGCCTCATTACAAGCTGAAACAGAGCTAATGCCAAAGGGGCTAAGTTGGAACCGAACCGTTGATCTCATCATTAGACTATGTTTTTCTTATGCTATCATGTTCCTCATACTGCGAACCGAGGTATTGGGCAGAAAAATTTAGTCCGTTTTGCTCTACGATGCACTGTTCTCGAGATATTTAACATTTTGCATTTAAGCCCCAAGTTTAATGAATCGAACTAGCATGATACGTTAGCCTCTAAGCTTGCTTTCTTCACAAGAGCAGCAGCCATATTGCGCAAGCACCCTCAAGGCGTCTCATAGGGAGTCGCGTATAGCCGCCATCTTGTGTCCGCCATCTTGCGCAAGCATCCTTAGGGCATCTCTAGCGATCTTGTGCAAAAGACCCTTAAGCCGCCTCATAAGAGCAACCGCCATCTTGCGCAAGCATCCCTAGGGCGTCTCATAAGGAGCCTTGTATAACCGTCATCTTGCGCAAGCATCCCAAGGGAGTCTCATAAGAACCTATGTATAGCGGCCATCTTGCATAAGCACCTTTAAGGAGTCATGTGTAGCCACCATCTTGTGCAATTAGCGTTGAGAGATTATCCGCCACCATATTTCAAAGGTATGTACCTAAAGAGTGTAGCACTGAGGTTTGCGATGTAAGATGGGGATGACAGCTGACAAAGAGCGCGTGAGTTTGTGTACTAAACAAGAGCACGTGGAATTTTTCAATTTGCCGCCACCCACATTTCAAAGATATCTAGCTAAAGATGGCAGCACGGTACTCTCTTGATTAAAGATGGCGGATGACAGCTAACAGAACTTTTCAAATTGCCCGCTACTACTTGTCATAAAGATGGGAGCACGGTGCTCTGTGGATTAAAGATGGCGGATGACAGCTAACGAAATTGCCCGCATGATAGCAGCACAGTGCTCTATTGATTAAAGATGGCGGATGACGGCAGTCAAAAAAGCACGTGGCTTTGTTTCCAAACAAGAGCACATAGAATTTTTCAAATTGCCGCCACCACATTTCAAAGGTATCTAGCTAAAGAGTGCAGCACTGAGGTTTGTGATGCAAGATGGCGGATGACAGCTGTCAGAGAAAAGGACGTGAGTTTGTAAAGCACGTGGAATTTGCCACCGCCACAAAAAGGGCAGCACGGTGCTCAAAGATGGCTGATGTTACGTGGAATTGTCTGCCACCACATTTCAAAGGTATCTAGCTAAAGAGGGCAGCACGGTGCTCAAAGATGGCTGCTGTCAAAAAGCATTTTTCAAATTATGCGCCACATATCAAAAGTAAGTAGCTAAAGAGGGCAGCACTGTGCTCTATAGATTAAAGATTTCGGATGACAGCTGTCAAAAAAGCACGTGGATTTGTATACCGATTCAAATCTTGCGCTAGTGAGGTTAATTTGGTAGCACTAAGGTTTAGGCTCGCCAAGATGGCAGCACTGCGGATGACACAGGTGACGAATTTGCAGCTACTGTGATAAAGAGGGCAGCACGGTGCTCTGTAGTTTAAAGATGGCTGATGACAGCTGTCAAAAAGCACGTGGATTTGTTTACAAATTCAAATCTCGCGCTAGTGAGGTTAAATTGGTACCGCTAAGGTTTAGGTCCGTCAAGATGGCTGCACTGAGGTTTGCGATACGTTGTTGTCTGTCAAAAAGTACGTGGATTTGTTTACAAATTCAAATCTCGCGCTTGTGAGGTTAAGTTGGTACTACTGAGGTTTAGGCCCGTCGAGATGGCAGTACTGAGGTTAGCGATGCGTTGTTGTCGATGATAGCTGTCAAAAAGCACGTGGCTTTGTTTACCAATTCAAATTTCCCGCGGGTGGTGGAGCGGGCCTCTGGGAAGGCCTCTGGCTGTGGTGGTGGTGGTGGAGGAGGCCTCTGGGAGGCCTCTGGCTGTGGTGGCGTTGGAGGAGGCCTCTGGGAGCCGGTGGTGGTGGTGGCGGCCGAACTGTCCTATTATACTACTGCTCCTAGAACGTTCTGTCGATGAGCTGTTCCTATTACTCGTCGATTACCTTCCCTTCTAGTATCAATCGTCATACATGTCTAACAGGTTTTTAAGATTACGATTTAATCATAATTTACTCCTATTTTAATCACATCCTCTTTGTCATGATTATTATGATCTTATTTTATTTTTTATTATTATTCTCATTATTATTAGGTCTTAATCCCTTATACTTTCTTTTGAAGATCGTAATTACTTATGACCTTATCAACTCACTGGCAACAGGGATTACTCATCACCGAATTCGAAAAATAAAAGAAACCATTATTCCAAGAAAATACAAAGACAGGACAATATTGAAATAACAAATCAACGAAGGAATGAATACTCTACCAATCACCATTAAGTACAACATTACTAAAGAAACTACATTCCTCTAAGCAAGAATACAATCTACTAGGCATCTACTAAAAGAGAAGAAATTTTACAGCGGTACTTATAGTTCCGATGAGAATTCGTGGCGTCGGGATGCTGCTATGGGCGTCGGCGTCCTCTTCTTCAGCTATGACGGTTTACAGGTGTACAAGGTCATCGTGTTGGCATGCACACTGGAGTCTAATCCATCATGACTATGGCTACGTCCAGCATCGTCGTATTACTCCAGCAAAGTTCCGGAAAATTCCAATCCTTTCCTCGTGTTCGTTGCATCTTGACTGCTATGTTTCACGGAGATAGCTGAAACTGAAATTCTGCATTAACAATAGGATCCATACTAGTTGTAACTCACTAAATTATTCACAACACTTAACTGGTGCAACGATGTATTTTCAGGTCCAGGTTTACTACCAGCTTCGACTTCCAAACAAATTCACCTAGTTACGATACGTCTTAAAGCTGACCAATAATATTACTGGTTATTACGATGTTTAAAGGCCATATTATTTCTCGAATATTCCCATAAGATCGTGCCTTTCCTTTATAATGTCCAATGGAACATTCCCTGAGTTTTTATTATAAGACTCGGCTTCAATAAACACACGAACTGTTTGCGGTTCAGCAAGTTCCACACGGGAAAATGTGCGGCTGTAATAAACTCGCTAGATACTGCATTGAGCTAACGACAAGTTGCACTGACACTCAGCTAAAGCAATGGTTGTGCCATACGAGAATTATACAGGTATTAACGTCGTTTGCAAATATTCTTCCTTTCCGTAGAGAATGCACTGTTCATCTTCTCCGTAAGAATACGACTGTACGACGTTCTTCAAAACTGTTCTGGTCGTCGTTTCGTAAGGTACTCTTCTGTACTGTTCGGTGTTTCACAAGAGACTCTTCCTCGACTTTGTTCTAGAAAAATCCTAAAATTTTCTAGCACCTTCCTCTATTTCCATTGGCTGTTGGCCATCATGCGCCGTGATTCGTCTTTCAGAGCTGCGAGTGGCTTCTAGAGAATACTATTCCCCTCTCGTCTGCCGGTGTGTCAGGTGACGGAACTGCGTGTGCTGGCGGCCTTCAACAGCTGTTGACCTACTTTCGGCTGGCTCCCATCGGCACGGCACGGTAACAGCTGATACACGCGCTCTCGTAAACCAATATTCCGTAATAAAATTTTTCCATCTTTCCTAAATTAACTGAGGCACCATTTAGACGGGTGCAGTCTGTCCTTTACCTTCCAGGCTGACACATCGGCACTGGTGGTCATTTGAGTGGTGATGTATTGTTGTTGTTATTGGAGTTACTTATTATGTGGGTTGTTGTAGTATGGACACCTTGAGGAGGTTGTACATTGCCTTTTTATTTTTCTCTTGGTGTCAAGGTGGATTTTTTGAAAACTCATTTTATGTATCTACAACTCATTTTGGGAAAAAATCTTAACTAATGTGTTTATTTTGGTGTCTGTCACCTGACTTGTGGTTCAACTTCTTATATTCTCTGCCATAACTTGTTCATCTGAGGTCAGCTTACTTAAGCTTGTGGATTGAAACGTCATTTCAATTAACCTGTCTATCTAAGGCATTTTATAATGGGAGTTTCATCTGAATGATGTCGTTGGTATGGTAAGTTATCGTTCTGTCATGAAGAAGAATGAGTATGGGATTATTCGGTTCGTGCAGTCGGTACTGCAGTCATCGATCCTCTATCTGATATGGGGCCCGTAGAGGGACTGTGTGATTTGTGAATTGTTTATCTCCCGAGTTTCTTCTTGCCTTTCTCTGTCCCGGTACTCTTAGAGTGTTAGTGTAGGTGTCGATATTGTGTGTTGATTGCCTGGTAATCGTTGCTGGTTCGGTTGTTGATGACCCACCTTAACGCGTACCATCCATCTGAATTGTACATATGTCTCCAACTGTAATTGGTCCTTGCCGTTGTTTTCAAAATTCATGTCTCCTCTTGTTTACTGTCCTGTACTATGCATGGTTGTTTGGTGTTTCTTAAATTTATTTATGTTCAAGCCATTGATCTTCTATTGGAATGAGAATATGTGTAGTGGACTATGGAAGTTGAAGCAGTGTAAATGAATAATTAATTTTAACCAAGAGATGATTTAGAAATTTTAAAGAATGTAGGTCATGTATTGATTGATGAGTTTCCAGCTCACAGATATATCTGTTTGGAATTTATCTTGGTTTGTATATTGCAATGCCCTACTCTTATCTTTGGTATGTAGTTGACCGTGTGTGACCTGCCATTCATTTTGTATGGCGTGCTGTGGTATTTTGATTTGTTTGGAAGAAACTGATGATAAAGCGATTGGTGTGGTTGGTCACTTAACAAATTACCTAAAGATTGTGGAATTGACTTATTCCTCGAGGAAGCTTATGTTTCCTTATTTATTATTTTTTTCTCCTTCTCCTTGTGTTTTATTTAAAATGATTGTGTGGTAGTATGGTTATCACTCATGAAGTCATGTCTTTCCCTACAATTGAAGCCCCTGAGTCAACTCAAGAGAGAATTATGTTATGTTTAAAACCTTGTAAGACCCGTCTTATCGTGTAATTGTACCTCTGAAAATTTATAGTGGTTAAGTGAATTACGATTTCCTTAGTATGTTTAGTATTATCTGGACATTTCATGGAAGATTAGCATCCTGGTGATATTTTGCATGAAAAAGTGATTTAATTGAACACTAAACAACTGCGTGTGATCTGTATCACTGCGTTATACATCACCCAAGTCTACCTCTACTCTCTTCGAGTAACGTCAATGATAATTATTGAAGGTGGCGCATTTTCTTCTATATATACTCCTGCAACAACAACAAGGCATGCTGGTTATGCCCCACCCGTGGTCGCACCTTTCGAGGGGGAGGCTGTAATGGAATTACAATTATTACCTGCTAGGGAACAATGTACTCTGCATTATATTTATGCGCTGTGACCTTGTCTGCATCTCTACGAAAACAAATATCGGAAGGAATGATCTTCCTTAAAGGCTAATGGTGAGACATCTAGCGGTCAACTCGGAACTTGAGGCGAGAGCTCGCTAAGCGGTGCTGCTATCTGGTCGCGATAAGTGAAGTATGAGTCCGACAATTAACTCTGAGCAGCAGTTGTTTGGATGATTGATTCTTGTGGCTGAATTGGAATAAGATGCTTCGCTACGGGTCCTGTTTCTTGGATAAAATTGTAAAGGAAGAAGGAAGAATGGTCGTGGGACTCGATCCAGGGTGATGTTTTCCCAATCTGGCCGTAAGGCCTGAAGAATTTATGGGTAAATTTTTTAATATAGATTTTGATTCATGCTAGCGACCGACCTTGTAAGTAAATCTTAACCGTTTCTGTACTGTTAACCTACCAAAACGAGAGTGCTGTAATCATGCTAAGAGACGTGGACACCTTTAAAAGCAAGGATATGTAAGAAAGTCTACAGTTGGTTTTTGAACATTTGGAGGTTGTTTTAAAATTGAAGAATTGAGAATCGGGTCTTAATCATATCTACATTATTTTCATGTCCTCGGGGTTTCAATTTTAATGTATGGTTGATATTTATTTTTCCTTTAATTCGGTTATTTCTAATTTTCATGTCTGTAAAGGTATATTTACGTTGAAGAGCTCTCAACTAACCTATCATATAAGTAGTCTCTGGATAAGCTTATGGCGCTTGAATTTCATTTCCTTAATGTCATAATAATTATATTAATTATTTAAAATATTTTCAAGACATCTTGGCCAAGTATAAGAAAGAAAAGTGTTTTCAGGGAAGGCTTATCTAATGAGTTACTCGGTTTTTCAAGTTCTCATTTGATTTCGGTGCTCGTCATCTGTTTCTGTTCGATGTCATAGAATGCACACATGACATTTTGCCTTGCGGTGTGAAACTGACATTTGTGAGTCAGTTGATTATTATTATTATTATTATTATTATTATTATTATTAATGGCTTGACTGTCATTCCATTGGGGAATGATCTTGCGTCCTCGTTGATGTGTTCTACTGCGATTGATTTGTTTATTTGAGCTGAGTTACCGACTCTTGGGTGATATTGGATTAGTTTATTCTATTTCTGATTTTAATTGCATGTTCTTGAATTATTATTACTTCAATATTTGAGATTGTGTGATTTTTGCGTGTTATGTCTGTTTGCGGGGCTATTTGTTAACCGAGATACTTCATTAGAAGGTTTTCACCGTTCAATTCCTCAGAAACCTTTGAGACTTTCAGACTGTAAGGAGTTAATTTAATCTTAATTTACCTTCAACCTACGATTATTTATTAATCTGAGGTGTTTTCTATTTTCTTTTAAGAGGTCGACGCCAGAATTTTAATATTCTTATTCTTTTAATTAATCTGAAAAGGTGTTATCATTCCTTGAGTAATTACAATTTCTCATATTTTAATTGTGAGTTCCGAAGTTATAAATAATTTGGATAATTAAAGTTTGTTTCCTAAAATTATTGACGAATTATTATTTCAGCCAAGTTTAATTAATTAAGCTTAATTTAAGTTGATTCACAAGACCTCTTGTGTTCAGAGCTTCCACAATTGGCGACGTTCTTTCTCTCTGGATAATGGTATGTATTTCTGATTTTATGTTAATTTTTTATCATTATCTGAGGACGTGCCAACACTCTTGCATTTTTTATCTTGTGTTGTGAGAGAATGAGTAGGTGTAAGGAGGCAAAGGAATGCAATAAGTACAACTTTTTGAATGCAATAAAATATTTATTTACAATGTACTACAACAGTTTTCGTTTTGCTGCTGACAAGGATGGTATGCTTCTTAACAGCTTTCTGCGAAGAGATAGCATGCTTCCGAAATTGTAATACCTCCTGCAACATTCGAATTAAACAAAACATTTAGAAATATATTATACTAAGTATTTTGTGCGTTGAAAAGGAGATAATGCAGTTCTTACCTTGTTGTTATTCATGTGGTTTGTTCATTTTCTGATTCATCGTCATCATGTACTCGAAAACGTTCATCCATACACTGTGCACAGTGTTCAGTCCTCGGATTTGGTCCATCCGAATCATCATCATCATTTTCCCCTTGATGGTTGCAATGACGTTGACAGGTTCTGCATAAAGGTACTTCGATTGACATCTTACTGTGTAGAGGAAGGATATCCCAAAAATCATGTACGTAAGGGCAGCGTACGTAGATAAAAATCCAGGTGGTAAATATTGAATGAGATGTTTTTGCATCTCATATAAGGTTCTATGTTTATTGAACATCTTAATAGCCTCACTTACTCGTGTGAGATGAATAAGATGTTGCGTATGAGCATGCGAACAGCATGCACATTCACAGTTTTCTTTGTTATACTCTATTTGTTCCATAGCGTACGATGTCGAAACACACACTAATGTTGATGATAAAGGGCTATCTTTATTTATAGTCTCGTAACAATATTCGTTAGCGGATGTTAAGTTTCACAACTCATATGAATAATAAGACAATAGGCTGTTGTGTTAGCAGGAATGTTTTCAGATGTTTCAAATTCTAATCGAATATCAACAGGAGATTCTTTTATAGATTCTTCATGATAAGAGCAGTCTATAACTACAATCGGTGCTTTTTTTTAAATTCCTGAGGCGAAAAAAGCGGACGATCTTCTTTCTGATAATACGATGATTGGATTTTCCAAAACATGTCATAGAGAATACCAGATTTATTTCTCTCAAAGTTAATGTCTATGTTTTCGTAGAGACACGTAATTCCATTTAGATATAGTCTAGCATGTCTTAATTTACAGTGATCAAACAGTGAGCTATCTTTTTCGTGATTTAATTTACGATTTGTTTGAAAACCAAAAATAATACACACTGGCTTCTCAGTAATACGTGACGTTTTAACAGGCCAGTTATGCTTGTTTGTAGGTGGTAACACAGGATATTCATGCAGTTCCCAACTTCGAAAACGTATAGGTATTGGTATATCATTTTCTACAAATTGAACAATGAAAGTTTCTCACGATCAGATAAGGTTAAATGTGGAATCCTCCACAATATACGATGAAGTGTAATTTTCGAGTCTGCTGGTGTTTCTGCAGCTTTAAGAGAACTGTAATCACTTCGATCATGGATCAGAATAAGCTCTTGTTTTGCGTTGATTATAATACGTGTAAATTATTCTGCGAAGCCAAAAATATGTTTCAATGTTAACATACATGTAAAAGTTCCATCCTCATTAATCATCCAGTTGTTAGTAGCTTTTGGACACCATACTGCCATCCGCAAAAGATTATTTTCTTCATCACAGAAATAAGGGTAGAGTTTCATTGCACTTGTAATACCAACATTCTTCGTTCTATCTATTTCGACATTATTTACTTCATATCGCGTTTAAGAAAAGAGAAAAGCTGGAGCATGATCGTTTAGTTGTGATGTGCTTGGTCCAAATCCATCTTCAATAAAAGAGGTAACTTTCGTGTGGTCAGGTGCATACATCTTGCTGATTAATAATAAAATGAATTTCATCATTGTTATTTAATGCAAACGTAAAAGGTTGATAGGAATGAAGCTCACTTCGTACTAAACCTTCACGAGTTTCTACTGTATCCATAATGTCTAGCATTTCCTCCATTTGGTTGTTGTAGCGTATAACCTAAATCTTGGAGTATCTGCTTATGGTTATCTGTAAACTCGATGAGTCTTCGCAAACATATAGTATGTCTTCGGAATATACACCGTGTTTTATAGATGTTTCTATACTGGTTTGAGATGAAGTTTTGTAAGCTACGTACGCGTGCCGATCTAAATGAATAAGCTGATTATGTTTATTTACAAGTCTAAGAGTAATGTTACTAATGTGTTTTACAGACACAGGATGATAAAGAACTACTCCTGGTTTCTCTCGAATAGTATATCCACGTTCCTCTGTAATAATAAAGTCGTGCAGGACATGCGAAGGTTGTAGATTACTATTCAAGTCTGTAATAACATTACAAGTAATGTTCACATGATAATCATCGAAGAGTGATATAGGTTAATGAGACTCGTAACGTACGTTCGATAGGAGCTCCCTTGATGAAAATCCAAGCAATGGTCCAATCGAAACAGGTTGTGATTTGAAGTCAATCTTAAATGATGGTTCAATAACACATTTCTGTGTAATGTTGCTACAGTATTTGAGAACTTGTAATTATGATTACTAAAACTCTCTTCTCCAAACAGATCACTTAACGTACTTTAAATGTAGTCATGAATATCGCCTACTGAATAACTGCCTGAGGGTAGCGTTAGCACATACTCATCGTAATAGAACTTGTTTACACCATCACGCATATTATATATTTTATTGTAGCTTTCAAACGATACTAGTCCAAGACTATGTAGCTGATATACAAGTTCGATCGGTGGATTAAAATGGACATTTGTTTCAGGTCCTTTTCCACGTACAGCAAACGTTCTTTTACCGTTAGTCATCACGTGCACACTAATGCTCTTTCTCTACTGTCTGGGTTTGATATAAGAACATAAGACATAATCGTCCGCACATGCGTGTATTGAATTTTTGCACACGGTTTTTATTGTAAACAATGCCTGCACTGCTTTCGAAATAACGTATGAGCTGAAAGGGAGGAGGTAGTCTCCATAGGTATCGAAAGGACATACTTTAGATTTACGTTTTACATAAGCAACGTAATGAGTTCCAGGTCCGCGACTGTTGTCTAAGTTAATTACGGCACTTTCACGTTCAGGTGAGCGCGCTGGTAGTTGATCGCGCATACACACACCTCGAAAATAACGAATTCCTAGTTGTTTAGCAAACGTAAAAACTTCTTCATGCATCAGAGATCTATCTGGCAGTGCATTCAGTAGACTTCTTTTGGAGATATGTAGATGCCAAGCCCTTATTTGTATGGTGTTTGCTTCATGTGTACGCCTTTGCCTCGTAACGCAATTGCCTCCATCGTCTTGTTATGACGTTCACTCTCTTTCAACTGTTGTTTCGCATCTTCTACAGCCTTAACAGTTCTTGCTACAGCACTAGCACCACCAAGCAATGACCCTAAAGCTGCTAGTCCAGCAAACAGCCCAGGAAGAAATCCTCCTCGTTTTGGTACAGGAATAATTCGTGCACGTTTACTAAACATTGCTTTGCACTTTGGGGAAATTCTCGCTCTTGCTGCGCGTAATGCCTTAGTAATAGGTACACGCGGATTGTATTCCACTCGAATAGCTTTTTTGCAGCCTTTATAACATCTTTCCATCCGTCAGTTTTGCTTTCTTCTTCTTCATATCGTTGAATATTTTTGTTTCACCATTCTGTGCACGACTTTACTCCTCAAGAGCAAATTACAAACTAACCGTTACCTCTTGTTTTGTTTAATATATATATTACTATTGCCTACTTTATTATTCAGTTATCATAAAGATTATAAAGCAGCAAGACACACTACCTGTTAGTTACAGTATGTCACATCTTTTACTTAGTTCTAGTACAACCAGTGGCGTATACTGAGGGCTACCAAGGCTATCAGTGAAGCCCAAGACTCAAATGAAAACGATGGAAATCTAAATCTTATTATATTGTAAGCATCTGACATATTCTTCCATTTACAAAACTTGAAAGCATTGAGAAAGAACGTCGCTCGTATTTCTGAGAGCAAGGTATCGGAGACTAACATCGCAGCACAGGCCTTCGGCCCGCTCCCCTCGACCCGCCGCACGAGGCTTGCTGGCTAATGTCGGAATGGTGCGGGGAACGACGGGATGCTAACCTTGAGCTGTGCTAGGCTTCGGTCCGTCAAATCGCCGCCGCTAACGAGAGAGACAGCGGTGGAGAGGCTCAGGCCCAAAGACTCGATGTTCTCCGGAAGTGTCCGAATTGATGGGATTCGCCCATGTGCTACAGTATCACGAGTTTGTTTTTGCATGTGCAGAACATCTTATTGGTTGCTTATAGTTGGGAATTACTGGTATATTTCAGTTGATCTCAGAACAATATTTTAGTTTATCTGAAGTTATAGCGTTTAACGTGACTGTGACCTTGTGATATTACTTTTGTGAAATGGCTCAACCGTGTGTAAGTTGTTGGATAAACCGTTTTCGCAACTGAAATATGAATATAAATTGCTGATAATTAAAAATGGTTAGTCTACCCCACCTCTTACTCAGTTACAGTGTAAACAGGAGGAGAAAAACAAGAATCCATACAAAGGGTATTTCAACTAAAGTAAGTATGAAAAGTATTTGTGGTTATGTAGCTCATGCGAACTTCACAAACCTTATTGTTGGCCATGCTTATTGTATGCAACTGAGAAAATAATAATAATAATAATAATAATAATAATAACAATAATAATAATAGAGAGAAACCAACAAGAAAAAATACAGGCTGGACAGAAACACGCAGAAAGGAACACAGTGAAAAAATGAAGAAATATTGGGAAGAAAAAGAAGAAGAAACATTGTGCAAAATAAGTTCAAACGCGCTCCACAGCTGGGCACAACGAATCAAAAAATAATAATAATAATAATAATAATAATAATAATAATAATAATAATAATAATAATAATAATAATAATAATGTCCGCAACCGGAGAACATCTTGAGGCCCTCCAGGGCTAACAACCTTGGTTGTATGTAGAATGAGCAATTTGCTCCAAGCTAAGCTAAAGCTTCTCAAGCATGATGGTAAAACAAAGACATGAAGTTAATACCCCAGGTGGCAACTTTTCAAAGAAATCCACCGTCGCCGACAAGCGACGCATGCATCCCGTTCGGATTCTGGGGGGGATGCAACATCATGCTAAAGACGAGTCAGAGCGTCTTGGAAATCCTGAACAGTCACGAAAGCTGAAACCCATATCTAAGACTTTTTTGGCAACGTTCAACATAAACAATTTAATACAAACTGGTAAGATGAAACAGCTGACCAATGCCCTCCACGAAAATAAAATCGTAGTAATGACTCTGCAAGAAACTCGCTTCACTGACGAAGATACGTTTGAGTCTGAAGGGTATCGGTTCTTCTAGAGTATATCCCATAAGAGAGTAATGAAAAACACCCCTATCTTCGGTACAGCTTTTGCTGTCAACACCAGAATTCTTAGGTCAGTCTCAAATTTTGAAGCTGTTAATGATAGGTTATGCCTACTATCCCTGCGTTGTGCAAATAAAACATATACGCTAGTCAATGCACATGCTCCAACTAATTAACAAAACAAAAAAGACCTGGAAGGCACAGATAGATTCTGGAACATCCTGGATGCCAGATTAGCGAAAATCCCAAAGCACCACGTCAAGATCCTATTGGGTGATTTTAATGCACAAGTAGGACGTGAACGGAAACACAGGAAAGCTTTTGGGCTCTACCCAGCACACAAAAGATCCAACAAGAACGGAGAACGCCTCATTGAACTATGTGATAACCACAGCCTTCAACTGATGTCAACACACTTTCGTCACTTACCAAGAAAAGAGATGACATGGAGATGCCCAAACAAAACAATAGGAGAATTCCAAATAGACCATGTTGCTATATCTCGAAGATAAAGTCCGGAAATCATGAACATTACCGTAAAAAAAGGGAATAAACATAGACTCAGATCACTATGTATCAGTAATCAAGTTTCGGCCAATAACTCTCGACAAAAATAAGAACGAAACTACCATAATTCGTTTTGACACAAAAAAAGCTCGGAGAAAGAGAGAATGAATTCAAAGAACTTGCCCAACGAGTGGAAAAAGACTTCAACAGCACAAGAAAGCAGATGATACAAGCTGCAAAAGGAGTGGCGGAAATCAAGAAGAGGAAGAAGCACACGTGGTGGAACGATAACTGCGAGAAGACCTTAGGGGATCGTCTGAATGCCTGGAAAAAGTATTACACCTCGAAAAAAGAAGAAGATTGGAAGATGTACAAAACACAACAAGCACAAACAGCAAAAATAATACGCAGTGAGAAACGCAAGTATGAAAAGGAACTACTGGACAAGATTGAGCAAGACTTGCATAGAGGTGAGACCCGTGAATACTTCAGAAATTTTAAAAAGAAGGTACAAGGATACAAGGCACCTTCCCTTTGCTTTCTAGGGAAAGATAGAACTCTTGCAACATCAAATGAATAAAACCGCAAAATCTTAGCTAAGTATTTTAACGACCTTCTAAACTGTGAAAAACCTGCCAACCCCATCAAAACAAACTAACCAGTGAGCCAAAACCTGCCATCTCCTCCACCAAATCGCGATGAAATCAAACGCCACATAAAGAGACTGAAAAATAACAAGGCTCCTGGTGAAGACTCCATGATTGAGGAACTGTGGAAACATGCCCCGGAAGAAGCAATTGACATCCTACATCAAACCATTGTAGATATATGGGAAAAAGAACAACTACCAGAGGATTGGAAGCTAGCCTTCATCCATCCTTTACACAAGAAAGGAAATATAAGAGATGTGAACAATTACCGTAGAATTTATCTTCTGCCAGTAGCCTACAACATCCTGTCATTATCCATCCTTGAAAGACTAGAACAGCAAATTGAGCACAAACTCGGGGAATACCAAGCAGGTTTTCGGAAAGGCCGATCAAGTGCAGAACAAATACTTAACCTAAAAACCATAATAAGATACCATATGCTGAGAGGTTGAACCTATGTATCTACATTTGTAGACTTCAGGAAAGCATACGACTCCATCGACCGTGATGTGTTGCTTAACATCCTTGCAGAAATGGGAGTCGATGAGAAACTGCTGGCGATAATAAGGGCAACACTAACTAATACCAAATCCAAAGTAAAATTCCAAGGATGTCTCTCTGAACCCTTCGAGATCAAGACAGGCGTTCGACAGGGAGATGGGCTGTCACCTCTTTTGTTCAACTGAGTACTTGAGAAGGTAATACAGGAGTGGTGAAAGACGTTAAAAGAAAGAAACCTTTACAAACCCGTAAGGATTGGGACAAAGAAAAATGGAGTGGAAATAGATTGCTTAGCGTTCGCTGATGATATAGCCCTTATGGCAGAAAATTTCGAAAGTGCAACAGAACAGATCAATGTGTTGAAGGAAGTAGCAGAACAAACGGGTTTACAAATTTACTTTCAAAGGACAGAAGTAATGTCAAATATCAAAGATGGTACGGCACAACTAAACACCAAAAATGGAACGATAAACCGTGTTAGTAAATTGAAATACCTTGGGGAATGGATTCAGCAAAATGGACTTGACAAAGAGGCCATAGCAGCAAGAATCAAGAAAATGGAAGTCACTTTCCAAACCACCCGCAACATTTACAACAAAAATGCTTTTCCCTGAACACAAAAATTCGTCACTACAACACTGTCATCAAACCAGTATCACTGTATGCATCTGAATGCCTTATCCTGCCCGAGAAATGTTTGCTTGCGGATTTATAGAGGAAAGAAAGAAAGAAAGATCCTACACACCATACTTGGTCCAAACTACAAAAATGGCATCTACATTAGAAAATCCAGGCAAGAAGTCTACTCTTAGATAGAGAAGATCACGGACACAATGCGTAAAGGCAGAGTTCGCTTCTACGGTCATATACGACGGATGATCGACTCTCGATGGACGAAACGTATCTTCAGTATATTTGACCCAAAACCAAAAACGGCAATGCCATGGTACGTTAATGTCAAGAAAGATCTTAAAGAACTGGGCCTACAAGCAGAAGATGCACAAGACCGAAATCTTTTCAGAGCAGCCATCAAGACTTTTGGGACTTTCCGGGACGAAAAACGGGCAACTGGTGCTAAATGGACAGAAGAACGTCGTGCTAAACACAGTGAGCTAATGAAGACGATGTGGATCAAGCGAAAGATGAACAAATGCCAGAATGTAAAGTGAGGCTTATCGTGGTCCCTAGTTGGCCGATTAGCGAAGTTGAATGAATGAATAATGTCCGCCTCTGTGGTGTAGTGGTTATTGTGTTTAGCTGCCACCTCCGGCGACCCGGGTTCGAATCCTGACTCTGCATCGAAATTTGAAAAGTAGCACGAGGGCTGGAACGGAGTCCACTCAGCCTCGGGAGGTCAAGTAGAGGAGGGTTCGATTCCTACCTCAGCCATCCTCGAAGTGGTTTTCCGTGGTTTCACACTTCTCCTCCAGGCAAATGCCGGGTTGGTAACTAACTTAAGGCCACAGCCGCTTTCCTCCCTCTTCCTTGTGTATCCCCTTCGATCTTCCCATCCCCCACAAAGTCCCTGTTCAGCATAGCAGGTAAGGCCAACTAGACGAGGTACTGGCCCTCCTTCCCAGTTGTAAACCCCGACCCAAAGTCTCACCTTTGAGGACACTGGCCTTGAGTGTAGAGGTGGAATCTCTCGCTGAGTCCGAGGGAAAACCAAACCTGGAGGACAAACAGATTAAGAAATAATAATAATAATAATAATAATAATAATAATAATAATAATAATAATAATAATAATAATAATAATAATGCATAGCCTCTGGAAAGGCTTGATGGCGACCTGATGAAATGAATGGTGAAGACGTCATAAGCACCCAGTCCCCGAGCTAGGGGAATTATGAGTTCGAGGAGGCTGATTCGTTGGCTACCATCTACATTGATCAGGTGTTGAGTATTGGCAGTAGCAGAGGCTAGGGCAGGCTACTCCGATGGCTATTAGCTGCAGCTCAGCGTCCTCAAGGCTTGACGTTCACTAAACCAACTATCGAAAATGGGTAACCTAAGTCTAGTGATAGCCCCTGTCTTGATTGCAGCATACGCCACTGAGTACAACTACAAAAAACGTCATGGAACGTTGTTTCTTTTTACTGTTCGATGTATTATATCAGGTCCATCGGTATGCGGGAAAACAAATCTTTTACTTACACTTATTAATTATTATAAATGGTATAGGCTTCGAGAATATTTACGTTTTCGAAAAGTCCCTGTATCAACCGCTATATACTATTCTACAAACTGCAAGTCACGATCTGGTTAAAGGTGGAATAAAATATTTTGAATTTAATTCACACGAGCAAGTACCATCACCAGACGACGTGCTTCCTAATTCTCTCATAATCTTTGACGATGTCGCAACAGAACAGCAAAACGTTATTCATGAATTCTTTAGTATGGGACGACATAAATATGTTGATTGCATCCATTCTCGTATGCCTAAGCAGTTAAGACGCGACAACGCGAATGTTATTGTGCTTTTTCGGCAAGATGAGCGTAACATGCGACATGTGTATGACGATCATGTTAACACTGATATGATTTTCAATGACTTTAAACGTATGTGTGCTACATGTTGGTCATCACATCGTTACAGCTTTTTAGGTATTGATAAAGAAAGTGATGTTCAGCATGGACGATATCGCATGGGTTTCGATCATTTTATATGCATTAACACAGAATTACAGTGACTACTTGATCGAAAACCATCATCATGTTAACATCTAGCAAGGAGGTTACAAAACATATCATCCATGCAAGAAACAATATTCGATGGAAATTTAAAGAGTTTAAACGTATTCAAGCAGACACGGATTTATTTTAAAAACACAACTAAGTACACCAAAAGCAAGGCAAAGCAAAGCAATCTCCGTACGGGCCATGAATACCCTTGGAGGGGTGGAAGGTACAGGCTTCCACTATTCGTAACCTCGGCAATTGATGGGATAGAGTGGTTAGCTCTACGCACGGCCACCTTTGCTCCAGGAATTAACCTGGTACTCATTTTTGGTGTAGGCTGAGTGAACCTCAGGACCATATGCATCTTCGGAAATGAAAATCTCGTTTCTTATATTTTACGACTTCCTGACGGGGATTCGAACCCACGTCCTTCTGGGCGAACCGAGTACGCCTTTACCGCCTCGGCCAGGCATCCTCTAACTAAGCACACCACTCAAATGAATTTTTAATTCTACTTCATTGCCGCAGTGAACTTCAAGTTTTGTTCTATGCAAACAGCATATGCTAAAGGGAAGCATGAAGAAGAAGAGAAACATAAGCAAGAATAGTGTGACGTGAAAATGGCAACTAATATTTATCTGGCATAATGGAATTGTAACATGAAAACATCTACGAGTATTTGCTTATTTATTTGGCATGTCTACTTGTGGATCGAGACGTTATCTAACATTATCGCTCATTGTTTGGAACTGTCTAATTGTGAAATTTACCATGCACATTTAATTCAAAACCATCTCTCCTATTGTTACGTATTTGCTGGATTAATCTGATTCGCTCGATTATCGTTCGATTGCTGCGGCCTTGCGCAGTGGAGACTGAATGCGGAGAGTTGCCTTCTTCCACTTGCTCCGTATGAGCAAGGGCAGTGTGTTTGCTGCCACCGTTCAACATGACTGCGTAAAGTAGAGCTCTTAAATAGACACCTTGGCGTAAAGGGAGAGCGTTAATTATGGAGGCTGACTCTGGAGGATAAGTCCGAGGACTTTAGGGCTATGCCCTTTACTTTTTAAATGCTTCCCAGTGTGTTCCAAACTTAAATTTTTCATTGGTGTAAGAAGAAAACTTTGTAAGTCTTAGTATTGGATAACTCTACTCAAGTAAGTACTCGAAAGTATATATTATTCAAGTGATATCGTACAGCCAAGGAACACATGCGTGGAAAAGTCGGTTCGTTAATTAAAAACTGTAAACGTCTGGTAACAAAATTTATTGTATTGGTTATGGACTAAATTCGTGAAAGTATGTAACTAAATTAACTTATGTGGGAATTTGGAATCGCTAGTTATGCGTGTATGAGGCTGTATTTTGTATGAGTTGTTTAAACTTACTGTGTTGTTGTTCGTACCTTGTTTGCCTACTCACTCTTTGTGATGTTCATTATTATTATTGTTCCGAGGTATCTGTGGAACAGCAGAGGTGAAAGAAGGTGCGGGGGTGAACGGGCCTCAAAATACGAAATTAAAGTTAAGATAAAATTTAACAAGGTTATATTTTCATTTCAAAATCAAGAAATAACAAGCATGGCAGGTACAGAGTAGCAAGGCAACAAAAGTACAATTACAGTATTTACAGGATTTGGGCTTCGAGCCCCGAACTCACAATTCTTGAGCAATTAGCCCAGTTTTACCCCAAAACAAGTTTCAACAGAGGGGCAGAAAACCCCATTCATGCCCAGGAGCACTTGCTCCAAATTACACAGTAAAGCCTCCTCGAGGCACGCAGAACCAAATTTCAAAAAGAGCAAACCGCTCTCAACGTTCAAGCCTATCAAAGGCCACACCAAACTCCACATTCAAGTTGTCCTCCAAGGACATGAAAACAGGGGTCAAAATACCCAACCTACTGAGGCCTATTAAGTAAGGAAAGGTTAATTACGTGGCCTCTAAAATACCAACTTGAGAGGAGGCGTTCTTGCACTCCTAACACATTTTATATAAAACCTACTTGGCACTAGGCCGTTAATGCAAGGGCTAATCCCATACTAAAGAGGTGACTTTTAGAAGGAAACAGTTTACATTACGTTAAGGACGAAACGGTTGTGAAAAATAAGTTCACCTCAATGCAATATGAGTGGGAGCTCGAGAGGGTTAAGCATTCTCTATCCCAATATGTAGTTAAAACAGAAAGAATTGACACCGAGTGTCTTTACATTTTTAAAGGAAAGTTACATGGAAAAGGCTTCGGACCTGTCCCGAGAGTTAAACTGCTGAGCTAGCAAGAAAAGAAGTTATTAACAGGCCATTACCTTGTGGATGAACTGCTGCCCGAAGAAAGAGGCGCTTCCTGCCCCCTGCTACGTACTTTACACACTGAAAGATGTTACTGAAGTGGCGCGGAGACCCGAAAATCAGCAGTTTATATACTCTCGCGGAAAGTTCGTGGCGTTTCAGGAATGAGAACACCCTCCCACAATAATTTTATTGGCTAGGGTTAAGCAACATATCCCCGTTGAGGAAGATACACCTGATTGGTCATAAATTAATTAAAGAATTTCGGGATTGGCTAAATTCAAAACAAGGGGAAAGAAAGGGTTATACAGCCAACTTAAACAATAACAGAAAGAAATTTAACAAGGAACAAACTTTTGAAATAAAAATTTCTCCAAAAAACAGTTCTTTCACTTCGCACTAGGGTGCACCATTGTAGTTTTTCAGTAGTGTCCTCTAGAAGAGAATGTTCACACTTCTTACTACAGGCAAAACAAAAATACATCAAAAACGACCCAGTTCAGAAACTTCAAAATTTCCAAGTAGTGACATCTTCTGAGAAACTTGAAAATTAACACATTAGATAAAGTTCAGACTTCCTCCAGTAGGGGAGTTTCAACTGGCGCAAAGTTTGAATTAGCGACGTGGAGGTGTACCACCCGGTACAATTATTATTATTATTATTATTATTATTATTATTATTATTATTATTATTATTATTATTATTATTATTATTATTATTATTATTATTACCGTATTTTAGTGGATCAGCAGAGGTGAAAGAAGGTGCGGGCTGGAATAGGTCTCAACTACAAAATTAAAGTTAATTTAAAACTTTAACAAAGGTTATATTTTCTTTTCAAAATCGACAAATAACAGAGAATAACAGGTACAAAGTAGCATATCAACAAATTAACAAATTACAGTCGTTACAAGATTTGGGCTTCGAGCCCCAAGATTAATTTCTGAGCTCTCAGCTCACCACCACAATTGCTAAAGGGCAGAAAACCCCTAAATGCATGGAGCCCTTGCTCCCAACTTTTAACTCAAGCCTCCCAGAGGCACCATTCACGCACAAGAAAGAGCAGATGCGCTCTCATAGTCTTCAAGCCTATTTAAGAGGCCATAAACTGACTTTACACTAACTGCCCATAAGGCACACATATAATGGCACAGGGGTACCTCGTACCCAATCTACTGGACCTTCGCAAGAAGAAAACAAAATATCAGGTTAAGTTACTGGCCCAAAGTACAGAAGGGATTGGAGGCGTGAACTTGCACTCCTAAATACACTTTTAAAACCTAAGTGGCTCTAGGCCGAAACACAGGGGCTAATCTAAAGCTAAGGAGGTGACCCGTATGAGAAAACTTTAATATTTTAAGGAAGAGAAGAAACGGTTATGAAAACGTAGTCACCTCAATTTCAAAATGAAGGGGAGTTCGAGAGGGAAAAGCACTCTCTATCCCCGCTTTACAGTAAAAGAAATTTATAGATTTTACATGGACAGAAAAGGAATTTACATTTTAAAAGGTAGGGTACATACTAAAGGTTTCGAACCCTCTCCGAGAGTTAAACTGCTGAGCTAGCAAGAAATTTAGATGTTAATAATAATACATATCCACACACACTAAGTTAGATGTTACTGAAGTGGCCCCGAGACGAGAAAATCAGCAGTTTTTATACTCTCGTGGAAAATTCGAGACCTTTCAGGAATGAGTAGACACACCCTTTCGCTTTTATTGGATAGCTTAGAGCAACATATCTATGTCGAAGAAGACATACATGATTGGTTGGAAATAAATTAAAGAAATTTGGTATTGGCTAAATTCAAAACAGGCGGATAGAAAGGATTAATGTTGCCAAACCAGAGATAACAGAACAAAATATAGTAAAAACAAAACTTATGAATACTAAATTTCTTCAAGAACGTTCATTCCTTCGCACCAGAGTGCGTAATTATAGTTTTTAGTAGAGACATCTGGTAGAGAACGTCCACACTTCTTGATCAAATACAAACAAAACCACATCAAAATTCTTCGGAGAAACTGTTGAGTTAATACAGTTTGTTAAAGTTCAGGCTTTCTCCTGTAGAGGAGTTTCAACTGGCGCAATATTTGAACTAGCGGCGTGGAGGTGTACCGCCCGGTACAATTATTATTATTCTTATTATTATTGTACCGCGTGGTACACCTCCACGCCGCTTATTTAAAATTTGCGCCAATTGAAACTCCTCTGCTGGAGGAAGTCTGAACTTTATCTACGGTATTAATTTTCAAGTTTCTCAGAAAATGTCACGACTTGGAAATTTTGGAGTTGTTGAACTGGGTCATTTTTGATGTATTTTTGTTTTGCTTGTAGTAAGAAGTTTGAACTTTCTCTTCTAGAGGACACTATTGAAGAACTACAACGGTGCACCCTAGTGCGAAGTGAAAGAACTGTTTTGTTGAGAAAATTTAATTTCAAAAGTTTGTTCTTTGCTAAATTTCTTTCAGTCATTGTTAAAGTTGGCAATATTAACCCTTTCTTTCCCCTTGTTTTGAATTTAGCCAATCCGAATTTCTCGAATTAATTTTCAACCAATAATATGTTTCTTCTTCGTATTGTGTAGGGGTTTTCTTGGTGAACCAATAAAATCCTTGTGGGAGGGTGTTCTCATTCCAAAAACGCCTCGAACTTTCCGCGAGAGTATATAAACTGCTGATTTTCGGGTCTCGATGCCACTTCAGTACCATCTTTCAGTGTGTAAAGTACATAGCAGGGGGCGGGAAGCGCCTCTTTCTTCGGGGAGCAGTTCAACACCAAGGTAATGGCCTTTTAATAACTTCTTTTCTTGCTAGCTCAGCAGTTTAACTCTCGGGGCGGGTCCGAAGCGTTTCTACCATGTAACTTTCCCTAAAATGTAAAGACTCTTTGCCTCTATTCTCTTTCAAAACTACATATTGGGATAGAGAGTGCTTAACCATCTCGATCTCCCACTCATATTGTTCTGAGGTGAACTTATTTTTCTCAACCGATTCTTCCGTAACAGTAATGTAAATTGTTTCTTTCTTAAGTCACCTCTTTAGTATGGGATTAGCCCTTGCATTAACGGCCTAGTGCCAAGTAGGTTTTAAACGAGTGTATTAGGAGCGCTGATCGCCTCCTCTCAATTGTTATTTTAGAGGTCAAGTAATTAACCTTTTTCTCACTTAATAGACCTCAGTAGGTTGGGTATGTTACCCCTGTGTATATGTTCTTAGAGGACAACTTGAAGGTGGAGTTTGGTGTGGCCTTTGATAGGCTTAAAGTTGAGAGCGAGTGGCTCTTTTTTGAAAACTGAGTGTTGTATGCCTCGAGGAGGCTTTACTGTGTAATTTGGAGCAAGTGCTCCTGGCCTTGATTGGGGTCTTCTGCCCCTTTGTCGAATTCTGTACATCGTAAAGTTGGGCTAATTGCTCAGAATTGTGTGTCTGGCTCTCGGAGCCCAAATCCTGTAATTGTCCATTCTCGATTAGTGGTTTTGCTACTCTGTACCTGCCATTATGGTTATTTCTTGTTTTTTGCTAAGAAAATATTACCTTGTTAAATTTTACATTAACTTTAATTTCGTAGTTTGAGACCCGTTCACAACCGCACCTTCTTTCACCTCTACCTACCACAAAAATACGGTAACAAGTGGTAGCAGAGCGTGGTTATATGGGTCTCATTTAGCCGCTTTTGACGGCTAAACATTGTTTTGATTCGAACTCTAACAATTTTCTCAGTTGCTGGAATTTTTAAATTTTCCTTTTTCAAAATTGTTCTGTCATCATGCCCGGCCCTCGCGATGTTCTCCATCTTAACTATTTGCGCAAGGAGGAGTTGATCTATGAATTGACTATTAGAAATGTGCAATCTGGAGGCACGGTTGCGGTAGACACAAACAAGCTTAGAGAGTCCCTTGATTTGCCCATTTCCATCCCCACTTTGGGAGAGAAAGAAATTGACGACTCTCTTTCCACGATCACCGAGAATACTACTGGGCTAGCATCCGTAGTTAGTTTTTATGACGAAAATGATCCTTCTCCGAATCAAATTAAGCGGTTGCAAGCCAGGCTATTTCATTTTTCAAATAGAGTTAACGATCTGTTGTCTCTAAAGTTGAATGACGTTCAGAGGAAAGAAGCTAGTACGTTGCTTGAAAGTATTTCGGAATTATCCAGTAAGGTTACCCAATTGTTAACTGGGGAAGTTCCTCCCAAAATCGATCAACCCACCACGGTGAATGTAGGTAGCGAGGAAGAGCCTCCTAAGGGAGAAGTCAATAGGATAACCGTTGGAGCTCAAACGATCTCTGCCCCATTGGACAACGAGTCTGAACGCCGTGCATCGTTGAGTAATGTACGTTCTGAATTAACTTCTTCGCCACTGAAACATCTACCTACTTTGTCACCTGGGTTCAGCAGCTTGCCTCATCCATTGGCAATGTTGCTCAGAGGTATCTCGAAGTTTTCTGTTAATACCACCAGTGAAGTTATTTCTTTCTTAAGGTCTTTAGTTGAATTTCAGGATCATGCCCTTGTTTTTCTCTTTCCCCATGTCAGATTTTGCAAATCATCTATCCCTATGCAATAGGTATTCTCTCAGACAAAATAGTTAGAGCCATTGCCGAGCAATCATCGATTGGAGACTTCCACGCCCACTTGATAGCTAACTTCATCCCGGCTAGGGCAAGGTCCTCCCTTATTCAGAAGTACTATTATCGGGTACAGCGCTTGGATGAAAACTTGGCAGATTTCATCCAAGATATTAAGTTCTATACTAGGGTGTTTGCTCTTCACTTCCCTGAGGATCAGATTGTATACGCTATTGTGGAAGGCATTTCACCATCCTATAGGTCATATTTGTGTTTCGCGGCGTGCCCGCAAACTTTCTCTGAACTTGAAGCATTGGCCGTCTCAGCGGAAGGAGTTAGATACGCCGATTCCTTGCGTGTCGCGAAAGAACCCCCTCCCTCTTTTAGTAATCTTCGGCCTCCACCTTGCCGACCAGTCACACCCCGTAAATGTTATGCTTGCGGGTCGCCTGACCATCTTCGCAATAAGTGTCCACTGATCAAGTCTAGTAGGGCAAATAATGGAGCTGGTTCATCACAAGGCTGTTTTAAATGTGGGACTTTCTCACATATCGCCAAGAATTGCCCAAACTCAAATAGCACCCCCTCCTGCTCAACTTCTGGTGCAAATTCCACCAATGCCAATAATAAAAAATGACTAGTGGCTTCGGCTGAGTCGACTAATCCCTCTTCCCGAGGCTCAGCCCCTGGTAAACAGGTCGAAAATTCAGGGAATGTTCTATCTTCAAATTCATCTTTCGAATGCCCCAAAGTATGTCTTAGGATTGCGGCGGATACCCCCGCACCGTTTCCTTTTCTTAAAATTGAGTTAAATAAAGAACCAATAACAGCTTTATTAGATTCAGGCAGTGTTTGTTCAATTATTTCGGATCAATGGTATTCAAAATTGAAATCTGTTTGTAAACTACCTGACTATGGTTCATCTACTGTTCAATATGTTTCGGCTAATTCATCTCCATTAGAAATTCTCGGTTCTGTAAATGTCAAAATTCGTATTTTTAAATTTACATGGAAAATCATATTGTTTGTGGCTAAGCACTTGTCTTGCCCCATCATGTTAGAAGTTGTAAAACAGATTCTTAATCCGAGTTCTTTGACGTCAGGAAGGGCAACCGGTCGAAAACAATAGTGTATGATGTATGAGGCTAGATACTGCTAGTTTTGCGTCAGGAAGGGCAACTAGTCTTAAAACAAATTCTTGCGATTTAAAATCTTAGTTTTGCGTCAGGAAGGGCATCCGGCTGTAAAACAATAGTTCATGATGCAGCGATTTAAAATCTAAGAAGAGCATCTAGCTGTAAATCCCCGATTCTCGTGTTGGAAGTCGTAAAACAGTTTCTTAATCCGAGTTTTTGACGTCAGGAAGGGCAACCGGTCGAAAACAATAGTGTATGATGTAAGAGGCTAGATACTGCTAGTGCACTTTCAAATTTGCTTCCAATTGTAAAATCCCCTTGTTAAAATGTAATTCTGTATCATGTTCCTCTATTTCGCCTACCCAGGATGAGATGTTGTTAGACCTTAGACATCTACCTGAGGAGCAGGCTGATAGTATTCGTAAGTTGTGCCAGTCGTTTCCAGGAAGGGACAATAGTGTATGATGTAAGAGGCTAGATACTGCCAGTTTTGCGTCAGGAAGGGGCAACTAGTCTTAAAACAAATTCTTGCGATTTAAAATCTTAGTTTTGCGTCAGGAAGGGCATCCGGCTGTAAAACAATAGTTCGTGATACAGTGATTTAAAATCTAAGAAGAGCATCTAGCTGTAAAACAACGATTCTCGTGTTAGAAGTTGTAAAACAGATTCTTAATCCGAGTTCTTTGACGTCAGGAAGGGCAACCGGTCGAAAACAATAGTGTATGATGTAAGAGGCTAGATACTGCTAGTTTTGCGTCAGGAAGGGTAACTAGTCTTAAAACAAATTTTTGCGATTTAAAATCTTACTTTTGCGTCAGGAGCTAGTCTTAAAACAAATTCTTGCGATTTAAAATCTTAGTTTTGCATCAGGAAGGGCATCCGGCTGTAAAACAATAGTTCGTGATACAGCGATTTGAAATCTAAGAAGAGCATCTAGCTGTAAATCCCCGATTCTCGTGTTAGAAGTTGTAAAACAGATTCTTAATCCGAGTTCTTTCACGTCAGGAAGGGCAACCGGTCGAAAACAATAGTGAATGATGTAAGAGGCTAGATACTGCTAGTTTTGCGTCAGGAAGGGCAACTAGTCTTAAAACAAATTCTTGCGATTTAAAATCTTAGTTTTGCGTCAGGATGGGCATCCGGCTGTAAAACAATAGTTCAAGATACAGCGATTTAAAATCTAAGAAGAGCATCTAGCTGTAAATCCCCGATATTCGTGTTAGAAGTTGTAAAACAGATTCTTAATCCGAGTTCTTTGACGTCAGGAAGGGCAACCGGTGTATGATGTGTATGATGTATGATGTAAGAGGCTAGATACTGTCAGTTTTGCGTCAGGAAGGGTAACTAGACTTAAAAACAAATTCTTGCGATTTAAAATCTCAGTTTTGCGTAAATCCCCGATTCTCGTGTTAGAAGTTGTAAAACAGTTTCTTAATCCGAGTTCTTTGACGTCAGGAAGATCAAACCGGTCGAAAACAATAGTGTATGATGTAAGAGGCTAGATACTGCTAGTTTTGCGTCAGGAAGGGCAACTAGTCTTAAAACAAATTCTTGCGATTTAAAATCTTCGTTTTGCGTCAGGGCGGGCATCCGGCTGTAAAACAATAGTTTATGATACAGCGATTTAAAATCTAAGAAGAGCATCTAGCTGTAAATCCCCGATTCTCGTGTTAGAAGTTGTAAAACAGTTTCCTAATCCGAGTTCTTTGACGTCAGGAAGAGCAACCTGTCGAAAACAATAGAGTATGATGTAAGAGGCTAGATACTGATTGTTTTGCGTCAGGAAGGGCAACTAGTCTTAAAACAAAGTCTTGCGATTTAAAATCTTAATTTTGCGTCAGGAACTAGTCTTAAACCAAATTCTTGCGATTTAAAATCTTAGTTTTGCGTCAGGAAGGGCATCCGGCTGTAAAACAATAGTTCATGATACAGCGATTTGAAATCTAAGAAGAGCATCTAACTGTAAATCCCCGATTCTCGTGTTAGAAGTTGTAAAACAGATTCTTAATCCGAGTTCTTTGACGTCAGGAAGGGCAACCGGTCGAAAACAATAGTGTATGATGTATGAGGCTAGATACTGCTAGTTTTGCGTCAGGAAGGGCAACTAGTCTTAAAACAAATTCTTGCGATTTAAAATCTTAGTTTTGCGTCAGGAAGGGCATCCGGCTGTAAAACAATAGTTCATGATGCAGCGATTTAAAATCTAAGAAGAGCATCTAGCTGTAAATCCCCGATTCTCGTGTTAGAAGTTGTAAAACAGATTCTTATTCCGAGTTCTTTGAGGTCAGGAAGGGACAATAGTGTATGATGTAAGAGGCTAGATACTGCCAGTTTTGCGTCAGGAAGGGGCAACTAGTCTTAAAACAAATTCTTGTGATTTAAAATCTTAGTTTTGCGTCAGGAAGGGTATCCGGCTGTAAAACAATAGTTCGTGATACAGTGATTTAAAATCTAAGAAGAGCATCTAGCTGTAAATCCCCGATTCTCGTGTTAGAAGATGTAAAACAGATTCTTAATCCGAGTTCTTTGACGTCAGGAAGGGCAACAGATCGAAAACAATAGTGTATGATGTAAGAGGCTAGATACTGCTAGTTTTGCGTCAGTTAGGGTAACTAGTCTTAAAACGAATTCCTGCGATTTAAAATCTTAGTTTTGCGTCAGGAAGGGCATCCGTCAGTAAAACAATAGTTTATGATACAGTGATTTAAAATCCAAGAAGAGCATCTAGCTGTAAATCCCCGATTCTCGTGTTAGAAGTTGTAAAACAGTTTCCTAATCCGAGTTCTTTGACGTCAGGAAGAGCAACCTGTCGAAAACAATAGTGTATGATGTAAGAGGCTAGATACTGATAGTTTTGCGTCAGGAAGGGCAACTAGTCTTAAAACAAAGTCTTGCGATTTAAAATCTTAATTTTGCGTCAGGAACTAGTCTTAAACCAAATTCTTGCGATTTAAAATCTTAGTTTTGCGTCAGGAAGGGCATCCGGCTGTAAAACAATAGTTCATGATACAGCGATTTGAAATCTAAGAAGAGCATCTAGCTGTAAATCCCCGACAGATTCTTAATCCGAGTTCTTTGACGTCAGGAAGGGCAACCGGTCGAAAACAATAGTGTATGATGTATGAGGCTAGATACTGCTAGTTTTGCGTCAGGAAGGGCAACTAGTCTTAAAACAAATTCTTGCGATTTAAAATCTTAGTTTTGCGTCAGGAAGGGCATCCGGCTGTAAAACAATAGTTCATGATGCAGCGATTTAAAATCTAAGAAGAGCATCTAGCTGTAAATCCCCGATTCTCGTGTTAGAAGTTGTAAAACAGATTCTTATTCCGAGTTCTTTGAGGTCAGGAAGGGACAATAGTGTATGATGTAAGAGGCTAGATACTGCCAGTTTTGCGTCAGGAAGGGGCAACTAGTCTTAAAACAAATTCTTGCGATTTAAAATCTTAGTTTTGCGTCAGGAAGGGTATCCGGCTGTAAAACAATAGTTCGTGATACAGTGATATAAAATCTAAGAAGAGCATCTAGCTGTAAATCCCCGATTCTCGTGTTAGAAGGTGTAAAACAGATTCTTAATCCGAGTTCTTTGACGTCAGGAAGGGCAACCGATCGAAAACAATAGTGTATGATGTAAGAGGCTAGATACTGCTAGTTTTGCGTCAGTTAGGGTAACTAGTCTTAAAACAAATTCTTGCGATTTAAAATCTTAGTTTTGCATCAGGAAGGGCATCCAGCTATAAAACAATAGTTCGTGATACAGTTATTTAAAATCTAAGAAGAGCATCTAGCTGTAAATACCCGATTCCCGTGTTAGAAGTTGTAAAACAGATTCTTAATCCGAGTTCTTTGACGTCAGGACGGGCAACCGGTCGAAAACAATAGTGTATGATGTAAGAGGCTAGATACTGCTAGTTTTGCGTCAGGAAGGGCAACTAGTCTTAAACCAAATTCTTGCGATTTAAAATCTTAGTTTTGCGTAAGGAAGGGCATCCGGCTGTAAAACAATAGTTCGTGATACAGCGATTTAAAATCTAAGAAGAGCATCTAGCTGTAAATCCCCGATTCTCGTGTTAGAAGTTGTAAAACAGATTCTTAATCCGAGTTCTTTGACGACAGGAAGTGCAACCGGTCGAAAACAATAGTGTATGATGTAAGAGTCTAGATATTGCCAGTTTTGCGTCAGGAAGGGGCAACTAGTCTTAAAACAAATTCTTGCGATTTAAAATCTTAGGTTTGCGTCAGGAAGGGTATCCGGCTGTAAAACAATAGTTCGTGATACAGCGATTTAAAATCTAAGAAGAGCATCTAGCTCTAAATCCCCGATTCTCGTGTTAGAAGTTATAAAACAGATTCTTAATCCGAGTTCTTTGACGTCAGGAAGGGCAACCGGTCGAAAACAATAGTGTATGATGTAAGAGGCTAGATACTGCTAGTTTTGCGTCAGGAAGGGCAACTAGTCTTAAAACAAATTCTTGCGATTTAAAATCTTGGTTTTGCGTCAGGAAGGGCATCCGGCTGTAAAACAATAGTTCGTGATACAGCGATTTAAAATCTAAGAAGAGCATCTAGCTGTAAATCCCCGATTCTCGTGTTAGAAGTTGTAATACAGTTTCTTAATCCGAGTTCTTTGACGTCAGGAAGGGCAACCGGTCGAGAACAATAGTGTATGATGTAAGAGGCTAGATACTGCTAGTTTTGCGTCAGGAAGGGCAACTAGTCTTAAAACAAATTCTTGCGATTTAAAATCTTAGTTTTGCGTCAGGAAGGGCATCCGGGTGTAAAACAATAGTTCATGATACAGCGATTTAAAATCTAAGAAGAGCATCTAGCTGTAAATCCCCGATTCTCGTGTTGGAAGTCGTAAAACAGTTTCTTAATCCGAGTTTTTGACGTCAGGAAGGGCAACCGGTCGAAAACAATAGTGTATGATGTAAGAGGCTAGATACTGCCAGTTTTACGTCAGGTAGGGCAACTAGACTTAAAACAAATTCTTGCTATTTAAAATCTGTAAAACATATTTTTAATCCCAAGAGAATCGAACCCGGGACTACCGGGTGAGAGGCATGCACACTAAACCAAACTGTAGGCTATAGGTTAAATTTTTTTTGTTCCACAGTCTTTGAAGTTGTATCGGCACAGTCATTCAGAGCGATGCGCGGAATGCATGTGTTGGCTGAAATTGTACACGTATCTTCCGGCTTTAGTAACCTTGAACGAATACACTGCGTGGTGATAAGCTACTTGTAACTCACCGTGTAAGCTCCTAACATAAAATATGTTTGTACGGAGAGGTTAAAACACAGTGCCAGCATATAGCCCACTCCTATGGAAAGAGCCTGCACGGCACCGGCATGTAGGCTACTCCTTTTGAAGGAGCCTGTACAAGGTTTAACACCCCTCCATCAACAGCCCTTACTTAATGCTGGCTTTTTTTTTCGCCCTCGAAACTACTTAAGAATGTAATATACTACCGTAGGGAGAGGGTAAAACCCAGTGCCGGCACATAGCCTACTCCTACCGAAGAAGCATGCACACAGCTTAACGCCTCCATCCGACAAATGAATCACCCTCAACACTCTTGTACTCTCAATCATTTTCGAAGGAGTCTGCATAAGGTTTAACGCCCCCATCAACAGCCCTTACTTAATGCTACTTTTTTGGCACACCTCGCCTCTTAGATCATACACCATAGTTTTACGACCGGCTACCCTTCCTGATTAGGATTTTAAATCGCAGTATACGCGATAAATTTGTTATAGCGGGTTTTATAACTAGATGTCCCAGTGCCGGCACATAGCCTACTCCTACCGAAGAAGCCTGCACACAGCTTAACGCCTCCATCCGACAAATGAATCACCCTCAACACTCTTCAATGATTCCCGCTACTTCGGGAGATAGCAGGTTCGAACTCCTACTGTCGGAAGCCGTAAAAAATAGCAAATGCTAGGCGAGGGACCTGCGCGATCGTCACAACATGATCTAGCCGGATGCCCTTCCTGACGGCATAGGTTGCCAGAATTTGAATCTCGGTATCCATCATTGTGTCTGACTTGCGTGTATGCAAGCTCACGCATATTTTTTTTGCTGTGATATCATGCTACTTCCGTTTGCCAGCTAGAGCGGAAACTCGCAGTACTGCGTCTATTTCGTCTTACAACTTGGAGGAGACAACATGTGTACATATAATTTATGATCTTTCACCCCCAATATTTTTTTAAAAAAACCATGTAAGTATGTAGTATCTCGCAACATTCTTATCCGTGTGTGTATCAGTGTTCTAGTCGTGTTGCAATTACTAAGCGAGTGACCCGAGCGAGTTGGCTACGCAGTGTGCTTTCTTGATTTTCGTATGACATATATCAGTGTATTTGCAATTACTAAGCGTCTTAGCAGTGCGATGAACGAGTTAGCTACGCGGTATAGATTTTTTATTTTCGTGCTAAGCAAATCATTTGAAGTGTTGCCGAGTTAGCTATGCGATATGTGCACAGTGTGTTTTTGATTTTCATACTAGGCAAGTGATAGGCGAGATAGCTATGCGATATGTGCACAGTGTGTGTTTTACACTAGGTAAATCATTGAAGTTGTACTTTTGTTCTGAACACATCCAACAATGTTCTTACAGTGTTCGATTCTAGTCTTGCTATACTTCAATCTAATTTTCTTAGAACAAATGTATCCCCTAACATGTTGTATCGGATCACATGTTAAGGTTAACGCAATCGAGTGCAGTGTTCGATTCTAGTCTTGTTATGTTTCAATCTAATTTTCTTAGAACAAAGGTATCCCCTAACATGTTGTACAGTGTTCGGTTCTACTTGTTTAGTGATCTGAACACATCAATCAATGTTCTGTTCACATGTTAAGGTCAACGACATCGAGTGCAGTGTTCAATTCTAGTCTTGTTATGTTTCAATCTGATCTTCTTAGAACAAAGGTATCCCCTAACATGTTGTACAGCGTTCGATTCTACTTATGTAGTGTTCTGAACACACCAAACAATGTTTTAATCACATGTTGAAGTTAACGACATCGAGTACAGTGTTCGGTTCTAGTCTTGATCACTTATTTTGTGTTCTGAACACATCAATCAATGTTCTTTTTTTTTTTTTTTTTTGCTAGGGGCTTTACGTCGCACCGACACAGATAGGTCTTATGGCGACGATGGGGTAGGAAAGGCCTAGGAGTTGGAAGGAAGCGGCCGTGGCCTTAATTAAGGTACAGCCCCAGCATTTGCCTGGTGTGAAAATGGGAAACCACGGAAAACCATTTTCAGGGCTGCCGATAGTGGGATTCGAACCTACTATCTCCCGGATGCAATCAATGTTCTGATCACATGTTGTATCGAGTACTGGCTGTCTTATAAGGAGCTATGTACAACCGCCATCTTGCGTCTGCCATCTTGCGCAAGCATCCTTAGGGGTGGGGGCGTCTCTAGCCATCTTGTGCAAGGATCCTAAAGCCGCCTCATAAGAGCAACCACCATCTTGCGCAAGCATCTCTAGGGTGTCTCATAAGGAGCCTTGTATAACCGCCATCTTGCGCAAGCATCCCAAGGGAGTCTCATAAGAAACTATGTATAGCGATCATCTCGCATAGGCACCTTTAAGGAGTCATGTATAGCCACCATCTTGTGCAATTAGCGTCGAGAGATGGCTGCTGTAGAATTTTTCTTTTTAAATTATCCGCCACCATTTTTCAACTAAAGAGTGTAGCACTGAGGTTTGCGATGTAAGATGGCGGATGACAGCTGACAAAAAGCGCGTGAGTTTGTTTACTAAACAAGAGCACGTGGAATTTGCCGCCACCACAGTTCAAAGGTATCTAGCTAAAGATGGCAGCACGGTGCTCTCTTGATTAAAGATGGCGGATGACAGCTAACAGAACTTTTCAAATTACCCGATACTACAGAGAGCAGCACGGTGCTCTGTGGATTAAAGATGGCGGATGACAGCTGACGAAATTACCCGCAGCACAGTGCTCTATTGATTAAAGATGGCGGACGACAGCTGTCCAAAAACCACGTGGCTTTGTTTACTAAACAAGAGCACGTGGAATTTGCCGCCACCACATTTCAAAGGTATCTAGCTAAAGAGTACAGCACTGACGTTTGTGATGCAAGATGGCGGATGACAGATGTCAAAAAGCACGTGGAATTTGTCACCCGCAGAAAGAGGGCAGCACGGTGCTCTCTGGCGGTTGACAGCTGTCAGAAAGGCACATGGGTTTGTAAGGCGCGTAGAATTTACCACCACCACATAGAGGGCAGCACGGCGCTCTCTGGATTAAAGATGGCGGATGATAGCTGACAAAAAAAGTGCATAGGTTTGTTTCCAATCATGAGCATAAAGAATTTTTCAAATTGCCGCCACTACATTTCAAAGGTATCTAGCTAAAGAGTGCAGCACTGAGGTTTGCGATGCAAGATGGCGGATGACAGCTGTGATGTACCACATTTCAAAGGTAAGTAGCTAAAGAGGGCAGCACGGTGCTCTCTGGATTAAAGATGGCGGATGACAGCTGCACGTGGCTTTGTTTCCAAACAAGAGCACGTGGAATTTGCCGCCACTACATTTCAAAGGTATCTAGCTAAAGAGTGCAGCACTGAGGTTTCGGATGCAAGATGGCGGATGACAGCTGTGACGTACCACATTTCAAAGGTAAGTAGCTAAAGAGGGCAGCACTGTGCTCTCTGGATTAAAGATGGCGGTTGTCAGCTGCACATGGCTTTCTTTATCTCACGCTAGTGAGGTTAAGTTGGTAGCACTAAGGTTTAGGCCCGCCAAGATGGCAGCACTGCCGATGACAGGTGACGAATTTTCATCTACTACGATAAAGAGGGCAGCACAGTGCTCTGTAGTTTAAAGATGGCGGATGACAGCTGTCAAAAAAGCACGTGGCTGTCAAAAAGCACGTGGCTTTGTTTACCACGCGCTAGTTAGGTTAAGTTGGTACCACTAAGGTTTAGGCCCGTCAAGATGGCAGTACTGAGGTTAGCGATGCGTTGTTGTCTGTCAAAAAGCACGTGGCTGTCAAAAAACACGTGGCTTTGTTTACCTCGCGCTAGTTAGGTTAAGTTGGCACTACTGAGGTTTAGGCCCGTCAAGATGGCAGGAGTGAGGTTAGCGATGCGTTGTTGTCGATGACACCTGTCAAAAAGCACGTGGCTTTGTTTACAAATTCAAATCTCCCGCCAAAATTCAAATCTCCCGCCAAAATTCAAATTTCCCGCCAAAATTCAAATTTCCCGCCAGAATTCAAATTTCTCGCGGGAGGAGGCGGCCGAACTGTCCAATTATACTACTTATGACGAAGAGGAAGATCGCATTGTTGGTCCACACAGCAATGTACAGGTAGTAATGGTTCGCGGACTGTTTTCTGCGTGGAAACAACCCATATTTTTTGAGTCATAGCTGACTCTATTGTCGACGTTCATTTCATCAAAGCAGATCACACACACGCGCTCCAACTTAGAAAATCTTTCTGCTTGGGCTTTCATTAGTAGGAGAACATCGTTAAGCATTCCTTTTCGACAGTGGAATGAGCGATTTACCCATCTTTTCAGAGTAGATATCCCGGGCAAAGGAAATCCTTTATTACGTAAATAAATGTAACATTTGCGAGAAACAAGCACGCAATGCTACTGCCTTGCATATATCTTTCCTGGTCCACTTGGCCTGCTTCTTGTTACTCAATAAAATTTTAATCTGAGTCCTGGAAAGTAGTTTCCCCAAAACGCGATTAATTTCACTCTCAACCTTCCTATCTTTATGATTTGACTTTTCTCTTAGCTCTTCTTTTGCTTTCTTCAGTTCTTCATTCAGGTATTTATTTTTATTTGCAATTTAGTGCACATCAGAACTAATTTCCTATTTAGCTCTTTCACTGCCTTCACTTTCTTTAAAAGGAACTCTTCTTCCTCTGAGGTAGTATCTTCTGTAGCCGTGGACTGATCGATTTTTCTTTTCTTCGGAGATACATTCTCAAGAGTCTCTATAGCTCTCTTCTTAGTTTCTCTGGCTAACTGCCTCTCCGATCTGTTCTCCATTTTTTGCTCCGAAGACTGTGGAACTGACGAATTTCTCAGGAATAATTGTGCACTTACTGGGCTACTACTGTAAATGCTACCGGGAAGGTTCGCTGTAGGTACTGCATCTTTTTTCAAAATCTTCCTGGGAGGTAAATGCAGTAATTCTGCTCTTAAATCGCGAACATAACTGGCGTCAGGAAAATGCCGCGAGCACACAGTAGAAGTAGCTACGTTGAAGAAATCCTTCTTTTTACATTTTTGTATTCAAACTTTTTGCAGGTCTGAAGCTTTGGGAAATGAATGATAAACGATATCTGTTCCTTTCGTCTTTCTGCTGTATGACAGACAGCCAGTCACTGCACATCCAGGCATTTCGAACAGATATCATGTGCTTTAGCCTAACAAATTTTTCACACTAAAGATTTCGCAAACTGACACGCAAATATATACCGTACACTACTATTTCACACGCAAATATATACACTGCAATGATACTATGAACACACAGAAATTTCATTCCAGCTACTATTACACTCTTCACGCAACTGACGAAAAGAAAATAACTGCACGAAAATACAGTAGGCCACTATATAAACCAATAGCAATATACGGAAAGAAACTAGGTATAGATATTACTTGAAAATCCTTTCTTTATAAGGCAGACAGCGATAAACAACGAAATAAGATACACGTGCGGTTGTATGCTACACAGTCACGGTGCTCCTTTGATGACGTCACGCGCAGGACGAGAGGAAACTAACATCTACTGCGCAGCCAATCTGGGCCACCCGTGTGACACACCATTATACTTACATCATGTGTCGGCGTATCCTCAAAACAGATGTTGGACGGTACGAGTTGTGGGTAGGGCGTGGAGTAGTGAACCCAGCACGCGGTGCAGTACTTTAATGCCTTCTGTAGGTTGTACGAATTAATTTCCGAAAGAAATGTTTTGCCCGTTGTGTTATTCTTGGCTCATTTAACGTGTATGCAAAATTTACGTTAGATCGGCGACTGCCAGGTACGCGCTCTTCCCTTGTAAACGCATTTTCAGAAAGGTATCCAGATACACTTGATCAGATAGTGTACCTCCTTTATAGTACCATAATGGAAAAACTAGGACTAACATTGAAATTAAAAGTGACTGCAGGGCTGTTGGTAAAAATTGTGAGGAGTTTTATAATAACTTGAAAGGAGGAATGCTAATTAAAAAGTAACACGAGCCACAGTTACATCGTGAAATAACGAAACTGCGGATGTATTATTGTGTGTGAACTCATTCTTCAGTTCACTGGAGATTTCTGGAATAATCTGGAATAATCCGTAGCCTCAAGGGCTGAAATGGTTAAGTAAAGGGAAATTTCATTGCCTATAAACTTTTTTAACCAGTGCCTTACTTTTCAGAGAAAAAAAGGCGACGAACTTGGAGAGGAACTGTAATTTTAATGAGTAATGTTAATAAGACAAAGGAGTCGTGTAGTTTCAAAAACCCCTATCTCCAAAAAAATCAATTTTTCAGGAAGGGCAAAATACTGCCATGACTGCATTTTACACTCCTTTTTAACATTTTCTTTACTTTTACTTTAATTAGCTCATATTGAACAAAATACACAAAATGTATGCAGTTTCATCTCTACATTTTTGTACTAGGGCAATATTTATCTTGAACATAGGGGGTTTTGAAAGTCACAGGTGGACATGGCGGGATTTGAAAGTAAACATGGATATTGCAAACATACTCTTAGTGTCTAATGCTCAAAGAAACTATGTTTACTTCACTTACTAACATCTGTGTAGCACACTGAGATGGAAAACGAATTGAAAACATGAAATACAGTATAAAATGTTTAAATGTTCATTGAGAATATGGAATGTTTTTGTCTCTGAAGAATAAAAACATAATCATATTATTGCAATCTAATACAACAAGGATACGGAATCATCTCTCGGTTCACAGTATTCTTCTTCTTCTTCTTCTTGCTCTTCTGTCATACTGCAACGATGTTCAGCCTGTCGTGTTTCCAGCGAAACATAAAACTGGAGATCTGCAAGCTCCCTCCATCTAGCCCCATAATGTTTCTCAACCAATCTGCACACATCCTTCACTTTTGCATTGTTTAATGGAACATTGCCTTTTTCGATTAACTGTGGAACCAGTCCAGAAAAGGTTTTGCCTCTCTTTAACACACTCTTTGGCTGGCCAAATGTACAACGGTAAGCAACTTCCCCTTGTACCAATATATTGCTTTTCTTCCGTTTTAGAAACATTCTTTTCGCAGGACTGAACTGAAAATGCCACGAGCCGACAGGTTTCAACACATCTCGAACAGCAGTCTTCCAGTCAAATATTAGTACTTCACAACCAGGCTGTAGAAGCTTCCCATGTTCACTGAAAATATTGTTGTATACCTCTGGCTTAAGGATAACTTCTCTTTTTCGAACAACTTTCTCTATACGTGCAAACACCCTGTCGGGTGGTAAAAACGAATGACCAACTACAGGAAAGTAAATTTCAACTTCTTTCACATTCACTGGTGCATATAGAAGCCACTTACTAACCATACCCACAAGAATACTGTTTTTATTTTGTCCACCGCATCCGTCTGAAAATAGGCGTACAGTTTTTTTTTTTTTTTTTGTGACAGATCAATGCTGTTGAGAGCATGAAACAAACAACTTGCAATTTCATTAGCACCTCTACGAAAGTCAGCTTCATTCCATGAATAGATCATCACATTTTCGTGCGTCAGTGACGTCTTAGAGCTTCCAAACACTACAGTGAAGTTGTACACATTTATTTGCCTGCTGAAATAAGCACTTTGGTCATTTAGCTTGGGCAATAGCATGTTCTTCTGACAATCAAAGGAAACAGACTGAATAGACTCATCTTCTTCTCTTAAATACTCGTAGAATGCACTATATTTTAACTTGTGGACTCGTTTCTTGGTCTGCAGGGCAACTTTTGCATGTTCTGATGTGCAATTTTTTAGTTCCTCGTCTAGTTGTGAGCAAGTTGAGCAAACATCAGTCTTCGGACTTCCGAAACCAATATTATAGTTACGATTCAAGATCTTCCTGAAGAAGGCGTGCTTTGCCTGCAATTCAGGTTCAACAGTGGTATTGTATTGTCTCCACATTTCTTTGATATTTAGTTCACATGGCAGGTACATACGTGCCGCTGACTTGGTACGGCAGTAGTGCGGCTCTTTAGCACGAAACGATTCAATAAATTTACAGATGGCCTCACGTTTTGGTTTACTGGCATAGCTTCTTCTGTCTCCCCCTCTTCTCTCCACAGGCATTCCCCCAGATTCAAAATGACGCTTTAGTACCCCTTGAATTCTGTCCTTCTTCAATAGGAGAGCTCCCATAAATGCTTCTCGGCAAACTGGTACCATCGTTCCATCCCGTTTCCGAATAGTGTACTTGAATGTGTGAGCTTTTCCGGATCTGATATTGTTACCCGGCCTGCGTCTCGTCACTGGTATGCAAGAAACATGCTTGATAATGAAACTATCCTGCTGCAGTTTTGATGCTGTAGAGTAGAATACCGAATGAAACTTCTTCACGTCAAACAAAGAAATATCTCCGCACTGGTAGGCCTTGGATTTATGGCCGCACATTGGTGTGACAGGAGGTCCAGCCGACGAGTACCTGTGTAATAAACACCCTTTTCACTGACGAGAATGTGTATGTTTACTAAAATATCATAAGTATTTACGAATGGCCTGCATCGAAAAAGAAAGGGAAGTTTGCTTCTCAATGTGACCATAGAAGGTAATATCAGAAGCTGCACAAAGCCACAATGGTACGGGCTTTCGGGAATCGAACGTGCACTGGCCGAGATTCGAACTGCGGCCATTTTGTGAGAGGAGAACGACCGATCCGGCACAACACCGCGCGCCGACTTCATGCAGCAATACATGTTTCCTAGAGCTTGTTCTAAAAGTGCAGTTTCTGATACAGTTCTATAATTATGCTCACAAGAGAGGAACGTAATAACATAATGTTACTATAAGAAAACATACCTTCATATTTTTGCTTCCTTGCGTTTCCACTGCTGTTCGTTACGTAATTTCGTCCTACCCTTGCCAGGGCTACACTTCTCAATACATTTATGAGGTGAATCCATTAGTAATAGACAATACACGACACTGTGTCAACACAAATGCTTCCTCACTGTCGCGCCAAGAGCTCCTCGCGCCCCTAACACATGGTTACGTATTGCCTTCCTATTGGCCGGCGGAGATGGCGGGTTATGTTATCTATCGCCGAGCGCAAGGCGTTGGAGATGGCGGAATATGAAAATAACCCCGTACTTTGACATTGAATTTCGAACTGTTAGAGCGGGATTTGATGCGTACTAATAGTATACAGCGGTGGACATGCCCACAGCAAAATCAAATCAATCTGTATCTCCATTTTCGTGAAAATTGGAGATAGGGGGTTTTGAAACTACACGATTCAAAGGACAGGTTATAAAAATCACTTGAATTTGAATTTGAACTTACTTGTTCGAACACGCTAAAAGACAATATGAAATTAAAATAAGACAATCTTAGCAAACTTATAGATTTGATGTAATTAGCAACAGTTTAAGAAATTAAAAATGGAAAGAGAAGTTTAAACTGGCTCGTACAGCAAGCATTGGCATTTTCCTTGTCTGAACGATGAACCGTGAAGATGTCTACTTGTATGTAATGTAGTACAGAAATGAAAGCACAGTTATATGAATGGCAAACGAATAAATAAACGTATTAAAATAACCTTCAAAATACAGGAGAATGACAACTTGACATAACTTCACTCCTACTGAGAAATGCATTTGCTCACTTCCGTACTGCTTATACACGCAGTTTATTCTTTGATAAATGGGTCTATATTTATAGGCATGTGGCAAATGGCCATGATTACGTCTGTCAACACATGTTCAATGAAACAAACATCTCGCAACATCATCGGTATATCATAATACGAGAAAACAACAACAAACAACACAACACAAAATTCAAACTTTCTCGACTGCCTGTAAAACAAAGCACACGCTTACTAGATGGCACTACATTAAGTATCACCTCTAACCTTCGTATAGGAGTAAGAAATCCCTTAGTAGGTGAGTTGAACACCGCACCTCAACTCCAGACAGGAGTAATATTGCTCCCTCTGTTTTATGACCGATCCTTTGTTAGTCTTTGTTTTAAACGGGACAGATCGCTAATCGAATTCTGCAACATGTAACTCAAAACGTGACTTTATGTACCTCCATAATCAGTATTATTATCTTGTCTGCTACCCCTCAGTAAATTGCCCATTACCATAGCAATTAACAAACGTATTGTTGGTTTGTACAACACTAATTATTGAACGTCAATGTAGGCGATGCAGATTCATAAGCACATTTTTCGTTATAGACTGATAACATTACAGCTTTCAGCCTCTGTGAGTGAAGACAGCTCCGAGGTCTATTCAACAACACGGCCGTGGCCTCCCCTTGGCCGTAGTTTTATTTTTTGCTAGGGGCTTTACGTCGCACCGACACAGATAGGTCTTATGGCGACGATGGGATAGGAAAGGCCTAGGAGTTGGAAGGAAGCGGCCGTGGCCTTAATTAAGGTACAGCCCCAGCATTTGCCTGGTGTGAAAATGGGAAACCACGGAAAACCATCTTCAGGGCTGCCGATAGTGGGATTCGAACCTACCATCTCCCGGATGCAAGCTCACAGCCGCACGCCTCTACGCGCACGACCAACTCGCCCGGTCAGGCCGTAGTTTTAACAGCCAAAACAACTGGGAGATCTTCCTCTGTTAACGATAAATGAGGACACAAAAGAAGTGCCACAAGAACGACTCCTTATCAACGGTCAGGGGTCGGAATAAAACAAGAGTTCACCGAAGAGTTTCCGACAGGGTTTGTTGAACGCGAGCAGTTTGATGTGAGTGATCATAGCTGCCAATTGGCTGATAATAATAATAATAATAATAATACATATACCGGTGCATTTAAAACAAGCGCCTTTTGGAAGGCCATCTATAACATAAACTCTGAAACTGCTGGTAGAAGAAGTTTGAACGTTTTTTGATGGTGGCATCTACTGTCAACCTAGGTACTTCCTGTGATGACAAGATAGACAATTAAATTTCAAGATAAATTTTGTAATCATTAGTTGGTAAAACTGAATTTTTGTAAATTATTTTTGTTGTTCTAAAGTTATCAGCATTTCTATCTCTTCCCGCCAGCCTGAAATTGTAGCCGATAGGAAATTGTCTACATTTATTTGAGTACCGGTAACCAATCAGGGTTTTTGATATTTATTTGGTTGTAAAATGAAATTTGTGGGCGTGTCAGGGCTTCGGTCCAGAGAAATCTGGAACCTTCCTCTAACCTATAAAACCTGGGACCGTTCAGGCCATATTGTCTTTTCGATCGCTCCAGTCAAGAAATTTAGAATGTGTTCATAGCGGAGTCAGGGGGAAGAGCTGCCTCGTCCACCTCTGGGAGGTCCACCAGCTCAAGGTATTGGCAGACTCCGTGTAATCATGTAATAGTCTCTGAAACATAGTTCGAGTGGAAGGTTCCAAATTTCCTTCGAAATGTAACTTCTATTTCTCAATGTAAACTCTCAAACAAGTCTAAAGAACTTAACCGAATAAAGGGTGAGGACACTCCTGTATTCCCTTTCAACTCGATATTGAGGTGACTATGATTTTGTAATATTTTAAACCTACCTCTTAATTGTGTAAAACTTTTCTCCAACTAGTCACCTCCATAGTATAGGCTTAGCCTCTGTAACTTCGGGCCATTAAGCCCACATAGTGAACCGTTCCCATTCACAGATATAAATATGCCAGGCTAAGTCGGTGAGCTCCACAGTTTCGTTCGGTCAAGAACGGTCGTAAAGCTAAAGCTAACTTCCTAGGAAGTGAGTAGTATAATGGGAGAGTTCGGGCGCCTCCTCCTCCTCCCGCCGCCTCCTCCGCCGCCGCCTCCGCCACCGCCGCCCGCGGGAAATTTGAATTTTGGCGGGAAATTTGAATTTTGGCGCGAGATTTGAATTTGTAAACAAAGCCACGTGCTTTTTGACAGCTGTCATCGACAACAACGCAACGCTAACCTCACTGCTGCCATCTTGACGGGCCTAAACCTCACTAGTGCCAACTTAACCTAACTAGCATGAGGTAAACAAAGCCAAGTGTTTTTTGACAGCCACGTGCTTTTTGACAGACAACAACGCATCGCTAACCTCAGTACTGCCATCTTGACGGGCCTAAACCTCAGTACTGCCAACTTAACCTAACTAGTGCGAGATAAACAAATCCACGTGCTTTTTGACAGCCACGTGCATTTTGACAGATTTGTAAACAAAGCCACGTGCTTTTTGACAGACAACAACGCATCGCTAACCTCAGTACTGCTATCTTGACGGGCCTAAACCTCAGTAGTACCAACTTAACCTAACTAGCGTGTGGTAAACAAAGCCACGTGATTTTTGACAGCCACGTGCTTTTTTGACAGCTGTCATCCGCCATCTTTAAACTACAGAGCACCGTGCTGCCCTCTTTCATCACCTATCATCGGCAGTGCTGCCATCTTGACAGACCTAAACCTTAGTGTTACCAACTTAACCTCACTAGCTCGAGATAAACAAATCCACGTGCTTTTTGAGAGCCACGTGATTTTTTGATAGCTGTCATCCGCCATCTTTGAGCACAGTGCTGCCCTCTTTAGCTACTTACCTTTGAAATGTGGTGGCGGATAATTTGAAAAATGCTTTTCGACAAGCAGCCATCTTTAATCCAGAGAGAACAGTGCTACCCTCTATGTGGTGGCGGCAAATTGAAAAATTCCACGTGCTCTTGTTTGGAAACAAACTCACGTGCTTTTTCGACAGCTACCATCTGCCATCTTTAATCTATAGAGCACAGTGCTGCCCTCTTTAGCTACTTACCTTTGAAATGTGGTGGCGACAAATTCCACGTGCTCTTGTTTAGTAAACAAACTCACGTGCTTTTTTGTCAGCTGTCATCCGCCATCTTTAATCTATAGAGCACAGTGCTGCCCTCTTTATCGTAGTAGATGTAAATTCGTCAGAGCTGTCATCCGCAGTGCTGCCATCTTAACGGGCTTAAACCTTAGTGCTACCAACTTAACCTTACTAGCGCGAGATAAACAAATCCACGTGCTTTTTGACAGCTGTCATCCACCATCTTTAATCTATAGAGCACAGTGGTGCCCTCTTTAGCTACTTACCTTTGAAATGTGGTGGCGGATAATTTGAAAAATGCTTTTTGATAGCAGCCATCTTTGAGCACCGTGCTACCCTCTTTTGTGGTGGCAGGCAATTCCACGTGACAGCAGCCATCTTTAATCATGAGAGCACCGTGCTGCCCTCTATGTGGTGGCGGCAAATTCTACATGCTCTTGTTTGGAAACAAACTCACGTGCTTTTTTCTGACAGCTGTCATCCGCCATCTTGCATCACAAACCTCAGTGCTGCGCTCTTTAGCTAGATACCTTTGAAATGTGGTGGCGGCAATTTGAAAAAAATCTATGTGCTCTTGTTTAGTAAACAAAGCCACGTGCTTTTTATGACAGCTATCATCCACCATCTTTAATCAATAGAGCACGGTGCTGCTATCATGCAGACAATTTCATCACCTGTCATCCGTAAAACTATGTTGCTTGGCGGGGTGTGCAAAAAAGCCAGCATTAAGTAAGGGCTGTTGATAGGAGGCGTTATACCATGTGCATGCTCCTTCACCAGGAGAAGCCTACATGCCGGTACCGTGCAGGTTCTTTCGATAGGAGTAGGCACTGTGTGTGTTTTAACCTCTCCGTACAATCATGATATTTTACGTTAGGAACTTACATAGGCTAAATGCTACACATTCCGTGTAAGAGGTTAGATACTGCCAGTTTTGCGTCAGGAAGGGCAACTCAACAAATTCTTGCGATTTAAAATCCTAGTCAGGAAGGGCAGCCGGTCGTAAAACTATGGTGTGAGGCGGGGTGTGCAAAAAAGCCAGCATTAAGTAAGGGCTGTTGATAGGAGGCGTTAAACCATCTGCATGCTCCTTCACCACGAGAAGCCTACATGCCGGTACCGTGCAGGTTCTTTCGATAGGAGTAGGCACTGTGTGTGTTTTAACCTCTCCGTACAATCATGGTATTTTACGTTAGGAACTTACATAGGCTAAATGCTACACATTCCGTGTAAGAGGTTAGATACTGCCAGTTTTGCGTCAGGAAGGGCAACTCAACAAATTCTTGCGATTTAAAATCCTAGTCAGGAAGGGCAGCCGGTCGTAAAACTATGGTGTGAGGCGGGGTGTGCAAAAAAGCCAGCATTAAGTAAGGGCTGTTGATAGGAGGCGTTAAACCATGTGCATGCTCCTTCACCAGGAGAAGCCTACATGCCGGTACCGTGCAGGTTCTTTCGATAGGAGTAGGCACTGTGTGTGTTTTAACCTCTCCGTACAATCATGATATTTTACGTTAGGAACTTACATAGGCTAAATGCTACACATTCCGTGTAAGAGGTTAGATACTGCCAGTTTTGCGTCAGGAAGGGCAACTCAACAAATTCTTGCGATTTAAAATCCTAGTCAGGAAGGGCAGCCGGTCGTAAAACTATAGTGTGAGGCGGGGTGTGCAAAAAAGCCAGCATTAAGTAAGGGCTGTTGATAGGAGGCGTTAAACTATGTGCATGCTCCTTCACCAGGAGAAGCATACATGCCGGTACCGTGCAGGTTCTTTCGATAGGAGTAGGCACTGTGTGTGTTTTAACCTCTCCGTACAATCATGATATTTTACGTTAGGAACTTACATAGGCTAAATGCTACACATTCCGTGGCAGAGCCAGGAATCGAACTCGGACCTCCGAGGGTAGCAGCTAACTACTACACCACAGAGGAGTACTATTTCAGAATATTTTACAACCTTAATTAGTACTGTGTTTTAAGAGCTTACATGGGACTCAGCTAAGAAGACGTTCGCTAGTTACAAGCCGCTTATCAGTGTCCTCGTTCAAGGCCGAGCCGGAAGATACGTGTACAATTTCAGCTAACACACGCATTCCGCTGCTCACTCTGCGCTGATACGACTTCATGGCAGTAGAACAAACCCATAGCCTACAGTATGCATGCCTCTCACCCCGTAGTCTCGGGTTCGATTCTCTCGGGAATAAAAATGTGTTTAAATCGCAAGAATTTGTTGAGTTGTCCTTTGCACACTCTTGCCTTCGCGATGCGTGTTCGATAATTGTTTTCAACCGGTTGCCCTTCCTGACGTCAAAGAACTCGGATTAAGAATCTGTCGAGAATCGGGGGTTTTACTGCTAGATTTTAAACCACGAACTATTGTTTTACTGCTGGATGCCCTTCCTGACTAAGATTTTAAATCGCAAGAATTTGTTTTAAGACTCAAGTCTTGTTATGTTTCTTTTCGTAATCTGCAAGTCTAAACAAGCATATCGCTGCACACTCTTGCCTTCGCGATGCGTGTTCGATAATTGTTTTCAACTAGTTGCCCTTCCTGACGTCAAAGAACTCGGATTAAGAATCTGTCGAGAATCGGGGGATATACAGCTAGATTTTAAATCGCAGTATCACGAACTATTGTTTTACTGCTGGATGCCCTTCCCGACTAAGATTTTAAATCGCAAGAATTTGTTTTAAGACTCAAGTCTTGTACCGGATGCCCTTCCTGACTAAGATTTTAAATCGCAAGAATTTGTTTTAAGACTCAAGTCTTGTTATGTTTCTTTTCGTAATCTGCAAGTCTAAACAAGCATATCGCTGCACACTCTTGCCTTCGCGATGCGTGTTCGATAATTGTTTTCAACCGGTTGCGCTTCCTGACGTCAAAGAACTCGGATTAAGAATCTGTCGAGAATCGGGGGTTTTACTGCTAGATTTTAAATCACGAACTATTGTTTTACTGCTGGATGCCCTTCCTGACTAAGATTTTAAATCGCAAGAATTTGTTTTAAGACTCAAGTCTTGTTATGTTTCTTTTCGTAATCTGCAAGTCTAAACAAGCATATCGCTGCACACTCTTGCCTTCGCGATGCGTGTTCGATAATTGTTTTCAACCGGTTGCCCTTCCTGACGTCAAAGAACTCGGATTAAGAATCTGTCGAGAATCGGGGGTTTTACTGCTAGATTTTAAATCACGAACTATTGTTTTACTGCTGGATGCCCTTCCTGACTAAGATTTTAAATCGCAAGAATTTGTTTTAAGACTCAAGTCTTGTTATGTTTCTTTTCGTAATCTGCAAGTCTAAACAAGCATATCGCTGCACACTCTTGCCTTCGCGATGCGTGTTCGATAATTGTTTTCAACTAGTTGCCCTTCCTGACGTCAAAGAACTCGGATTAAGAATCTGTCGAGAATCGGGGGTTTTACTGCTAGATTTTAAATCACGAACTATTGTTTTACTGCTGGATGCCCTTCCTGACTAAGATTTTAAATCGCAAGAATTTGTTTTAAGACTCAAGTCTTGTTATGTTTCTTTTCGTAATCTGCAAGTCTAAACAAGCATATCGCTGCACACTCTTGCCTTCGCGATGCGTGTTCGATAATTGTTTTCAACTAGTTGCCCTTCCTGACGTCAAAGAACTCGGATTAAGAATCTGTCGAGAATCGAGGATTTACAGCTAGATGCTCGCCGGATACCCTTCCCGAAGGCATAAGTTACCAGGATTTGAATCGCGGTATCCATCATTTTGTCTGACTTGCAAGCTCACGCGTATTATTTTTTGCTGAGATATCATGCTACTTCCGTTCGCCAGCTAGAGCGGAAACTCGCAGTACTGCGTCTATTTCATCTTACAACTTGGAGGAGACAACATGTGTACATATAATTTATGATCTTTCACCCTCCCTTAAAAAACATGTAAGTATCTCGGAACATTCTTATCCGTGTGTGTTGCAAATACTAAGCGAGTGAGCCGAGCGAGTTGGCTACGCAGTGTGCTTTCTTGATTTTCGTATGAGTGTATTCACAATTACTAAGCGTCTTAGCAGTGTGATGAACGAGTTAGCTACGCGGTATATATTTTTTTATTTTCGTACTAAGCAAATCATTTGAAGTGTTAGTCTTGTTAGTTTCAATCTAAACAAAGGTATCCCTTAACATGTTGTACAGTGTTCGGTTCTACTTGTTTCGTGATCTGAACGCATCAATCAATGTTCTGATTACATGTTGTATCGAGTGCAGTGTTCAATTCTAGTCTTGTTATGTTTCAAGCTGATCTTCTTAGAACAAAGGTATCCCCTAACATGTTGTACAGTGTTCGGTTCTACTTGTTTCGTGATCTGAACACATCAATCATTGTTCTGATCGCATGTAACGACATCGAGTGCAGTGTTCAATTCTAGTCTTGTTATGTTTCAATCTAAACAAAGGTATCCCCTAACATGTTGTACAGCGTTCGATTCTACTTATGTAGTGTTCTGAACACACCAGACAATGTTTTAATCACATGTTGAAGTTAACGACATCGAGTACAGTGTTCGATTCTACTTATTTTGTGTTCTGAACACATCAATCAATCAATGTGCAGTGTTCAATTCTAGTCTTGTTATGTTTCAATCTAAACAAAGGTATCCCCTAATACAGTGTTCGATTCTACTTATGTAGTGTTCTGAACACACCACACAATGTTTTAATCACATGTTGTATCGAGTACAGTGTTCTGAACACATCAATCAATGTTCTGATCACATGTTGTATCGAGTACTGGCTGTCTCATAAGGAGCTATGTATAGCCGCCATCTTGCATCCGCCATCTTGCGCAAGCATCCTTAGGGCGTCTCTAGTCATGGATCCTTAAGCCGCCTCATAAGAGCAACCACCATCTCGCGCAAGCATCCCTCATAAGGAGCCTTGTATAACCGCCATCTTGCGCAAGCATCACAAGGGCGTCTATGTATAGCGATCATCTTGCATAAGCACCTTTAAGGAGTCATGTATAGTCACCATCTTGTGCAATTAGCGTCGAGAGAGGACTGATGTAGAATTTTTCTTTTTAAATTATCCGCCACCACATAGAGTGTAGCACTGAGGTTTGCGATGTAAGATGGTGGATGACAGCTGCGCGTAGCACGTAGAATTTGCCGCCACCACATAGATGGCAGCACGGTGCTCTCTTGATTAAAGATGGCGGATGACAGCTAACAGAACTTTTCAAATTGCCCGCTACTACAGAGAGCAGCACGGTGCTCTGTTCATTAAAAGATGGCGGATGACAGGTGATGAAATTGCCTGCATGATAGCAGCACCGTGCTCTATTGATTAAAGATGGTGGATGATAGCTGTCATAAAAAGCACGTGGCTTTGTTTACTAAACAAGAGCACATAGATTTTTTTCAAATTGCCGCCACCACATTTCAAAGGTATCTAGCTAAAGAGCGCAGCACTGAGGTTTGTGATGCAAGATGGCGGATGACAGCTGTCAGAAAAAAGCACGTGAGTTTGTTTCCAAACAAGAGCATGTAGAATTTGCCGCCACCACATAGAGGGCAGCACGGTGCTCTCATGATTAAAGATGGCTGCTGTCACGTGGAATTGCCTGCCACCACAAAAGAGGGTAGCACGGTGCTCAAAGATGGCTGCTATCAAAAAGCATTTTTCAAATTATCCGCCACCACATTTCAAAGGTAAGTAGCTAAAGAGGGCACCACTGTGCTCTATAGATTAAAGATGGTGGATGACAGCTGTCAAAAAGCACGTGGATTTGTTTATCTCGCGCTAGTAAGGTTAAGTTGGTAGCACTAAGGTTTAAGCCCGTTAAGATGGCAGCACTGCGGATGACAGCTCTGACGAATTTACATCTACTACGATAAAGAGGGCAGCACTGTGCTCTATAGATTAAAGATGGCGGATGACAGCTGACAAAAAAGCACGTGAGTTTGTTTACTAAACAAGAGCACGTGGAATTTGTCGCCACCACATTTCAAAGGTAAGTAGCTAAAGAGGGCAGCACTGTGCTCTATAGATTAAAGATGGCAGATGGTAGCTGTCGAAAAAGCACGTGAGTTTGTTTCCAAACAAAGCACGTGGAATTTTTCAATTTGCCGCCACCACATAGAGGGTAGCACTGTTCTCTCTGGATTAAAGATGGCTGCTTGTCGAAAAGCATTTTTCAAATTATCCGCCAACACATTTCAAAGGTAAGTAGCTAAAGAGGGCAGCACTGTGCTCAAAGATGGCGGATGACAGCTATCAAAAAAGCACGTGGCTGTCGAAAAGCACGTGGATTTGTTTATCTCGAGCTAGTGAGGTTAAGTTGGTAGCACTAAGGTTTAGGTCTGTCAAGATGGCAGCACTGCCGATGATAGGTGATGAAAGAGGGCAGCACGGTGCTCTGTAGTTTAAAGATGGCGGATGACAACTGTCAAAAAAGCACGTGGCTGTCAAAAAGCACGTGGCTTTGTTTACCACACGCTAGTTAGGTTAAGTTGGTACTACTGAGGTTTAGGCCCGTCAAGATAGCAGTACTGAGGTTAGCGATGCGTTGTTGTCTGTCAAAAAGCACGTGGCTTTGTTTACAAATCTGTCAAAAAGCACGTGGCTATCAAAAAGCACGTGGATTTGTTTATCTCGCACTAGTTAGGTTAAGTTGGCACTACTGAGGTTTAGGCCCGTCAAGATGGCAGTACTGAGGTTAGCGATGCGTTGTTGTCTGTCAAAAAGCACGTGGCTGTCAAAAAACACTTGGCTTTGTTTACCTCATGCTAGTTAGGTTAAGTTGGCACTAGTGAGGTTTAGGCCCGTCAAGATGGCAGCAGTGAGGTTAGCGTTGCGTTGTTGTCGATGACAGCTGTCAAAAAGCACGTGGCTTTGTTTACAAATTCAAATCTCGCGCCAAAATTCAAATTTCCCGCCAAAATTCAAATTTCCCGCGGGCGGCGGAGGCGGCGGCGGAGGAGGCGGCGGGAGGAGGAGGAGGCGCCCGAACTCTCCCATTATACTACTGAAGTGGTATATATGAATAGGAAACAGTTGCATTTGTTGTGTATAAGATGCAAATAAGGGGTAAAATAAATGTATTCACTTAAGCACATCATTAAATATTCATCCTATCCGAAATCAAATGATAACATACGATATAAATATGACGGAATCCGCCATTCAAGTAGCACTATGTGCCGAGCACATCAGAAATAATTACAAGTTTATGCCGATCAAATAAAAGAAACAAATTATAAAAACATAATAAAATCTGGCCGGATCTGCATCGTTAATTAGAACAACGCCGCCAAATGAATATGCCGATATCCCCGAGAGGAATTGCGATTGTGATCGTCAACAAGCTATGCCTCGACAAAAGAAAGTCACGCCAGTTTCAATCCGAATATACACCTATTTACATACACAAATTAGTTAATCACAATAAGGTGAAATCAGGGGTCCTAAGCTTATATACTACACAGCATCTACTGACAGATCCGATCTGTCGCGAATCGATCAGCATAAAGCCGAATATCCACAAGAAAATTAGCTCCGGGCTAAATTAAGATGCTAATAATTACACAACGTTGACACTGCAAAATGACAATAAACACGACAATACATACCAATACATGGCACATAAATGAACAAACTATCCTGGAAATACAAAGGCAAAATCACAAGATAAATAAAATATATACACACAGGCAAAGCACTTCTTCATAACCAGGTCACGAAATACAAGACCCAGTCAAGTCCGGGCTGAATGGTCGCCTTCTTGGGGTAATTGGTGACTTTCCCTTTCACTGGACTGCCGAACAGCTGTAACGTCAAGAATGCTACCTCGCAGAGGGCTGACAGGCGAGCAACGCAGGTCATTCACAGGAGGGGGGTAAGGGTGCTTAATTCATTCACGTCGGCCCAAGGAAGGTTTCTCTTTGTTAATAACTGCATTAAAACTAATTATCTCTCCCGTTCATAAAATATTCTGTAACAACAGAAACATCTCGTCGTTATATCTCAACATATTGGCCGCACAAATCTCTTTCGAAAAAGACGTCACACACGGCCTTTCCTCCTAGCGGCTTGGGAGTTCGATTCCCGACTCTATCTCGGGATCTCCAGGCGTATTCAAGCCTATCCTTTTTCGAAGCAGCTCTCACATATAAATCTCCCTTCCTTGCGCTCTTCACAGGCATTTAATTCCACTATTAACACCCCATTATATATAAGGCGAAAATTGCCTTTCTTAACACTCGCGTTACGTTTCTCCCCGATCACCTGTCGCTCCTGCTCATAGAATATCCTAACTTCACAACCGCGGCGCTCCTCTGGCAGAGAGTATATACCTGAAAACGCGCACTTACATATAAATAAGGGAAGCCTACACTGTTCTTGATAATAATTATCCCACAATACTAAGGCAGCCTCGCCTCGTTAATGAAGAACTATCTTACTGCATTACCCTAAATTCATGCATATTGGAATACCCTGAAAATAAAAACGCATACACACACATATCTAGCTACTCCTATTCACGACCCCTTACCCACAATTAAACTAACGTATTAAACAAAGAAGTAAATAAGGGCACTAGCATGCATTTGCCCTCGATCTCCATCTACATAATTTAAAATATCATAGCTCAGCTCTAGCGAGCTGACATTAAACATCAATCAATTTAAACTCAAACTGGATGAAACTAAGCTAACTCATTTTACCTCAGACATAATTATAATAATGACATATCCACTTAACTTTGTTGCTCTCAGCTTTCACACCATCTGCATAACTGCAGCTTCCGTTGACTTACTCAGCCATGATACAAAATTGGATGGCGTTACAACACAGATGAACAACACACGTATTTTCTATTATAGTCCTTGAAGAAAAACTCCTAAAATGAATAAAAATATGATAATACTACACTTGCTCAACTGTATACGCGCACCCTACCTAAGCAGGTATTGCTTAGCACAAATGAAGAGATAAGAAATAAATCTTTGTTCAGAATAAATGTACAGTGGAATATGTCCCGGATCAGTTCGTATACAGGAGCAATTATCGAGACGTACGCACACGATTCCACCGCGACCGCGATACCGACCCGATAAATATTGGCATACAGCACAGTTAATTCAATTCATGCGACTCGTACCGGTATCCACGGCTAGCGTTCTTATGTCTGTCAAGTTTCTACATTCGCGGTACCTACCGCACTCGGCATAATATCGAAGCGTCACACATGTAGAGGAAACTGCCACAATATGGACTTATAACTCCCATATTTCCCAGATGTAATTCACACCAAGACGGTGCATATTAATATAGTTTGAATAACGCTTCACTGCTTATAACATTACTATCACGGTTATATAGAAATAGCGTCACTGTAGTACTTAGATAACAGATAAAGAATATGTCAATTACGACTGACCCGGAGACTGCCTTCTGAATAACGAATAACTGACGACTGACTGCGCTTCCCCTAGCCACTGCTGGTTTTATAGATTCACCGATGTCATTAAAAAAAGGGGGTTCTCCAGTCGACTATGGCTCGAGGTCTCAACCGCTTTTTCAAAACAAAGCACACGACCGTTGGAACATGGCCACTTAATATTGTTGTTGAAGTTAGCCGAAATATGAGCAGATATGGCTCTCTAAATTCAATTGCTACTCAGTTTACCTAACAAAACCGTAGAGCACAGGTTATATATCAGATTTCTGCCATATTAAAATAGTAAGTCAGCAATGCGATGGATGAAGTTGGAAATCCGGAGAAATTGTCTTGGGACTCACCATGACCGTGGGCCGAGCCTTCAGAGCTTGCGATTGGCTGACTTCAAACTAGCCGCACGTTAGGCGAAGCCGTGACACTCCCCGCAGGCTCGTTCAAACTTTCAAATAACGGGCCGATTCAAACCTAGCTACCGACTGTCCTCCATCAGCACGCGGTCCAGAATAAAGCCGTTGGCTAACCGCCTCGCAAACAAAGTCTTTCAAATGTAACGATACCACAGTGTTGCGCAATATCAAAATAAACGTACCTGGGACAATATGATATGTCTCAATAGTGTTTGAAGTTTTTTCGTGTGAATCACAAGGAGGGCAAGTGTTCGCCTCCTAACGTTGATTTTCGGCCAGTAACTTTAACCTTTTCTTTTTAAACTAAGGCCATGTAGAATGAACACTTATTGCCCCGGTTAAAGTTCACTATATTTCATTCTATTTTCCTATGTCATTTCGATTGTTGAGCAAATAAGGCAGTGCCTACTCTTACATTTGTTAAATGTAGGTTGTGCCCTTAATAAGCTTGGAACTTGTAAATGTTGGAGAATAGTCTCTTAGAAAGTAATTGTGTGGAACAAAGACGCTCTTTTTCTACTACTGTAAATTCTGGAAGTTAGTCTCCTAGAGGAGTTATTGAATGGATCAGTGATTGCTCTTGTTACACCGGCAAATTGGAAGCTTTAAGCTCAGTCTGGAAAATTGCTGTCATGTGATTATTCTAGACTTTTCTTATTGAGTTTCTCGAATTCACGAGCTAGACCTTGTACCCGATTATATATTATTTGGTTAGCAAAGAGTAAAGTTTGAAAAGAAAAGGAAAAACAACATCGAGGAAAGAAATATATCCCATTTTTTAAGTTTTAAATTGCTATTCAATCTTTTCTCTATCCACCCCATTCATGCCCGCACATTCTTTCACCTGTCCACCACGATATCTCCGTAACAATTAGTAGCAGAGCGTGGTTTAATGGTTCTGGATAAAGTCCCTTTTCACGGCTACTCATAGGATACGATATAGAACACTGAAAATTTTTTGTTTCTGGAATTTTTAAAATGTTGTTAGCTTTTCACTCACTATGTCTTGAGAAGTCCTTGCACCAGGATACCTGCTCAAGGAGGAATTAATTTATGAACTTTTAATTACGAAAGTCTAGTCTAGCGGCACGGTTGCTACAGATATTGCGAAACTTGAAAAATCTCTAGAGTTTCCCATCTGTATTCCAGTATTTGGGGAGAAGGATATTGATGAGGCTCGCTCCATAATCACTGACAATACTACTGACCTAGCATCTGTTGTAGGTTTCTTTGACATAAGCGACCCTTCTACAAATCTGCTGAAGCGTATTCAAGCCAGATTGTTCCATTTTTATAATAGGGCTAGGGACCTATTGTCTCCAAAACTGAAGGCTGAGCATGCTAAACAAGCCAGTAATTTGGTGGAACACATTTCCGACCTGTCATATGGGGTTAGTAAATATTGTTGTCAGGAGCCGCTAGTGCCGAAAGCGACTATATTCGAACTGTAAACTTAACAACCGAAGAGGATCCTAGTAAGTCTGCTAAGAGTAGGAAATCGGTGTTTTCACCTCAAACGTCTGCCCCATGGGAAAATGTATCTGATCATCTACAACAACTTCCACCCATCTTTTCCCAGAAGATCAAATTGTACAGACCATTGTCGAAGGGATTTCTCCGTCCTACCGGTCGTATTTATTTGTAGCTCTAGACCTCAGACACTTTCCGAACTTGAGGCTATGGCGGTGTCGGCAGAGGGAGTGATGTACGCCGACACCTTACTAGTGGCTAGGGAGCCCCCTCCGTCATCTAGCAGTTCTCGGCCACCACCTTGTCGAACCTTCACTCCAAGCATGTGTTATGCTTGCGGATCGGCAGAAGGTCTTCGCAATAAGTGTCCCTTTGTAAAACATAGTGGAACTAGGAACGGAGCAGGTCCGTCCCAGGGTTGTATTAAGTGCGGTTCGTTCTTCCACCTGCCTAAAAATTGTTCTTCACTTAACAACACACCTTTCTGTTCCCCTTCAGGAACTGCATCCACCAACTTAGGCGATAGGGAATGACTAGCACCGTCGGCTGAGTCAATAAGTTCTGCTTCACGAGGCTCAGCCCACGTTAAGTCGGGCATTGAACTCTTCGAGGAAGAAACCCTCTCTTATGTATCTTTCGAAAGCCCAAGGAAATGCCTTAAAATTGCTTTTGAAACCCGAGGATTCGTGTCATTTCTCAAAATCGAGATAAGTAATGAACCCGTCAGTGCTCTAAGAGACACTGGAAAAATTAGCACTATTATTTCTGAGGAGTGGTACTCTACATTGAAATCCTGCTGTAAATTTCCAGATTACTGTTTGTCTTCTATCAAATGCGATTCGGCAAATTCTCCACCCTTAGAAATTCTAGGCTTCATTTTGCCAAAGGTCCCATTTCTCTATTTACTTGAAAAATTAAGTTGTTCATTGCCAAGCAGTTGTCTTGCCCGATAATACTGGGGGAAGACTTTATGTCGCATTCTGGTCTCGTGCTCGATCTTCAGAGTAGGTCGTGCACATTCATATTTAATAGCAAATTAAAAATCCCTCTTTTAAAGTGTAATTCTGCTTAGTCTTCATCTATTTAGCCTAACCTGAGTGAGTTATCGTTAGATCTTATACATCTATCTCCATATAGGCTATCTCCACCTAAAATGAATGCCCTTAAGGAGATTATCGACCAAATGTTGAAGGATGGTATTATTCGCCCTTCAACGTCGGCGTATTCATCGCCAATTTTTCTCGTACCAAAACCCCAAGCATTGATAACATGGCGTTAAACCGTACGGTCGTGTTACAATCAGTGCCCCTTCCTGATCTTCATTGATGCTTTTCATGGTTTCATAAGGCTATGTTCTTCACTATCCTAGATCTTAACCAGATTACTCTGGCTGAAGAATCCAAACATATGACGGCTTTCGCAGCAGACTGGGACTTGTACGAATACAACTGCGTGCATTTCGGGCTCCCCACAGGCGCGCCTGCTCATAGTAGACTGCTGGATAGGGCCTTCTCCGATATCAAGTTCGAGTATCTTTACCATTACCTTGACGATGTCGTGGTGTTTTCTGAAAACTTGAAGAACACTTAGATCATCTTGAGGAAGTTCTGAAGAGCCTACGTAAAGCCGCGTTGACAGTTAATTTTTAAGGTACCTGCTGCTGAGCCTTCTATGTCTTTCTTAGGGCATATTGTGTCGCCCGATGGAGATCCAATAGACCATTCTAGAACGCAGGCTATACGCGACTTCAAGCCTCCTAAGGACGTTAAAGGAATTACTAGGTTCATTGGCATGGTGAATTTCTTTAGAAAATTTATTCCCAACTTCGCTAATAGAGCGACGCCCCTAAACCTACTTAGTAGGAAAGGTGTCAGGTTCGAATGAGGCCATCGCAGCAAGTTGCGTTCGAAGATCTTAAGTTAGCTCTCTGTAACGCCCCAGTCTTAGCTATGCAAGATTTCTCTAAGAAATTCATAGTTCAAACCGATGCCTCTTCATCGGCTGTTGCTTCGATCCTTCTTCAAGAAATCGAACTCGGAAGGCGGCCTATTGCCTATGCGCCTAGGTCCTTGTCGGCTCAAGAAGTCAAGTACTCCATCTATGAATTAGAAGGACTCGCAGTCCTGTTTGCCTTGGAGAAATGCCGTCTGTATATGGAGCATGTTAAGTTTGAGTTAGAAACAGACACTCAGGCTTTAAGTTGGGTTTTAGCTAGACCCCCTCTTACAGGACGTATCGCCCGTTGGGCTATCCGTATTTCGGCTTTTCAATTCGACGTGCGACACATTAGGGGATCTGATGATGTGGTCGCAGATGGGTTGAGCCACATGTTTCCTGGGGACGTTGAGTCCTTTGAACAGGAGGAAAGACCTTCTTCCTCCAGTTCATGCCTCCTTGTGTTGGTGCTTTTTTTCACGGATGCCCCTATTTTACACCATGATATCGAAAAATGCCAACGGGAAGATCCAGTGCTGGCTCTTATTATGGATACCCTTTCTCCTGGGGAACATGTTCTCCCTTATGTGCTGAGGAATGGGGTTCTGTGTTGCCCGTCGAAGCAGGGTCAGAAGATGAAAGTGGAAGTTGAAGCTGTTCTTGTACCCATGATCTTCAAGTACTATCATGAGTCCCCATTATAGGGACATTTAGGCATCTTCAAAACCAGAGAAAAAATAAAAGTAATGTTCATCTGGAAGAGCATGGACGGCGAAATCAGGGAAATGGTTAAAGACTGTAAATCTTGCTCGCTTAATAAGCCCAAATTGTCTACTAAGCTAGGGCTATTGCCATCTCATCAAGTATCTCGCCCTATGGAGCGTATATATATATATATATATAGATAGATAGATAGATAGATAGATAGATAGATAGATAGATAGATAGATTACGTCGGACCATTCCCTCAATCTAAAAGAAACGGGAAAAATACATCCTCCTGTGTGTAGATGGTTTCACCAGATTCGCATGGCTATTTCCGACTAAGCTGGCTACCGCTCAGTCTACTACTTCCTGCCTTAATACTATTTTTGCTTTTTGGTCCTAGTCAATATATGGTTTCCGATAATGCTAAAGCATTCACCTCCAATTTATTCCGCAAATTTTGGTTTGACTTATCCATATCCCTACTTCTGCTTATTGTCAACAATTATCTTTTGCTAAGCAGGTTAACCGTAATCTTCGACCTGCTTTGATAGCCTTTCATCATGAAGATCATTCTAGGAGGGATACGTCTCTGCATTGGTTTTATTTTGTGCTAAATTCAGCTGTCCACGAGCCACACAAATTTACTCCTACTTCTCTCATGTTTAGTTTTGTACCTAACACGCCGTTGTTTAATGAATATCAGGGACCTGTGGGAGAAGGCTAAATTTAACCTTAAGGCTTCTCATGAGAAGGTCCGAGAGAGATATGATCGTGGACGGAGACCCATCAAATTAACACTTGGAGATCAGGTCATGCTGAAGAATTCTCTACCTGCAGGCAATCTTGCCCCCAGATTTCATGGACCGTGCATTATTCTGGATTTCCTAACGCCGGTCACCCCTTTGTTGAGCAACCCAGCCACCGGAAGAATTTTTAGGGCCCATTTGTCACAAGTTAAACCTGTATAAAATTCTTACTTCAGTATAGGCCACCAAGTGATGGCATTGCAAATGTAATTATATTTCTTTCCTTAACAGCTCACATATAAGTTAAATGTTGAGGCGTTCTACCCCATCAGAATACATTTACATTTACATTTGTACAAACCTCAGCCTTTAATAAGATTTTGCTTTCCTTCAGTTCCCGTCAGCCATTATCTTGACCCTGCCTCCAAAACCGAGCCAGCATTCAACCCACTCATCCTCGATGCCGCCCGCCTTATCTGCACCTTTAACACAAATATAAACAAACTCTCTCTCCATAAAACTGTCACTGTCTCCCAGGCCATATTGTCTTTTCGATCGCTCCAGTCAAGAGGTTTAGATTGCGTTCGTAGCGGAGGCAGGGGAAAGGGCTGCCTCGTCCATCTCCGGGAGGTACACCAGCTCAAGGTAATGGCAGACTCTGTGTAATAATGTAATAGTCTCTGAAATATAGTTCGAGAGGAAGGTTCCAAATTTCGTTCGTAACGTAACTTCTATTTCACAATGTAAATTCTCAAACAAGCCTAAAGAACTTAACGGAATAAAGAGTGAGGACCCTCCTGTATTCCCTTTCCACTTGATATTGAGGTGACTATGATTTTGTAGTCTTTAAAACCTACCTCTTAATTTTGTAAACCTTCTCTCCATCTAGTCACTTCCGTAGTATAGGTTTTAGACCATTGTGTGCATTTTCTGCTGACCGTAGTGATCGTTTTGTTCTCACAACTCGTCACTTTCTCACTGGAGCTCCACTCGTGTCCACCCCTGACCCTGATATGACTGGTTCTCATCCAAATATACTGTCGCGTTAGCAGCATCTTCAGCAGATGCAGCAACACTCGTGGTGTCGACACTCTGCAGCAGAGAAAGAATTGATCTAAGTCTCATTAGAATCTTCAGACAGGCACACTTGTTCAACAAAAGGAAGATCAGCAGCCATCTTTGCAGTGGAAGATGAGCGTTGTTGAATAGGTGTCTCCCGGAAGGGAGAATTTAGTAAGAGTTGCTGACGTCGCATGCAATTCCAGTATCTTGAGGCGTGTCATCACCAAAGTAGTTCCTCCAACTATTCTGAGTATATTACATGCATTTATGTACATGTGTAGTGCTATATTATCACGTAGACTGGACCACTTCATTTTGGTCTGTTGACTTCTCTTTGGTGCTGACAGATTAGCCTCCCAAACTCCACCTGGCAAATCAAGGCGTGTGTTTATTATTCCTTGACGTTATCTTGTAATATTGATTGTATACCTTCATGTATCCTGGGAGAGAACTAGCAGTACATCCACTAAAGTTATTTAATTAAAATCACTTCAAACGTTAATTCAACACTTTCAATAAACTGCTCGATGACAAATCGGCCCGAGTTGCACAATCTCCCTACACACGAAACAACTTGCAGACTGTCGTAATAGTGAGTTGGGTTGATTGTTTTGTCATACGACGTGAGTTGTGGCGGCCCGACCGGTCCCGACAAGCCCACTGCAGTTCGAGCACAGCAGATTGGGTCGTTCTACTACCTCCTTTGAAGTTGCCACGTGTGGAGTGCTATACCTAAGAAATGAGGGAAGAAACTTCGTTGTGGGTGGGTGCCGTGGAATATACAGAGACAGCGGCATGTATTGCAACGCATTTGCTATCTGAGGCCGAGTTTAATAGCCGTCACCATATCAGAAAATCTATCAGGTAACTTAGCAGCTGCCAGGGTAGAAGCCAACGCTCAGGTGAGGCAATCGTATCGCTTGAGCCAAAACACTACACACTGCTTGCTGTCTATTGTTGATCAATCACTCTCTCAAATGTCCGGCTCCTTGACTGAATGATCAGCGTGCTGGCCTTCAGTTCAGAGTTCCTGATTCGATGCCCGGCCGGGTCGGGGAGTTTAACCTTAATTGGTTAATTCCAATGGCTCGGGGCTGGGTGTTTGTGCTGACCCCAACAACCCTGCAACTCACACACCACACATAACACTATCTTCCACCACAGATGCCGCCCGCTCTCATCGGAGAGTCTGCCTTATAAGGGCTGTACTCGGCTAGAAATAGCAACACGAAATTATCTAACCTTACTCTCTCAAATGCAAGAATTCAGTATTAGGATTTGAGTTTATTGAAATGTTGAAAGGAGTTGCATCTAAGAGGAAAGTAGTGGAGCTGCGTGCGTTCCACGGCGGGCAATCAGAGGCCACGGAGTGGGTCACGTGACTGCTGACTCAGCAGCGCAGGGAATTCCTAGTATAGGAGCAATGTACGTTGCCACCTCAGGTAATTGACACCTAGTTGAGCAGAAGGGCAATGCATTTTGGCTGATTATTTCATACGAGAGCAAGCCTAACCTTACAGTCGCCGTTTTGAGGGGCCTAACTACACTTTAACGGCTAGTTGCCCTTCCCGACGCTAAAGAGAGCAAGCCCAACCTCATGGAGGGGCCTAACCTCAGTATTACGACGGGATGCACTACCTGAAGCCTAAGAGAGCGAGCTTAACCTCACAGACGCTATCTTGGAGTGGAACAACCTAAATTTTACGCGCAAGACAGCAAACCTGACCTCAGTTTCAAGGCCGGATGCCCTTCCCTACGCTATTCGCACAGGATGGCGGCTACGCACAGCTCCTTATGAGACGGCTGAAGGGCGCTTGCGCAAATTCGCGGCTTTCTAATTGCACAAGATGGCTGTTATACAAAGGGTCTTATGAGACGTCCTAGGGACGCTTGTGAATGATGGCGCCTATTTAATTGCACAAAATGGAGACTATACACAGCTCCTTATGAGACGACCTAGGGGTGCTTGCGCAAGATGGCTGCTATACATAGGCTCTTATGAGACGCCCTAGGGACGCTTGCGCAAGATGGCGGCTATACACAGGCTTATATGGAGAAAGCTAGCTTAGAGGCTACTACACAAGATGCCGGCTGCTTTGATGAGACAGCTTAAGGGCGCTTGCGCAAGATGGCGGCTAAACATAGGCTCTTACGAGACGGCCATAGGGCGATTGCACTTGATGGCGAAGGCATATGGGCTCTTATGGAGAAAGATGATGGCTATGGACGCTTGTGCAAGATGGCGGCTACACACAGAAAGCAAGCTTAGAGGCTACCGCGCAAGATGGCGGCTATACACAGGTTCTTATGAGGCTGACTCCTAGAACGTAGGTCAGAGCAAGATCACTGCTATACATAGGCTCTTATGGAGAAACCTGGCATAGGGGTGAAAGCAATTAAGGTGACGGCCTAATGCTGATTGCACAAGATGGCAGTCGCATACAACTTCCGAGTGCTAGGGAGCCCGAAGCAAGATCGTCGCTATACATTGGTAATATGAGACTAACTTTAAGGAGAAGGACTAAGAGCTAAGGCGATAATTTTTCTTATAGGCCTAACTCTACAGAGCTGCCTCAGGGGCTCACAACTTGTAACTTATGACCTATTACTTTGATCAGCTTAACATTCGAGAAATGAGACAAGGGCTACTATGCAAGGTGACTGCTATACTGTATTCGTATAGGCCTTAAATAGAGGGCTGCCTTAAGGACTCACAACTTGTATCTTGTGACCTATTATTTTTACCAGCCTAACTTTCGAGGGACTGAGGTAAGGGTTACTATGCAAGATAACTGCTATACTAAATTCGTATAGACCTTAACTAGAGAGTCATCTCAGGGGCTCACAACTTGTAACTTATTAGTTTGATCAGCCTGAAATTCGAGAAATGAGCCAAGGGATGTTATGCAAGATAACTCCTATACTCTATTCGTATAGACCAGATGGCGACTGGTCTTATGGAGAAAGCTGGCTGAGGAGGCCTACTTCAGAAGATGGCGGCTATACATAGGCTGTTATAGCCTCCTCCTCATCCGTATACCAAAAGGGCAAAAGGGCACCTCTTCCTAGCAAAGGGGAAAATGGGCATAAAGAACTCCTCCTCCTCATATGTAGGACAAAAGGGCAAAAGGGCTTCTCTTCCTGGCAAAAGGGCACCTTCTTTTCTCAGAAGTATTGAGTTACACTGGTCGTCCATAACTTCTTGGTGTCGGTGAGTTTCTTCGACATAGCAAAAGAAGACCTCCTTCCCCCGGCCACTGGCAGACAGCTGGCAGACTTATCTGTAGGGCAAAAGGGCTACTCTTCCTGGCAATAGGGCTCATTCGCAAAAGGGAAAAAGAACACTTCCTCCTCATCTGAAGGGCAAAAGGGCTACTCATCCTGACAAAAGGTAAAAGGGCACATCCTGATAGCAAAAGGAACAAAAGGGCAAAAGGGCACCTCAGTCTAGCAAAAGGGCAAATGGGCAAATAGAATACCTCCTCATCATCTGTAGGGCCAAAGGTCTACTCTTGCTGGGAAAAGGGCAAATGGGCTCCTCCCCCTAGAAAAAGGGCAAAAGGGCTCTTCCTTATCTGTATGGCAAAAGGGCAAAACTGCTCGTCTTCCTCGCAAAAGGGCTCCTCCTCCTGGCAAAAGGACTCTTCCTTACAGTTACTGAGGTTAGCTCTATCCCTCCTCTTACAAACAGATGCTTTCCTGAATTGAACGTTACATTACAAACAAATACACTTACGTTATGTAGCGTTATGCTCATCGCATAAGTTTTCCGACTGAGGAGAAAGCGGTAGGAGGAGGAGGCGGTAAGGAGAAGGTAATACATATCCAGCATGCAAAAATATTGTAGGATAAGCAAATGCTGTATCCGACAAGACAAACAGGTTCAATCTAGTAACAGAATGCAATCATAAAAATATAGAATTGACATGCTGTATGTCTTTATCCGACAAGACAAAATATGTTGACTATTAAACAGAAAACTTTTATCGCTACTGTGCTTCATCAAGACAAGTTACAATTAGCCCACACAAAATTGATTGTACAACAAGTGTTCAGAACCGAAAACGTATAACACAAAACGTTATAAGATTAATCTCTCGGTTGATAAAATCGCACTCTTATGCAATCAGCGCGCACACATAGAGTTGCAAATGTTGTATACCTCCATCCGATATACTTCTTCTTAATTACTGTAGATAATATGATTACTACATAGCAGAGGATACCTTTGTGCTAAGGAGATCGATTTTGCGGGATTCGAATACATGCAACAGAAAAATCTGTTTAGTTACCGTAACAGAATAAAAAATCATACTACTGTGCAGATAAAATGATTTTACTACTTAGAAGGGGATACCTTTGTCCTACATCATATTGTGTTAAGGAGAAAAATTATGGATTCAAATCCTGTTCTAACACAATAAAAAGTCATAGGATTGAAACTTTGTTTTACAAGGGAGAGGAATAGAACTGTACTTCCTCTTAAATCCATAATAACTACTATTACGCAGATTAAATGAGCTGTTCGAAAGGACTCCTCCTCCTCCTTACCGCGCCTTCCTCGTAGGGATAAAGGGCTAATGGGCTAGGGTGCCTCTCCTCTCTTTATCCGGGCTTGAGACTGCCTCTACATCTAGAGGCGGAGTTAACACCCTAAGGAAAGGAGAATACTGGAAAATAATCTATACGAATATAGGTACTCCTTTGACTGTATACTACAGAAAGATGACATAGGTGAGGATAAGCGCTTCGAATGGAGGAAGGTTTTTAAGCTGTTGTACTGTCCAGAGAGAGCTTTTGCTCAATAATACCTACGCAACGTAATTCTTGCCCTATTTCAAAAATATCTTCTTTGTACTCTGTGTAACTAGCATCTTGATAGGCTCTTAACAGTTCCAAACGTTTTACGAGCACGCTGGGGTCTTTACAGTATCTTATGTCTACATAGGGTAACAGAGGCTTGTTGTGAACTTTGAGCATATATGCAGACAGTTGATGTGTAGGGACTTGTTTTGATGTAATACGTGCTTCAGCAGTAGCGTTTCTAGGTACAAACTTAACTTGTTTCGACAGCAATGAATTGTTGAAGTTTTCTTCTTCTTCATCTTGCATCTCTTCTTGAGATGTATGCACGGCGACACAACGTGTAGTAGGCTTAGAAAATGAAGTAAAATCATCAAGCTCTAATGACAATGAAACATTGAGATCATTTTTTCTTCTTCTACTACTTTTCCTTTACTACTGTTTTGATCAACATCATTATCCTTACTATAATAATCACCTTTGCCTATCCTTATCTTGAAGTTTGTGCTTAGTAACAGAACTTGTAGCAGGCCTAGACAACAAGGGAGAATTAAAAATCTCTCGCAGAGGTGTACTTTAAGAAAATAAATCTGTGTTCGCTTGACTACGGTTGAGCTCTTTGTATTTCCTTCTCGATGAAGCTACATTACACGCGGCTTCGTGACGTTGAGCTTTGAATGCGTTCTTGAACTCTCTTCTATAAGGTTTTCATAGAAAAATTGTCCTACATGATATCTCATGACGTCTCTTGTGATAGCTTCGGGGAAATGCTTTTCCACATACTTTGCAAAATTAACTAGAAATAGGTTTTTCCATGACGAACTTTATCTTCTGTTAACAGATTCTTCTTTAAATCTATTAGACACGTGTTACTCTCTACTTTGAGGATGCGAGCAGCTTAACGATTAACAGTAAACTAACACAAAAGCGTATAACCAAGGTAGCAACAGTGAGGTTTAACCCCGTCAAGATGGCAACAGTGAGGTTAGCGATGTTCTGTTGTTAGTAGTATAATTGGATGGTTCTGCGGCACCTCCGCCGCCGCACGCCTCCGCCCGCCTCCTCCGCCGCCTCCTCCGCCGCCTCCTCCGCCGCCTCCTCCGCCGCCGCCCGCGGGAAATTTGAATTTTGGCGGAAAATTTGAATTTTGGCGCGAGATTTGAATTTGTAAACAAAGCCACGTGCTTTTTGACAGCTGTCATCGACAACAACGCATCGCTAACCTCACTGCTGCCATCTTGACGGGCCTAAACCTCACTAGTGCCAACTTAACCTAACTAGCATGAGGTAAACAAAGCCACGTGTTTTTTGACAGCCACGTGCTTTTTGACAGACAACAACGCATCGCTAACCTCAGTACTGCCATCTTGACGGGCCTAAACCTCAGTAGTGCCAACTTAACCTCACTAGCGCGAGGTAAACAAAGCCACGTGTTTTTTGACAGCCACGTGCTTTTGACAGATTTGTAAACAAAGCCACGTGCTTTTTGACAGACAACAACGCATCGCTAACCTCAGTACTGCCATCTTGACGGGCCTAAACCGAAGTAGTGCCAACTTAACCTCACTAGCGCGAGGTAAACAAAGCCACGTGTTTTTTGACAGCCACGTGCTTTTGACAGATTTGTAAACAAAGCCACGTGCTTTTTGACAGCTGTCATCGACAACCGCATCGCTAACCTCAGTACTGCCATCTTGACGGGCCTAAACCTCAATAGTGCCAACGTAACCTAACTAGCGTGAGGTAAACAAAGCCACGTGTTTTTTGACAGCCATGTGCTTTTTGACAGACAACAACGCATCGCTAACCTCAGTACTGCCATCTTGACGGGCCTAAACCTTAGTGGTACCAACTTAACCTAACTAGCGCGTGGTAAACAAAGCCACGTGCTTTTTGACAGCTGTCATCCGCCATCTTTAAACTACAGAGCACAGTGCTGCCCTCTTTCATCACCTGTCATCGGCAGTGCTGCCATCTTGGCGGGCCTAAACCTTAGTGCTACCAACTTAACCTCAAGATACCTTTGAAATGTGGTGGTGGCAAATTCCACGTGCTCTTGTTTGGAAACAAAACCATGTGCTTTTTTGACAGCTGTCATCCGCCATCTTTAATCCAGAGAGCACCGTGCTGCTATCATGCGGTTAATTTCGTCAGCTGTCATACGCCATCTTTAATCTACAGAGCACCGTGCTGCGCTCTATGTGGTGGCGGCAAATTCTACGTACTCTTGTTTGGAAACAAATTCTATGTGCTCTTCAGCTGTCATCCACCATCTTTAATCAAGAGAGCACCGTGCTGCCCTCTTTGTGGTGGTGGATAATTTGAAAAATTCTTTTTTGACTAGCAGCCATCTTTATTCCAGAGAGAACAGTGCTGCCCTCATTAGCTACTTACCCTCGAGGCGGTTAATTTGAAAAATTCTTTTCGACAAGCAGCCATCTTTAATCCAGAGAGAACAGTGCTGCCCTCTTTAGCTACTTACCTTTGAGGCGGCTAATTTGAAAAATTCTATTTAACAAGCTGCCATCTTTAATGAAAAGAGCATCGTGGTGCTATCTTGCGAGTAATATTTTACGTCACAGCTGTCATCCACCATCTTGCATTGCTAACCTTAGTGCTGCCCTCTTTAGCTACTTACCTTTGAAAAATAAAAAATCTATTTGACAAGCTGTCACCCGCCATCTTGCATCGCAAACCTCAGTGCTGCACTCTCTGTGGTGGCGGATAATTTGAAAAAATCTTTTTGACAAGCAGCCATCTTTAATCAACAGAGCACCGTACTGCCATCTTTAGCTACCGCTATCTTACATCGCTTACCTCGCTGCTGCACTCTATGTGGTAGCGGTAAATTCGAACAACTTTAATCACGCATCGGAATGTTAAATATCTCGAAAACGATGCATCGTAGAGCAAAACGGACAAAATTTTTCCGCCTAATATGTAGGTTCGTAGTATCAGAACAAGAAAAAACATAGTCTAATGATGAGATCAACGGTTCGATTCCTACTTAAGCCCTTTGGCATTCGCAGCTATCTATTTCTACAAGATGGTGGCTGCTCTTATGAGAAACAAGATGCCTTGAGACGTCCTAGGGATGCTTACGCAAGATGGCAGACACAAAATGGTGACTATACATAGCTCCTTATGAGACAGCCTAGGGGTGCTCGCACAAGATGGCGGCTACTCTTATGAAGAAAGCTAGCTTAGAGGCTACTGTGCAAGATAACAGCTGCTGTTATGCATGCGGTGGAGGGCAATTTGAAATTCTATGTGCTTAATCAACAGAACACCCTGCTGCCCTCTTTAGCTGAAATGTGGTGGCGGATAATTTGAAAAATTCTTTTGACAGCTGTCATCTTTAAACAAAGGCGACTATACATAGGCTGTTAAGGCCTTATCATTCTCCTCCTCCTCCTCCTCCTCCTCTACCTCCTCCTCCGCCTCTTATGTCAAGGCATAGCTTTATATCGAACAAGTTTAAACCTGCATCGCGAAGGCAAGCGTGTGCAGCGATAACATTATTGTGCATGTTTAGACTTTCGAAACATAAGAAGAGTAGAATCAAACGCTGTACTCGATACGACATGTGATCAGAATATTGATTGATGCGTTCAGTAAACAAAATAAGTGATCAAGACTAGAATCGAACACTGCACTCAATACATCATGTGTTTAGAATATGACAGGGGATACCCTTGTTCTAAGAAGATCAGATTGAAACATAACAAGACTAGAATAGAACACTGTAATCGATGTTGTTAACTTCAACATGTGATCAGAACATTGATTGATGTGTTCAGAACACAAAATAAGTGATCATGACTAGAATCGAACACTGTACTCGATACAACATGTGATCAGAACATTAATCGATGTGTTCAGAACACAAAATAAGTGATCAAGGCTAGAATCGAACACTGTACTCAATATAACATGTGTTTAGAACATGTTAGGGGTACCCTTGTTCTAAGATGATCAGAATGAAACATAACAAGACTAGAATCGAACACTGTAATCGATGTTGTTAACCTCAACATATGATCAGAACATTGTTTGATGTGTTCAGAGCAAAAGTACAATTTTTATGATTTGCTTAGTGTAAAATCAAAAACTATGGAAACACACTGTGCACATATCGCGTAGCTAACTCGCTCAGTAAGCAATATTGCAAAACTACAACTTCAATGATTTGCATAGTGTAAACATCAAAAACACACTGTACACATACTGCGCAGCTAACTCGCTCGGTAAACGATATAGCCAAAGTATAACTTCAAATTATCTACCTTCCATCATTCGTCTTGTCTGAAAATCAGTCGAACAAGTTATCGCATAAACATGGCTGAAAAAAAATCGTGATAGTGTATGGAACCCAGGGGTTACATCTTGTCAGAAGAGCAAAAAGGGTGAAAGGACTCTTCCTCCTCCTTACCGCACATTCCTTGGCTAAAGGGCTAATGGGCTAAAGGGCTAATGGGCTAAAGGGCTAATGGGCTAAAGGGCTAAAGGGCTAATGGGCTAAAGGGCTAAAAGGCTAAAGGTGCAACAACCTCATCGATCGCTATCTGCAAGAACGCTTGTACTTTGTAGAAAATTAATCTTTATTGGTAAATGGTTTTATGTTCAGAACAAGGAATGGAACCTAGGGGTTACGTCTTACGTAATAAAATCCCCGAGGTGCGATGAGTTACGTTTTTCGAACTAGTGTTTGGAACACTGAACTTTTCAAGATGATAGCAGAGAGTTTAGCAATGTTCTGTTGTTGGATTTTAAATTCCGCGCTACAACATGCATAAGGTGGCAGCCTTGAGGTTTACTGCCGTAAAGATGGCAAGAGTGAGGTTAACAATGTTCTGTTGTTGGATTTTAAATTCCGCGCTATAACATGCATAAGGTGGCAGCCTTGAGGTTTACCGCCGTAAAGATGGCAGCAGTGAGGTTAGCGACGCTCTATTGTCCTTCAAAGTGAGGTTAGGGTTCGTCAAGAAGACAGCTGTCAAAAAAGCACGTGGCTATGTTTACCAAACAAGAGCACGTGGCTGTGACGTCACGGTCACGTAATCAATCCTTAGCTCGAAGTCGTTAAGAGCAGTATTAGGGTTAGCTATGCTTAAATTCTTGGGAACAGAGCAGCAGTATGAATTGCTATGTTTCAAAGCGTGTACACATGACCTATCGAATTTGCATTTATCGACTCTCGTACAAAATTTCTACAGGTAGATTGTGCTGCTATCTTAGCATAACCTATACCCAAAAAATTAAAGTACAATGAATAGCCATGTTTCAAAGCGTGTACACATCACCTATCGATTTTGCACACATCGACTCTCGTACTAAACTTCTTCCGCTAGATTGCGCTGCTATCTTAGCATAACCTAGACGCGTGACCTTAAGGTACAAAGAATAGCCATGTTTCAAAGCGTGTACACATTACCTATCGACTTTGCATGCAACAAATATCGTACTAAACTTCTTCCGCTAGGTTGTGCTGCTATCTTAGCATAACTTATACACATGAACTTAAAGTACAAAGAATAGCTATGTTTCAAAGCGTATACACATTACTTATTGATTTTACATTCATCGAATCTCGTACTGAACTTCTTCCGCTAGATTGTTCTGGTATCTTAGCATAACTTATGCACATGAACTTAAAAGTACAAAGAATAGCCATGTTTCAAAGCATGTACACATTACCTATCGACTTTGCATGCATTGACTCTCGTACTAAACTTCTTCCGCTAGATTATGCTGCTATCTTAGCATAACCTATACACATGAACTTAAAGTGAAAAGAATAGCCATGTTTCAAAGCGTGTACACATTACTTATTGATTTTGCATTCATCGAATCTCGTAATAAATTTCTTCCGCTAGATTGTGCTGCTATCTTAGCATAACCTATACCCATGAACTTAAAGTACAATGAATAGTCATGTTTCAAAGCGTGTACGCATCAACTATCGATTTTGCATATATCGACTCTCGTGCAAAACTTCTTCAGGTAGATTGTGCTGCTATCTTAGCATAACTAAGACGCATGAACTTAAAGTACAAAGAATAGCTATGTCTCAAAGTGTGTACACATTGCCTATCGATTTTGCATGCAACAAATATCGTACTAAACTTCTTCCGCTAGGTTGTGCTGCTATCTTAGCATAACTTATACACATGAATTTAAAGTTCGAAGAATAGCCATGTTTCAAAGTGTGTACACATTACTTATTGATTTTGCATGCATCAAATATCGTATTAAATTTCTTCCGCTAGATTGTACTGCTATCTTAGCATAACCTGTACTCATGAAATTAAAGTACAATGAATAGTCATGTTTCAAAGCGTGTACACATCAACTATCGATTTTGCATGTATCGACTCTCGTATAAAACTTCTTCCGCTAGATTGTAAACATAGCCACGTGCTTTTTTGACAGCTGTCTTCTTGACGAACCCTAACCTCACTTTGAAGGACAATAGAGCGTCGCTAACCTCACTGCTGCCATCTTTACGGCGGTAAACCTCAAGGCTGCCACCTTATGCATGTTATAGCGCGGAATTTAAAATCCAACAACAGAACATTGTTAACCTCACTCTTGCCATCTTTACGGCAGTAAACCTCAAGGCTGCCACCTTATGCATGTTGTAGCGCGGAATTTAAAATCCAACAACAGAACATTGCTAAACTCTCTGCTATCATCTTGAAAAGTTCAGTGTTCCAAACACTAGTTCGAAAAACGTAACTCATCGCACCTCGGGGATTTTATTACGTAAGACGTAACCCCTAGGTTCCATTCCTTGTTCTGAACATAAAACCATTTACCAATAAAGATTAATTTTCTACAAGTACAAGCGTTCTTGCAGATAGCGATCGATGAGGTTGTTGCACCTTTAGCCTTTTAGCCCTTTAGCCCATTAGCCCTTTAGCCCTTTAGCCCATTAGCCCTTTAGCCCATTAGCCCTTTAGCCCATTAGCCCTTTAATCAAGGAATGTGCGGTAAGGAGGAGGAAGAGTCCTTTCATCCTTTTTGCTCTTCTGACAAGATGTAACCCCTGGGTTCCATACCCTGTCACGATTTTTTTCAGCCATGTTTATGCGATAACTTGTTCGACTGATTTTCACACAAGACGAATGATGGAAGGTAGATAATTTGAAGTTATACTTTGGCTATATCGTTTACCGAGCGAGTTAGCTGCGCAGTATGGGTAAAGTGTGTTTTTGATGTTTACACTATGCAAATCATTGAAGTTGTAGTTTTGCAATATTGCTTACTGAGCGAGTTAGCTACGCGATATGTGCACAGTGTGTTTCCATAGTTTTTGATTTTACACTAAGCAAATCATAAAAATTGTACTTTTGCTCTGAACACATCAAACAATGTTCTGATCATATGTTGAGGTTAACAACATCGATTACAGTGTTCGATTCTAGTCTTGTTATGTTTCATTCTGATCATCTTAGAACAAGGGTACCCCCTAACATGTTCTAAACACATGTTATATTGAGTACAGTGTTCGATTCTAGCCTTGATCACTTATTTTGTGTTCTGAACACATCGATTAATGTTCTGATCACATGTTGTATCGAGTACAGTGTTCGATTCTAGTCATGATCACTTATTTTGTGTTCTGAACACATCAATCAATGTTATGATCACATGTTGAAGTTAACAACATCGATTACAGTGTTCTATTCTAGTCTTGTTATGTTTCAATCTGATCTTCTTAGAACAAGGGTATCCCCTGACATATTCTAAACACATGATGTATTGAGTGCAGTGTTCGATTCTAGTCTTGATCACTTATTTTGTTTTCTGAACGCATCAATCAATGTTCTGATCACATGTCGTATCGAGTACAGCGTTTGATTCTACTCTTCTTATGTTTCGAAAGTCTAAACATGCACAATAATGTTATCGCTGCACACGCTTGCCTTCGCGATGCAGGTTTAAACTTGTTCGATATAAAGCTATGCCTTGACATAAGAGGCGGAGGAGGAGGTAGAGGAGGAGGAGGAGGAGGAGGAGAATGATAAGGCCTTAACAGCCTATGTATAGTCGCCTTTGTTTAAAGATGACAGCTGTCAAAAGAATTTTTCAAATTATCCGCCACCACATTTCAGCTAAAGAGGGCAGCAGGGTGCTCTGTTGATTAAGCACATAGAATTTCAAATTGCCCTCCACCGCATGCATAACAGCAGCTGTTATCTTGCACAGTAGCCTCTAAGCTAGCTTTCTTCATAAGAGTAGCCGCCATCTTGTGCGAGCACCCCTAGGCCGTCTCATAAGGAGCTATGTATAGTCACCATTTTGTGTCTGCCATCTTGCGTAAGCATCCCTAGGACGTCTCAAGGCATCTTGTTTCTCATAAGAGCAGCCACCATCTTGTAGAAATAGATAGCTGCGAATGCCAAAGGGCTTAAGTAGGAATCGAACCGTTGATCTCATCATTGGACTATGTTTTTTCTTGTTCCTGATACTACGAACCTACATATTAGTCGGAAAAGTTTTGTCCGTTTTGCTCTACGATGCATCGTTTTCGAGATATTTAACATTCCGATGCGTGATTAAACTTGTTCGAATTTACCGCTACCACATAGAGTGCAGCAGCGAGGTAAGCGATGTAGGATAGCGGTAGCTAAAGATGGCAGTACGGTGCTCTGTTGATTAAAGATGGCTGCTTGTCAAAAAGATTTTTTCAAATTATCCGCCACCACAGAGAGTGCAGCACTGAGGTTTGCGATGCAAGATGGCGGGTGACAGCTTGTCAAATAGATTTTTTATTTTTCAAAGGTAAGTAGCTAAAGAGGGCAGCACTAAGGTTAGCAATGCAAGATGGTGGATGACAGCTGTGACGTAAAATATTACTCGCAAGATAGCACCACGATGCTCTTTTCATTAAAGATGGCAGCTCGTTAAATAGAATTTTTTCAAATTAACCGCCTCAAAGGTAAGTAGCTAAAGAGGGCAGCACTGTTCTCTCTGGATTAAAGATGGCTGCGTGTCGAAAATAATTTGTGGATGACAGCTGTGACGTAAAATTTACCCGCAAGATAGCGCCACGATGCTCTTTTCATTAAAGATGGCAGCTCGTTAAATAGAATTTTTTCAAATTAACCGCCTCAAAGGTAAGTAGCTAAAGAGGGCAGCACTGTTCTCTCTGGATTAAAGATGGCTGCTTGTCGAAAAGAATTTTTCAAATTAACCACCTCAAAGGTAAGTAGCTAAAGAGGGCAGCACTGTTCTCTCTGGATTAAAGAGGGCTGCTTGTCGAAAAGAATTTTTCAAATTAACCGCCTCGAGGGTAAGTAGCTAATGAGGGCAGCACTGTTCTCTCTGGAATAAAGATGGCTGCTAGTCAAAAAAGAATTTTTCAAATTATCCACCACCACAAAGAGGGCAGCACGGTGCTCTCTTGATTAAAGATGGTGGATGACAGCTGAAGAGCACATAGAATTTGTTTCCAAACAAGAGTACGTAGAATTTGCCGCCACCACATAGAGCGCAGCACGGTGCTCTGTAGATTAAAGATGGCGTATGACAGCTGACGAAATTAACCGCATGATAGCAGTACGGTGCTCTCTGGATTAAAGATGGCGGATGACAGCTGTCAAAAAAGCACGTGGCTATGTTTACCAAACAAGAGCACGTGGAATTTACCGTCACCACATTTCAGACTAAAGAGGGCAGCACTATGCTCTGTTGATTAAAGATGGCGGGTGGTAGCTGTCAAAAAAGCACGTGAGTTTGTTTCCAAACAAGAGCACGTGAAATTTGCCGCCACCACATTTCAAAGGTATCTAGCTAAAGATGGCAGCACGGTGCTCTCTTGATTAAAGATGGCGGATGATAGCTAACAGAACTTTTCAAATTGCCCGCTACTACGTGCTTAAGGTAGTAGCCATAAATAGGGTAGCACGGTGTTCTGTGGATTAAAGATGGCGGATGACAGCTGACGAAATTGCCCGCATGATAGCAGCACGGTGCTCTGTTGATTAAAGATGGCGGATGACAGCTGTCAAAAAAGCACATGGTTTTGTTTCCAAACAAGAGCACGTGGAATTTGCCACCACCACATTTCAAAGGTATCTTGAGGTTAAGTTGGTAGCACTAAGGTTTAGGCCCGCCAAGATGGCAGCACTGCCGATGACAGGTGATGAAAGAGGGCAGCACTGTGCTCTGTAGTTTAAAGATGGCGGATGACAGCTGTCAAAAGGCACGTGGCTTTGTTTACCACGCGCTAGTTAGGTTAAGTTGGTACCACTAAGGTTTAGGCCCGTCAAGATGGCAGTACTGAGGTTAGCGATGCGTCGTTGTCTGTCAAAAAGCACATGGCTGTCAAAAAACACGTGGCTTTGTTTACCTCACGCTAGTTAGGTTAAGTTGGCACTATTGAGGTTTAGGCCCGTCAAGATGGCAGTACTGAGGTTAGCGATGCGTTGTTGTCGATGACAGCTGTCAAAAAGCACGTGGCTTTGTTTACAAATCTGTCAAAAGCACGTGGCTGTCAAAAAAACACGTGGCTTTGTTTACCTCGCGCTAGTGAGGTTAAGTTGGCACTACTTCGGTTTAGGCCCGTCAAGATGGCAGTACTGAGGTTAGCGATGCGTTGTTGTCTGTCAAAAAGCACGTGGCTTTGTTTACAAATCTGTCAAAAGCACGTGGCTGTCAAAAAACACGTGGCTTTGTTTACCTCGCGCTAGTGAGTTTAAGTTGGCACTACTGAGGTTTAGGCCCGTCAAGATGGCAGTACTGAGGTTAGCGATGCGTTGTTGTCTGTCAAAAAGCACGTGGCTGTCAAAAAACACGTGGCTTTGTTTACCTCATGCTAGTTAGGTTAAGTTGGCACTAGTGAGGTTTAGGCCCGTCAAGATGGCAGCAGTGAGGTTAGCGATGCGTTGTTGTCGATGACAGCTGTCAAAAAGCACGTGGCTTTGTTTACAAATTCAAATCTCGCGCCAAAATTCAAATTTTCCGCCAAAATTCAAATTTCCCGCGGGCGGCGGCGGAGGAGGCGGCGGAGGAGGCGGGCGGAGGCGTGCGGCGGCGGAGGTGCCGCAGAACCATCCAATCATACTACTGTTGTTGGATGTTAAATTTCGCTCCATGATGTGCATATGAGATTTAGCGCCGTGAAGCTGGCAGCAGTGAGATTATCTATGCTCTATTGTCCTTAAAAGTGAGGTTGGGTTTCGTCAAGATAACAGCTGTCAAAAAAGCACGCGACTTTGTTTACAAAAAAGACGTCACGGTCACGCGGTTAGAACTTGTCAAAGCAAAAGGAAAAGTAGAAGGGGAAGGAGATGCAAGATGAAGAAGAAGAAAATTTCAACGAATCATTGCTGTCGAAACAAGTTAAGTTTGCACCTGGAAACGCTACTGCTGAAGCACGTGTTACATCAAAACAAGTCCCTACACATCAACTGTCTGCATATAAGCTCAATGTTCACAACAAGCCTCTGTTACCCTGTGTAGACATAAGATACTGTAAAGATCCCAACGTGCTCGTAAAACGTTTGCAACTGCTAAGAGCATATAAAGATGCTAGTAGTTACACGGAGTACAAAGCAGATATTCTTGAAATAGAGCAAGAATTACGTCGCGTAGGTATTATTGAGTAATAATTCTCTCTCGACAGGGAAACGGGATGGCCTAAGGAGCGGTGATAAGGGAACAGGGAACTGGAAATCAAGTAGGGATGACATAAAATAGTTAGTGTTGAACTGTAGAAGTATTGTAAAGAAAGGAATAGAATTAAGTAATTTAATAGATATATATTTACCAGATATTGTAATAGGAGTTGAATCATGGCTGAGAAATGATATAATGGATGCAGAAATTTTCTCACGGCACTGGAGTGTGTATCGTAGAGATAGGATAGGAAAGGTGGGAGGGGGAGTTTTCATTTTGGTGAAAGAAGGATTTGTAAGCTACGAAAAAGTTAAAGATGAGACACATGAAATTCTAGGTTTAGGGCTCATTTCTAAAGATAATAGGTAACTTGATATATTTGGAGTGTACAGATCGGGAAAGGGTAGCACTGATGCGGATTCGGAATTATTTGATAGGATAGTCAGCTATGTGGGAAACGACATGGAAAGAAATGTGATTGTAGCGGGAGATCTGAATTTGCCAGATGTAAATTGGGAAGGAAATGCGAACGACAGGAAGCATGACCAACAAATGGCAAATAAATTACTATGGGAAGGACAGCTGATTCAGAAAGTGTTGGAACCAACCAGAGGGAAAAATATCCTGGATGTGGTGCTGATAAAACCAGATGAGCTCTATAGGGAAACTGAAGTAATAGATGGTATTAGTGATCATGAAGCTGTTTTTGTGGTAGTTAAAAATAAATGCGATAGAAAGGAAGGTCTTAAAAGTAGGACTGTTAGGCAGTGCCATATGGTTGATAAAGCAGGTATGATTCAGTTTCTAAAAGTAACTATGATCGGTGGAGAATGGTAAATAAAAATGTAAACAGACTCTGGGATGGGTTTAAAAAAATTGTTGAGGAATGCGAAAACAGGTTTGTACCTTTAAGGGTGGTAAGGAATGGTAACGACCCACCTTATTATAATAGAGAAATAAAGAGACTCAGAAGGAGGTGCAGACTGGAAAGAAATAGAGTTAGAAATGGCTGTGGAAGTAAGGAGAAATTGAAGGAACTTACTAGAAAATTGAATCTAGCAAAGAAGGCAGCTAAGGATAAGATGATGGCAAGCATAATTGGCAGTCATACAAATTTTAGTGAAAAATGGAAGGGTATGTATAGGTATTTTAAGGCAGAAACAGGTTCCAAGAAGGACATTCCAGGAATAATTAATGAACAAGGGGAGTGTGTATGTGAGGATCTTCAAAAGGCAGAAGTATTCAGTCAGCAGTATGTAAAGATTGTTGGTTACAAGGATAATGTCGAGATAGAGGAAGAGACTAAGGCCAAAGAAGTAATAAAATTTACATATGATAACAACGATATTTACAATAAGATACAAAAGTTGAGAACTAGAAAAGCGGCTGGAATTGATCAGATTTCTGGGGATATACTAAAGACAATGAGTTGGAATACAGTACCATATCTGAAGTACTTATTTGATTATTGTTTGGTCGAAGGAGCTATACCAGATGAATGAAGAGTTGCTATAGTAGCCCCTGTGTATATAGGAAAGGGTGATAGACATAAAGCTGAAAATTACAGGCCAGTAAGTTTGACATGCATTGTATGTAAGCTTTGGGAAGACATTCTTTCAGATTATGTTAGACATGTTTGTGAAATAATAACTGGTTCGATAGAAGGCAATTCGGTTTTAGGAAAGGTTATTCCACTGAAGCTCAACTTGTAGGATTCCAGCAAGATATAGCAGATATCTTGGATTCTGGAGGTCAAATGGACTGTATCGCGATTGACATGTCTAAAGCATTTGATAGGGTGGATCATGGGAGACTACTGGTAAAAATGAGTGCAATTGGACTAGACAAAAGAGTGACTGAATGGGTTGCTATATTTCTAGAAAATAGATCTCAGAGAGTTAGAGTAGGTGAAGCTTTGTCTGACCCTGTAATAGTTGAGAGGGGAGTTCCTCAGGGCAGTGTTATCGGACCTTTATGTTTTCTTATATATAAAAATGATATGAGTAAAGGAGTGGAATCGGCGGTAAGGCTTTTTGCGGATGATGTTATTCTCTATAGAGAAGTTACAAGAATGTGAGCAACTGCAACGTGACCTCGAAAATGTTGTGAGATGGACAGCAAAAATGGTATGTTGATAAACGGGGCTAAAAGTCAGGTTGTGAGTTTCACAAATAGGAAAAGTCCTCTCAGTTTTAATTACTGCGTTGATGGGGTGAAAGTTCCTTTTGGGAATGATTGTAAGTATCTAGGTGTTAATATAAGGAAAGATCTTCACTGGGGTAATCACATAAATGGGATTGTAAATAAAGGGTACCGATCTCTGCACATGGTTATGAGGGTGTTTAGGGGTTGTAGTAAGGATGTAAAGGAGAGTGCATATAAGTCTCTGGTAAGACCCCAACTAGAGTATGATTCCAGTGTATGGGACCCTCACCAGGATTACCTGATTCAAGAACTGGAAAAAATCCAAAGAAAAGCAGCTCGATTTGTTCGGGGTGATTTCCGACAAAAGAGTAGCGTTACAAAAATGTTGCAATGTTTGGGTTGGGAAGAATTGAGAGAAAGAAGAAGAGATGCTCGACTAAGTGGTATGTTCCGAGCTGTCAGCGGAGAGATGGCGTGGAATGACATTAGTAGACGAATAGGTTTGAATGGCCTTTATAAAAGAAGGAAAGATCACAATATGAAGATGAAGTTGGAATTCAAGAGGACAAACTGGGGCAAATATTAATTTATAGGAAGGGGAGTTAGGGATTGGAAAAACTTACCAAGGGAGATGTTCAATAAATTACCAATTTCTTTGAAATCATTTCGGAAAAGGCTAGGAAAGCAACAGATAGGGAATCTGCAACCTGGGCGACTGCCCTAAATGCAGATCAGTATTGATTGATTGATTGTACAACAGGTGAAACACCTTCCTACATTCCCAGCACTTAACCTCACCTAAGTCATCATTCTGTAATACATAGTCGATCGAGTAGACATATTCGTATAGATTATTTTCCAACACTCTCTCTTCCTTAGGGTGTTAACTCTGCCTCTAGATGTAGAGCGAGTCTCAAGCCTGCATAAAGAGAGGAGAGGCACCCTAGGCCATTAGCCCTTAATCCCCTACGGGGAAGGCGCGATAAGGAGGAGGTAAATTCCCTTCGAACAGCTCATTTTATCTGCATAATAGTATTGATTATTGATTTTTTTAGCTAGGGGCTTTACGTCGCACCGACACAGATAGGTCTTATGGCAACGATGGGATAGGAAAGGCCTAGGAGTTGGAAGGAAGCGGCCGTGGCCTTAATTAAGGTACAGCCCCAGCATTTGCCTGGTGTGAAAATGGGAAACCACGGAAAACCATCTTCAGGGCTGCCGATAGTGGGATTCGAACCTACTATCTCCCGTATGCAAGCTCACAGCCACGCGCCTCTACGCGCACGGCCAACTCGCCCTGTGATTATTGATTTAAGAGGAAGTACAATCCTATTCCTCTCCCTTGTAAAACAAAGTTTCAATCCTATGACATTTTATTGTGTTAGAACAGGATTTGAATCCATAATTTTTCTCCTTAATACAATATGATTTAGGACAAAGGTATCCCCTTCTAAGTAGTAAAATCATTTTATCTGCACAGTAGTATGATTTTTTATTCTGTTACGGTAACTAAACGCGTTTAAATCCAGCAAAATCCATCTCCTAAGGACAATGGTATCCTCTGCTATGTAGTAATCATTTTATCAGCAGTAATTAAGAAGTATGTCGGATGGAGATATACAACATTTGCAATTCTATGTGTGCGCGCTGATTGCATAAGAGTGCGATTGTATCAACAGTGAGATTAATCTTATAATGTTTTGCGTTATAAGTTTTTTGTTCAGAACACTGATAGCCAACATGTTTCGTCTTGTTGTACTGTCAATTTTTGTGTGTGCTAATTGTAACTTGTCTTGATAAAGCACAGTAGCGATTTAAGTTTTCTGTTTAATAGTCAACATGTATTGTCTTGTCTGATAAAGACATACAGCATGTCAATTCTATATTTTTACAATTGCATTCTGTAACTAGACTGACCTGTTTTTCTTGTCGGATACAGCATTTGCTTATCCTACACTATTTTTGCATGCTGTAATTGTATTACCTTCTCCTTACCGCCTCCTCCTCCTACCACTTTCTCGTAAATCGGAAAACTTTTGCGATGAGGACAACGCTACATGACGTAAGTAATTTGTTTTTAATATAACGTTCAATTCAGGAAAGCATACGTTTGTAAGAGGAGGGATAGAGCTAACCTCAGTAACTGTCCTTCTGCCAGGAGGAGGAGCCCTTTTGCGATGAAGAGGAGCCCTTTTGCCCTTTTGCCATACAGATAAGGAAGAGCATTTTTGCCCTTTTTCTAGGAGGAGGAGTCCTCTTGCCCTTTTGCCAGCAATAGTAGAAGTTTTGCCCTGCAGATGAGGAGGAGGTGTTCTTTTTGCCCATTTGCCCTTTTGCTAGAAGGAGGTGACCTTTTACCCTTTTGTCGGGAAGAGTAGCCCTTTTTCCCTATAGATGAGGAGGAAGTGTTCTTTTTGCCCATTTGCTCTTCTGCTATCAGGAGGTGCCCTTTTGCCCTTTTGCTAGGAAGAGGTGCCCTTTTGCGAAGGAGCCCTCTTGCCCTTTTGCCAGGAAGAGTAGCCCTTTAGCCCTACAGATAAGGAGTAAGTGTTCTTTTTTCCCATTTGCCCTTTCGCTAGGAGGATGTGCCTTTTTACCCTTTTGATAGGAGGAGGTGCCCTCTTGTCAGGAAGAGAAGCCCTTTTGCCCTTTTGCCCTACAGATGAGGAGGAAGTGTTCTTTTTGCCCATTTGCCCCTTTGCTAGGAAGAGGTGCCCTTTTGCCCTTTTGGTATACGGATGAGGAAGAGGAGGAGGAGAAGGATGAGGCCATAACAGCCTATGTATAGCCACCATCTTATGCAAGAGCCTCTAAGCTAGCTTTCTTCATAAGAGCCTGTGTATAGCCGCCATCTTCTGAAGTAGGCCTCTTCAGCCAGCTTTCTCCATAAGACCAGTCGCCATCTGGTCTACACGAATAGAGTATAGGAGTTATCTTGCATAATAACCCTTACCCCAGTCCCTCGAAAGTTAGGTTGGTAAAACTAATAGGTCATAAGATACAAGTTGTGAGCCCCTGAGGCGACTCTGTAGTTAAGGTGTATACGAATAGAGTATAGCAGTTATCTTGCATAGTAACCCTTACCTCAGTCCCTCGAAAGTTAGGTTGATAAAACTAATAGGTCATAAGATACAAGTTGTGAGCTCCTGAGGCAGCCCTCGATTTAAGGCCTATACGAATACAGTATAGCAGTCACCTTGCATAGTAGCCCTTGTCTCATTTCTCGCATGTTAAGCTGATCAAAGTAATAGGTCATAAGTTACAAGTTGTGAGCCCCTGAGGCAGCTCTGTAGAGTTAGGCCTATAAGAAAAATGTATCGCCATTAGCTCCTAGTCCATCTCCTTAAAGTTAGTCTCATATAACCAATGTATAGCGACGATCTTGCTTCGGGCTCCCTAGCACTAGGAAGTTGTACGCGACCGCCTTCTTGCACAATCAGCGTTAGGCCGTCACCTTAATTCCTATGTCACCCCTATGCCAGGTTTCTCCATAAGAGCCTATGTATAGCTACGATCTTGCTCTGCCCCACGTTCTATGAGCTAGCCTCATAAGAGCCTATGTATAGCCACCATCTTGCGCAAGCGCCTTTAAGCCGTCTCATAAGAGCAGCCGGCATTTTGTGTAGAAGCCTCTAATCTAGCTTTCTCGATATAAGCCTGTGTATAGCCGCCATCTTGTGCAATCACCCACAGCTGTCGCATAAGATCCTGTGTATAGGCGCCATTTTGCGCAAGCGTCCCTAGGGAGTCTCATAAGAGACTATGTATAGCAGCCATCTTGCGCAAGAACCCCTACGCCGTCTCGTAAGGAGCTGTGTATAGTCGCCATCTTGTGCAATTACATAGCCGTAATCTTGCGCAAGCGCCCTTAAGCTGTCTCAAAAGGAGCTGTGTGTAGCCGCCATCTTGTGCGATTGGCGTCAGGAAGGACATCCGTCCGTAAAACTGAGTTTAGGCACCTCCATGTCGTTAGGTGTGCTCTCTTATGCTAATCTCCATTGTCCTACTACTCAAAATAACGTCTCGAGAATACCCATTGACCTACTACTCAATATGGCGTCGGGAAGGGCTTCCGGCCGTAAAACTGATGTTAGGCCCCTCCATGAGGTTAGGCTTGATGTCTTGCGCGTAAGCGTTAGGTTAAGACCCTCCAAGGTAGCGTCTGTGAGGTTAAGCTGGCTCTCTTAGTCGTCAGAAAGGGCATCTCGTTGTAAAACTGAGGTTAGACCCCTCCATGAGTTTGGGCTTGTTCTCTTAGGCGTCAGGAATTGTGACTAGCCGTTAAAGTGTAGTTATGCCTCTCAAGACGGTGACTGTAAGGTTGTTCTCGAATGCCATAATCAGCAAACGTGCATTGCCCTTCTACTCAACTAGGGGTCAATGACCTCAGCTGGTAACATACATCGCTCCTCTATTAGGAATTCCCCGCGCTGCTGAGTCAGCAGTGACGTGACCAGCTCGGCGGCCTCTGATTGGCCCTCCGTGGGACGCACACAGCTCCACTACTGAGGAAGCTAATAACTTAAGAAATACAATCGGTCATTTATATGTAAATGACCTACATGCACATATTATCATTATAGACTCTTCTGCATTTCAGCGTTCAGTCTGCAAGCCTCTGTGAATTTACTAGACGTCACCACAATCCAGTACTTGCAACTAATGCTGTGCCTCATTTAGTTCTATACCTCTTATCTTTAAATCGTTAGAAACTGAGTCTAACCTTCGTCGTGTTGGTCTCCCTCTACTTCTCATACCCTCCACAACAGAGTCCATTGTTCTCCTACGTAACCTATCCTCCTTCATTCGCCTCACATGACCCCACCACCGAAGCTGGTTTATGAGTACAGCTTTATCAATCGTGTTCATTCCTAAATTAGCCTTTATATCCTCATTCCGAGTACCCTTCTGCCATTGTTCCCACCTGTTTGTACCATCAATCACTCTCGCTGCTTTCATGTGTGTTACTTCTAACTTTTGAATAAGATATCCTGAGTCCACCCAGTTTTCGATCCCGTAAAGCAAAGTTGGTCTGAAAACAGACCGATGTAAAGATAGTTTCGACCGAGAGCTGACTTCCTTCTTACAAAATACTGCTGATCGCAACTGCGAGCTCACTGCATTAGCTTTACGACACCTTGATTCAATCTCACTTACTATATTACCATCCTGTGAGAACACACAACCTAAATACTTGAAATTATGTACCTGTTCTAGCTTTGTATCACCAATCTGACATTCAGTTCCATAGAATTTCCTACCTACTGACATCAATTTAGTCTTCGAAAGGCTAATTTTCATACCATACTCATTGCCCCGATTTTCAAGTTGCAAGATATTAGGCTGCAGGCTTTCGGCACAATCTGCCATTAAGACCAAGTCGTCAGCATACGCCAGACTGCTAACTACATTTCCACCTAACTGAATCCCTCCCTGCCATTTTATACCTTTCAGCAGATGATCCATGAAACCTGCGAACAGCAAAAGTGAATGATTACAGTCTTGTCTAACCCCTGTAGCTACCCTGAACCAAGAACTCAATCTACCATCAATTCTCACTGAAGCCCAATTGTCAACATAAATGCCTTTGATCGATTTTAAAAATCTACCTTTAATTGCATAATCCCCTAGTACGGGGACTGACATTCAGTTCATTAGAATTTCCTACCTACTGACATCAATTTAGTCTTCGAAAGGCTAATTTTCATACCATACTCATTGCCCCGATTTTCAAGTTGCAAGATATTAGGCTGCAGGCTTTCGGCACAATCTGCCATTAAGACCAAGTCGTCAGCATACGCCAGACTGCTAACTACATTTCCACCTAACTGAATCCCTCCCTGCCATTTTATACCTTTCAGCAGATGATCCATGAAACCTGCGAACAGCAAAAGTGAATGATTACAGTCTTGTCTAACCCCTGTAGCTACCCTGAACCAAGAACTCAATCTACCATCAATTCTCACTGAAGCCCAATTGTCAACATAAATGCCTTTGATCGATTTTAAAAATCTACCTTTAATTGCATAATCCCCTAGTACGGCGAACATCTTTTCCCCCGGTACCCTGTCATATGCTTTCTCTAGATCTACGAAACATAAACACAACTGCCTATTCATCTGGTAGCATTTTTCAATTACCAGCCGCATAACGAAAATCTGATCCTGACAGCCCCTCTGTGGTCTGAAACTACACTGGTTTTCATCCAACTTCCTCTGAACGACTGATCGCACCCTCCCTTCCAAGATGCCAGTGAATACTTTGCCTGGTACACTAATCAATGAGATACCTCGATAGTTGTTGCAATCGATCCTGTTCCCTTGCTTATAGACAGGTGTAACTAATGCTTTTGTCCAATCTGAAGGTAACTTACCAACACTCCATGCTAATCTTATTGTTCTATGAAGCCATTTCATCCCTGCCTAGTAGTATAATTGGGTGGTTCTGCCGCCTCCTCCTCCGCCCGCGGCGCGGGAAATTTGAAATCTGGCGGGAAATTTGAATTTTGGCGGGAAATTTGAATTTTGGCGGGAGATTTGAATTTGTAAACAAAGCCACGTGCTTTTTGACAGCTGTCATCGACAACAACGCATCGCTAATATCACTGCTGCCATCTTGACGGGCCTAAACCTCACTAGTGCCAACTTAACCTAACTAGCATGAGGTAAACAAAGCCACGTGTGTTTGACAGCCACGTGCTTTTTGACAGACAACAACGCATCGCTAACCTCAGTACTGCCATCTTGACGGGCCTAAACCTCAGTAGTGCCAACTTAACCTCACTAGCACGAGGTAAACAAAGCCACGTGTTTTTTGACAGCCACGTGCTTTTTGGCAGATTTGTAAACAAAGCCACGTGCTTTTTGACAGACAACAACGCATCGCTAACCTCAGTACTGCCATCTTGACGGGAATAAACCTCGGTGGTACCAACTTAACCTAACTAGCTCGAGATAAACAAAGCCACGTGCTTTTTGACAGCTGTCATCCGCTATCTTTAAACTACAGAGCGCTGTGCTGCCCTCTTTCGTCACCTGTCATCGGCAGTGCTGCCATCTTGGCGGGCCTAAACCTTAGTGCTACCAACTTAACCTCACTAGCTCGAGATAAACAAATCCACGTGCTTTTTGACAGCTGTCATCCGCCATCTTTAATCCATAGAGCACAGTGCTGCCCTCTTTAGCTACTTACCTTTGAAATGTGGTGGCGGATAATTTGAAAAATGCTTTTTGACAGCAGCCATCTTGCATCGCAAACCTCAGTGCTGCCCTCTTTAGCTAGATACCTGTGGTGGCAGACAATTCCACGTGACAGCAGCCATCTTTAATCAAGAGAGCACCGTGCTGCCCTCTATGTGGTGGCGGCAAATTGAAAAATTCTACGTGCTTTACAAACTCACGTGCTTTTTTTCTGACAGCTACCATCCGCCATCTTTAATCTATAGAGCACAGTGCTGCCCTCTATGTGGTGGTGGCAAATTCCACGTGCTCTTGTTTGGAAACAAAGCTACGTGCAGCTGTCATCCGCCATCTTTAATCAACAGAGCACCGTGCTGCTATCATGCGGGCAATTTCATCACCTGTCATCCGACATCTTTAATCCACAGAACACCGTGCTGCCCTCTTTATGGCTACTACCTTAAGCACGTAGTAGCGGGCAATTTGAAAAGTTCTGCTAGTTATCATCCACCATCTTTAATCAAGAGAGCACCGTGCTGCCATCTATGTGGTGGCGGCAAATTTTTGAAAAATTCCACGTGCTCTTGTTTGGAAACAAACTCACGTGCTTTTTTGACAGCTACCATCCGCCATCTTTAATCAACAGAGCATAGTGCTGCCCTCTATGTGGTGGTGGCAAATTCTACGTGCTCTTGTTTGGTAAACATAGCCACGTGCTTTTTTGACAGCTGTCATCCACCATCTTTAATCCAGAGAGCACCGTGCTGCCCTCTTTATCGTAGTAGATGTAAATTCGTCACCTGTCATCCGCAGTGCTGCCATCTTTAGCTAGATACCTTTGAAATGTGGTACGTCATCCGCCATCTTGCATCCGAAACCTCAGTGCTGCCTGGTGACGGCAAATTCCACGTGCTCTTGTTTGGAAACAAAGCTTTTAATCCAGAGAGAACATTGCTGCCCCGGTGGCGGCAAATTCCACGTGCTTTACAAACTTATATGCTTTTCTGACAGCTGTCATCAGCCATCTTTAATCTATAGAGCACAGTGCTGCCCTCTTTAGTTTGAAATGTGGTTGCGGCAAATTCCACGTGCTCTACAAAGCTACGTGCATCTGTCATCCGCCATCTTGCATCACAAACCTCAGTGCTACACTCTATGTGGCGGTAAATTCCACATGCTTTACAAACCCATGTACAGCTGTCATCCGCCATCTTTAATCACCGTGCTGCCGGGTGGCGGCAAATTCCACGTGCTCTTGTTTGGAAACAAAGCTTTTAATCCAGAGAGAACAGTGCTGCCCCGGTGGCGGTAAATTCCACGTGCTTTACAAACTCACGCGCAGCTGTCATCAGCCCAGCAATTCTCTTTCAGGAAGGGTAACTGGCTAAATCCTGGTCTTTCAGCGTTAGGAAGGGCAACCGGTCGAAAACATTAATGTAAGAGGCTAGATACTCCCAGTTTTGCATCAGGAAGGACAACTCAACAAATTCTTGCGATTTAAAAATCTTAGTCAGGAAGGGCATCCGGCTGTGAAACAATAGTTCGTGATTTACAATCTAAGCTAGTTGTAAATCCCCCGATTCTCGACAGATTCTTAATCCGAGTTGTCAGGAAGGGCAACCGGTCGAAAACCATAGTGTAAGAGGCTAGACACTGCCAGTTTTGCGTCAGGAAGAGCAACTCTACAAATTCTTGCGATTTAAAATCTTAGTCAGGAAGGGCATCCATGTAGGGCATTAATGTAAGAGGCTAGATACTCCCAGTTTTGCATCAGGAAGGACAACTCAACAAATTCTTGCGATTTAAAAATCTTAGTCAGGAAGGGCATCCGGCTGTGAAACAATAGTTCGTGATTTACAATCTAAGCTAGTTGTAAATCCCCCGATTCTCGACAGATTCTTAATCCGAGTTGTCAGGAAGGGCAACCGGTTGAAAACTATAGTGTAAGAGGTTAGATACTGCTAGTTTTGCGTCAGGAAGGGCAACTCAACAAATTCATGCGATTTAAACACATTTTTATTCCCAAGAGAATCGAACCCGAGACTACTGGGTGAGAGGCATGCATACTGTAGGCTATGGGTTTGTTCTACAGTCCTTGAAGTATAGGCACAGTCATTCTGAGCGAGTGTGGAATGCATGTGTTAGCTGAAATTGTACACGTATCTTCCGGCTTGTCTAACCTTGAACGAAAACACGGTGTGCTGATAAGCGACTTGTAACTCACGAACGTATTCTTAGCTGAGTAGCATTCAGCCCATGTAAGCTCTTAAAACACAGTACTAATTAAGGTTGTAAAATATTCTGAAATACTCCTCCTCTGTAGTGTAGTAGTTAGTGTGATTAGCTGCTACCCCCGGAGGTCCGAGTTCGATTCCCGGCTCTGCCACGGAATGTGTAGCATTTAGCCTATGTAAGTTCCTAACGTAAACTATCATGATTGTACGGAGAGGTTAAAACACACACAGTGCCCACTCCTATCGAAAGAGCCTGCGCGGTGCCGGCATGTAGGCTTCTCCTGATGAAGGAGCCTGCACAAGGCTTAACGTCCCCATCAACAGCCCTTACTTATTGCTGGCTTTTTTTTTTGCACACTCCGCCTCACACCATAGATTTATACAACCGGTTGCCCTTCCTGACTAGGATTTTAAATCGATGTTCCGACATAGCCTACTCCTACTGAAGAAGCCAGCACAAGGCTTATTGCCTCCATCCGACAAATGAATCACCATCAACGTCTTGTAATCAAAAATCATTTTCGAAGGAGCCTGCACAAGGTTTAACACCCCCTATCAACAGCCCTTACTTAATGCTGGCTTTTTTGCACACCCCGCCTCACACCATAGTTTTATACGACCGGTTGCCCTTCCTGACTAGGATTTTAAATCGATATCCCGACATAGCCTACTCCTACCGAAGAAGCCTGCGCACAGCTTAACGCCTCCATCCAACAAATGAATCACCCTCAAACACTCTTCAATCATTCTCGCTACTTCGGAAGATAGCGGGTTCGAACTGGAAGCCGCAAATGCTAGGCGAGGGACCTGCGCGATCGTCATTACATGATCTAGCCGGATGCCCTTCCCGACGGCATAAGTTGCCAGGATTTGAATCGCGTACCCTGACTAGAAGAAGCCTGCACATAGCTTAACGCCTCCATCCGACGAATGAATCACCCTCAACACTCTTCAATCATTCTCGCTACTTCAGAAGATAGCGGGTTCGAACTAGAAGCCGTAAATGCTAGGCGAGGGGGCGATCGTCATTACATGATCTAGCTTTAGCTCAATACCTACAGGTAAGGAATACCGCGGATGTACCCTCGAGAAGTCGAGGATCGCGCGCTAACTTTCCAAGGCTCGAACTCTTAAATTCCGGCACCTCGGCATCAACAGGAGGTTCGAGGTACGTCAGCCTGCGGGACTACAGGGGGAGAGCTCTTGCTGCATAAACACTTCGTTCCGACTGTACCGCAGTTGTCAGCGATTATCACATCCGCTTGGTAACAAGCAGCATATTTAGTCGCTGCAGTCTGCGCGAAGTGCTCACAGTTCTCTGTATGCGTTTATTACGTACACACACATCTCCCGTCTGCTGTGAATATTATTCTTCAGCCTTTATCTTAAGGTAAGGTAGAACTGTTAGTTACTTTTTTTATTTGCAAAGCAACTTCTACGCTAGACATCTACATTCATATATGTTTGTTCTTTTTTAGGTACCGTTCGAAAGTACGCAATTTTATTCATCCCAGTAACAGTCTGCAGCACGTGCATTTTTTAAAGGTATGTTTTCGAACGTTGAGTTGTAAAGATAACTAGGTTAGATGATGTACCCCTACACACTACATTCATATATGTTTCTTCTTTTTAGGTACGACCAGAATATTATCATTCGAGTTTCAGGCTTGAACGCACGCATTTTATTTATCCGAGTAACAGTTTGCAGCGCGAAGATTTTAAGGTATGTCTGACCTCTATTCATTGAAACTTGGTTTCTTCTAAAACATCGTAACTTTAGTCTATTGATAAATAGTTGTTCTCTTTAATCCTCACGCTATAGACGAGGTGCGTACATAGCTATGTCTGCCCTCAACAGGCTGAAACTTGGTTTCTTCTAAAACATCGTAACTTTAAGCTATTGATAAATACTTGTTCTCTTTAATCTACATACTATAGACGAGGTGTGCATGTAGCTATGTCTGCCCTCAACAGGCTGAAACTTGGTTTCTTCTAAAACATCAAAGCGCACATAGCTATGTCTGCCCTCAACAGGCTGAAAATTGGTTTCTTCTAAAACATCGTAACTTTAAGCTATTGATAAATAGTTGTTCTCTTCAACCCGCATACAATAGGCGTGGTATAATTTCAAACACGCGCACATAGCTATGTCTGTCCTCAACAGGCTGAAACTTGGTTTCTTCTAAAACATCGTAACTTTAGTCTATTGATAAATAGTTGTTCTCTTTAATCCTCACGCTATAGACGAGGTATAATTTCAAACGCGCGCACATAGCTATGTCTGCCCTCAACAGGCTGAAACTTGGTTTCTTCTAAAACATTGTAACTTTAAGCTATTGATAAATAGTTGTTCTCTTCAACCCGCATACTATAGACGTGGTATAATTTCAAACACGCGCACATAGCTATGTCTGCCCTCAACAGGCTGAAAATTGGTTTCTTCTAAAACATCGTAACTTTAAGCTATTGATAAATAGTTGTTCTCTTCAACCCGCATACTATAGACGTGGAATAATTTCAAACACGCGCACATAGCTATGTCTGTCCTCAACAGGCTGAAACTTGGTTTCTTCTAAAACATCGTAACTTTAAGCTAATCATAAATAGTTGTTCTCTTTAATCCGCATACTATAGACGGGGTATAATTTCAAACACGCGCACATAGCTATGTCTGCCCTCAACAGGCTGAAACTTGGTTTCTTCTAAAACATCGTAACTTTAAGCTAATCATAAATAGTTGTTCTCTTCAATCCTCATACTATAGACGTGGTATAATTTCAAACACGCACACATAGCTATGTCTGTCCTCAACAGGCTGAAACTTGGTTTCTTCTAAAACATCGTAACTTTAGTCTATTGATAAATAGTTGTTCTCTTTAATCCTCACGCTATAGACGAGGTATAATTACAAACACGCGCACATAGCTATGTCTGCCCTCAACAGGCTGAAACTTGGTTTCTTCTAAAACATCGTAACTTTAAGCTATTGATAAATAGTTGTTCTCTTCAACCCGCATACTATAGACGTGGTGTAATTTCAAACACGCACACATAGCTATGTCTGTCCTCAACGGGCTGAAACTTGGTTTCTTCTAAAACATCGTAACTTTGGTCTATTGATAAATAGTTGTTCTCTTCAACCCGCATACTATAGACGAGGTATAATTTCAAACACGCGCACATAGCTATGTCTATCCTCAACAGGCTGAAACTTGGTTTCTTCTAAAACATCGTAACTTTAAGCTAATCATAAATAGTTGTTCTCTTTAATCCACATACTATAGACGGGGTATAATTTCAAACACGCGCACATAGCTATGTCTGCCCTCAACAGGCTGAAACTTGGTTTCTTCTAAAACATCGTAACTTTAGTCTATTGATAAATAGTTGTTCTCTTCAACCCGCATACTATAGACGTGGCATAATTTCAAACACGCGCACATAGCTATATCTGCCCTCAACAGGCTGAAACTTGGTTTCTTCTAAACCATCGTAACTTTAGTCTATTGATAAATAGTTGTTCTCTTCAATCCTCATACTATAGACGACGTATAATTTCAAACACGCGCACATAGCTATGTCTATCCTCAACGGGCTGAAATTTGGTTTCTTCTAAAACATCGTAACTGTAGTCTATTGACAAATAGTTGTTCTCTTTAATCCTCACGCTATAGACGAGGTGCGCACATAGCTATGTCTGCCCTCAGCAAGCTGAAACTTGGTTTCTTCTAAAACATCTTAACTTTAAGCTATTGATAAATAGTTGTTCTCTTTAATCCTCGCTATAGACGTGGTATAATTTCAAACACGCGCACATAGCTATGTCTGCCCTCAACAGGCTGAAAATTGGTTTCTTCTAAAACATCGTAACTTTAGTCTATTGATAAATAGTTGTTCTCTTTAATCCTCACGCTATAGACGAGGTATAATTTCAAACACACACACACACACGCGCGCGCGCACACACACACACACACACACACACACATAGCTATGTCTATCCTCAACGGGCTGAAACTTGGTTTCTTCTAAAACATCGTAACTTTAAGCTATTGATAAATAGTTGTTCTCTTCAATCCTCATACTATAGACGTGGTATAATTTCAATCGCATACATAGCTATGTCTGCCCTCAACAGGCTGAAACATGGTTTCTTCCGAACATCGTAACTTTAGTCTATTGATAAATAGTTATTTTCTTTAATCTGCATGTCATAGAAGAGGTTAATCTTATAATTTCGAACTTACAGCAATGTCTCACCTAGACAGGTTCAAACTTGGTTTCATCCGAACATAGCAACTTTAGTCTATTGATAAATAGTTGTTCTCTTCAATGTTTTATGCTGTAGAAGAGGTTAATCTTATAATTTCAAACTCACAGCAATGTCTGACCTGTACAGGTTCAAACTTGGTTTCTTCCGAACATAGCAACTTTAGACTATTGATAAATGGTTATTTTCTTTAATCTGCACGCCATAGAAGAGGTTAATCTTACAATATCAAACTTACAGCAATGTCTAAACTCTATAGGTTGAAACTTGGTTTCACCCGAACGTTATAACATTAGTCTAATGATAAATAGTTGTTCTCTTCAATCCTCATGCTATAGAAGATGTTAATCTTATAATTTCAAACTTACAGCAATGTCTAACCTGTACAGGTTCAAACTTGGTTTCTTCCGAACATCGTAACTTTACTCTATTGATAAATAGTTATTTTCTTTAATCTGCGTGCTATAGAAGAGGATAATCTTATAATTTCAAACTCACAGCAATGTCTGACCTGTACAGGTTCAAACTTGGTTTCTTCTGAACATCGTAACTTTAGTCTATTGGTAAATAGTTATTCTCTTCAATCCTCATGCCATAGAAGAGGTTAATCTTATAATTTCAAACTTACAGCAATGTCTAACCTCTATAGGTTGAAACTTGGTTTCTTCCGAACATCGTAACTTTAGTCTATTGATAAATAGTTATTTTCTTTAATCTGCATGTCATAGAAGAGGTTAATCTTATAATTTCAATCCTACAGCAATGTCTAATCTCTATAGGTTGAAACTTGGTTTCTCCCGAACATCGTAACTCTAGGCTGGCACACTTACCCTTTTATATCCTATTATTACTATGTGTGATGCAAGTGCTAACGCTACATTTATATGTTTGTTCTTTTTAGAAAAACCATGGAGAAGATTAACCAGCTAGGTCATATTTCAACTCCAACTACCAAGCCGTTAACAAGTCTAACGCTAAATGAGCAATTTAAAGTAATTTCACTACGAAGATTAAAAACGAAATTTGGAGAAAGGATTTTATTTATCTGCAATGACTTTCAAGCTTTTTTACCTAATAGATTTAGCATGCTAACTGATTTAGAAATAGAAGAACTAAATCAACGTTCTATTTTCATTATATATCACGGCATAGAGAACAAATCTTGTGTTATTAGTTTTACTGATGCGTAAAAGCATGTACATACAAGAATTACATCGAGAAAGCAAAAGTATGCAAACATCACTACAAGTAAAATCATTCATGATAAAACTAGTACATACAAGATGTGAATAAATACTGTAGAATTGGCATATTCTTTTATTTTAGATTAGGTATTACCTTCCACTCCTACTCCTTCCTCTCGAAGAAGAATAAGAGCAAGAAAGAAGATGTTGTTTAAATTCGTAAGTATGTTATCGTCTAGCACAGTAAGTATGTTGAGAAGAGATTTTTTCCTAAACAGTGCTTGATTCTAGTCTTGTATTATAGTGTACTACAACATCGCACTATAGTATGCGTATATTTGTTTTTTGAACGGTAGTATGTATTCAAGTCTAAACTTGCACACTCTCGCTTTGCGATGCATGTTCGATAAAGATGTACCTTGAGAGAGTAAGTAAAGGTAAAGGAAGTTATACACATCAATTAATGTTCTGATTACATGTTAAGGTTAACGACATCGAGTGCAATGTTCGATTCTAGTCTTGCTATGTTTTAATCTCACTTCATATTCTAATCACATGTTGAAGTTAACAGCATCGAGTGCAGTGTTTGATTCTAGTCTTGTTATGTTTTACAATCTTGTTTTTTGCAATGCATGTTCGATAGAGGTGTACCTTGAAAGAGTAGGAAGAGTTCGATTCTAGTCTTGCTATGTTTGAACCTGATTTAATGTTCTAATCACATGTTGAAGTTAACATCAAGTGCAGTGTTCGATTCTAGTCTTATTATGTTTTACAATCATGCTTTTGCAATGCACGTTCGATAGAGATGTACCTTCACTGAGCAGGAAGAGCAGCTCAGTAAGTATGTTGAGAAGAGAATTTTTTGTTCTTCTAAACAGTGCTTGATTCTAGTCTCGCAATGCTGTGTTCTGCAACATCGAACACTAGTATGCAGTTCAAGTTGTAATAAGTTTTGAACAGTAGTATGTATGTATTCAAGTCTAAACATGTGTCACTGCGGGTATGCGAGCGGATGACAGCTGAATCAGGACACACCCTCTTAATTTTATTGGTTAAGTTCAAATGTAACACTCGCTACCGGGCAGCACGGTGATTAAAGATGGCGGATGATATCTGTCAAAAAAAGGGGGCATAGGTTTGTAAAGCATTTAGAATTTGCCGCCACCACATAGAGTGTAGCAATGAGGTTTGTGATGCAAGATGGCGGATGACAGCTGCACGTAGCTTTGTGGAGCACGTGGAATTTGCCGCCACCGGGGCAGCACTGTTCTCTCTGGATTAAAAGCTTTGTTTCCGAACAAGAGCACGTGGAATTTGCCGTCACCAGGCAGCACTGAGGTTTCGGATGCAAGATGGCGGATGACGTACCACATTTCAAAGGTATCTAGCTAAAGATGGCAGCACTGCGGATGACAGGTGACGAATTTACATCTACTACGATAAAGAGGGCAGCACGGTGCTCTCTGGATTAAAGATGGTGGATGACAGCTGTCAAAAAAGCACGTGGCTATGTTTACCAAACAAGAGCACGTAGAATTTGCCACCACCACATAGAGGTCAGCACTATGCTCTGTTGATTAAAGATGGCATATGGTAGCTGTTAAAAAAGCACGTGAGTTTGTTTCCAAACAAGAGCACGTGGAATTTTTCAAAAATTTGCCGCCACCACATAGATGGCAGCACGGTGCTCTCTTGATTAAAGATGGTGGATGATAACTAGCAGAACTTTTCAAATTGCCCGCTACTACGTGCTTAAGGTAGTAGCCATAAAGAGGGCAGCACGGTGTTCTGTGGATTAAAGATGGCGGATGACAGGTGATGAAATTGCCCGCATGATAGCAGCACGGTGCTCTGTTGATTAAAGATGGCGGATGACAGCTGCACGTAGCTTTGTTTCCAAACAAGAGCACGTGGAATTTGCCACCACCACATAGAGGGCAGCACTGTGCTCTATAGATTAAAGATGGCGGATGGTAGCTGTCAGAAAAAAAGCACGTGAGTTTGTAAAGCACGTAGAATTTTTCAATTTGCCGCCACCACATAGAGGGCAGCACGGTGCTCTCTTGATTAAAGATGGCTGCTGTCACGTGGAATTGTCTGCCACCACAGATATCTAGCTAAAGAGGGCAGCACTGAGGTTTGCGATGCAAGATGGCTGCTGTCAAAAAGCATTTTTCAAATTATCCGCCACCACATTTCAAAGGTAAGTAGCTAAAGAGGGCAGCACTGTGCTCTATGGATTAAAGATGGCGGATGACAGCTGTCAAAAAGCACGTGGATTTGTTTATCTCGAGCTAGTGAGGTTAAGTTGGTAGCACTAAGGTTTAGGCCCGCCAAGATGGCAGCACTGCCGATGACAGGTGACGAAAGAGGGCAGCACAGCGCTCTGTAGTTTAAAGATAGCGGATGACAGCTGTCAAAAAGCACGTGGCTTTGTTTATCTCGAGCTAGTTAGGTTAAGTTGGTACCACCGAGGTTTATTCCCGTCAAGATGGCAGTACTGAGGTTAGCGATGCGTTGTTGTCTGTCAAAAAGCACGTGGCTTTGTTTACAAATCTGCCAAAAAGCACGTGGCTGTCAAAAAACACGTGGCTTTGTTTACCTCGTGCTAGTGAGGTTAAGTTGGCACTACTGAGGTTTAGGCCCGTCAAGATGGCAGTACTGAGGTTAGCGATGCGTTGTTGTCTGTCAAAAAGCACGTGGCTGTCAAAAAACACGTGGCTTTGTTTACCTCATGCTAGTTAGGTTAAGTTGGCACTAGTGAGGTTTAGGCCCGTCAAGATGGCAGCAGTGAGGTTAGCGATGCGTTGTTGTCGATGACAGCTGTCAAAAAGCACGTGGCTTTGTTTACAAATTCAAATCTCCCGCCAAAATTCAAATTTCCCGCCAGATTTCAAATTTCCCGCGCCGCGGGCGAAGGAGGAGGGGGCAGAACCACCCAATTATACTACTCTGCCTTCTCACTATACTTCACCATTTCAGGTCTAATTGCCTCTATTCCTGCTGCTTTATGACAATGGAATGTATTTATCATCCTTTCCACTTCCTCAAGCGTAATTTCACCAACATCATTTTCCTCCTCCCCATGAGCTTGGTTGTTCGCAACACCACCAGGAAGATTTCCTTATACGTTGAGAAGATGTTCAAAATATTCCCTCCACCTCTCCAGTGATTCCCTGGGATCTATTATGAGTTCACCTGAATTACTCAAAACACTGTTCATTTCGTTTTTCCCTCCCTTCCTGAGATTCTTTATTGCTGTCCAGAAAGGTTTCCCTGCTGCTTGACCTAGCCTTTCCAGGTTATAACCAAAAATCTCCCCAACACTTATTTTTGGATTGAACATTTATTTGTTTTGCTCTGTTTCTTTCACCTATGTACAATTCCCTGTCTGCCTCGGCACTTGTTTGGAGCCATTTCTGATAAGACTTCTTTTTACGTTTACAAGCTGCTCTCACTTCATCATTCCACCAAGATGTTCGCCTTTTCCCATCTTTACACACAGTTGTTTCCTTGTTGTTTCTACTACTGCATCCCTGTATGCCACCCATTCTCTTTCTATATCCTGAACCTGCTTACTGACTACTGTTCGAAACTTCTCACTAATCATATCCATGCACTTCTGTCTAATTTCTTCGTCCTGGAGATTTTCTGCCCTTATCCGTTTGCAGACAGATTTCACTTTCTCTATCCTAGGCCTAGAGATACTTAGTTCACTACAGATCAGATAATGGTCTGTATCATCGAAAAATCCCCGGAAAACTCGTACATTCCTAACAGATTTCCTGAATTCGAAGTCTGTTAAGATATAGGCTTTTATGGATCTTGTACCCTAACCTCCCATGTGTAGCAGTGAATAGCTTATTGCTTGAAGAATGTATTCGTAACTGCTAAACCCATACTAGCACAGAAATGCAGCAAACGCTTCCCATTCCTATTAGCTTTCATATCTTCCCCACATTTACCAATCACCCTTTCGTATCCTTGAGTTCTATTTCCAACTCTCGCATTGAAATGGCCCATTAGCGCTATCCCCTCCTTGTTGTTGATCCTGACCACGATGTCAATCAATGCTTTATAAAACTTGTCAACTTCTTCTTCATCTGCACACTCACATGGTGAATACACTGAGACAATTCTGTAACGTGCTCCTGCCATAACCCCTCGATCTACGTTTCTACAAGCTTCTGGAAATATCGTCGCATCTACGTCTCCTCTGCTTTTGTCATCTATACCTCTTCGTACCATTGGATTAACCTCACTTTATGCTCACCCGCCTTTCCGCTCCTGCAACTCTCAACACTCTGACTGTCGTCCTGTGTCTGTTTAACACCACCTAACGTCATCTGCCACGTCACTTAAACCTTCTAGAATAGACTGGTCTTCGCTTCCGGGCGTGTATATATTGGACTGCCTCAACCGTCTTAGGCAGACCGGCATCTACTTGTGTAAAGTGTGTGTGGAGGGGCCCCTGACCTCGCTCGGCTTACCGTGCGATGCGAACTCCAATCCCGTCCAGCTGGCAAACTTTACATCGTCGGATTTGGGTGAGCTAAAACACTTCACATGCAAATTGTTGGAAAACTTTAACTTAGCCATTCAGGCGTGTTGGGTGTTAATACACTCTTGATTTTCAAAGGCCTTGGTTCGCACCTAAATTCTTACTACTTTGTACTTATCAAAATTACCTTTTAATTACCTTCTGCAAATTGATTGATGTAGACTGAGGGTGGACATCGCCAACAGAATTTTCTCAAGCTTTGAAATTTGGACACTAATTGGCGGATGAGCTCCCCCAGTATCGTGCACTAGGAATTCCTTTTTTTAATCTCTTCCTTTCATTTCCTTGTTTTTTTATCCTCCTCCTTTCCCTCCCCTTTCTCCTTGACTAGGATCATTAGGTTTTTGTAAAAACGCCCTCGAGGTGTTTGATTTGTAATTGTGGCCATTATAATCATCGTAGAAAAAGGACAGTTGCTTTTTCCAAAGTTTTATGTCTATTTACCTAGGAAGAAAATCATCTGAGATGATTATGTATGAAACCCCTCCTTTTTTTGAAAATTATTACTAAATCCTGTGTGGTAGTTCCCTTGTATAGGTGGAATCTACAGCGAATATTATCCTGAGATCATGATGTATGAAATGTTTTTGTAAAATTGTAAACAATCCTGTGCGGTAGTTTCCTATTACTTTCTTCCTATTAAGAGAAGCTTGGGTATAGCTTTGGTGATTCATGTCCAGGATTTCTCTCGGACCTATTGTCCTTCTGTAAGTAGTGTGCTAAAACATACTATTACAATTATTATCATCGTAAAAAGAGTTGCTCTTTCAAAAGTTTTATAATTATATCTCTAGAAAGAATATAATCTGAGATGATCGTGTATGGAACATTATTTGAAAACTGTAACAAAGTCCTGCGTAGTAGTTCCTTTTTACCTCTTTCTTATTCGTGAATTGTTAACTTTCGTCTTATGGGAAGTTCAAAAAAATTGCTTTGGTGATTTATGTCCAGGGTTTGTTTCGGACCTATTTAGCTCCTATGTTAATCAGGGTGTATTCTGCCAAACTTTTACTGTTCCAATACAGTTGTTTATTTAAACTATCGAATGGTAATATGTTCCTTTTTGTTTGGTACCTACCACGGAAAAACCTCTCCCACTATCCAAGTACTGCTTCTTGTCACTCTGCTTGGCTGATGCGATCGACTTCTTGGTGCCATTACTTTTGAAATCGTCTTGATTCTTCTAACAGCAATAATGTAAAAATATACCATGCAGGAAACTTGAAATTTATCTTGTTGCGGCCTAAACGCCACAATTCTCTTCCTAATTCCCCCAACTTTCAAATCTACCCACACCATTCGCTCATTTACGTGCCTAATAGAAATTATGTTGCGTGCAATGATATTCCTGATAAACAGCCCTACTCCATACTCTGAAAATGACGGTCTAATTATCCTTAGATGTTTTGAAAGTTCAAAGGACTTCAAATGTCAGTGCCGGCTAGATTTTATATCTATGCCGTTCCCGACCTTTGTTCAGTAAATTTTAAAATATTCTAATCTCTAGCCCAAAAGAGCATTATTGAGATTTTACATTATTATTATTATTATTATTATTATTATTATTATTATTATTATTATTATTATTATTATTATTATTATTATTATTATTATTATCATTATTATTTCTTACGTCGAACAGACACATGACAGGTCTAATGGTGACGATGGGATAGCAAGGGGTTAGGAGTGGGGAGGTAGCGGCCATCGGCTTAAGACACAGTCGCAGCATTTTCCTGGTGTGAAAATGGGAAACAACGGTAAACCTACATCAGGGCAGCCGGCAGTGGGGTTTGAATCGATTCTCTCTTTCAAAACGTATTGTACGACATTGCTTTGGCATTTCTTCATAACCGAATGAGAATGCAATTATTTTTCCGAAAGTAGCAGAAGTTAACGTCGTCAACCACAGCATCTGAACATTTTTAAAGTGATAAAATAACGTGGAGTCCCTGAAAAAGGAATGTGTCCATGATATTGTTCCTGACAGGTACACAACTGAACTTTCAGGGCTTTTATCTGCATGGAACGCGAATTATTATACATTATAATTAAAAAATTAAATCTGATACTAATGCTTTTTTTTGAGTTACTCTACATTAGAATTGACTCCGCAGAATGCTATGGCGTTTATGATGTAGCAAACATTGTCCTGTTGAATTTCTTAACTGTCTTCATCCGTCAGGCATTCCACATCACAAATCAAACATAAAGTTGGATACGTCGTAATATTCCTCTTCATAATCGAACTACTAATGCTGGTTAATGCGACGAAACAAGGTTGACTGAGATAAAGCAAGACGGCTGTTCATGCAGAAATGTTGATGGGTTCAGGTTAAGGAAGAATTTGTTTTATTTCAAGCAGAGCTTTGGAAATTCTTAGTTCTGAAAACGTAGCGTAGGATTCGACCTTACTACTCGAGTGGTGGTGGTCATGGTGGTGGTGGTGGTGTTCTGGTTGGTGCTGATACTGGTAGTTATACTACTGACTCGAGTACTAAGGTTCGACTCCTACGGTAGGTGATATTGACACATTCAGTAAAATGATATCCAGAACTGTGCTGTCTGGTTTATTGACATACATTTTAAAACACAAAATAAAATGGCCTGAGATTAATTAATCTCTTCAATCTCTTACATCTTCTTAGCCAAACATCGAAGTTGACGCAATCTCATCTATAGTGACCTTCACTTCTACACACCCGACCCGTATCTTTTCCTTGTAGAAACCAATCTCCGCTTTATATCGTCCGTACAGCAGTGCTGGAAACCTCCCGAATTTCCGGAAATATAATGGCATACCTATGGGCGTGGAGTACGCACCCTGGAAAAGGAATATATTACACAATCAGAAATAAAGGATAAAATGCGAAAAGATATGAAACCCATGCTACAATGCAATGTAAATGGAAAACCGATGACATCATGAAAAGACCATTTATTTATGCTTTTTATTTCTGTTTTCGAAACTTAAAACTGAGGAGTTCCAGAAATTACAAGTAAAAATCATTCAAAATGCAATGTTATTGTAAGGACAGGTATGCTCTATAACTGAATTCAATACTGTCAATGACTCAAGTAAATGTCATATAAATGTGTATATTTTAAAAATACTGCTTTCATTTCAGTATAAATTGTTCGATGTACTTTGACTAAAGAAGGAACTTGAAGCATCAGTGTAGAATTCTTAAAGTATGCACAAACCTGACGCTATTGTTACTGCAGTTGTTTCAACAACCAGTTAATTCTTCGTTTATACTGAGAATATTAATAGTGCCAGCAGGAGAAGTGAGATAGTAGTCTCCAGTCGACATTTTCAAGGTTGAAGATACAGTAATATGAAGTAAGTATGCACCGTTAGTGAACCGTAGGCGGTAAGATGCTGTTATACAGTTTGAACCTCGCAAGTTAGATTTCTTTCCCAGGATGTCTTTCCTAACGTCTACGAGATCGAATCGCAGCATAAACTTGCTTCTTTAAAGATTGTGCCTATGGCATCATAAGAAGTACGTGTTGTGTGTAAGAGACTCAGCTATGTAAGCTGTAATCTCCAGAAAGTTCGCCTATATGCGTAGAATTCCTCTGAGTGTGCAACTTAAATGTAGCATTTTATCTGTACAGTACCGTCACGTCCTTAGGGTCTAGTAGACGAGTGGTGCAGTTGTTAATACCCCTCAGGACGCTACACCTCTCTCATATGGTCTCGTAATAAGTGCCTTGTAAAAGAAACATAGTATGTCCATAAAACCTACATTTAAAGTATATTACCAGAATGTTAACGGAATACCTATGGGTGTGGAGTGCGTACCGTGGAAAAGCATAAATAAACACAATCAGAAATTGTTCTACATACGGAATAAAATTCGACTGTATATACCTTTATTTAGTAATGGAGTTTGCCTTAAGACTCAGTATTGTACAATATTTATGTTTTGGAATGTGAAAGGTTTCTTGAAAGAAGCACGAGCCCACGGCAATCGTGGCTAGGTAGCTTTCCTTGAGGGCAAACCTCTTCATCCCCAGTGTGGTGCCTCTTGCACCAACTAACAATCGTCAGTCTGGCTTGAGCGAGCGATGAGCGAGGTTGGTATCCAGCAGTACCGGGCCGCGATTGGGAGGTGGCAGCTGAAGCAGAGGAAGGAGGCCAAGAATGGAATGGTAATAAGAAGAGAAGAGGTGAAATGGGGTGAAGCGGTGCTGGTAGCAGCGGTGTTAGCTGTGCTTCTGACCATTCGGGGGTGGAATTAAACCCAGGCCCAAATACCAGTGGCAAATTCAGCATGGAAGATTTGGCAGCACTTAAGGTGGTAGTGAAGGAAGTGATACAAGAACATTGTCATTGGGATACGGTGCAAGAAATAAAGGACACGATGGAAGAACAGAGAAAGGAGATAGGGATCATGAAGATAAGGTTAGAAACGAAGATTGAGGAATCGAACAATAAATCGTGCAATAATGAGAAAGAAATAGAGCTATTAAGAGGGAAGATGAAACATCTAGAAGAGGTGGTGTTGATGATGAAGAAGGAAGCAGAGGGGTACAGGCAGGAGAGACTGAAGAATGCCATATTTATATATGGAGTGGAAGAAGGTGAGAAGGAAGGAAAGATTGATAAGGTGGTAGAGGTCATACGGGATAGGATGAAGATAAATTTCAGTGAAGTGTACATATACGATATGGAGAGAGTGGGCAAAGCGTAAGGACGAAGACCAATTAGGGTACAATTTTTCTCTATCCTAATGGCAGAAATTGTGCTAAGAAACGGCAGTAACTTGCAGGGTCAGAAAGTATAGGTGAGGAGACACATGGGAAATGAAGGTGTGGAAGACATGAAGATTCTGAATAGGCATCTTTGAAGAGCGAGGTAGCAAGGGCTAAAAGCCCGCATAAGAGGTCAGAGACTAGTGGTGACGAATGGGAGATGGGTGAGGGAGCACCCAGTGGCGAAGCTGGAAGAGATGGACGAACACGTCAGTTCTGAGAGGGGAGTGATGGCACTGCAAGATGGAAGGCAGGGAGCAGAAACAACTAGGGGTAAAGTGGAGAACGGAGTGGAGATCAACCCATGTGGAAGTGGACAATCCAATGTGGATACAGAAGAACAGAGCAGTGAAGGGGCGAGTTAGGGTGAGCCTCAAAAACCGGCGGGTGCAGTGTGTAGTGGTTTAGAGAGCAAGAAAGAACATGAGAAGACTGATCGACAAAAATGTAAAGATGTTATGAACAGGGGAAGAAGTAGGAGCCTATATGACTTGTGGGGTAAAGTGTGGAAGGGGGTGGAGGATACGGAGGGCATGAAACGGCAAAGAATGTTAAGGAAAGTAGATATCGAAACAGGGAATGAGGGGGTGAGAGCTACAAGGACTAAGAAGAAGGGAGGCAGTTTAGAAGGGAGGGAGGATAAGTTATAACTATATTGGAAAATAGGATGTGTGAACATAGAGGGGATAAGAAACAAAATAGGAAATAAAAAGGTTAGGGAAGAAGTAGAAAGTTTCGATGTTGTGGCACACTTGGAGACGTGGTTGGAGGCAGGGAAAGATATTTAATGCAAGGGGTTTGTGATTAAATATAAATATAGAAGAAAGGAGAGGAATAGGGGACGCGCCCCAGGAGGAATGGTAGTACTAATTAAAGAACAGGTTAGTGAACTAGTAGAAGATATCGAGACAGATATGCAGGAAGTTATATGGATGAGATTTAATATGGGATGGGTGGAGGGAAGGATGAAGAGCGTTCGTATATTGCCATCCTAGCAGTCCCGTATACACAAATAAGCGTCTTTTTGAAGAGCTATTGGTAGAGATTAGTATGATAAGGGAGAAGTTTGCAGAAGAAGAGCACATGCTGCTATTTGGAGATTGGATCGCGAGAATAGGGGAACAGAGCCCAGTTTATAGTAGGGAAGACGGGAGTTGCATGTTGAGAAGTAGAAGAAGTGAGAATAAAACAATAAACACTTATGGGGAGAATCTCTTAGAGTTGTGCGCAGCGGGGAATTTATATATTCTGAATGGATGGAAGGAGGGTGACAGTACGGGGAAATTGACCTATGCTTCAGAGCAGGGGGTAGTGTGATAGATATAGTTTTAAGCTCGGAGGGAGTGTTAGAGGATATTATAAGGATGGAAGTAGGAGACTGGATTGAATCACACCATTTCCCAGTGTGGTTTCTGTTAAAAAGGGGGAGGAGAAGAATATAAGGAAATAAATTAAGATGAAGGACGAACTAGAGAGAGGATATAATAAGTACAAATGGACAGAGAAATTGGAAAGGGATTGGGACAGGTTAGCAAAAGAAGAAGTACACTTACTGAAATATGGATGGGAAAGGGCGTTAGAGGAGAATAATATCGATAAAGCCTTGGAATTGCTGCTACTCCGATAAAAATGATAGCTCAGATAGATAATGGTAGAAGAAGAAAAAGGAAGAGGGAGAAGAATGGTTTAATAAAGAGTGAGAAGGTAAGCGAAAGAGGGTGCTGGGAACGTTAGGAGAGTATAGGAAAAAAGGAGGGAGCTTAGAAAGAGATGTTTTTGTAAGTTAAGGAAAGATTACAAAAATAAAATTTGTTAGGTAAAAAAGGCGTAGTTTGAGGAACAGATTGAAGCCATAAATAAAGAATGTAAGTTCAACAACACTGAGAAAATCTGGGGAAGGATAAATAGAATAATTAAGAGTGAAAGGATCCTAGGGAAAACGAGTATTGGGTATGTACAGTGGGTTAGCTACTTCAGGGAATTACTCGGGGGGAAGGGGGAGGTATGGTTGAGTGAGACGGGGGAATAAGAAATTTGGAGGAATAGAAGAGTGGCAATTTACGAACTAGACAAGGAAATCACAAGAGAAGAAACTTTGGGAGTGATAAGGAGAATTAGGGGCAGGACGGCGGGGGTTTGCAATGGTATCAATAATAAGTTTTGGAAAGAAATTAGCAAAAATGGGACAATGATGGAGGGCATAGTTCAACTATTCAATAAGATTTCTGATGGGGGGAAGTATCCTAGGGAGTGGGAGACAGGAATTGTATGTCCAGTACATAAGGGAAAGGGTAGCAAAGACAGTATGAATAGTTATAGGGAAATTTCTCTGTTAGATTCCTTAAGTAAAATATGTACACGGGTATTAGCGAACAGGTTAAGTGAATGGGCTGAGAGAAACGAAGTATTGTCAGATTTCCAAGGGGGATTTAGAAAAAAGAAAAGAACAGTGGACAATATAATGATAGTGAAGACGGTTTTGGAGAAGTATATGAGCTCGTCAAGGGGTAAGGTGAATATAGCAGCTATTGACTTTGAAAAGGCGTTCGATAAGGTCAATGAAGGGGCACTATTAGAGAAACTGGGTAGGTTGGGGGTGTCGAAAAAGATGCTAAGGGCAGTGGAGGTGATATATAAGGTGGTTAGGTGTTGTGTAAAATTGGGTGACGATAGGTTGAGCAGACCACTAGAGTCTAGGGTGGGTTTAAAGCAAGGGTGTAAATTATCGCAAATATTGTTTATTTTATTTATTAACGATATCTTGGATGGACATGGGGGAGACAGTTGGGCCGTACCGGTGATTAATGGGATGGAGATACAGGGTTAGATTTTTCCGATGATGTGATATTAATGACTCTAACTTCAACGGGGATGAAGAAGAGCTTAAATACAGTGTCGGATTTTGCAAAGAAATGGGCCTTGCATTAACGGTAATAAATCGAAAGTGCTAGTAGCCCAGGTACACAAAGGAAGAAAGGAGGATGGAAAATGGGTCATGCAGACAGAAAGGTTGGAACAAGTAAGTAATATGGAATATTTAGGAGTCATTATTAGCAGAAAAGGGACTTGGGACGATCAGATAAGGCGTGCTAGAAGCAAAGGTATCTCCGCCCTAGCCTCAGTCAAAACCTTGCTGGCTAAATTTCCGGGTATCAGTTATAAAATTTTGGGGCAGAAATTTGGGGAGTGGATGAGAAACGAGTAGAATTAATACGAATTATTAGTAATTTCGGTAAGTCGGTGAAGCGGCTCCCGCAGTGCGCAGCTGATGCAGGGGTGGAATTACTATGTGGGGAAGACTTGGAATTTGAGTGTGTGAAACGAATAGAGAAATAATGGATGATTATGAAAAGACAAGAACGTGGGAGGGTGCTACAAGCCGCGTACGAACAACAACTGAAGAGTATGTATAAGGGATGCTGGCTAGTCAGGATTAAAAGATATTTGGAGATGATAGGATTAGGGCACATGTGGGGGAGGGCTGGACGAAGACAGAATCCAGAGGGCTGAGGGTGCTTTCGAGGAGGTTTAGAGATATTCATAGGCAGAAATTATTGGAGGAAAGTAGACTAAGTTGTTCACTTAATGTTTTTATTAAATTGGATGAAATAACGGGGATAAATGTTAGATACGTTGACATGTTAAATAGGGGTGGATTGGTTTGGTGGCTGATGGGACAGCATAAGAATAAGGGTGAGTTAAAAGGGAGGGACAAGACAGTTTGTATACTATGTGGGGCAGTGAATGACGATTTTCACTTATTAGGTGACTGGAAAAGCAAGTAAGATAAGAAATAGATTATTGACCGCCGAACATAGGAAACTATTTGGAAAAGGGGATGAGCAATCTATTTTAAGGTGTACTATCAAGCAGTGGGAAGACGGGGACGAGTTGAACAGGTATCTATGTGCGGTAAAAAAGTCCTTTGAGAGCAAGTTGAAAGAGGGAGAGTAATAGGGTGGATACGGGGGCATGTGTTTGGAATGGGGATGTGTGTTTATGGGAAGCTTGTTTCATAATTTGATGATATTCAGTGGATGGAGATTGTATGATAAATTTAATGGTGAGTGGAGTACTGGTGATGGGTACATAGTTGAGTTGGTGAGTTGGTGGAGTTGGGTAAATGATGTGTTATTTTGCAACGGTAGAGGCCTTATTCTTTGTGATATGGCAGGATGGAATGTAATTGCTGACTATCGTTGCTCTAGAATTGAACGGGAATAGGTCAGGAAACAATGAATGTGACGCAAGTTGCTGAGTGCACAAGGACACGTGATGAGTGTGCTGAAACGAGAAGTCGGTGACTCCTGCAGCAAAAAGGTCTTGTATCTGATATATCTATGCCCTACTATGTAAGGAAGTCTTATTAATGGTAGTTAATGAGTATTTAGTTCAGGTAGCCAATTAGTATATAGATCATCAGTTTATCATTAGTAGATTATTATTATTATTATTGTTATTTATTATTATTATTATTATTATTATTATTATTATTATTATTATTATTATTATTATTATTATTATTATTATTATTATTATTATTATTATTATTATTATTATTATTATTATTATTACACTTTTAGATTTGGAGAGGTGCAGTATTCTCATGATTTATGTACAGTAAGTGATAGTAAGGAGTAGTTGGTAAGGGAGAGAAGGACATTCACGGAAGAGGAGGCCGTAGGGCGGACCAACCCCTTAGAAATAAAAGAGAGATATATGCTGAACGAGGAGGAGAGAGGCGGGGAACAGTAGGAGGGCGGTTACATCCTCACAAGGTCGACCGCTAATGGAATGGTGAGAAAGCTGCACTGTCATCTGGTAGGGATGGTCCAACGGATAGGAACGGTCGTGTCATCATTGGGAGGGTAGTCTTTTAGTTTAGTTTAGTTTAGTTTAGTTTAGTTTAGTTTAGTTTAGTTTAGTTTAGTTTAGTTTAGTTTAGTTTAGTTTAGTTTAGTTTAGTTTAGTTTAGTTTAGTTTAGTTTAGTTTAGTTTAGTTTAGTTTAGTAATGTTTTATTTTACCTGGCAAGATTAAGGCCTTCAGGCCTTCTCTTCCATCTAACCAGGAACTTAAATATACATATATTACATTACATTACTTATAATAACTATATCTAATACAAAGTAAATTAATGATAATACAAGGATGGTGAGATTACATTAAGATGAAATAAATCAGATATAATAAAAGGATAAATTCTTAAAACTAATAACCTACATGTAAAAAAGAGGCAGTACATAAAATTTGATTTTAAAAACAAATAGGATAAGAATTTTAGACTCTACCAGGACATCCATAACAATAGAATGGTTGTAAGTAGCAGCATCAAGTTTACAGACGATCCTTACTGGTGCATAAAATGTCTCCAAAGTGCTTCCTTGAAAGTGCGAATAGAGCTTAACCTCCTGATACTTTCGGGAAGGAGGTTCCACTCACGGCAGGCAATTACTGTGAATGATTTATCGTAGATGGCAGTTCTATGGGTAGGTAAAGCAAGGATGGAATTATTAGCAGATCTGGTGTTAAGACTGTGATAAGAGGATAGGTATTTGAAATATCAAGTAAGGTAAAATGGCTGTGAAATATGAAGGATTTTATGGAGATGGCATAGGGTATGCACAGTGCGACGGATTTCTAGTCGGGGCCAAGATAGGTGGTTATATGAAGGAGTTACGTGGTCATAGTACCGTAGCTTACAGACGTATCTCACACATGCATTTTGACCACGTTGTAATCTGCTCAAAAACTTGCCCCGAGCGTCTCTATAAATCGCATCACAATAGTCGAAATGAGGGAAAACCAGAGCTTCTACCAGTATTTTTTTGAGTTTTTCAGGAAATTAGTATTTATACGCGCGCAGCATGTGCAATACAGAGAATGTTTTCTGAGTGCTGTTCGTAATATGCGTTTTCCATGACATGTCATCATCGAAAGTAACGCCTAGGACTTTTACTGATGACATGAATGGTATGTTAGTATTACACAACCTTATAGATGGAATCTCTGGTCGATTTACCTTCGCGGGTAGTTTCGGGTATCCAAGGATGATGGCTTGCGTTTTTGCTGGGTTTAACCTAAGACCACATCTCAAAGACCAAGAAGAAAATGATGTTAGATCCTGATTGATTTTGTCTATGGCCAAAAATATTACATTTGGAGATTTATGGAGGTATGTTTGTACATCATCAGCATAAATATGGTATTTGCAGTGTGTTAGGATTTGGAAGACATCATTAAAGTAAATAGAAAAAAGAAGGGGTCCTAACACCGACCCTTGGGGCACACCACACTGCAAAGACCGCCAAGTTGATTTGTTTATTCTATCTGTAACACACTGCCGACGGCCATACAGGTAGGAATGAAACCAAAGGAGGGCGCGGTTCGAGAAATGGAGGGAATACAATTTCGAGAGTAAAACGTCTATGTCAACAGAGTCAAAAGCTTTGCTCAAGTCTAGGAGTATTAAAACTGTCACTTTCTTGTTGTCCATAGCTTCTCGGATGTCTTCTGTGACCTTCAGTAGTGCCGTTGTAGTACTGTGTGCTTGACGAAAACCAGATTGTAGTGGGTCAAGTAGGTTATAAGTCGTCATGTAGTCTGTTATTTGTCTATGAGCGATGAACTCTAGCGCTTTGGATAAAGCAGAGAGTATGCAGATGGCTCTATAGTCAGATGGTTCAGAAGGGGGAGCTACTTTTTTAGAGGACGTATAATACCCACTTTCCATATTTCGGGAAATGTGCCGTCTACAAGGGAAGAGTTAAATATGTTAATTAGTGCAGGTAATATGACATCCAGAATAATTTTTATCATCTCTATTCCTATACTGTCATTTCCTTTTGCCGTTGATGTTATCCGATTTATAGCAAACCTGACTTGTGAGTGGGTTGTTGGACGGAAGTAGAAATTTTCTCTATCTGTTCGCGTCTTTGCATAATTCCCGTCTAGAACGTCCTGTTTTAGGGCTGCATTTAATGTGCAGTTGGATGAAAAATAATCGTTCAGTTTTTCCAAGGGTATATTTATTTCGTCGTCGTCTCGTCCTTTGGTAATTCCAAAGCTCTTTATGGATTTCCACAACACAGCTGTTGAAACATTTGGTTGAATTAATTTGTGAGCGTGTCGTAGTTTCGCGTTTCTAATCTGTTGGGTCGGTTTCTCAGTCTCTTATAGTTCAGTAGATTGTCAGGAGTGCAATGTTTCTTAACTCGTCTATAAGCAGCATCGCGTTCAGCCATAAGTGCTCTAATCTCATCTGAGAGCCAGGGAGCTGGCTTCCGCGTAACTCGAGCCTTCTTTTCAGGGGCATGTCTATAGTACAGTTCAGTCATATGTTGATTGAAGAGAGTCACTTTGTCATTTATGTTTTTAAATTTAAATATGCCATGCCATGGCACTGCAACTGCGTCTTGTAAAAGTTTATTCTTATAAATTCTTCGTAGATCTCTATATGAAATTACACTGACTGACAGAGCAAATGCAACACCAAGAAGGAGTGGTCAGAACTTTATGCCAATTGCAGGGTAGACTGACGTCACTGAGGTATGCTCATGATGTGAAATGCGCCGCTGTGCTGCGCACGTAGCGAACGATAAATGGGACACGGCGTTGGCGAATGGCCCACTTCGTACCGTGATGTCTCAGCCGACAGTCATTGTAGAACGTGTTGTCGTGTGCCACAGGACACGTGTATAGCTAAGAATGCCAGGCCGCCGTCAACGGAGGCATTTCCAGCAGACAGACGACTTTACGAGGGGTATGGTGATCGGGCTGAGAAGGGCAGGTTGGTCGCTTCGTCAAATCGCAGCTGATACCCATAGGGATGTGTCCACGGTGCAGCTCCTGTGGCGAAGATGGTTGGCGCAGGGACATGTGGCACGTGCGAGGGGTCCAGGCGCAGCCCGAGTGACGTCAGCACGCGAGGATCGGCGCATCCGCCACCAAGCGGTGGCAGCCCCGCACGCCATGTCAACCGCCAATCTTCAGCATGTGCAAGACACCCTGGCTGTTCCAATATCGACCAGAACAATTTCCCGTCGATTGGTTGAAGGAGGCCTGCACTCCCGGCGTCCGCTCAGAAGACGACCATTGACTCCACAGCATAGACGTGCACGCCTGGCATGGTGCCGGGCTAGAGCGACTTGGATGAGGGAATGGCGGAACGTCGTGTTCTCCGATGAGTCACGCTTCTGTTCTGTCAGTGATAGTCACCGCAGACGAGTGTGGCGTCGGCGTGGAGAAAGGTCAAATCCGGCAGTAACTGTGGAGCGCTCTACCGCTAGTCAACGCGGCATCATGGTTTGGGGCGCTATTGCGTATGATTCGACGTCACCTCTAGTGCGTATTCAAGGCACGTTAAATGCCCACCGCTACGTGCAGCATGTGCTGCGGCCGGTGGCACTCCCGTACCTTCAGGGGCTGCCCAATGCTCTGTTTCAGCAGGATAATGCCCGCCCACACACTGCTCGCATCTCCCAACAGGCTCTACGAGGTGTACAGATGCTTCCGTGGCCAGCGTACTCTCCGGATCTCTCACCAATCGAACACGTGTGGGATCTCATTGGACGCCGTTTGCAAACTCTGCCCCAGCCTCGTACGGACGACCAACTGTGGCAAATGGTTGACAGAGAATGGATAACCATCCCTCAGGACACCATCCGCACTCTTATTGACTCTGTACCTCGACGTGTTTCTGCGTGCATCGCCGCTCGCGGTGGTCCTACATCCTACTGAGTCGATGCCGTGCGCATTGTGTAACCTGCATATCGGTTTGAAATAAACATCAATTATTCGTCCGTGCCGTCTCTGTTTTTTCCCCAACTTTCATCCCTTTCGAACCACTCCTTCTTGGTGTTGCATTTGCTCTGTCAGTCAGTGTATTTACGGTTTGAACTTGGGACTTTTAATAGAATAGGCCATAAATATAGCATCATGTCGCGATATGCCTGGGACACTAATTTGACCGTGTTGAAGAACTAATTCAGGTTGGTTAGTGGCAATGAGATCAATTAAGGTGTGTGATGTGTCTGTGTGATGTGTCGCGTTGAGAGGGAGAAACGTTAAATTGCAAGCTTTAAAAGAAGTTAAAAGTTGGGTTGTCTGAGGAGAGTAAGGTTCAAGAAGGTTTATGTTGAAGTCGCCCATTATAATTATATTTGAGTAATCAGTGACTAAATCTTGTAATTGAGTCTCTAGATCGCATAAAGAACACGCTTTCGGTGGCTTATATACTACACCCAGAAGACATTTTACTTCACTCACAGTTATTTCCAGGAACATGAACTCAGGTTTTCGCTCGTACGGACCTGGAGACCTACAGATTATTTTAGGGCGTAAGCTGGTCATAACATATGCGGCAGTACCCCCGGAGGGCTTATTTAATCTGTCGGATCTAAGAAATGTATAACCCGCCAGCTGCAGTCTTTCTATTGCGTGGTGTGGTTTTAACCAAGATTCAGAGATTAATATTGCGTGGAAACTGGGAGGCATAAATAGGGCTTTTATTTCGTCCATTCGCGCCTTCACAAGGAGGCTTTGAGCGTTTATATGGCAAATCTTTAAATCATTACTGTACGGAGAAAGCTGGTGGTTAATGATGTCCCTTGTCGACTGGGAATGGCAAGAAAGTTCAGATGACAATAGGTGTGTGTTGCTAGCACAGCTGGTTCCAGCGACATTGGGGGGGGGGGGGGGGTTGAGTAAGTGAAAGGTTTTGAGGAATGTTTGCAAGGAAGAGGGGAGCCTGTTCGTTTGTCTCAAGTTCGTTATCAGGAGGACTGTAACTTACGTTGTTCTCAGTTATGTTGGAGATGATTATGACAATAATGGGAATGGAAATAACAATTTACAGCGATCAATACGATAATGGCAATGTGTGAACAATGTAAGTGGAAATAAACACGACAAAAATAAGGCACTGAACCAAGTCTACTGCTACTAACACCAATCTACGACTACGGCAAGCTAAAGTAAACTATATTACTAATTACGTTCTAATAGAGAGTTAAAGTTAAAATTACGATATTCTACAAGTATAACTCTAAAATTAAACTACAATAGAAAGTTACAAAATGTTGTGACCATTTCTCCCGCATATCACTTTAGTTCATTTAACTGTTCCATAGTGCACACTTTATGCTTATTTGATCCTATTTTTATATTAATGAGTCCATCAATGCTCCATACCTGGCGTACACCAAACCTCGAAATTGCCTCCTTAAGGACTGCGAGCCTTGCTGCAGTCAGATCCTCTCTTATTGTGACCGCCGTTCCCTTAAGTCATCTTTTCTTGTGGAAGATTTCACTTCGCTTACGGTAGGAAACGAATTTCACTATCAGAGGTCGTGGCTTCGCGCCCAGTCGTCTTCCAATGCGATGGCTCCTGTCAATGTCCCGAAGGTCAAGGTCGACACCAAGATCTCTTGCGATACTTATTGCTATGACATCGGGATCTTCCCCTTCCTTTTCCGGAATACCGAAAATACGGATACTTTGCAGCCGCTGGTATTGCTCCAGTTCATCTTGCTTGTTTTTAAAGTCACTTTTGATTTTCACAAGTTCCCTGTCCTTAGCCTGAAGCTGATCTTGTAATAATTTGACAGTTTCCTTGTACTCTGCTCTTAGTTTCTGGAGCTGCAACATTAGGGGCTGTAACTGCTCGGCTACGGCTACGGCCTGCTTAACGAGCTCTTGTATGTTGGCGCCATCCGGCGGGCTGGCTTGGGGAAGCTTCTTAGGAGCCATTATGACAACTTAGTAGAAAACTGATAGTTTACTTAAGTTAACTGCACACGTTGAATTTCAGCACGAATGTATTAACGTCTTTATCACTTCAATCACGTTTAATTTCAGCACGAATCTAATAACGTATATCTCACTTGAAGCACTATATCACCTGCGATTTACAATTTTTGCGAGAGAAAGTTTCCGTGCGACTAGCATCTAGCGGCCATTGTGCACCCAGATGATGATGATGATGACCAGGGATGATGACATGGCCGGATAGCAGTAGTAGTAGGACGATAGATTTTTATTTTTTGGTTATTTGTTTATTTATTTTATACCCAGCGGGGTCGATGGACGTGGCATGTAGGGACTGAGGATGACTGCTGTGTTGATCCTCCCTAGGGAGTGTCACATTTCCGGAGTATCTGATGGACCTCATGGCATGCCCTAAGAGACTCGTGTTGTTGTTTTTCTTTGTTCCTTTTTCCTGTTTTTTTTAAGTTGTTTTTATTGTGAACATGTATTTGGGGCCGAACGCCTGTTAAGTTCAAGAATAAATACAATAAAATACAATACACTAACAATCGTACATAGGTGGCTTTCCTTCATCACCGGTATGGTACCTCATGCTTACACTAACACTCGTAGCTCGGTACTGTATATTTCCTTGAGGCCAAACCTCCTCATCCCCGGTGTGGTGCCTCTTGCACCCACTAACAATCTGTAGTTTACCTTGAGAGCAAACTCCTTCATCCCCTGTATGGTTCCTCTTGCACACACTAACAATCGTAGCTACGTAGCTTTCCTTTATGCCAAACCCCTTCATCCCCGGTATGGTACCACTTGCACCCACAATCGTAGCTAGGTACCTTCCCTTGAGGCCAAACCTCTTCATCACCGGTATGGTACCTCTTGCACCCATTAACAATCGTAGCTAGGTAGCTTTCCTTCTGGCCAAACCTATTCATTCTCGGTATGGTACATCTTCCACCCACTAACAATCGCAGCTAGGTAGCTTTCCTTTAGGCCAAACCCCTTCATCCCCGGTATGGTACTACTTGCACCCACAAACAATCGTATTTAGGTAGCTTCCCTTGAGGCAAAACCTCTTCATCACCGGTATGGTACCTCTTGCACCCATTAACAATCGTAGCTCGGTAGGTTTCCTAGAGGCCATACCTCATCACCCCCGGTGTGGTGAAATTTGCACTCACTAACAGTCTGTAGCTTTCCTTGAGCGCAAACCTCTTCTACCTCGGTATGCTACCTCTCGCACCCACTAACAATCGTAGCTAGGTAGCTTTCTTTGAGGCCAAACCTCTTCATCCCCGGTATGGTGCCTCTTGCACCCACTAAAAATCGTAGCTAGGTAGCTTATTTGAGCCCAAACCTCTTCATCCTCGGTATGGTGCCTCTTGCACCCACTAACAATCGCAGCTAGGTATCGTTCTTTGAGGCCAAACCTCTTCTTTCCCGGTATGGTGCCCCTTGCACCCACTAACAATCGTACCTAGGTAGCTTTCTTTGAGGCCAAACCTCTTCATCCCCGGTATGGTGCCTCTTGCACACACAAACAATCGTAGCAAGGTAGCTTTTCTGAGGCCAAACCTCTTCATCCTCGGTATGCTACCTCTTGCACCCACTAACAATCGCAGCGAGGTATCTTTCTTTGAGGCCAAACCTCTTCTTTCCCGGTATGGTGCCCCTTGAACCCACTAACAATCGTACGTAGGTAGCTTTCTTTGAGGCCAAACCTCTTCATCCCCGGTATGGTGCCTCTTGCACACACAAACAATCGTAGCAAGGTAGCTTTTTTGAGGCCAAACCTCTTCATCCCCGGTATGCTACCTCTTGTACCCACTAACAATCGTAGATAGGTAGCTTTCCTTGAGGCCATACCTCTTCATACTCGGTGTGGTGCTTCTTGCACCCACCAACAATCGTAGCTAGGTAGCTTTCGTTGAGGGCAGGCTTTTTCATCCCTGGTATAGTACCCCTTGCACCCACTAACAATCTGTAGCTTTCCTTGAGAGCAAACGCCTTTAACTCCTGTACGGTACCACCTGCACCCACTAACAATCCGTAGCCTTCCTTGAGAGTAAACCCCTTCATCCCCGGTATGGTACATCTTGCACCCATTAACATTCGTAGTTAGGTAGCTTTGCTTGAGGACAAACCTCCTTATTCCCGGTATGATACATCTTGCACCCGCTAACAATCTTAGCTAGGTAGCTTTCCTTGAGGCCAAAACTCTTCATCCCGGTATGGTACCTCCTGCATCCACTAACAATCCGTAGGTTTCCTTGAGAGCAAACCTCTTCATCACTGGTATGGTACCTCTTGCACCCACTAGCAATCAGTAGCTTTCCTTAAGGACAAACCTCTTCATCCCCGGTATGGTACCTCCTGCATCCACTAATAATCTGTAGCTTTCCTTGAGAGCAAACCCCTTCATCCCCGGTAAGGTAAATCTTGCACCCACTAACAATCGTAGTTAGGTAGCTTTCATTGAGGTCAAACATCTTCATCCCAGGTATGGTACCGCTTGCATCCACTTACAATCGTAGCTAGGTAGATTTCCTTGAGGCCATACCTCTTAACCCCTGTATGGTACCGCTTGCTCCCACAAAAGATCGTAGTTTTCTAGCTTTCCTTGAGGCGAAACCTCTTCACCCCCGGTATGGTACCTGTTGCACCCACTAACAATTGTAGCTATGTAGATTTCCTTGAGGGAAAACCACTTCATCCCCGGTATGGTACCTCGTGCAACCACTAATAACCTATGGCTTTCCTTGAGAACAAACCCCATCATCACCGGTATGGTACGTCTTGCACTCACTAACAATATGTAGCTTTCCTTGAGAGCAAACCCCTTCATCCCCGGTATGGTACGTCTTGCACCCACTAACTATCTGTAATTTTCCTTGAGGGCAAACCCCTTCATCCTCAATATGGTACCTCTTGCACCCAATAACAATCCGTGGCTTTCCTTAAGAGCAAACCGCTTCACCCCCGGTATGGTACGTCCTGCACCCACTAACAATCTGTAGCTTTCCTTGAGAGCAAACCCCTTCATCCCCGGTATGGTACGCCTTGCACCCACTAACAACCCGTAGACGGTGACGGAATTTAAATTGTATTTCTCCATAACGTAATTGGATACTGGAACATGATTGCGTGCTTCTCAAAGCGCATATCGTGCGGCTGTTGTAGACGTAGTGTTGGGTCCAATATTAGAGAACGAACTCTTTCTCGACGGTTGGAATATCTGTCCTTCTCATGCTACCGTATTCATTTAAGCAGTTCACTTCTTCGTATACTTCCCACCTGCTATCGCGGAAGTCTTTTGCATTATGGCCTCGAATTTTGTGATGGCGAGTAATCCTAAGCAATGAGCCGAATGGGCAGTATCCGAGAACATGTTCCAAAGTTTCAGTCTCACGACAGGCACACCTGCAGGTGATTGTTCTCCATAGAGAGCTGCTTATTGAAGCCACGCCTGCAGGTGATTGTTCTCCATAGAGAGCTGCTTATTGGAGCCACGCCTGCAGGTGATTGTTCTCCACTCAAGCTTCTTATTGGAACCACGTCAGCAGGTGGTTGTTCTCCACTCACCTTGTTACTGAAGGCACGTCTGCAGTCCTTGTTCTCCATACAAGCTCCTTATTGTAGCCAATGACTGCAGGTGGACGTTCTCCATACAAGCTCCTTATTGGAGCCAAGTCTGCAGGCGTGTGTTCTCCATACAAGCTCCTTATGGGAGCGAGGCCTTCAGATGGTTGTTCTCCACACAAGCTTCTTATGGGAGCCACGCCTTCAGGTAGTTGTTCCCCATTCAAGCTCCTAATCGGAGCCACGTCTTCAGGTGGTTGTTCTCCATACAAGCTTCTTTTTGGAGCCAAGACTGCAGGTGGTTGTTCTCCATACAAGCTTCTTACTGGAGCCACGTCTGCAGGTGGTTGTTCTCCATGCAATCCTGTTATTGAAGCCACGTCCGCAGGTGGTTCTTCTCCACACAATCTTCCTACCGGAGCCACGTCTGCAGGTGGTTGTTCTCCATACAAGCTTCTTACTGGAGCCAAGTCTGCAGGTGGTTGTTCTCCATACAAGCTTCTTAATTTTGATGCTTTCAGTCCACTCTTATGCTGAAAGGCCTAACTTTTCTGCGAACCATATATTTCCTTGAGGGTTTGTTCGTTTCCTTTGACATTCTTTTTACGAAGGGTGCGCAATTATTTGAAAATCTAGTTTCTTATGCTTTCGCTATTTTTCCCGCAGCAATGTTCAAATTACGGAAACAGTTGCCTTTTGCTTTCCAGCATTAATCCACAGAATGCATCTACCTTGTTAGATATTTCCGGAATGTTTAACATGTTTGCTATTTGCTTTACGACACAGATAGGTTTTATGGCGACGATGGGATGGGGATGAATTGGCCGTGGCCCTAATTAAGGTACAGCCCCAGCAATTGCCTGGTGAAAATGGGAAACCACGGGATACCATCTTCAGTTCTGCCGACAGTGGGGTTCGAACCCACTATCTCCCGATTACTGGATACTGGCCGCACTTAAGCGACTGTAACTATTGAGCTTGGTGTTTAACATGTTAAGGTGTTAGATATATGCTTTCCAATGGGCCTTACCATTTGAATTTTTAGGTGAATAAATCATTGCATTCCGAACATCAATAGGAAGTGGAAGAATCTCTTTGAGCGCACTCTTTAACAACTTGTCTACGACTTTTTGGCAACTGATCGAGCTATGCATTCTGTACTGGATACACAATATGTGGTTATTTGGTATCTAAGTCCTGATCAGCTTTCAGAAGTGGAGTTGAGATTAATTTCACCATTTTATCTATTTTGTTATTAATAACTTTATAACGATTAATGCTGACTGACTCAAAAATATCTACTTCCATATATATAATTTTCCACCACTACCAAAGATTTTGATCGTTAATTTCTTTAATATACGGTGATATGCTTTGAATCCTTTATAAAATATAATGCTGGAACCCTCCACTGCGAACCATGTGACCTTGCCGCTGTGAAGAGGCTTGCGTGTGCTAATGAAGCAGGTAGCCGATCCGCAGGTGCAACCGTATCGGATGGGTATCTGACGAGAGACCAGGGTAACGAATGTTTCATCGAAAGGGGGTTAGAAGCCTTTCGGAAGTTGCAAGAGCAGCACCCTTGATGATTGACTGGTATGGCCTTGTAATAATACTCAACATGGCTTAGCTGTGTTGATACTGCTACACGGCTGAAAACAACGAGAAACTAATTCCCGAGGACATGCAGTTCTCTCTGTATGAATGATGTACTGATGATGGCTGCCTCCAGAGTAAAATATTCCGGAGGTAAACTAGTCCCCCATTCGGATCTTCGGGTGGGGAATACACAAGAGGGGGCGATCATCAGGAAGATGGATACCGACATTCTGCGAGTCGGAGCGTGGAATGTCAGAAGTTTGAGTCGTTGTGGTAGGTTAGAGAATCTGAAAAGGGACTTGGATAGATTTAAGTTAGAGGTCGTTGGAATAAGTGAAGTACATTGGTTTAGTAATGAATGAGACTATAGGGCAGCGGGTAAGCTTCTACAACCAGCATAGTGAAATAATTATTGTCGTCAAGATAGACACGAAACTAATGCCCACCACAACAGTGCAGGTCTACAGTTTATGCCTACTAGTTCAGCGGATGGTGAAGAAATCGAAAGAATATAAGAATAGATAGATGACTTAATACAATATGTAAAAGGTGAAGAGAACCCATTTTTCATGGGAGAATGGAGTGCTGTGGTAGGCCAAGGAAGAGAAGGTAATACAGTATGAGAATTCGGATTGGGGCAAAGGAACGAAAGAGGAATTCGGCTGGTTGAATTTTTCACTGATCATAATTTAGTCCTTGCTAATACTTGGTACAAACACCACAAACGACGGCTGTATATGTGGACGAGACTGGAGAAACTGGTAGGTATGAAATAGACTTCATTATGATTAGACAGAGATTCAGAAACCACGTGTTGGATTGCAAGACTTTCGCAGAAGCAGACGTAGTCTCTGACCACAACTTGTTGGTCATGAAATGCCATCAGAAGTTGAAGAAATTGAAAGAAGGAAGGGATGCAAGGAGAACGGATTCTAGACAAGTTGAAAGAAAAGAGTATGAAGGATCGTTTCAAGGAACGTGTTGCACATGGTCTAAGCGAAGAGGCTGAAGGAATCACAATAGAGGAAGAGTGAATGGTCATGAAAAACGAAGTCAGTAGGAATGCTGAAGAAATGTTAGGAGGGAAGAAAAAATCAACTAAGAATCAGTGGATAACTCAGGAGATACTAGACCTGATTGATGAATGACAAAAGTACAAGAATGCTACAAATTCATAGGGCAGAAAATAATACAGGCGATTAAAGAATGAAGTGGATAGAATGTGCAAGGTTGCTAAGGAAGAATGGCTGAAGGAGAAGTGCAAGGATGTCGAAGATCGTATGGTCCTAGGTAAGGTGGATACTGCATACAGGAAAATAAAGGAAACCTTTGGGGAAATGAAATCTAGGTGTATGAATATTAGGAGCTCAGATGGTAAGCCACTTCTAGGGAAAGAAGACAAAGCAGAAAGATGGCAGAAACATATCCAACAGTTGTACCAAGGTAAAGATGTAGATGGTTTGGTTCTGGAACAAGAAGAGTCTGTTGATGCTTCAGAAAAGGGAAACCCCTATTTGAGGCCAGAGAGTGGTAGAGCTATGAGAGACATAAATAAAAACAAGGCACCTGGAATTGATGACATCCCCCATGAATTACTGACGGCCTTAGGAGAAACCAGCATGGCAAGGTTACTCCATTTAATGTGTAAGATGGTGAGACAGGAGAAGTACCATCCGATTTTCGGCAGAATGTTATTATACCTATTCCCAAGAGAGCCGTTGCTGACAAGTGTGAAAACTACCGCACTATTAGTTTAGTATCTCATGCCTGCAAAATCTTCATACGTATTATTCACGGAAGAATGGAAAAACAAGTTGAAGCTCAGTTGGCAGAAGATCAATTTGGCTTCAGTCCGCGTTCGATTAACGGCTGTGCCACTATAATTGAAAAGTGGTACGAGTGCTGGAACGGGGTCCACTCAGCCTCGGGAAGTCAACTGAGTAGAGGGGGATTCGATTCCCTCCTCAGCTATCCTGGAAGTTGTTTTCCGTGGTTTCCCACTTCTCCTCCACGCAAATATCGGGACGGCACCTAACTTAGCACCACGGCCGCTTCTTTCCCTCTTCCTTGTCTGTCCCTTCCAATCTTCCCATCCCCCGCAAGGCCCCTGTTCAGTGTAGCAGGTGAGGCCGCCTGGGCGAGGTACTGGTCATCCTCTCAAGTTTGTATCCCCCGACCCAAAGTCTCACGCTCCAGGACACCGCCTTTGAGGCGGTAGAGACGGTATTCCTCGCTGAGTCCGAGGGAGAAACCAACCTGAAGTGTAAAGGGATTAAGAAAGTAAAGAAAAGAATGTAAAATTTAATGTAAATTAAAAGAAAGTACAGTCGGTCTTAAGAAATAAAATGGGATTCCCGTATAAAATACTGAATATATTTAAGCTTAAAAATAATGTACTTGCTTTCCGCTCACACCACTAAGGAAAGATTACATCAGGTCACAATTATTTAAAGAAATTGATTTACTATCTGTCTTGAACATAAAATATGTTTCTTAGGTTTTCTTCCCTTTAGTTTCTCTTTTGTTTACGCATTTATTCTTATTGCAGTGCCAAACGCCCACCTTTGCTGTGATGAAGATGATCTTTCTTCTCTTTTCTTCCTCGATTTGGATGGATTGCTCATGCGTCCTTGCTTCGGGCTGTTAATCTACTCAGTCGACCTCCCGAGGCTGAGTGGACCACGTCCAACCCTCTACACGTTTCAAACCCACGCTTCCGGGGGTGGTAGCTAATCACACTAACCACTATACCACAGAGGCGGACAAAATAAATCTTACGGAAAAAAATTCCGACAACTCTGCGTCTCTGAAAACCGTTAAAGTAGTTAGTGGGCCGTGAAAATAATAACATTATTATTATTTGCTCTCGGGACGAATGACGTTGCGGAAGTATCTGAGCGTGCTCGGGCAAAAAAGTATGAGAAAAAATATAACTTTTCAGTACAAGCATTTTCTTTATTTAAGTACTATACGTGCTACAAAGCATATAAATGTTTTACAACTGTTACATAGCTGTGTGATGGCTCTACGTCACAGAATCTGGACACCATATTTTGGCGATTTTGATTTATTTTAATTTTTCCGAGCATGGTACATTGATTGATCTTTTCGTTGTAGAAACAATTCGTTCGATGGCATGTTACTTTCATTCTATTCAAGCGTAATATGAAGGCTTCTTTGTTAGACATGCTGGGTTCTATCCACTCACCTAAATATTTATACTTTCCTACCCGCTTGATTTTTCCTGCTCCACATCTAGCACTTTTGGTGCTGGCTGTATGTTTGCAATAAACTGAGTTTACTCAAAGAAGATTTAAAGATATTCCTCCGCTGCCTGTGTCTCAAGCTGCCTGATTCGTATCAAATGTAATGATCTTCCCCAGATGTCTCTTTTCGCTGGAGCAGCTTAGTTTTGATTCTGGATAGGTAGTGATCTGACATTAGAGCGGCATTTCTTACTACCTTATTGGTGGCAAGAAATTTGCTGGCACACAAGCTACGTAAACAATGTCACTGATATACGAAAACAGAGCTTTGGGTATATTTTTCAAGATTTTGAAAAGTTTCACCCTCTGTATGCATCTTTCAACATGAATTCGCACACTTGCTACACTCTGAGTTTGTAACACTTCATCTTCTGTAAATCTCCCACTACGAAGAAAAGGCGGCATAACAAGTAAAGAATAAGGTGACTGTGTTTTAATACCTGGGAATCCTTTGACGCCTAATATAACGTCCCCTTCACTCAAAAGATTTAGAAAGCCTGAATTGTTAACAATAAAAGTATCACTAGTTCTTCCACGATAACATGGGGAAACAAAAACAATAGAGTCATTTGGGGCCACAGCTAATAAAAATGTAAATATATAACATAACTTGTACGAAGAATACATGTAACATCTCTCATCTATTCTTGCTGGCGTTTCTGATTTCGTTTCTGTGCAATCTGTTGTAACTCGTGCGTCAGGATAAAATGTTTTAAAAGCGCAAGGCAAAGTATAGTGCACGGAGAGTTTGATAGGCCAGAAAATAAAATTAGAAGTGCGTTTCTTGGATACGCGCGGCAGCAATCCAATGTACACCAAATATGACTGCCAAGGCAGCAAAGGTTATACCCAATTTCATTTTCATTAAAAATAGTAAAGAAACATCGTTATTACTTATATTTATAGACACTTTAGAAACAAAGAAAGAAAGTAAAAAATTGAATGTTTTAAATGAAACACTTGTTAAGTCCTTCAACTGTGCCTCACTTTTTATGCTCTGGTATCCATAAAATCCTCTGCATATGTCCAGCGGGGTGTTGGGACCACAATTTTTATTCAACTTCTCCGAAATCCTTGGATGTACTGTGCTTGAGTTTTACTGTGTGCCTACATCATTCCCACTAAAAACACAAGTGAATTCGAAAGTCGTTGCTTCAATCTTAAATGCTGCTTGCACCGACTTGTGTAGTTTTTCACACTCATTTTTCATGACAAATTCGTGAGCTTCCTGATTAGAAGACGTATGTACATTTGATGATTTCATTCGTTTACTCGCTCTTTCAAACCAGGAACATCACATTCCCTTTTCGGTTCCTTCTTATAGCTCTCATGAAACACAGATGGTATATATCAGGGGTTTCCAATTGGTAAGGGCTCGAGGGCCATTCTGGATACTTTAGTTATGTTCGCGGGCCGCACTTGAATCGACCAATTTTCGTAAAATTCTGAAAACGGTACAGAAGCACCATTATGAAATAACATGCATAGTTCAATTGAAATAAGGGATTCCTTAAAACATTATTTTAAAATAGCATAAAAGAGTGAAATTTGGAGCGGGCTGAGACGGTTGAGGCACTGGCCTTCTGATCCCAGCTTTGCAGGTTCGATTCTGGCTCAGTCCGGTGGTATTTCAAGGTGCTCAAATACGTCAGCCTCGTGTCGTTATATTTACTGGGACGTAAAAGAACTCCCGTGGGACGAAATTTCGACACCTCGGCGTCTCCGAAAACCATCAAAAGTAGTCAGTGGGACAAAAAATAATAACATTATTACTAGAAATTTATATTTTAAATGCTTTAAAATAAAAAAAAAATAATCTGTTGAAAACAAGTGAATACTTGAAAAGAGGAACTAGTATTAAAGAATAATTAGTTCTGACTTGGGTCTAAAAGGTGTATAAAAATTAATAGGTTTTTGAACGAGCTAATAAATTTTTGTGTGACTTTTCTTCACAATATTTCTTACAGTGCTCTCGCGGGCGCAAAAATGGCTTAGCGGGCCACCATTTGGAAATCCCTGGTATATATGATGGATGATTTTCAATATTACTTGGCTTTCCTCCAACAAAATGTTCACTGCAAATGACGGAGCATTTGATGGGTTCCCATGGAATTCCAACTGCACTGAAATGCAGGAAATTATATATTATTATTATTATTATTATTATTATTATTATTATTATTATTATTATTATTATTATTATTATTATTATTCGGCGTAGTCAAGACACAGATGGTGTATATGATGGATAATTTTCAATATTACTTGGCTTTCCTCCGATAAAATGTTCATTGCAAATGACGGAGCATTTGGTGGGTTCCCATGGAGTTCCATCTGCACTGAAATGCAGGGAAACATTTATTATTATTATTATTATTATTATTATTATTATTATTATTATTATTATTATTACTATTATTATTATTATTATTATTATTATTATTATTATTATTATTATTATTATTATTATTATTATTATTATTATTATTATTATTATTATTATTATTATTATTATTATTATAAATATGCGGCGTAGTCAAGACACGTGCACATGGAAGGACATGAATGTAAACATACGAACCCGCTGCAATGGTATGTGTGAAATGTGCGATATGAAATGTGGGATTTAAGTCACAAATGAAATAAGGTACTGTGCTTACTTGATTCTTCCCATAGCCGAAATCCACTTCCTGCGTCTATCTGATTCAAATGGACGACCAGGAAATGTGTGAAATGTAATTCCTTTTCCATGCGTGTTTCTTGGTGTGTTGTGGCGGTTCACTGCACAACAGTTCCTATTTGATTTAGGCTTTTTGATACACTACTACTACCACAATTTCACACCCACAGTTACACAGCCTGGACTGACCGCTCAAGACAAGATCACCAAAATGTTGCCGATTTCTTCCGCTGGAGGCGCTAGGAGCGGCCGTGCCACGCCATACCAAACAATAAATAAGAAACGTGAGGGGGTGAATGGGTGGACAAGGAATTAGCTAGATCCTAAGTTAACCAATAAATGTTGAAATATTACTTTTTTAATTTTAAATTTGATAAATAGGAGATCTGAATAAACAATAACAATATTATAATGAGCTCAGTAGGAATAAACGCCGGGTTCTGGACCAACATCACCTTTTAAACATTCACACATAAATTTTGCATATTTTTCCCAGAATTTCATACATCACCCCCTAAATCGCCAATTTTTTACGGAAAAATATCTAAAGTTAATGAAAATGAAAACCTACAATCTGTTTTCCAGTCAGTGACCGGGTCAGGGATGGAATGAATGACGCAGATATAGGCTATTAGTACGATGGGGTCGCCACTCCCAAAGTGAATTATTAATGACTGATATATGCTATGAAATGAGAATGGAGAGTGTTGCTGGAATGAAAGATAACAGGGAAAACCGGAGTACCCCGAGAAAAACCTTCCCGCCTCCGCTTTGTCCAGCACAAATCTCACATGGAACGACCGGGATTTGAACCACGGTATCCAGCGGTGAGAGGCCGACGCGCTGCCGTCTGAGCCACGGAGGCTATCTAACGTTAATATTTATATAAAATAAAAAATTAAAGTCCGCCTCTGTGGTGTAGTGGTGAGTGTGATTAGCTGCCACCGCCGGAGGCCCGGGTTCGATTACCGGCTCTGCTACGAAATTTTAAAAGTGGTACAAGTGATGGAACGTGGTCCACTCATCCTCGGGAGGTCAACTGAGTAGAGGTGGGTTCGATTCCCACCTCAGCCATCCTGGAAGTGGTTTTCCGTGGTTTCCCACTTCTCCTCCAGGCAAATGTCGGGATGGTACCTAACTTTAAGCCACGGCCGCTTCCTTCCCTCTTCCTTGTCTATGCCTTCAAATCTTCCCATCCCCCACCAAGGCCCCTGTTCTGCATAGCAGGTGAGGCCGCCTGGGTGAGGTACTGGTCATACTCCCCAGTTGTATCCCCCGACCCAATGTCTCACACTCCAGAACACTGCCCTTGAGGCGGTAGATGTGGGATCCCTAGTTGAGTCCGAGGGAAAAACTAACCCTGGAGGGTAAGCAGATTAAGAAAGAAAGAAAAAATTAAAAATATCTATTTTTTTGTAAAAATAATAAAAAATTACCCATTTTAGTAGACATCACAAAAGTTATATTTCTATAAAATTAAAAATTGCTAAAATTAAATTAAAATAATAACAATTGTTTATTTGTAATTATATTTTATTTTTATTGAAGAAACGGGTTTAAATTCAATTAAAAATAATTGAATTAGCTTGTCTTTATCCACCATTTTCTCTAAGCCCAGTAGGAGGTACTATCTTGAAACAGGAAATGATTCGCAGATAAGAAGGTGCGTAGTAGGATTGGTTTATATTGAATCAGGAAATAACTCGTCGATAACATAAGCAGATTCAACCACAGAAACGTAATAGCTGCCGACAACACACTAGCTGCTGATATCTCACGGAAGTAATAATAATAAATATAGTTAACTTAATTCATATATCATATTAAAACAGTTTTTAGGTAAGTCAATGATAGCCGAGTGGTTATATTATTAATTTAGTGTTCTGTATATTCGTGGTTCGCATCTACCTTCTTCCAGAAAATTTTGAAATATATTCAAGATTAACTAAGTATATAATATACTCTTAAATTAAACGTTAATCTTCGCCTTCCGCGGTGGCTCAAGTGGATAGGTGTTGGAAAATATTTAGGATTTGGTCACTTAGAAGTGATGGGCCCAAACTTCTATGGTTCAAATCTCTATTCATTCCTTCAATAAAAATTTGAGCTAAAAAGAGTTGGGAGTTAGAGGAGGAGTTAGAAAGATACGTTCATTCCACCATTGCGTCCTGTTAGTCGTTAGGAGATAGGTAAATACCGAGGCTCCTTGGAAACGGACAGATTCCTTGGCGGAATAACCTCAGAGAAGTAGCTACTTCGGGAAAATGAGAGAAGAAGAAGGAGGTAGAAAGATAAGGAGAGAGAGGAATGAGAAATGCGAAGTAAAAAACCCCTAGAGTCCGACTAGGACAAATTAGAAAACCAGACCTGGCTTCGAAAAGACGCTAGGGGTTTCTCCGTAGAATCGGAGTTTTGAATTTTTCCTTATATTATTATTATTATTATTATTATTATTATTATTATTATTATTATTATTCTTTCTTTCTTCGTTTCGGCCTGCTGTGGACCAAGTTATTTCAACCGTTTGCATCCTTGAGCTTTAACTCTTCCCCAGTATTCACGCATTCTCGTTCTGTGAGCCTCCTTTCTTTCATAAATCCACTTCTTGCCTGTTTTCAACTTTGGCATTTCTTGGAACCTCTTGTATCCCTGGAGCTTTTTCTGGAGAAGAGCACGTTTATGGATGTCCGCGAGTGTGATTCCTATTTCTTGAAGGTCTTTTTCAACTTCGATAAACCTGTTTTTCTTGTTTTCTTGTTAAGAAAGTAGGATAGATCCTGTTGCCCCTCCAGTTAGGTTACCTGGTGCCAACTAAACTGATTGGCAGTAAAAACACAACACAGGACAAAGATCCAGTTGAAAGGAACAAAACGCAAGCGTGATAAACACTACACACCCAGAAAACACCGAAAGGAACATAGTAAAAGGCGAACTTACCTCCAGGTGGTAGGAAAAAACAGGTGGATCAAACTACCAACCGACATTGTGTCAAATAAATGTTGCGTGGAAATAAAGACAAAACTTTCTTTTTTTAAAAAAAGAATATATATAATTCATGAAACTCAGATTAACAAATTTAAAAAAAACATCCTCGTAGTTAGTAATATTAGAAAAAAAAAACTAGGTACCAGAAACTAAATAAAATCAGATGACATAGGATTAAAATAAGGAGGCCTTTAAAATTCAAAGAGATTAATTTAAATTAGGTAAAATAAGGGAAGCAGACCTCACATAAAACCACAGGAAATACACAATTAAACTCAAGAAACACCCAAAGATAAATTAATGAAAAATCATTTGAAACCGCCGGTCGGTAAGAAAATAATGAAAGTAAATTAAATGGTACCTTGAGTTTGAAACAGACCAAAATTAAGAAATTAAAACACAAAACGCCAGTCGGCAAGAAAGATATAGGCTTCAGGAAGGATTACAATCACCTCAACCTGTTTACTTAGCAACAACCACCAAATCATTTATCAGAAGATTCCATTTGGAAAGGATACTTTGTTAAAAATTAGAAAATACAACCTTCTTGGTTCACCGTTATTCCTTGAGAGGATCCTACTCTCTATCCGTTTTACATCAGCAAACTGGGAACCATTAATACAGTGGGAGTTCCAGTCATGGGATGCTAAGTGCTTTTCATAATAAGTTACCAAGGGAAAGAAACCCACACTACAAACATGGAAGGAAAAGGGAAAGAGAGCAACTGGGGTGCCCAAGAAACAGGAAATACACAACGGGGTGTCAAAAATACTGAACCAACATCAGACAGGGTAGTCTCCCAACATAACAATCATCACCAACATCATTCCATCTCAAAATCAACATCCATTCCCCAGGCAACAAAGCAATTGTTAAACCATGGGAGAACCAATCCCGATGGAAGGACCAACAATGGCACCAAAACAATGGAGGCCAGAAGGGCAAAAAACATACGCAAAACACGTATAAAGCCCAAAAAATAAATAAAGGATATTAAATTAAGATAAACCAGCATAGCACAAGTAATCCCTACTGGATCTCCCATGTATTACCCTACTTTTAAAAAACAAAATAAATTTCAGAGCAGCAGTAACATCATTACGGTGTGATGATAACAATAATAATAATAATAATAATAATAAAAATTTTACACCACTGCTTTTCTTTGGAAATTACCCCAAGTAACACTTAAATTCCATTACGAGAAATGTAATACACTAGGTACTCTGAATTAACAAGGGCACTATAATTTTACCCAACAATGAAAAGGTCCACATCATTATAATCGAACGCACAACTTTGATAATTAATGTTTCCTCCGAAGAAATCACACGAACAGTTCACCGCCGATGAAAATACCAAAATAACAAAGGTTGACTTACAGGTTGGTTGCTTGCTCAATCAGTAGTATGATTTATACATGGCTCGGCCATGTGCACCTTACCAGTTGGAGATCTTCCTTCGCAGCATATTAAAAACAATCACTCACTACGAGGTTACAAATTGAGAATATAAAGAAAATATGATGAGGGTGTGGAGCACATCCCCACATCCTTATGATTTACTATCCACCGTCCATGATGCTATCCCAAAGCATTGCTTTGAGCTCAGAACACCAACGACTTTTAGCCATGATTGCAAAGCAGCAACTGCTCGCTTCGCTTCCCTCTCTCTCGCGCCAGAGAGAGTGTCTTCATCAAGATGGCTGACACCAAGCGCTGATTGGCCGGAGCAGCTTCAAGGAGAAAGGGGATAAATAGTTCCCATTATAGCCGTAGATAGCGGTAACAATCAGAGCTCACATGCGCTCGCAAAGTTAAACATGAAAAATTGTGAGAACACCGTTCAAAGCAGAAGAAAATTACAATACAGTTTTCTACACCGTAATAGGCAATCCCAAAACGTTGGTGGGAAGGAGACCAAAACGAAACCTCGGTTTCAGCCTCCCCCCCTTTAAGGGTTACATATCTTCTTACATCACTCCATGACGTAGTCCAGTGAATGAAATTAAGCTAGATTTTAAGTGTTTCAGTCCACATCAAATAAAAGTCACTGGTACCAAGTCCATCTTCAGATTATCATTGCATGCAGAAATGAAAGCATTCCAAAACGGGCAATGTACATAGCTCACCACCAATCAACCATTAAGTTCATTGAACACAGTTCAAGGTCCGGAAGTTATAGGTTACGATAAACTTACACAGCGCCACAACACAGTTTTTCTTTTGAAATTCACAATCTCCAAACAGTTAAGGAAATAATTTTCCTACATGTTTTACACCAAGTTCGCTTTAGATTACCTTTCACATACAGTTTCATAGCAAATGCTTTACCATAACCATTCCTGAGTTCATGTGGAATCTGGAAGTTTTAAAGTTTTTCACATAACCAGAACCAATGTTCTTCGCTTGCAGACTTCAATTACCAAACACACCTTGGTTTACAAGTTCAATGGACCATTAGATAACCGTATTTTAAGTCCACTACAGTTCAGGATAGATCACCTAACACCACTTACAATACCCTTCCAACCTTTAAACCAATTTTCTTTATTAAATCGGGTTGCTAATAAAGAAACGCACCATCAAGATTGTCTCAATTACAGCGAAATGGCCCGCAAAAGAAAAAAACCAGGACCAAAAGGAGGGAAGGAAAATGCAACGTAGGAGAGTAATCATAAATAAGGTGAAAAGGCCCCAAAAAATTAGTTTGGCACTAGAGTATATGCAAAAGAGGAGGGCCAAAACCCAAGGTTAAGGAACATAACCCCCCGGAAAGGAAGGATCACAAGGGACCAAGGAACAAGAGAAAGGAAAGGATCATAAATTGGTGAATGCTGTACTACATGATACCCAAAATCCAAGTTTTAGCTCAAATTAAAATAATCAACCCAGTCTCGGCTGAGCCAGGGCCCGAGTATACCACAGAAGATACCCCCCCAAAAAAGACTAACACAAGCAGAACCTAGGTTATCAGAAGTATTTTAAACAGGTAGAACAAAACAGAGGCAGAACTTCAACACAGCGAGTACGCAAAATTCTAAATTTCACAAATACACCAGAAAAGATGCAAATGAATATCCAACAAATGAGGCTCAACATTCCATATACACCATGCATAACCAAGATGAGCAAGAACAAGGAGAGGCAACCAAGACACAATCAATTAGGAATGTTTCAGGTAAGCGAAAATAGGATATAAAATATGGAAAAATCCAAGGCTAAAAAGGTAAACAAATTCATAGCAAGGGAAGAGTAGGTAGGATCGGTTGGAGACCTCTTAAAGCTCATTTAGATGGAGGGTACGCGTTTCAGTTTGTCATCAACAACAGATCAACCAACTAACCCCAAGCTAGCAAAACTTCGGAATCCAAAAAATTGATAAAACATTGGACCTTTAAAAGCACAATGGAACAGACAGGACAGAAAAATGTATAGGAGGAACTCAGGAGGGAACGCAATCTGGAATCAACCAACCAACCTAACACACGATATGACCAAAAATATTCTTTCCACAACGGCATATCTAATCAAACTTAAAGGCAATGAACCACCTCAGACCAGAAGACCGACAAGGAAGGTAACGAGCAATGACCAACACTACGTAAACCACCGGTTGTTCTTTACAGAACCTCGGCAATAATCCGGTCTAGAAATATGTGATATCCACATCACACTGTCGCTTCACGGCTAAACAGGAACCTCCCCCTATCCCCCAGGGGACCAGTCAAATAAAATATAAATGGCGGAATACGAGGTAAGTCCGTGGAAAATGCTCAAAGTAACATGAAGAAGGCAGTACACAACTACTAGACCCCATAATCTAACAGCAGTGAGATTCCAGAACCGACTAGGGGAGAGCAGGTTAGTCCCATACCCAACAAGCAAACACCCAGAACGGTAGGATGACCAACAAACAATGACAAGAGACGCAAGGAGATCCACTGAGGAAACAAAAACACCATAGAGTCGTAGATAAAATTAATATGAGCTTTACAGAAGAAAAAAAAATAACTAACGCGATGACATCAGATCAACCGGAAATGCAGGGAGACAGGAAATGAAGAAACCGGGAAACAGGCAACCAGCAAATTACAACAAGGTAAGATAGTTCCAAACAAGTAGCAAATCCATGCGAGAGGTTATTCCCAAATCTACAGAGGCACAAGGTAAAACATCAAGACAACACATTGCCCATACCTGACGTGCCATAATCACAATTACTACACCACAATAACAATAATAAAACCGTAACGACTACCCCAAGCCACGTGTTAGCCCATAGAGGGATAAAAGGAATACACCATCCTCAACAACATGCTCAGTAGTCAAAATGCAAATCCCAAAATCAAACTCACGGTACCGTACACATTCCTTCAAACACAGGATCACGACCAAACCATTACAGGTTAAAAGGAACTTAGTCCTCAGGTGTTATGACCCTACTGCATCACTCAACTCCAAAACAATATGTAGATAAGGTAGGGGGTTGCATAGAACTCACAACTCGAAATGGAACTAGGTTAATAATGATAGGTTAAATGCTTTTTCCAGAAGAAGTATACCTAGACACATAATGACTTCAACAGGGTACCAAGTCAGTTATGCCGAGAACTACTAAATACAAGAACTTCCATATATGATCAAAAATTTTCATCAGGATGACAACAAGGTCACAAATTTCAGACAGAATGAGCTAGTTTAATAATTTCACCACAGACAATTCATCAGCATGAACACTTGAGGCAGGCCACACACCGTACAAATACTTCCAATCAGGTAACAAATACAACCGATAATAGGGTACAAAACACAATGAAACAAAGAACCACATGCAATCAATAATTAGGAAAAGGGGAAACAAGTAAAGACACTATAATGTCCAGGCACGCGGCCAACAAGTCACCAACCCAATCACCGATTAACACAGTTCAACTATAGACCATAACTACCCAATAACAGATGACATAATGTAACGTGTCTCCGTCCACCACCTAACGACACACCAAACCGACACCAACCACAAGACAGGGTAAAAGTGGGAACCACTCATGCAATAAGCACAGCCAAGGCTCGCAGCTAGCACAGATCAGTAATCGCACAGCAGACACGGAACACCTTCATCACCAACCGGTTTGTATAATACATAAATGATGATTTCCAAGTAGATATAAGGGACTACACTTCAAGTCAAATTCCCCACAGAAGTAAAGGTAACTAAACAAGGTTAGGAAGCACCTACCAGGCCAATTTAAGGTAAATAATTTCAAATTAACAACCAGCACAACGATTAAAAGGCATCACAGGCAGGACAAATTTTAAAGTTCAACAATCATCAAGGATCAACCACTGGAAGGAAACTTTTACAATATGTACACAATCCATTTAAGCCCAAGATGGTAACAGGCAATAAATACTTTCGCACAGTAGGCCTACAAGATAAAGTAACACACGCACGCCCACCACATAAACCAGGAAAGGTTAAAACAGGCTCATAGACAGTAACAATGGTAGGATATAATGAAATGCCAAACAGTCCAGCAGTAAATCACACCCATATAACCAGCCACAAGGTAGATATGGCTAAGTTTAGTTTAACTGCATGCAAGGTTCACACCCAGGTAGCAACACGATAGGAAAAACTAACAACAGTAGGTTCTCGCAGAATAATATCAGCACGTTCACAGTCGAAGCATCATGTCAGGTGAAATAATAATAATTAAGAGCAAACTGGGAATCAATATAGAACGCCAAGACAGATAATGTAATAAGATCCCAGAGTACAGTTCAATGAACATATATCAGTAAAACAAATAACATCACAGGCAACATATCCGAGTGGAACCAGTAACAGGCTAAAACGCAATTAATTCCATAACCACAGATTACATCTTTTTCGCCGGAAGACAATGGAAATACTCCACAGATAATCACCACCAAAATCACAGAGCACGCAGTAAACTGTGGTACACTCGTAGCCCAAAGCCAATCGATTCATGCTCAAGAGTAGATCAATTCTTCCTTTTTTTTTAAAGATAAATGGTAAAGAATTGAAAATGTATAATATTTGATAATGTGCAAAACTCACCAATTTACGATGAAACCAAGGAGAAAAGATAAAGGGCACCTGAATAAGCACGGAAAGGATAGCACAATCAGCAACAGAACCAGCTGGACTAGCTACACGTATCGCTAGCTCATAGATTAACACTGCCTTCCGGAGCTTGTGGGGAAACAGGACCGCACGAGACATCGTGGAGGTACATGCAACAAAATTCCAACAAATTAATCAAGATAAATGCGCTTCTTTTCACAAAAGTAAGTAACCTTTAAGACCATTTGCCTTTTTTCCACCACTCAACCATTTGACACACTGTACAGTTTTCAAGAAAGGGGGATACGACCGACCTACAAGTAATTAACACTAGCACGAGCGTAGTCAACTTAGGAACCACGCTCTGAAACTACCACTTACTGCCCCACCAGTTAGGTTATCCGGTGCCAACTAAACTGATTGGCAGTAAAAACACAACACAGGACAAAGATCCAGTTGAAAGGAACAAAACGGAAGCGTGATAAACACTACACGCCCAGAAAACACCAAAAGGAACATAGTAAAAGGCGAACTTACCTCCAGGTGGTAGGAAAAAACAGGTGGATCAAACTACCAACCGACAGTGTGTCAAATAAATGTTGCGTGGAAATAAAGACAAAACTTTCTTTTTTAAAAAAAAGAATATATATAATTCATGAAACTCAGATTAACAAATTTAAAAAAAACATCCTCGTAGTTAGTAATATTAGAAAAAAAAAACTAGGTACCAGAAACTAAATAAAATCAGATGACATAGGATTAAAATAAGGAGGCCTTTAAAATTCAAAGAGATTAATTTAAATTAGGTAAAATAAGGGAAGCAGACCTCACATAAAACCACAGGAAATACACAATTAAACTCAAGAAACACCCAAAGATAAATTAATGAAAAATCATTTGAAACCGCCGGTCGGTAAGAAAATAATGAAAGTAAATTAAATGGTACCTTGAGTTTGAAACAGACCAAAATTAAGAAATTAAAACACAAAACGCCAGTCGGCAAGAAAGATATACTCTGCAGGAAGGATTACAATCACCTCAACCTGTTTACTTAGCAACAACCACCAAATCATTTATCAGAAGATTCCATTTGGAAAGGATACTTTGTTAAAAATTAGAAAATACAACCTTCTTGGTTCACCGTTATTCCTTGAGAGGATCCTACTCTCTATCCGTTTCACATCAGCAAACTGGGAACCATTAATACAGTGGGAGTTCCAGTCATGGGATGCTAAGTGCTTTTCATAATAAGTTACCAAGGGAAAGAAACCCACCACTACAAACATGGAAGGAAAAGGGAAAGAGAGCAACTGGGGTGCCCAAGAAACAGGAAATACACAACGGGGTGTCAAAAATACTGAACCAACATCAGACAGGGTAGTCTCCAAACATAACAATCATCACCAACATCATTCCATCTCAAAATCAACATCCATTCCCCAGGCAACAAAGCAATTGTTAAACCATGGGAGAACCAATCCCGATGGAAGGACCAACAATGGCACCAAAACAATGGAGGCCAGAAGGGCAAAAAACATACGCAAAACACGTATAAAGCCCAAAAAATAAATAAAGGATATTAAATTAAGATAAACCAGCATAGCACAAGTAATCCCTACTGGATCTCCCATGTATTACCCTACTTTTAAAAAACAAAATAAATTTCAGAGCAGCAGTAACATCATTACGGTGTGATGATAACAATAATAATAATAATAATAATAATAAAAATTTTACACCACTGCTTTTCTTTGGAAATTACCCCAAGTAACACTTAAATTCCATTACGAGAAATGTAATACACTAGGTACTCTGAATTAACAAGGGCACTATAATTTTACCCAACAATGAAAAGGTCCACATCATTATAATCGAACGCACAACTTTGATAATTAATAAGTTTCCTCCGAAGAAATCACACGAACAGTTCACCGCCGATGAAAATACCAAAATAACAAAGGTTGACTTACAGGTTGGTTGCTTGCTCAATCAGTAGTATGATTTATACATGGCTCGGCCATGTGCACCTTACCAGTTGGAGATCTTCCTTCGCAGCATATTAAAAACAATCACTCACTACGAGGTTACAAATTGAGAATATAAAGAAAATATGATGAGGGTGTGGAGCACATCCCCACATCCTTATGATTTACTATCCACCGTCCATGATGCTATCCCAAAGCATTGCTTTGAGCTCAGAACACCAACGACTTTTAGCCATGATTGCAAAGCAGCAACTGCTCGCTTCGCTTCCCTCTCTCTCGCGCCAGAGAGAGTGTCTTCATCAAGATGGCTGACACCAAGCGCTGATTGGCCGGAGCAGCTTCAAGGAGAAAGGGGATAAATAGTTCCCATTATAGCCGTAGACAGCGGTAACAATCAGAGCTCATATGCGCTCGCAAAGTTAAACATGAAAAATTGTGAGAACACCGTTCAAAGCAGAAGAAAATTACAATACAGTTTTCTACACCGTAATAGGCAATTCCAAAACGTTGGTGGGAAGGAGACCAAAACGAAACCTCGGTTTCACTGTTGGTCTGTCTCCGTGTGCTCATGCGTGCTATATGGCCATAAAAATTAATCCTCCTTTTCCGAATAGTGTTCGTTATCCTCTCCATAAGCTGGTACAGATCGCTGTTGTGTCGTGTCCTGTACTCACCATTTTCTTTGATTGGTTGAAGAATCTTTCTCAGGATTTTTCTTTCTTTAGATTCTAGCTTCTCCATCAGACCTTTTCTGTTCAATGCAAGGCATTCTGCTGCGTACAATGTTTCCGGGCGTACAACCGAACAATAATGCATAAGCTTGGCGTTGATGGACACTGATCTTTTGTTGTAGACATTCCTAGTCAGCTGATATGCCACCTCCATCTTGTTGATTCTACACATGATTTTTTCTTTCTCAGAATTGTTAGGTATTATCCACTCGCTAAGTACTTTAACTTTTCCACCTGCTTGATTTTCCCTGTTCCACAATGAGCTCTCTGGGAGCTGGCTTGATGTTGGTTATAAACTCTGTTTCTTTGAAAGAGATTTGGAGGCCAGCTTATGCTGCTTGGGTTCTCAGTTGGTTAATTTGTTTTTCAGCAGTATCTAGGGAATCAGAAAATATCGGTAGGTCATCTGCAAAAGCTAGGCAGCCTATGATAAGATCATCTTTCTTATATCCCAATCTAAGGCCATTCTCAACCTCTTCCTTGCACATCTTGCGCCATTCCCGAATGATTTTCTCCAGAATGCAGTTGAAGAGAAGGGGTGATAGTCCATCCCCTTGCCTAACACCAGTCTTGATTTCGAAGACGTTCGAAATTTCTCCCCTGAATTTCACCCTGGACGTAGAGCTGGTTAAAGTCTGTTGAATGATAGCTCTCGTTTTGTTGTCTAAGCCCATTTCCTTCAGAATGCGGAGGAGTGTGTGTCGATCTATGGAGTCGTAGGCTTTTTGGAAGTCAACGAAGTCAACAAAAGTAACTATAAAATTCTTTTTCCTGGATTTTAGGTACGACAGGACAGACTTAAGGTTCATGATCTGCTCTGCACAAGATCGTCCTTTTCTAAAGCCTCCTTGGTATTCACCCAACTGTGAATCAAGTTGCTCTTCTGCCCGAGTTTGAAGGGCTTTGGAGAGAATTTTGTATGTTACTGAGAGAAGGGAGATGCCGCGATAGTTGTTTACATCTGTTTGGTCACCTTTCTTATGTAGGGGATGAATTAGGGCTGCTGTCCAATCATTTGGGATCCTCTCTGTTTCCCAGATCTCGCGAATGATCTCAGTTAGTTTATCGATCGCCTTTTCACCTGCAGACTTCCAGAGTTCAGCAATTATCACATCTTCTCCAGGTGCTTTGTTGTTCTTTAATGATGTAATTATCTGTTTGATTTTCTCTTTTGGGGGGGGGGGGGGAGAAGAGTCTGGGTTGGGATATCTGGATTCTTCAAAGGTGAATTCTGATTCTGGTTCTTTGCAGTTAAGAAGAGATTCAAAATATTTAGCCAGGATTTGGCAGTTATCCTTGTCGTTGTAGGCAACTTTTCCATTGTGATCTCGGAAATGTAGACTTGGTTTGGGTGTACTTGGTGAGGTTGCGTTTGACGGTTCCATAGAAATCCCTCGTATTATTCTTATTAAAGTCCTGCTCGATCTGTGTCAGTTGGTTTTTGTCAAATGCGCGCTTTACTTTGCGGATCACCTTCGCTGCATGTTTCCTAGCCTCCAGAAAGTCTGCATATCTTTCAGGATTCTTCAGGGAATTCCATCTTTGCCAAGCGATTTGTCTTTGTGTTATGGCTTCATCACATTCTTGAGTCCACCACGGATGCTTCTTTGGTTTCTTTAGCAATACTGTCTCCTCAGCCGTTTCAACAATGGCATTTTTCAGTTGTTCCCAATTTTCTGTGTCCAAAGACTGAAGTTTCTGAGTGAATTCTTTGCTGGTTTTCAGCTTTTCTGTATCAAATTTGCTAGTTTTCTTTATCTTAACTCTCTTGGTGTTATTATTATTATTACATATTATTATTATTATTATTATTATTATTATTATTATTATAAATTTTTCCTAATGATCGCTGTTATCTCTAATCTCTCCTGGTCTTCAACCACAGACGTGCTCCGCTCACATATCAGTTAATTACAAATGCGGAAGTTCGTGGCTCGCGCACTATCACCTAAAATCCTTAGTTCATTATCCCAATTTTCACGGTTCGCCAGTTCGGTTCTAAAACAAGTTTATGGGCCGATTTTAATGTAACAAAGTTTGTTGAACTTAACATTAAAAACGCAATATATTAAAGACAGTAAAAATTATTTATAATATAATTATTATTACTAAAACATTATTTAAGAAATGAAAACAAACAGTAATTAACTCAAGAAATTCTTTCAACTTTTTCTTCATTTATTATTAAACATTTTCCGTCTCAATTCCATGTTTTACATAATATGTTAAATGTCTTTCACCCCACATAATTAAATAAGCAAGCGTGTTAACAGGAATCATATCATTTCTTCGCCTAATCATATTGATGACATAAAAATGGGGTAATAATTAACGAACTCGCGAGGGTTAACAGAAGGAACCGACTTTAAAGCAGTTATGCGCTTAAATTCTAAAAATTCATTATAGGCTTTGAGATAAGTATTAGGAGGACTTATATCCAACAAAATATCTCGTTTCTTCCACTTTTACGTAAATATTTTGAAGTTGAACACGGCCAAACTTACCTTTTCTATTAGTGTGGAACACAACAAAAGTAAAATACGGCCCATCAAACTTTATTGAATTTTAGTAGTTTGTAATATGTATTTCGAAGTTCCTTTTTCCACTAAGGCCAGATATTTCTTGAGTTTGTAGGTCATAGAATGATATAGGTATTTTCGATTCACTTGGGATTTTTGCCTTTTTTTCTCGGTCATAAGCTGGTTCGTATTTAACGATTGGTATTCTTATTTCCATGGAACTTACAGTAACTTTTCCTTCTTCAGGCCGAGTTCCGGCTACATCCTCTCCTGCTGCATTTTTAGTGAATCATCTATATGAAGCATCTTTCAGATTTTGACTCCAAGTAAAAGTAACAGTTAAATCGCCTTCCCACATTACGTCCTTATAATCTTTTAAAAAATCCACCTAAGAGTCTTAATGGATATAAGATCTCAATTGATTTTTTCTGCACTCTATTATTGATCAAATTTTCTTCATACATTATATTATCATTTTGAGAGCAAGTATGGCGTTAAAGAACTCTACCGCACCATATCATTTTATGGTACGTTTACTTTTCTGATGTCTTCACGTTCCTAGCGAACTCTAGTATCTATCAACTACTACTCTTTCCCATCATGTGTCGTTACCAATATGTAATCCTTCTCTATTCCGACAGATGGCTTCTTATACGATAGGATAGGTCAAAGCATTTCTTTCTGCCCCGTCTTGTGGGATTATATTTCTGATGGATTTTTTTGAGATCTTTTCGACTTGAGAAGATGGAGGGATTCGATTTCCATGTCGCCTTTATGGCTTATAAAAGATATTTTAAGAAATTCAAGATGCTTTTGGACACATCTCAACCTTTTGAGTATGCTGTTTGCTTATATTATCGAGGTATTTATTTTTCTTTAATCTTCTTTTAGTTGGGTTATAAAGGCTTCCCTCATTACGTGTTTTTTCTGATTTATTCGTGTGTTAACCTTGATTTCTTTTAATGATTCACTATGTTTATTTTGAGAATAGAAGGTAACACGGATTCATGTGTATGTATGAGATTGTCTGCTGTGTGCGACCGAGACCTTTTACCCATGTCGCTTTGCTAACATTCCGCTTGAGCTCATGTATTATTTTCTCGCGTGTTCTGTATAATTCATATCCATTTCATTGATCTGGTATGAATTCAAGCTAACTACGCGATTTGCCTGCTTCTGTGTGTTTTGGTGTTGAAGACACTCCGTCTCTTTTGATGGACCACTTTCTGCTTCATATTGTCTGAGCTCGAGAGCGGTTGTTTATTTATTATGTGCTGTACGTTGACACTCTTACATGTTCCTTTACTTGCGACCACCTAACCTCTTGGTCTCTGTGTGAGCGTGGGTGGTTCTGACTTTTGATTCGTGCTACCTTTTGTGCTTAATTTACCTGTTTATTGATCGTTTCATATCGCCGTCATTGGCTTTCCTTACTTATTTTCTAGTTTAATATGTTTTATTCCTTGAGGGTTGCCTTTCCATATTTTCTTGTTGTGTTGCGTGAAATTATGGTAACCGCCCCTTTTGCTTTTCTCTCTGGTTGAATTTTTAAGAGCTCGGTGCACCCTTCCCTCTTCTCTATTTATGCTCTTTTTACTTAATGTTATTGTATTCTCGGGGGATGTAATTATGATTGTTGAGAGTCTTGATGCCTTGACGGTAGAATCGAATGTGAGTACGAGGCGAGGCTATTACTCTCTAATCTTATGATTGCCTTGACCTGACGTGCTATAAAGAAATGTTTTGTACCGTCTAAACTCATATGCTTCAGCTAATTGGTATAGATGCCATATCTTTATGCTAATCTTTTCTTCACGTCCTTTACGAAGGTAAGCGTCTGCGAAGGTATTATTATCATTGTGTCTGGTGTATTTTAATCACGGGCCACATATTATTAATATTGCCCATTTGATTTTCGGCCCCAGTTTTACTTATGCTATTTTCTTTTGATTTAATTTTCATAATAAATATAAGTTCTTACCCTTGTCACTGTTATGTTTTATTTTCTTTGCGTCTCTTATATGTTTCTTTTACCCATAAGAGGCCCGAGCCAGTTCCTGGCAGTTTTCTTTTCGCTAGTTTTGACCAAATCCAGTGCACTGGGTCTTCATCGTATCCCTAGTGTCAGTTCAGAACTCTTGAAGAAATATTTGGATGATCAATTCGACACATAGTATATACTCGTTTGTTTCTAGTTACTGTTTGCCATAATTCAGTGGGAAAATTATCAGTTAGTTTCAGTAGGTATAGTGCAGAGTTCGGAGGCCGCCGCCGCTACAGGGCTCCCGGGGGCCTCCTCCTCCGCCTTCGCACGTTAAGCCTTCCCAGGGGCCCGCTCCTCCAACCGCGGGAAATATGAATTGGTAAACAAAGCCACGTGCTTTTTTGACAACTGTCATCGACAACAACGAATCGCTAACCTCACTGCTGATATCTTAACGGGCCTAAACCTCAATGCTGCCAACTTAACCTCACTAGAGCGAGATTTGAATGGGTAAACAAAGCCAAGTGCTTTTTTGACAGCCACGTGCTTTTGGACAGCTATCATCGACAACAACGCATCGCTAACCTCAGTACTGCTATCTTGACGGACCTAATACTCAATGCTGCCAACTTAACCTCACTAAGCGAGATTTGAATGGGTAAAGAAAGCCACGTGCTTTTTTGACAGCCACGTGCTTTTCCACAGCTATCATAGACAACAACGCTTCGCTAACCTCAGTACTGCTATCTTGACGGACCTAAACCTCAGTGCTACTAACTAAACCTTACTAGCGCGAGATTTGAATGGGTAAACAAAGCCATGTGCTTTTTTGACAGATGTCATCCGTCATCTTGCATCGCTAACCTTAGTGCTGCCCTCTATACGGCACTGCTAAAAAAAGTCAGTCAGCTGTCATCCACCATCTTGTATCGCAAACCTCAGTGCTGCACTCTTTAGCTACTTACCTTTGAAAAGTGGTGGCGGTAATTTCAACGTGCTCTTGTTTGGAAACAAACACACGTGCTTTTATGACAGCTGCCAGCGGCCATCATTAATCGACAGAGCATCGTGCTGCCATCTTTAGCAATTTACCTTTGAGGCGGGCAAATTGAAAAAATATATTTGACAAGCTACCATCTTTAATCAACAGAGCACCGTGCTGCTATCTTTATCGTAGTAGTGGGTAATTTCTACGTAGCAGCTGCCATCCGCCATCTTGCATCGCTAACCTTAGTGCTGCACTCTATAGCTACTTACCTTTGAAATGTGGTGGCGGCAAATTCCACGTGCTCTTGTTTGGAAACAAACCCACGTGCTTTTTGTGACAGCTGTCATCCGCCATCTTTAATCAACAGAGCACCATGCTACTATGTTTATCGTAGTAGTGGGCAATTTAAAGAAATTCCGTCAGCTGTCATCCGCCATCTTGCATCGCTTACCTCAGTGCTGCTATCTATATCTTAGTAGTGAGCAATTCCGTCAGCTGTCATCCGCCATCTTGCATCGCAAACCTCAGTGCTGCTATCTTTAGCTACTTACCCTTGAAATATGGTGGCGAATAATTTAAAAAATTCTACAGCAGCTATCTCTCGACGCTAATTGCACCAAATGACGGCTATACATGAATCCTTAAGGGTGCTTACGCAAGATGGTGGCTGCAAGATGGCTGCTATACATAGGTTCTATGAGACTCCCTTGGGATGCTTGCGCACGATGGCAGCTATACATGGCTCCTTAGGGTGCTTGCGCAAGATGGTGGCTGCTCGTATGAGACGGCTTAAGGGCGCTTGCATAAGATGAATTAAGACGCCCTAAGGATGCTGGCACAAGATGGCGGACACAGGATGGCGGCTATACACGGCTCCTTATGAGACGCCTTAAGGATGCTTGCGCAAGATGGCTGCTGCTCTTATCAAGAAAGCTAGCTTAGAGTATAACGTGCCGTGGCGGTTCGATTCATTAAATTTGGGGCTTAAAAGCATATTGTTAAATATCTCGAAAACGGTGCATCGTAGAGCAAATCGGACAACATTTTTGTGCCTAATACTTAGGTTCGTAGTGAACCCGACAGGGGCATGACCCAAGGACCTATGGTTGATATTGATCTTCGTAATTATGCACGCAATGCTATTTAAGGGGAAGAATGCTGAACCTGATTAATATTCATATCATTAATAGAGGTCATACCGGAACTAATTAATATTCATACCATCGAGATAGATAAATTGTGTCCTTTAAAAATTATTCAACGAGATTTCTTTGTCTGCAACTTATTGCGCAGTGTTGTCCGTTGTGTGGCGGGGGCCCGCAGATGAAGCCAAGCCAACTTAGACCCGGGAGGGGTTATGAATGGGGATTCCCCGTGACGTCACTCGAGAGAAGACATCCCTCCTCAAGACTCGGAGAACGAGGGGATACCAACTTTTTCGAAACGAAATACAGGAGCCATCTTGGACTCGGTCTAGCCAACATAATTACCTACGATCTAGAAAATTAATGAAACTCGAATTATGGGGTCGTCTCCCGATTTAAAAGGGATAAATGTCGCTGGGACATTTATTTAGAGTGTTTAAGGTCCTCTTCCTTGATAACTTTCAGAAGAAGAAAGAATACTGTGTGGTTTCTGCGTGGAAAAGTACTGGGCCATCTGTTTGTTCTCACGACACCTCCTCGAGAAAGGGAGTTCACCACGCAGGGTGGGGGAAGCAGGACAGATTTTAATTAATTTAAGGAGATTCACCGAAGGATAAGTGAGTGGTTATGTCTCAATCGCATCAACTAAATACTGGTCACCGATTAACCGTACTATTATACCTCGAGTACGCCGGGAATAGGCGCTACGCAAATTAGTGGAAGGGGTATCGCTCCCTTGTAAAAACTACTGCAGTAAGGGACAAGCGTCACTCAGGGTTAGCGGCTCATCGACGGCGAAGCTATGCTCGGTTAAGCCCTCGTTAGTCCTTTGTTCAAGTGAAGTTAACTCCCATTTTAAGTGAAATAATACAATTCGCATAAACAGTGTATAGTTTTGATCTCTGTGACGCCAGTGTTAACATTTTATAAAACCGTGATGTGTAAAGTAATATTATTATCACTACTATAGTACAATAACCTTACGTAGTCGCTTACGAGATCGTGACCGGACGTTCACATTGAACGCTGTTAACCGGAGTGTGAATTAAACAGTGACGTTGTGTGTGTACAGGATTAACTGCCAGCGGCTCCACCAGCATCGAACTATGGATCTTCAACTTCAAGATGGAATGGAAATGAAAGTAATCACCGTGGTGCACATGGAGGAGGAGTAAGCTCAGGATGGACCTCCTGAGCTGACGAAGGTGTCATCATGTGATAGAGATGAGTACAAAGTCTTATTATCTGGCATGCATAGAGGGGATGGGAATATTTATTGTAAACTGACGCTATAAGAGATTAAAGATGTAGTCCTGTTGAAATAGAGTGCCGGAATGGGCGCGTAGTTATTAATTCTTAGTTAAGGAAACCGGCGACAGGTCTGAGTAATTGATTGTAAATAATTTAGGGAATATAATACTCTAGCTTTGCATGGGATAGAGATTAATTCAATTACTTCTTTCTTGGGAGATTCTGTTTGTTTATTTGCGTCAGAAGACCAGGAGTATTTAGTTTAGGGGAGTGCAGTGAGAGTAGTTATTAGAGTAATCATTAATTTGATAAGTGTATGGCAAGTAAAACGGTAAGTACTACAGTGCGTAAGGCACGTAACTACGAGGCTCAGCGGCCGAACTGACAGCCAAGAACTCCACCCTTTGAAATACTTAGATAGGAAGTGATAAGATTAAATTGATTATGTGATTAAATTTACCAGGAAGTGATCACAATGCGTGTGTCAAATATCAATCCGTGTGAATATTAAGTAATTAATGAATGTATTGCCGTGTGACGATAAAGTAGCCACGTACTGACCATCGATTAATTAGCAGTCAGTAATCAGATGTTAATTGCCGAGTGAGCACTTAATTGTGTTATAATTGCTGAATAGATTCCGCACGATGACCGTGTATAAGTAATGTAGTGGGTAAGCCATGTAGGACGGCAGGAATAATAATAATAATAATAATAATAATTATAATAATGATAATGATAATAATAACAATCGGGCAAAGATTACCATTGTGATACCGGAGTCGCGTTGTGAAAATGACGTGATACTGTTGGGTAAATATGTGTTGAATACGAGGTGATTTGCGCGAGTGTTTTAGACCTCGGTTTATTGTAGACTTGCTTCTTAGTGGAGTGGTCTTGCGTCCTTATGAAAGGGAGTGTTACGCCTGTTAATGGTGGGTTGTCGACCGCGTGTGGAATGGGGAGCATTTCGTCTGGCCTTGCCCAGTTGTGTTTCCTTTCTTTTTTTGTTTGGGGTGTACCGTCAGCTAAGGAAGGAGGGACATTGCTGTTAAAGAGAAGTTGGCTTCTTTGAACGGCAAAATAATGTGATTTACCTAACACGGCAGAGCAGTAATTAACAAGCGACCCGGCCGATAATGATAATGTTTGCCAATGAATCATTGTTAATTGTTCGAGTATAATACAGATAGGGATTACAGGACCCTGTCTTCATCGCAAGAGGTTGTCAGTTCGATGCTCAACGTATTCATTAGAGGCCTACAGCGTCAGAAGAAAGATCAAAGTGGCTTTTACGTATTTGGTTGCATATCATGTATCATTTATGTGTTCTTTATGTCACGTGTGTTTGTACATAAGGTCAGTGGTGGTTCTGTCCATCAGCTTGGCGATGTCTATAATAGCGAGGGTCGGTTCGAACCCAGGTGTTGTATCATATGTGTGTATTTTTTTCTTTTACGTCATTTCATTGGGAAATCTAGGTCTTCATTAGAATGGGGATTGCTCAGACACGTTGTCGGATGCATGTTAGTTTTATGTGTTAGCGATAATATAGCCTCAGTGTTATGATAAAATTACCATTCGCTATATGTCACGATACATCGCTTAGCGATAAACGTACTCGTTTCTATAAAGTATAACGGACAGATGCTTACCTAACAAATCACAACAAACATTTATAAATTTTGATGTAATTCATTAGTGTTATTTAGTGCGCCATTTCCATCATCATTAAGGTTGAATAAACCGGTTTGTGAGTTAAATATTTTAATTCGAATGTGTTGTCATTTTAGTTATGTATGCCCCGCTTCTCCTCCCCTGTAAGCCTTTAAGTTCACTTTAGTTCAGCGCCTATTTATTTCATACTTCTTGACCCATGTGCGACCCTGTAGATTCCATGCCGGTGCCATTTAGGGAGGGGGCGGGTGCATATAAATGGCGCCCAACGTGGGGCAATACAATTGACTTCCACGTGATGGCCATATAAATAGGCGCGTATATTTATTTTACCCGCATATAAAATACGGCCCAATGTGGGACGTGTTTTACTGTTTAATAGGCGCGCATATTTACTTTACCCACCATATAAATGACGCTCCAAGTGGGACATGTTTTACGGTTTAATAGGCGTATTTTATTGTTTAATAGGCGCTTAATTATTCCACCTATTGCATACGAATGACTATCCCACCTATTGCACACTATTAATGCGAAGATAGGGGCGTGTTGTGTTGTTTAATAGGCAAGGTATACTTGTGCGGCTTCCAAGAGTGGGCACGATTATTTTGGTAACCCGTGTTTACTTCTGACATTTCCACGTGAGGCCCAGTTTATCATAGCTGAATAGGTGACACCTTAATGTCAATCTTAAATCGTTATTATGAATGAGAACACAGTCATGGTCCAGTGATATGGGCAGAGCCATGACATTCGCGTAAGCAGGGGCGTATCCAAAATTCAAGGGGATTGGTTCGAATCGCGGGCAACAATGAAATGAATTTCCCATAAGTGAGGTTCGAAGTGAATAGTGGCTCTTTCTTAGTGCATATCTATTCACGGATATTAGCCAGCGGTGCGTGTTTCGTCACCAAACAACCTGCTATTAGGAAATATATTTTACGTTAGTATAACCGTGGATGAGAAGAGGTAACCTCACGCCTACTTTCTTTTCTTTCGAATGGCAGTAGGTTGATTTCATGGGTTCAGTTTGAGATTCTGATGACTTTGTGTGTTTGAAGAACCTCAATGCTGAGGGCATGGGTTGATTTACTGGCACTATACCACATGCGTTGGTATTTAAAATCGAGCCCAATTTTAGAATTACAGGTTAACCGGCAGTTTTGTTAACTGAATTTAAGGGCTACTATTATAATCATTTTTTGGAAATTTCCCGTTGCCATTTTATATAAATTTCATGAACCTTAATGATGTTAGGCAGTTAGGTAGCTTCAATTATAGCCGTTTTGAGGCCTAATTTGCAATGATGATTGAAATGAAAATTTGTGAAGCTGAAAGAACGTAAAGTTTGGATAGAGGAATCCTTTCTTTTAAAATAAATAATAATTATATATTGTTGTGGATTGTTGACACCGACGTTAGCGAGGGGGTTCTGTCATCTCAAAGGATAGCGACATGGATAGTGAAGCCATGCGGGCTTTGATGGACGCCTTTAAGGCTCTTGAAAATAGGATGGAAGAGAACTGTGCGCAGATTAGGGAGATGAAGAATAGCATGAAGGGCGATTTTAAGCAGTTTCGTGAGGAAATCAAGGACGATTTAAAGGCGCATCGGGAGGAAATGAAGGACGATTTAAGGAAGATGAGGGAGGAAACTAAGAACAGTCTGACGGGGATAATGGAACGGCAGTTTTCAGATATGAGGGAAGCGAGTAGTGGGATAAGAAGGCTCACAGAGGAACTGAGACAGGACAGGTTAAAAGGGTTCGGAGATAAATCGAAATGCAGATGGAACAGAATAGTCCAGAGTAGTGAAGTGATGAACAGTACAAAGGACTCAGAGGATAAGTTTATAAATCTTGAGGATAAGGCAGAAGAAAGACGAATAGAGATAGAGGCAGTAAGCGGAAGGGAAGTTGAGGGAATAGTTGAGCTGCTTGATCAGGTTGAGACCAGTATCACGCGAGACAATGTCCACGTAAACGACGAAATCAGGAGCGTCAAGGGAAAAATGGAGGAGATGGAAGACGAGATGAAAGCTGAGGACGGTGCAGAAAGGAAGAGATCGTCAAGTCGATACAAGAGACGACAACGCAACAAGCAACGTCGAGTTAAGTATGGTTGGCTTACCAGTCAAAGAAGGACTTGTTTAAGAAGGAGACGTCGGGATATCGGAGGTTCGAAGCTACAGCATGTGAACTGGAGAGACGAGATGAGAGATGGACGAGTTCTGAAACCCAAACGCTACGTAGAGCAATTGAAACGTAAGCGAGGAAGCAAGAAAGACCAGCACTTGGCAATGTTGCAATTGACAAGAAGAAGTGGAAGTCTTGAGTTCGTAGCACACGGGGACTCAAGCAGGTGGAAACCAAAAGGTACCGATGAGATTACAGAGGATCCAGGAGGATGTTCTGTGGCTTAACGAAGGCAGACCTAACCTATCGACGGTCATCTTATGTATGTAAATATTTGTAAATATTATCACCCAGGCGCAGCAGATGAATTACATTAATTACCCGAACGTGACAGCATACGTAGAAGGTGGAGACAACGCAGAAGAACTTGGGGCAACGGATGAAGAAGAGGATGAGGAAGACGGAGAAGGAGATCGACGTGACGTGTCGGATGAAGAGTCGGGACCAAATGAGGAAGCCGAAGAAGTCAATTATTTGGAGAATTTGTTTTCACAGAGAGATCTCGAGGATGAAGAATGTCCAGAATGTCAGTACCTGGAGAGCTACAGGGAAGCATTGCGTCAGATAGCATATTATTTGGAAAGAGAGACCCAGGAACTTCGCCAGAAAGCAAAGGTTTGGGAACAGTTGTGAATAGATATTGTCAACTGAATATTTAGCGACGAAATGTGTCCAGTATCCTGTACCCATTTCTTCTCGGGGAGAGGGGAATATGAACCCGACAGGGGCATGATCCAAGGACCTTTGGTTGATATTGATCTTCGTAATTACGCACGCAATGCTATTTAAGGGAAAGAATGCTGAAACTGATTAATATTCAAATCAATAATAGAGGTCATACCGGAACTAATTAATATTCATACCATTGAGATAGATAAATTGTGTCCTTTAAAAATTATTCAACGAGATTTCTTTGTCTGCAACTTATTGCACAGTATTGTCCGTTGTGTGGCGGGGGCCCGCAGATGAAGCCAAGCCAACTTAGACCCGGGAGGGGTTATGAATGGGGATTCCCCGTGACGTCACTCGAGAGAAGACATCCCTCCTCAAGACTCGGAGAACGAGGGGAAACCAACTTTTTCGAAACGAAATATAGGAGCCATCTTGTACTCGGACTAGCCAACTTAATTACCTACGATCTAGAAAATTAATGAAACTCGAATTATGGGGTCGTCTCCCGATTTAAAAGGGATAAATGTCGCTGGGACATTTATTTAGAGTGTTTAAGGTCCTCTTCCTTGATAACTTTCAGAAGAAGAAAGAATACTGTGTGGTTTCTGCGTGGAAAAGTACAGGGCCATCTGTTTATTCTCACGACACCTCCTCGAGAAAGGGAGTTCACCACGCAGGGTGGGGGAAGCAGGACAGATTTTAATTAATGTAAGGAGATTCACCGAAGGATAAGTGAGTGGTTATGTCTCAATCGCATCAACTAAATACTGGTCACCGATTAACCGTACTATTATACCTCGAGTACGCCGGGAATAGGCGCTACGCAAATTAGTGGAAGGGGTATCGCTCCCTTGTAAAAACTACTGCAGTAAGGGACAAGCGTCACTCAGGGTTAGCGGCTCATCGACGGCGAAGCTATGCTCGGTTAAGCCCTCGTTAGTTCTTTGTTCAAGTGAAGTTAACTCCCATTTTAAGTGAAATAATACAATTCGCATAAACAGTGTATAGTTTTGATCTCTGTGACGCCAGTGTTAACTTTTTATAAAACCGTGATGTGTAAAGTAATATTATTATCATTACTATAGTACAATAACCTTACGTAGTCGCTTACGAGATCGTGACCGGACGTTCACATTGAACGCTGTTAACCGGAGTGTGAATTAAACAGTGACGTTGTGTGTGTACAGGATTAACTGCCAGCGGCTCCACCAGCATCGAACTATGGATCTTCAACTTCAAGATGGAATGGAAATGAAAGTAATCACCGTGGTGCCCATGGAGGAGGAGTAAGCTCAGGATGGACCTCCTGAGCTGACGAAGGTGTCATCATGTGATAGAGATGAGTACAAAGTCTTATTATCTGGCATGCATAGAGGGGATGGGAATATTTATTGTGAACTGACGCTATAAGAGATTAAAGATGTAGTCCTGTTGAAATAGAGCGCCGGAATGGGCGCGTAGTTATTAATTCTTAGTTTAGGACACCGGCGACAGGTCTGAGTAATTGATTGTAAATAATTTAGGGAATATAATACTCTAGCTTTGCATGGGATAGAGATTAATTCAATTACTTCTTTCTTGGGAGATTCTGTTTGTTTATTTGCGTCAGAAGACCAGGAGTATTTAGTTTAGGGGAGTGCAGTGAGAGTAGTTATTAGAGTAATCATTAATTTGATAAGTGTATGGCAAGTAAAACGGTAAGTACTACAGTGCGTAAGGCACGTAACTACGAGGCTCAGCGGCCGAACTGACAGCCAAGAACTCCACCCTTTGAAATACTTAGATAGGAAGTGATAAGATTAAATTGATTATGTGATTAAATTTACCAGGAAGTGATCATAATGCGTGTGTCAAATATCAATCCGTGTGAATATTAAGTAATTAATGAATGTATTGCCGTGTGACGATAAAGTAGCCACGTACTGACCATCGATTAATTAGCAGTCAGTAATCAGATGTTAATTGCCGAGTGAGCACTTAATTGTGTTATAATTGCCGAATAGATTCCGCACGATGACCATGTATAAGTAATGTAGTGGGTAAGCCATGTAGGACGGCAGGAATAATAATAATAATAATAATAATAATAATAATAATAATAATAATAATAATAATAATAATAATAATAATAACAATCGGGCAAATATTACCATTGTGATACCGGAGTCGCGTTGTGAAAATGACGTGATACTGTTGGGTAAATATGTGTTGAATTCGAGGTGATTTGCGCGAGTGTTTTAGACCTCGGTTTATTGTAGACTTGCTTCTTAGTGGAGTGGTCTTGCGTCCTTATGAAAGGGAGTGTTACGCCTGTTAATGGTGGGTTGGCGACCGCGTGTGGAATGGAAAGCCTTTCGTTTGGCCTTGCCCAGTTGTGTTTCCTTTCTTTTTTTTGTTTGGGGTGTACCGTCAGGTGAGGAAGGAGGGACATTGCTGTTAAAGAGAAGTTGGCTTCTTTGAACGGCAAAATAATGTGATTTACCTAACACGGCATAGCAGTAATTAACAAGCGACCCGGCCGATAATGATAATGTTTGCCAATGAATCATTGTTAATTGTTCGATTATAATACAGATAAGGATTACAGGACCCTGCCTTCATCGCAAGAGGTTGTCAGTTCGATGCTCAACGTATTCATTGGAGGCCTACAGCGTCAGAAGAAAGATCAAAGTGCCTTTCAAGTATTTGGTTGCATATCATGTATCATTTATGTGTTCTTGATGTCATGTGTGTTTGTACATAAGTTCAGTGGTGGTTCTGTCCATCAGCTTGGCGATGTCTATAATAGCGAGGGTCTGTTCGAACCCAGGTGTTGTATCATATGTGTGTATTTTTTTCTTTTACGTCATTTCATCGGGAAATCTAGGTCTTCATTAGAATAGGGATTGCTCAGGCACGTTGTCGGATGCATGTTAGTTTTATGTGTTAGCGATAATATAGCCTCATTGTTATGATAAAATAACCATTCGCTATATGTCACGATACATCGCTTCGTGATAAACGTACTCGTTTCTATAAAGTATAAAGGACAGATGCTTACCTAACAAATCACAACAAACATTTATAAATTTTAATGTAATTCATTAGTGTTATTTAGTGCGCCATTTCCCATCATCATTAAGGTTGAATAAACCGGTTTGTGAGTTAAATATTTTAATTCGAATGTGTTCTCATTTTAGTTATGTATGCCCCGCTTCTCCTCCCCTGTACGCTTTTAAGTTTACTTTAGTTCAGCGCCTATTTATTTCATACTTCTTGACACATGTGCGACCCTGTAGATTCCATGCCGGTGCCGTTTAGGGAGGGGGCGGGTGCAGTAGTATGAGGAACATGATAGCATAAGAAAAACATAGTCTAATGATGATATCAACGGTTCGGTTCCTACTTAGGCCCTTTGGCATTTGCTCTGTTTTAGCTTGAAATCAATGTGCAATCCCATTCCAAATACCCAGCATCGGCCCATAATATGTCAAATTTTCTCTGCAAATTCAACCTATAAAGGTTCCGTTTCGAAGGAGATATAATTTCAAAAATGCAGACTGGGAGAAGTTCAGCTCAACCCTTGATAAAACAATATCAGATATCCACCCAACACCAGAGTTTTATGATGAGTTTGTTGAAGCTGTGAAAAAAGCTTCCCGCGCTTCCATACCACGAGGATGCAGAGTTAACTATACACAAGGTCTGACTTCAGACACAGCTGCCCAAATGAACACATATATTTCACTGTTTCAGGAAGAACCACTAAGTGAAGACACTATGTCAGCTGGAAGGAAACTGCTTTCCTCAATTGCAGAGGCAAAGAACGATGCTTGGATCAAACTTATGGAGGAAACAGAAATGTCAAGGGATAGCCGAAAGACTTGGAAGCTTCTCAAATGACTTAGCAACGATCCAACCAAGGGACCAGTCCATGCAAATGTTACGGCAAACCAAATCGCAAATCAGCTTGTCATCAATGGGAAAACAAATCACCCAATAAGGAAGATGGATCATAATATCCTAAAAAGCGAGGTAATGAAGTCCAGTAACCTATCCCGGCCATTTGAAATAACGGAATTACAGAAAGCGATTCAATGTACCAAAAATGGAAAAGCGGCAGGATTAGATGATATCACAATAGAACAAATAAAACACTTCAGTTCAACCACACAAGCGTGGCTTTTAAAATTCTTCAACAACTGCTTTACTTCCCTAAAATTTCCAAAAATATGGAGAAAATCCAAGGTGATCGCATTTCTGAAACCTGGAAAGGAACCTTTGAACCCCAAAAATTTCCGACCAATCTCCTTACTCTGCTACCTATACGAAATAATGGAAAGAATGTTGCTCAATCGCTTAATGGGAGTAGAAGACCAAGTCCTAATCCCTCAGCAATGTGGCTTCCGCCCAGGAAAGAGTTGCACAGCACAGGTTTTACATCTAACCCAGCACATAGAGGACGGGTTTGAAATGAAGAAGATTACTGGTGTGGCTTTTGTGGACCTCTCAGCCGCCTACGATGCAGTAAATCACAGGATATTATTACACAAACTTTATAGAATGATTACATACATCAAGGTAACCAAGATGATAGCTACTCTCCTGGAAAATCGTCGCTCTTTGTCGAATTCCAAGGACGCCGAAGCAGATGGAGGAATCAAAGGAATGGATTACCTCAAGGCAGTGTACTGGCTCCTATTCTTTTCAACATCTATACTAATGACCAGCCTGTACCAGAAAATACTAAAAGCTTTATCTATGCCGATGACCTTGCGCTTACTACTCAAACTGATACCTTTGATGTAGCAGAGATCTCTTTAACTGCTGCATTAGAAGAGCTAGGTACCTATTATGAGAAAAACCAACTCAAACCAAATCCAGCTAAGACTCAAATTTGTGTGTTCCATCTGCGGCATGCATAGGCCTTTCGGAAACACAAAGTACTATGGAAGGGGAACTTACTGGAACACTACTTTACACCAAAGTACCTGGGAGTTAAGCTGGATTGCACATTAACATGTAAGAAACATTGCCAAAACGTAAAACAAAAGATAGCTGCCAGAAACAACATTCTACGAAAGTTATCAGGAACAAGTTGGGGAACACAACCACAAACAATTAGAACATCAGCTCTAGCTCTCTGCTATTCTGCAGGCGAATATGCCTCCCCGGTTTGGTACAGGCCAGCTCATACGAAGCAGGTCGACATCGCTTTAAACGAAAGCTGCAGGATCATTACTTGATGCTTGGAACCTACACCCATTGAGAAGTTCCAGCTTTTAGCTGGTATTGCTCCCGGTGAGGTTCGTAGGGAGGTAGCAGCTAACAAAGAAAGGCTCCAGTCATCTTCATCAGAAGCACCACCCAGCCACACAGAGGCTAAAATCTAGAAAAAGTTTTCTCCGCACATCAATTAACCTTGAGAGAAAAGCAGAGAATGCTAGAGTCACAATGTGGAAAGAAAGAATCCACCATCTTTCCAACTGGATAGAGCCGAAGGAAAGTCTTCCATGTGGACACCAGGAGAAGTGGACAGTATAGAAAGCCCTTAACAGACTCCGTACGGAAGTCGGCAGAACAAAAGTAAATTTGCGGAAGTGGGGCTTCTCAAGTGATTCATCATTTTGTGATTGCGGAGAGCAGCAGACGATCCAACATAAATGTCAGTGTGTTTTATGTCCTTCAATGTGCACTATGAAAGACTTGATTGCAGCCTCCCCCAACGCTATTGACGTCGGCCAATACTGGGCAAGCATCATCTAGCTCTCGAATATTGTTGCTGTATCTGTGTATGTATAATAGACTTGGATATTTGTATAGTAGGAATGTAGATATCTTGTTGCTTTTTGTTAAATATCTGTAAGTAAAGTTGATACTTCTGACACGAATAAAGAATAAAGAATGAAGCTTGTATTCAAGCAAGTTTTTGTAACATGATCAGGTCTAGCTATCGTAGAGAGTATAACGTGCCGTACTGGTTCGATTCATTAAATTTTGGGCTTAAATGCAAAAATTTAATCAACAGAGCATCGTGCTGGTATCTTTACAGCACTAAACCTCATACCTTTGAAATATGGTGGCGGGTAATTTCAAAAATTCTACGTGCTTTTTTGACAGCAACCTTCTTTTAACAATAGCGGTTATACATAAGGTATTAAGGCCTCCTCTTATGTCAAGGCATAGCTCTATCGAACAATTTTAAACCTGCATCACGAAGGTATGAGTGTGCAGCGATAACATCATTATGCATGTTTAGAATTGCAAATCACAAAAGAAGTGATTGAAACATAACAAGACTAGAATCGAACACTGCATTCGATGTCCTTTGTGATCGGAACATTAACTGATGTGTTCAGAACACTAAGACTAGAATCGATGTTGTTAAATTCAACATGTGATTAGAACGTGAAATCAGATTGAAACATAACAAGACTAGAATCGAACGCTGCACTCGATGTTGTTAACCTCAACATGTGATCAGAACATTGATTGATGTGTTCAGATCACTAAATAAGTGATCAAGACTACAGTCGAACACTGTACTCGATACAACTTGTCAGGGGATACCTTTGTTCTAAAAAGATCAGATTACAAAAGAAGTGATTAAGAATAGAATCGAATACTGTACTCGATACAACATATGATCAGAACATCGACTGATGTGTTTACAACATGTTTGGGGTATACCATTGTTCTAAGAGAAAACACATTATAAGATTAGAATTCTGAACAGCTTGCGCAAGATAGCGATTGTTATAATCTCCTTTTCCTCTTCCTGCTCTGTCAAGGCATAGCTTTATTGAACATACAACGCAATCTTATGCATATTACGTAGCTAACTCGCTCAGTAAACGATATAGCAACACTTCAAATGATTTGCCTAGTGCGAAAATCAAAAACCATACTGCGTAACTAACTCGCTCAGTAAACGATATAACTTCAATGATTTGCCTAGTATGAAAATTAAAAAACCATAATGCGTAGCTTACTCGCTCAGTAAACGATATAACAACACTTAAAAATGATTTGCATTGTACGAAAATAAAAAACCATACTGCGTAGATAACTCGCTTAGTAAACGACATAGCAACACTTCAAAATAATTTGCATTGTACGAAAATAAAATACACACTGTGCACATATTGTGTAGCTAACTCGCTCAGTAAACGATATAGCAGCACTTCAAATGATTTGCCTAGTGCGAAAATCAAAAACACACTGTGCACATACTGTGTAGCTAACTCGCTCAGTAAACGATATAGCAACAATTCTAATGATTTGCCTAGTGCGAAAATCAAAAACACACTATGCACATATCGCGTAGCTAACTCGCTCAGTAAACGATATAACTTCAAAGATTTGCCTAGTGCGAAAATAAAAAACACACTATGCACATATCGCGTAGCTAACTCGCTTAGTAAACGATATAGCAACAGTTCAAAAAGATTTGCCTAGTGCGGAAATCAAGAAAATATACTGCATTGCTAACTCGCTTAGTAAACGACGTCAGGAAGGGTAACCAGTCGTAAAACAATGGTGTATGATGTAAGATGCTAGATACTGCGATGTAAAATTTTAGTTCTTACACCAAGAAGAGCATCCAGCTGTAAAACTCCGATTCTCGCGTTAAAAAGGGCATCTAGTTGTAAAACAGATTCTTGAACCCAGTTCTTTGACATCAGGAAGGACAACCGGCCGTAAAACAATGGTGTATAATGTAAGAGGCTAGATACTTCTATTTAAAATCCTAGTTTTGCGTCAGGAAGGGCAACCAATCGTAAAACAATGGTTCGTGATATGAGACACTAGATACTGCGATTTAAAATCCAAGAAGAACATCTAGCTCTAAAACCACGATTCTCGCGTTAAGAAGGGTATTTAGTTGTAAAACAGATGCTTGATCCCGGTCCTTTGACGTCAGGAAGTTAACCGGCTGTAAAACAATTGCTTATGATGTAAGACGCTAGATACTGCGCTTTAAAATCCAAGATGAGCATCTTGCTGTAAAACCCCGATTCTCGTGTTAAAAAGGGTATCTGGTTGTAAAACAGATTCCTGATCCCGATCATTTGACGTCAGGAAGGGTAACAAGTCGCAAAACAATAGTTCGTGATGTGGGACACTAGATACTGCGATTTAAGTCTTAGTTCTCGGACCAAGAAGAGCATCTAGCTGTAAAACCCCGATTCTCGCGTTAGAAAGAGTATTTCGATGTAAAACAGATTCCTGATCCCGGTTCTTTGACGTCAAGAAGAGTAACCGGCCGTAAAACAATGGTGTATGATGTAAGAGGCTAGATGCTGCTATTTAAAATCCTAGTTTTACGTCAGGAAGGGCAACCGGCTGTAAAACAATGGCTCGTAATGTAAGACACTAGATACCGAGATTTAAAATCTTAGTTCTTGCACCAAGAAGAGCATCCAGCTGTAAAACCCCGATTCTCGCGTCAAAAGTGCATCTAGTTGTGAAACAGATTCTTGATCCTAGTTCTTTACGTCAGGAAGGATAACCAGCCGTAAAACAATGGCTTATGATGTAAGACGCTAGATACTGCGATTTAAAATTTTAGAAGCGTATCCTGCTGTAAAACCCTTATTCTCGCGTTAAAAAGGGCATCTGGCTGTAAAACAGATTCTTGATCCTAGTTCTTTGACGTCAGGAAGCGCAACCGGCCGTAAAACAATAGTTCGTGATGTAAGACGCTAGATACTGCGATTTAAAATTTTAGTTCTTGCGTTAAAAAGAGCATCCAGCTGTCAATCCCTGATTCTCGCGATAAAAAGGGCATCTGGCTGTAAGACAGATTCTTGATCCCAGTTCTTTGACGTCAGGAAGGGCAACCGGCTGTAAAACAATGGTGTATGATGTAAGAGGCTAGATACTGCTATTTAAAATCCTAAAAGGGCATCCGGTTGTAAAACAGGTTCCTGATACCAGTTTTTCGTCAGGAAGGGCACCCGGCTGTAAAACAGATTTTTAATCCCCGTCCTGTTACGTTATGAACCACATCGAGCTGTAAAATAGGAGCTCCTAACATTTACAGTGTAGTTCGGGTGTCAAGCTTTAAGAGCAGGCTATGTGCTCGCACCGGATTACGTCTTTTGTTGTTAACGTAGGAGGTTCGATTCTTGTTCCGCCGCTTAGAACACTGTCTTTGAAGTTGCATCTGTCTAGTCAGTAAGAGCGAGGCAAGGAATGCATGCGTTGCTTAAATTGTACACTTATCCTCCTCCTGCAGTAACCTTGGACAATCAGCGAGGACACTGTGTGTATGATAAGCCACTTGTAACTCAAAGAGCGTTTAGCTGGTGTAAGTTCCTAAGATAAAATATTATGATTGTACGGATAGGGAAAAACCCAGAGCCGGCACATAGCCTCGAATAGCATTAAGAAGCCTGCACGGTGCCGGCACATAGCCAACTCCTGTCGAAGGAGCCTGCACAAGGCTTAACGTCCCCATCAACAGCTTTATATGCCCTTACTCTTATGGTATTTAATGCTAGCTTTTTGCACATTCTCTAGTTATTCGAAACTGCTTAAGAAAGTAATATACGACAGTAGGAAGAAGGTAAAACCCGGTGCTGGCACATAGCCTACTCCTGCCGAAGAAGCCTGCACATGGCTTATCGTCCCTATCCGACAGATGAATCACCATACACATCTTGTACCCACAATCATTCTCGCTACTTCGGACGATAGCGGGTTCCAACCCCTACTGTCGGTAGCCCTGAAGATAGCAAATGCTAGACGGGGTGGCTAGCCCTTCCGTGCCCGAACGTCACAACGTGTATAAGGATCTAGCCGGATGCCATTTCTTACGGCATAAGTTGCCAGGATTTGAATCGGGGTATCCATCATTGTGTCTGACTTGCGTGTAGGTCATGCGTATTTTTTGCTGAGATAACATGCCACTTCCGTTCACGTTCTAAGCAAGCAGAAACCCACACTATACTGCTTCTATTTGCTCTTACAACTTGGAGGAGATAACATGCGTACGAATAATTGATGATTTTTCACCCCACCCCCCCATTTTTAAACATGTAAATATGTAGTACCTCGCAACATTCTTGTTCGTGTGTGTTTCGGTGATGCATTTGCAATTACTAAGCGAGTGACCGAGCGAGTTGGCTATGCAGTATGGTTTTTTATTTTTACATCACGTATATTAGTGTATTTGCAATTACTGAGCGTCTTAGCAGTGCGGTGAGCGAGTTAGTTACGCAGTATGGTTTTTTATTTTCGCACTAGGCAAATCATTGAAATATCGTTTACTGAGCGAGTTAGCTACGCGATATGTGCATAGTGTGTTTTTTATTTTCGTACTAGACAAATCATTGAAGTTATATCGTTTACTGAGCGAGTTACCTACGCGATATGTGCATAGTGTGTTTTTGATTTTCGCATTAGGCAAATCATTGAAGTGCCGGGCTGAGTGGCTCAGACGGTTAAGGCGCTGGCCTTCTAACCCCAAATTGGCAGGTTCGATCCTGGCTCAGTCCGGTGGTATTTGAAGGTGCTCAAATACGACAGCTCCGTGTCGGTAGATTTACTGGCACGTTAAGGATCTCCTGCGGGACTAAATTCCGGCACCTCGGCGTCTCCGAAGACCTTACAAAGTAGTTAGTGGGACGTAAAGCAAATAACATTACTATTATTAAATCATTGAAGTTATATCGTTTACTAAGCGAGTTAGCTACACAGTATGTGTACAGTGTGTTTTTGATTTTCGCACTAGGCAAATCATTTGAAGTGCTGCTATATCGTTTACTAAGCGAGTTAGCTACGCAATATGGTTTTTTATTTTCGAACAATGCAAATCACTTTGAAGTGTTGCTATATCGTTTACTGAGCGAGTTAGTTACGCATTATGGTTTATTTTAATTTTCATGCTAGGCAAATCATTGAAGTTATATCGTTTACTGAGCGAGTTAGCTACGCAGTATGGTTTTTGATTTTCGCACTAGGCAAATCATTTGAAGTGTTGCTATTTCGTTTACTGAGCGAGTTAGCTATGTAATATGCATAAGATCGCGTTGTATGTTCGATAAAGCTATGCCTTGACAGAACAGGAAGAGGAAAAGGAGATTATAACAACCGCTATCTTGCGCAAGCTGTTCAGAATTCTAGTCTTATAATTTGTTTTCTCTTAGAACAATGGTATACCCCAAGCATATTGTAAACACATCAGTCGATGTTCTGATCATATGTTGTATCGAGTACAGTATTCGATTCTATTCTTAATCACTTCTTTTGTAATCTGATCTTTTTAGAACAAAGGTATCCCCTGACATGTTGTATCGAGTACAGTGTTCGACTGTAGTCTTGATCACTTATTTAGTGATCTGAACACATCAATCAATGTTCTGATCACATGTTGAGATTAACAACATCGAGTGCAGCGTTCGATTCTAGTCTTGTTATGTTTCAATCTGATTTCATGTTCTAATCACATGTTGAATTTAACAACATCGATTCTAGTCTTAGTGTTCAGAACACATCAGTTAATGTTCCGATCACAAAGGACATCGAATGCAGTGTTCGATTCTAGTCTTGTTATGTTTCAATCACTTCTTTTGTGATTTGCAAGTCTAAACATGCATAATGATGTTATCGCTGCACACTCTTACCTTCGCGATGCAGGTTCAAACTTGTTTGATAGAGCTATGCCTTGACATAAGAGGAGGCCTTAACAGCATATGTATAAGCGCTATTGTTTAAAGAAGGCTGCTGTCAAAAAAGCACGTAGAATTTTTGAAATTACCCGCCACCACATTTCAAAGGTATGAGGTTTAGTGCTGTAAAGATACCAGCACGATGCTCTGTTGATTACATTTTTGCATTTTAGCCAAAAATTTAATGAATCGAACCAGCACGGCACGTTATACTCTAAGCTAGCTTTCTTGATAAGAGCAGCAGCCATCTTGCGCAAGCACCCTTAAGGCGTCTCATAAGGAGCCGTGTATAACAGCCATCTTGTGTCCGCTATCTTGTGCAAGCATCCTTAGGGCGTCTTAATTCATCTTATGCAAGCTCCCTTAAGCCGTCTCATAAGAACAGCCACCATCTTGAGCAAGCACCCTTAAGGAGCCCTGTATAGCTGCCATCTTGCGCAAGCATCCCAAGGGAGTCTCATAAGAACCTATGTGTAGCAGCCATCTTGCAGCCACCATCTTGCGTAAGCACCCTTAAGGAGTCATGTATAGCGCCATCTTGTGCAATTAGCGTCGAGAGAACGCTGTTGTAGAATTTTTTAAATTATCCGCCACCACATTTCAAAGGTAAGTAGCTAAAAATAGCAGCACTGAGGTTTGCGATGCAGGATGGTGGATGACAGCTGACGGAATTGCTCACTACTACGATAAAGATAGCAGCACTGAGGCAAGCGATGCAAGATGGCGGATGACAGCTGACGGAATTTTTTTAAATTGCCCACTATTACGATAAACATAGCAGTACGGTGCTCTGTTGATTAAAGATGGCGGATGACAGCTGTCACTAAAAGCACTTGGATTTGTTTTCAAACAAGAGCACGTGGAATTTGCCGCCACCACATTTCATAGGTAAGTAGCAAAAGAGTGAAGCACTAAGGTTAGCGATGCAAGATGGCGGATGACAGCTGTTACTTAGAAATTACCCACTACTACGAAAAAGATAGCAGCACTCTCTGTTGATTAAAGGTGGTGGCTTGTCAAATATATTTTATTCAAATTGCCCGCCTCAAAGTTAAGTAGCTAAAGATGGCAGCACGATGCTCTGTTGATTAAAGATGGCTGCTGTCAGCTGTCAAAAAAGCACGTGGATTTGTTTTCAAACAGGAGCACGTTGAAATTACCACCACCACTTTTCAAAGGTAAGTAGCTAAAGAGTGCAGCACTGAGGTTTGCGATACAAGATGGTGGATGACAGCTGACGGAATTTTTTTAGCAGTGCCGTAAAGAGGGCAGCACTAAGGTTTGCGATTCAAGATGGCGGATGACATCTGTCCAAAAAGCACATGGCGCTTTTTACCCATTCAAATCTCGCTCTAGTAAGGTTTAGTTAGTAGCACTGAGGTTTAGGCCCCTCAAGATGGCAGCACTGAGCTTAGCGATGCGCTGTTGTCGATGATAGCTGTCAAAAAGCACGTGGCTGTCAAAAAATCACGTGGTTTTGTTTACCCATTCAAATCTCGCTTTAGTGAGGTTAAGTTGGCAGCATTGAGGTTTAGGCCCGTTAACATAGCAGTACTGAGGTTATCGATGCGTTGTTGTCATTGACAGCTGTCAAAAAGCACGTGGCTGTCAAAGAAGCACGTGTCTTTGTTTACCGATTCAAATCTCGCTCTAGTTACATTAAGTTGGCAGCATTGAGGTTTAGGCCCGTTAAGATAGCAGTACTGAGGTTAGCGATGCGTTGTTGTCGATGATAGCTGTCAAAAAGCACATGGCTGTCAAAAAATCACGTGGCTTTTGTTTACCCATTCAATTCTCGCTCTAGTGAGTTTAAGTTGGCAGCATTGAGGTTTAGGCCCGTTAAGATAGCAGCCGTGAGGTTAGCGATGCGTTGTTGTCGATGAGAGCTGTCAAAAAGCACGTGGCTTTTTTACCAATTCTAATTTCCCGCGGGTGGAGGAGCGGGCCCCTGGGAAGGCCTCCCGTGCGGAGGCGGAGGAGGAGGCCCTGGAAGCCCTGCGGCGGTGGCGGCCGCCGAACTCTCCACTATACCTACTAGTTTCACATGTGATTTTCCTTCATAATTAGTATAATAATATCCATCAGCGTATGTTGCATCGAATGTAAGATACAAATAGGCATTGTTATAAATCCAACCATCTCCAACTTTAATATCTATTTCTATGTCTTTGTTAGGAAAATTTAAATTAATTTTTTTTCACTGATGGGAAATTATTGCCATTGGCAACTTTCTACTTTATCCATTTATTATAAAGAACATATTAATAAATGAAATAATAATTACATTTCCAAAATCACTGTTATATTTGCTCCATTAAATTCTATTAATTCATCATGTTCATTGGTTATAGTAATTCTTAATTTTTGAATTATATCGAAAACTGAACAAAATATTGGGTATTTTGGTTCATAAATTATTGGTGTAACAAATGTTAAATCAGGCTTAAAAGAAGCAATAGTATTTTGTTCACGGTGAAAGTTTTCTGAACCTTTTATAAACATACAATCAGCGTAGTTAAAATGGATTTTAATCACTTCGAAAGAAATAATTTTTGGAAGTTGGGTTCAAGTGTTTTCGTTTTTTGTTCCACAATTTAGTCATTAAAACCCAAAACTGAACCAATACTTTTATCTTTATCAAAATGTATTTTATAATCACTAAATATTTCCATCTGTTTAGAATTTTATTTTGTTCTATACTTATCGTAAGTTCTTCACTTTGAATAGTTTTTTGTAAATTTTCTACATTATATTGACATGGTGGAATAACATTTCAGTTATCGTAACTGATACTTTCAATGGTGAAGTTTATTATTTGTGTTGTAATATTTGGAGCTAAGAATGTTGAATAAAATTCTATTAATCCAACTTTTAAAAATTCTTCTGGCAATAGATTATTTAATGTTCTTTTCTAAAACTGACGATGTACCACATAATTCAAAAATTCTATTCATTTATAAATAAATAAATAAATAAATAAATGGATAAAAAGAGTAAAAATAAAAAGTAGATTGGGATCCAACAGTAATACTTCCTGAGACAAAATAAAACATAGACCTGGAAAACTTTTGCCAAATTCTATTCGTCGCGGAATCATTGGTCCTAGTGGCTGTGGCATAACAACTTTAATGATTGATAATTATATGTTAAAACCTGGGTGGCAAAACTGGAGTAAAATGAATAAACTTTATATTTATTCTAAAAGTTTGAATCAACCAAAGTATCAACAGTTTATGAAAGAATATAAAAAATTAGGAAAAATCAGGATCCTCAATTGTTCATTTAGTTTATTTAGATGAATGTGAAGAAAATTCAGGTGTTATTTTTATGATTTTATATTGGAAAACCAAGATATTGTTCGTGAATATTTTACTCGGGGAAGACATAAATTCATTGAATGTTTTTATTTAGCTCAAACATATTCGAAAATATCAAAACAGTTGGTTAGAGATAACGTAAACTTTTTAAACATATTCAGATAAGATGATACCAATTTAATTCATGTTTATAATGAATTTGTGTGGGGGAATATGAAGTTTGAAGATTTTAAGGCTATTTGCAGCAAATGTTGAAAAGGTTTTATTACTATTGCTATGAATCGCAAAACTAATGGTGGCCGATACATAGATAAAATGAAAACATTTCTACAAACATATACATATACGTTAACGCAAAAATAAACGTTAACATAAACATAAACGTTAACATAATTTTTGTTAATAAATAATGTTTGCTCATTATTTGCTTTTATGAAAGCGAAACAATATAGGAATTTTTTTTTAGAAATGAAAGAAGAATGTCGAAAATGGAAGAAGCAACCCATAACAGAATATGAGATATATAAGGAGAAGATCAACCTGTTATTGATGATGTTAATGTTTTAGGAAATAAGTTTGATAATATTGTTGAATATGTTATTAAAGCTATAGAAGAAAATAGAGAAGCTGAAAAACACTTAATTCCTTATAGATATGAGTATAAAGATAATTTTCTTTCTAGTTCTGAAGATTCCGTTGTTGTAGATGAATTGGATGTTAGTGATGAGAGAAAAAAAGCTTTAAGACAGCAAGAAAGGTCAGAAAAAAATTACAATCACAAATTCGAAAATAACTGATTATTCTACTACACATTTAGGACCAATAATTTCAAAATACAGTATTTACGTTTAATGAATGATCCTAAGTTTGCCTTAAGAAACGATGAGGATTTCCATAATTATTTTATAGGTGATTTAAAACTTGAATTCCATGATGATGATATTATAATTAAAGGTAATAATTTTAAAGCTACAAAAGGCTTAACGTTATTTTTATCAAATGATGTACCAAACGATGATGATTATACTGATGAAGACAAAACTACGTATGAAACAATTTTAAAAATGACAAACGCAAAGCATTAAAATAATGATCCGAATAATCCAAAACCTAAAAGTAGTATGGGTAAAAAGTATAATAACTTGATAAGTGATATATGGCGTTGAGAGAAAAACAAATAGAACACAAAGATCTGCATCTGCATCCACTCCTCCAAAATCTGGATTTGGGTTTGTTAAAAATATTCAGAAGCACCATTTGAATAAGTTTGGATGAATTGTGTTAGAAATTTAATATATATATTAACGGTGATTCACTGTGAAGAAAATGCTGGAAATAAGTCGTATTATAATGAAAAAGTTGGAATAACAGAGATGATGACGAGTAAATTTAATGATTTTATTATTAATAAAGACTGCACCAAAACTCTTGCAGATTATTTCCAGAAGCTACTAAACGCAGAGGAACCTAAAGAAAAGCTTATTTTCCATGAGCCTTCACACAGGAACCCTGATTCTCAACCACCTACGAGAGAAGAAATAAAGGACATTATCGCTGGTCTCAAGAACAACAAGGCTTCAGGTGAAGACGGCATAGTTGCCGAGATGTGGAAACATGCGGATGACCAGTCTTTGCAGAGCATCCATCAAATCATAAAGGACATATGGACAACAGAGTCCCTACCCGAAGGATGGACCTCTGCCGTGATTCATCCCCTCCACAAGAAGGGAAGTAAGACAGACCTCAACAATTATAGAGGTATTTCCTTGTTACAAATTACCTACAAGATCCTCTCTGTAGCCCTGCTCAATGGAGTCACCACACAGCTAGACTCACAGTTAGGTGAATACCAAGCTGGTTTCCGTAAGACTAGATCTTGTCCAGAACAGATACACAACCTTAAGACAGTTCTCAATTGCAAAAGCCGAGGTGGACATCCCTTGGTGGTGGTCCTAGTAGATTTTCAGAAAGCTTATGACTCTGTGGACAGAGACACCCTTTTCTCCATACTATGGGAACTTGGTCTGGATGGGAAGACCCTACGATTGGTTCAAGCCACTCTGAGGAACACGACGTCCAAGGTCAGGTTCAGATGTGAACTCTCTGAAAGCTTTCCAATCAGAACAGGAGTTAGACAGGGTGATGGTCTCTCCTGCATTCCCTTCAACTGTGTCCTGGAAAAGATCATTAGAGAATTGAGAACGATGCTACCACCGGGAGCTGGACTGAAGCTTGGGTACAAGAGAGACAACCTCATTGCCCCGTGCCTAGCCTTTGCCGATGATCTCATTCTACTGGCAAACAATATAGAGGAGGCTACCTACAACTTACAGAGTCTTTATTGTGTAGCGGTTAAGACTGGTCTGAAAATCAGCATCCAGAAGACTGAATTTATGACCAATATCAAGGAGGCTCCTTCTACAATTCCTCTCACAGACGCTATCATACGAAAAGTACCTGCAATTAAGTACTTGGGAGAATAGATCTCTGCGAATCAGAGCGAGAACCCAGCCATAGATGCCAGATGTACCAAGTTTGAAAGGGCTTATCACTCGTGTCGTAGTATCTATTCATCTAAGTGCCTCTCCAAGAACCTCAAACTCAGACACTACAATTCGGTAGTCAATCCATCTGTTCTGTATGTTTCTGATTGCCTTGTAATGGCTAGGAAGGGCCCACTCAGAAAGCTGGAGTTAAAAGAGAGGAAGATCCTGAGGAGGATATTAGGACCAATCAGAGAGGAAGGAGGCACTTACAGAATCCGCCATAATGATGAACTGTATGAACATCAGGAGGACATCGTCACGTCTATAAGGAAAAGGCGCCTGACCTTTTATGGACACTTGGCCCGTCTGGATTCCAAAAGACTCACCAACAGGATATTCACAGTAACAGGAAGAGGCAAGGCTTCTAAGAACAAATGGACCACGTCAGTTAAGTCAGATATGGAACAAGTAGATATCCCACTGGGACAAACTCATGACCGACTACTGTTCCGTCAAGCCATCCGACATGGAGATTTCCCAACGTCCCTTACAAGTAAGAAGACTACAGGAACTAAGTGGACCGAGGAGAGAAAGCTGGCTCATAGTCAGCAAATGAAGGAGTATTGGAAGAAGAAGAAGAAGAAAGCAACAACTTTACCCAAGAGTAGATACGAGCCCCGTGGTCGTGGTCCTCAGTAGGTCTAAACGACAAAGAAGAAGAAGAAGAATCCTAAATAAATTCCTTATCTAATTAGGTTTTTAAGTACCATTCCTCATAATTTCTGGAAATCAGAAAAACATGGAAGAGGATTAGTTAATTGGGCTTTAAATAATTTACCTATGCCTGAAATGCACTTGCCAGGATATTCATAGCGCGGTTCATTTACTAAACTTGATGAAAGATTATTTAGAGGAGATAAAGGAATAAATCAATTAGACAAAGATTGTAAACAACATGATACTGCTTATAAAGATTACAAAGATTTAGAACATAGAAATGAAGCTGATAAAAGAATATTTAGTAAAGATGCAGATTTTAAAGAAACATTAGCAGCAACAGCTGTCACCGGAATTATTTTTGGGAAAATAATATTAGGAATGTGTATTGAAACAGATGAGAATGGTTGGTGTCTTCAAATATAAATATTTTCCTTTAATAAATGAAAGGATTTAGCATTGATTATAATATTTCTACAAAAGGGGATGCTAAACCTAAAGCTGTTAAAAAGCTATCAAACTTAGATTTAAAGAAGAATAACTTTTTAGACACATAATTAAGAGATACACAAAAGAATCAGAAATCAACAAAAATTAAAAAGGTGCAAGTTTGTTATTAACACTGTCTATTCCAATTGTAAAACAAATACATGATTGTCCAAAAAAGAAAAATCTGGATTAACAAAACACGAAGGAGGATTTTTACCAATTTTAATCGCTCCATTAGGTGCTGTTAGAGCATTAGTTGGTGGAGCAGCAGGAATCGTAACTTCTGTTCATAATAAACAAAACAATGATGCTGAATTAGCTGAACAAAAAACATAATTTGGAAATGGAAAAGAAAGAAAAGTTAGAAGACAAACATGCAAAAAAAAATAATTGAAAAGATAATTAAAAGATATAATAAACCAATGAGTAATTTCGATTTAGAAAAATTAGTCAAAGAATTTAAAATATTTCAGAAACGTTTTTATGATTGATGAATTACCATACGTACATACATTATCATTATAGACTGTTATGCCTTTCAGCGTTCAGTCTGCAAGCTTCTGTGACTTTACTAAACGTCGCCACAATCCTCGATTTGCAACAAGTGTTGTGGCCTCATTTAGTTCTATACATCTTATCTTTAAATCGTTAGAAACAGAGTCTAACCATCGTCGTCTTGGTCTACCTCTACTTCTCTTACCCTCCATAAAAGAGTCCATTATTCTCCTAGGTAACCTATCCTCCTCCATTTGCCTCACATGAACCCACCACCGAAGCCGGTTTATGCGTACAGCTTCATCCATCGAGTTCATTCCTAAAATAGACTTTATCTCCTCATTCCGATTACCCCCTGCCATTGTTCCCACCTGTGTGTACCAGCAATCATTCTTGCTAATTTCATGTCTGTCACTTCTAACTTATGAATAGATATCCTGAGTCCGCCCAGCTTTCGCTCCCGTAAAGCAAAGTTGGTCTGATAACAGACCGATGTAAAGATAGTTTCGTCTGGGAGCTGACTTCCTCCTTACAGAATACTGTTGATCGCAACTGCGAGCTAACTGCATTAGCTTTACGATACCTTGATTCAATCTCACTTACTATATTACCATCCTGGGAGAACACACAACCTTAATACTTGAAATTATTGACCTGTTCTAGTATTGCATCACCAATCTGACATTCAATTCTATTGAATTTCTTACAAACTGACATCAATTTAGTCTTCGAGAGGCTAATTTTCATAACATATTCATTGCACCTATTTTCAAGTTCCAAGATATTAGACTGCAGGCTTTCGGCACAGCCTGCCATTAAGACCAAGTCATCAGCATAGGCCAGATTGCTTAATACATTTCCACATAACTGAATACATCCCTGCCATTTTATACATTTCAGCATATGATCCATGTAAACTACGAACAGCAGTGATAAAAGTACTCAAATTTGATGTCGGAGAAGACCCTATCTAGCAGCCTAGTGAGTACAGCTGCTCCCGTGGGGAGCCCGAAAGGCACGCGGTTGTATTCATACAAATTCCAATCCGTGGCAAACGCTGTAAGATGTTTAGACTCTTCCGCTAGGGGAATTTGATTTTAGGCCTGATTCAAGTCCAAGATAGTAAAGAACTTGGCCTTACGAAACCATGAAAAACAAGAATGAAGGTCAGGAAGGGGCACAGATTGTAACACCACCTTCCGATTGAGAGCCCTATAATCAATGACAGGCCTGAAGCCACCTTGGGGCTTCGGGACTAGAAAAATAGGCGAAGAATACGCCGACTTAGAGGGCCTAATAATACCATCCTTCAACATCTGATCGATGATTTCTTTCAGAGCCTTCATTTTTGGTGGAGATAGCCTATATGGTGGAAAACGGACTGGAATCGAATCCGTGACCTCAATTTTGTATTCAATAAGGTCAGTAACACCAAGAGTATCAGAGAACACCTCTGGAAACGACTGACACAACTTACGAATACTATCAGCCTGCTCCTCAGGTAGATGTCTAAGGTCTAACAACATCTCATCCTGGGTAGGCGAAATAGATGAACATGATGCAGAATTACATTTTAACAAGGGGATTTTAAAATTGGAAGCAAATTTGAATGTGCACGACTTACTCTGAAGATCGAGCACAAGACCAGAGTGAGAAATGAAGTCGGCTCCCAATATAATGGGGCAAGATAAGTGCTTAGCCACAAACAATTTAATTTTCCATGTAAATTTAAAAATACGAATTTTGACATGTAAAGAACCTAGAATTTCTAATGGAGATGAATTAGCTGAAACATATTGGATCGAAGAGGAACAATAGTCAGGAAGTTTACAAACATATTTCAATTTTGCATACCATTCAGCCGAAATAATAGAACAAACACTGCCTGAATCTAATAGAGCTGTTATAGGCTCATTATTTAACTCAATTTTGAGAAAGGGGACCGGTGCGGGGGTATCCGCCGCAATCCTAAGACACTCCTTGGGGCATTCAAAAGATGGATTTGCAGATTGAACGTTCCCTGAATTTTCGATCTGTTTACCAGGGGCTGAGCCTCGGAAAGATGGATTAGTCGACTCAGCCGAAGCCACTAGTCACTTTTTATTATTGGAATTGGTGGAATTTGCACCAGAAGTTGAGCAGGAGGGGGTGCTATTTGAATTTGGGCAATTCTTGGCGATATGTGAGAAAGCCCCACATTTAAAGCAGCCTTGTGATGAGCCAGCTCCATTATTTGCCCTACTAGTTTTGACCAATGGACATTTATTGCGAAGATGGTCAGGCGACCCTCAAGCATAACATTTACGGGGTGTGACTGGTCGGCGAGGTGGAGGCCGAGTATTACTAAACGAAGGAGGGGGTTCTTTCGCGACACGCAAGGAATCGGCGTATCTAACTCCTTCCGCTGAGACGGCCAATGTTTCAAGTTCAGAGAAGGTTTGCGGGCACGCCGCGAAACACAAATATGACCTATAAGATGGTGAAATGCCTTCCACAATAGCCTGTACAATCTGATCATCAGGGAAGTGAAGAGCAAGCACCCTAGTATAGAACTTAATGTCTTGTATGAAATCAGCCAGATTTTCATCCAATCTCTGTACTCGATAATAGTACTTCTGAATCAGAGATGACCTCGCGCGAGCAGGAATAAAATTTGCAAGCAGATGTGCATGAAAATCTTCAATAGATGACTGTTCGGCAATGGATATTACTGTTTTATCTGAGAGAATACCAATTGCATAAGGATAAATTATCTGTAAAATTTGACACGGAGAAAGAGAAAAAACAAGGGCATGATCTTGAAATTCAACTAAAAACCTTAAGAATGAAATAACTTTACTGGTGGTATTAACAGAAAACTTAGAGATACCTCTGAGCAACATTGCTAATGGATGAGGCAAGCTGATGAACCCAGGTGACATAGTAGGTAAAGGTTTCAGTGGCAAAGAAGTTAGTTCAGAACGTACATTATTCAACGACGTACGGCGTTCAGACTCGTTGTCCAATGGGGCAGAGATAGTTTGAGCTCCAACGGTTTTCCTATTGACTTCTCCCTTAGGAGGCTCTTCCTCGCTACCTACATTCACCGTAGCGGGTTGATCAGTTTTGGGAGGAACTTCCCCGGTTAACAATTGAGTGACCTTACTAGATAATTCAGGAATATTTTCAAGCACCGTACTAGCTTCCTTCCTCTGAACGTCATTCAACTTTAGAGACAACAGATCGTTAACTCTATTTGAAAACTGAAATAGCCTGGCTTGCACACGCTTAATTTGATTAGGAGAAGGATCATTTTCGTCAAAAAAACTAACTACAGATGCTAGCCCAGTAATATTCTCGATGATCGTGGAAAGAGAGTCGTCAATTTCTTTCTCTCCCAAAGTGGGGATGGAAATGGGCAAATCAAGGGACTCTCTAAGCTTGTTTGTGTCTACCGCAACCGTGCCTCCAGATTGCTCATTTCTGATAGTTAACTCATAGATCAACTCCTCCTTGCGCAAATAGTTAAGATGGAGAACATCGCGAGGGCCGGGCATGATGACAGTACAATTTTGAAACAGGACAAATCAAAAATTCCAGCAACTGAGAAAATTGTTAGAGTTCGGATCAAAGCAATGTTTAGCCGTCAAAAGGGGCTAAATTGAGACCCATTCAACCACGCTCTGCTACCACTTGTTACCGTATTTTTGTGGTAGGTAGAGGTGAAAGAAGGTGCGGGGGTGAACAGGTCTCAGGCTACGAAATTAAAGTTAATTTAAAATTTAACAAGGTTATATTTTCTTTGTAAAATCAAGAAATAACAAGCATGGCAGGTACAGAGTAGCAAAGCCACTATTCGAGAATGTACAATTACAGAGTTACACGATGGGCTCCGAGAGCCAAACCCACAATACATGAACAATTACCCCAATCTTACGATATACAGAAATTCAACAAAGGGGCAGAAGACCCCAATCATGCCCAGGAGCACTTGCTCCCAATTACACAGTAAAGCCTCCTCAAGGCATACAACACTCAATTTTCGAGAAAGGGCCACTCGCTCTCAACTTTAAGCCTATCAAAGGCCACACCAAACTCCACCTTCAAGTTGTCCTCTAAGGACATAGACACAGGGGTAAAATACCCAACCTACTGAGGCCTATTAAGTGAGAAAAAGGATAATTACATGACCTCTAAAATAACCATTTGAGAGGAGGCGATCTGCACTCCTAATACACTTGTTTAAAAACCTAATCTGGCACTAGGCCGCTAATGCAAGGGCTAATCCCATACTAAAGAGGTGACTTAAGAAAGAAACAATTTACATTACTGTTACGGAAGAATCGGTTGAGAAAAATAAGTTCACCTCAGAACAATATGAGTGGGAGCTCGAGAGAGTTAAGCACTCTCTATCCCAATATGTAGTTTAAAAGATAGAATAAATACAAAGTGTCTTTACATATTAGGGAAAGTTACATGGTGGAAACGCTTCGGACCCGCCCCGAGAGTTACACTGCTGAGCTAGCAAGAAAAGAAGTTATTATACGGCCATTACCTGGTTGTTGAACTGCTGTCCGAAGAAAGAGGCGCTTCCCGCCCCCTGCTATGTACTTTACACACTGAAAGATGGTAGAGAAGTGGCGCAGAGACCCTAAAATCAGCAGTTTATATACTCTCGCGGAAAGTTCGAGGCGTTTCAGGAAAGAAAACACCCGCCCACAAAAACTTTATTGGCTAGGGTTAAGCAAGATATTCAAGTTGGGGAAGACACATCAGATTGGTCAGAAATTAATTAAAGAAATTCGGGATTGGCTAAATACAAAACAAGGGGAAAGAAAGGGGTATACAGCCAACTTAAACAATACCAGAAAGAAATTTAACAAGAAACAAACTTTTGAAATAAAAATTTCTCCAAAAAACAGTTCTTTCACCTTGCACTAGGGTGCACCATTGTAGTTTTTCAGTAGTGTCCTCTAGAAGAGAAAGTTCACACTTCTTACTACAGGTAAAACAAAAATACATCAAAAATGACCCAGTTCAAAAACTCCAAAATTTCCAAATGGTGACATCTTCTGAGAAACTTGAAAATTAATACATTAGATAAAGTTCAGACTTCCTCCGCCAGAGGAGTTTCAACTGGCGCAAATTTTAAATTAGCGGCGTGGAGGTGTACCGCCCGGTACAGTTGATAACGAGCGTTTTAGACTCGAATGGAGCAACATTTCAGGCCTCAAATGGAGCAGCGTAAAAGCATAGAAAGCCCTGAACATAATAAAGTACAAGCTTGCTTAGGTCTTATTTTAAATTACGAGTCTAATCATTTAATGGATTATTACAAGGCAACTTTTGAGCTAACAAGACGTACCTTTTACCGTGATGGCAAGCTATCACATAAAATCTTCAGATTGTATAATAAGACTTAGAATTCTCATATAAAAATCCCATCAAAAAGGACAACCTTGTAGCGGCCATCGAAGCATTAACGACCAGAATGCCAAGATAGATAGAACTAACAGTGAAGTAGCACAAATAAACACGAAGAAGATGAGTTCAATACTCAGTTAAACGCTCAAATTGTAGCAACTAATGCTAAAATGGAAGAATTGACCACTAATGTTAACCGCACTCTTGAAATTAGGTTTTCTGAAACACAATCCGCTTTGGAAAAGAAATTCGCAGAAGCTGATAAAGCCATCAAGAATAGGCTCAATGAATCAAATGCGCATATGGAGCAAAGATCCAGAGATGCAGGAGTGCGGATGGAAAAGAGACTTGCTGATTCAAGTGCGAAAGTAGAGTCCAAATTTAATGAGTCCCTTAAAGAAGAAATAAAATCGCAGGTGATAGATAAGATATCCAAGCTGTTCTTCCTTCTGTACAGTCATTCGCTGCCGATCTGAATGAACTTAGATCCTAGTTCCAAGAATCGCACAGTAACATATCACAAGCTCAAACTAAAATGGCGCAAGTTCAAGAAAATCTCCGAGATTCATTTAAGTCTGATATCGGCAAGATTAGGAGTGAGATAGTACTTACTAAAAGTACTCAGGGAGAGTTAGACAAACGTTTTTCAGGACAATTATAGAAAACACATACTCAGTTAGCGGCTTTCTGTAAAGATTTGAAGGATATTAAAACATATTTGCAAACTGAAATTAATAACTTTGACGCTGTTATGCAGTCGAAAGTGGAAAGTATTTTTGAAGAATTGACCCAACTTAAACAGAGAGATACTTTGAAAAATACATTAAATCTTAACACTTCGAGGGATATTCATAGTACGACCACTCTTATTCACAGATGACAAACCTGTTAAATTCTAGAGACGAGCTGAGTACACTGCTCGGGAATTTCTATACAATGTTGAGGACCATTTTCAAGAGAATAGAATCGATGCAGATAGACGACTTCCTACCGTTGCAAACTTGTTGGAAGGCAGAGTTTTATCATGGTTTATTGCGTTTAAAAGTAGTTTTAAGACATTTGAAGAATTCAAGCAAGCGCTTTTAAAATGTTTCTGGGATGCTGAAACTCAACACTTAGTCGAAATGCAACTTTACTCCAGGAAATATAACATCTCTGTTAACACTTCGCGTTATTCCGATTATTTTTATACAGCTTAAAAAGATGCATTTTTAAATCATCCACCTCCTGAACTAGAACTGATTCAGATTACGACGTTGCAATTCCCCTCACATGTACAGGAAATACTGGTCGCTGCTAACATCAAAACTTTAGAACACTTAGAGTAGATGCTACGTTGAGAAGGTTGGATACTGCAAACACTCAGTCTACTCCTACGAATGACGCAATTAAAGATGTGATTACGAATTCCACGGAAGTAAAGGCTCAAGAGAGAGATGAACCTAAACCAAGAGAAGAGCGACTAACTAGTCCATCAACTCTTACTAGATTTCAAGGATTTCGAAGACAACGAAATCAAGATGGAACTCCCTATTGAAAGAGAACATCCTGGAGAAGACAGGGGAAAACTCCAGGAGAGCAACGGGATTCCAGGAGAGAAGAACTAGAACGAAGATGAAAGGATACTAGAGAATATGTGAAAGAAAAGAATAGACCTCACAGTGAACCAGGAGCTACTTCCCTGGCATATCAACGGCATTATAAGTCGCAAGACAAACACGAGAATGATACGAACTTAACTGGGGCGAAAAGAACTTCAAATCTGCAGTAAAGAGATTGCCTGAAATTCAAGGAGAGGACGATCTACTAACTACATGTTCAACTGTCATTAATTATTGGCACGTCAATGACACGGAACTTTTACATGAGGCTGCACAACCATCTAGGTCACTGGTTTTACGTTCATTGCCGATAATCACAGTACGTGTGAGTAACTTGAATGTTACTACACTTATCGACTCAGGTGTTCAAGCGTCTCTTATTCCTGATAAACTAATTGAGTTACTGATGAATTATATTGACATTTAACTTTTACCAGTGGCGCAATTAAAATTTAAAGGGATTGTTCCTGATAATAATATAAAGTGCAAGACGCAGGCTTTCTTGGAATTTTGCATTAATGAAAGATCATTTGAACACTATTTCTTAGTAATTTCCCGTCCCAATTTTAATCCTATTCTGGGATCGGACTTCTTGATAAAACATAAAGGGACCATTGATTATGAAGCTAATCCCATACATCTAAATAGTACTGGTTCTGTAGAGCTACAGCTGTTGGAAAGAGGGAACTTGGAAACTCGAGAAGTAGGCACCCTTACCAAAGAAGCCGGTGGTGACGATGAAATATTCGCTGAATGCGAAGGACCAAGAGCCGAAGCAATAAAAATTAGGAATAGTAGTCCTGAAGAGGACGAGGTAGAGCTCGTTATTGGAGAGAATTCCATAGTCGGCCCAGAATACTTCATATGCATAACCTGTGTAACTGAAGAGCCAGAACTCATCGTACAATTAGGAAAAGCAAAACAAGATGTCTTTGAGATCATGTCCAGTATTTTCGATGACAAACGTAGTGAAATTAAGGGTTACGAATATCATCTAGAAGTGAAGGATTGTAAGCAATACGCGATTCCCGAACTGTGCAGAGACGAAGCCAGCATTCTCATTCAGAAAATGAAGGAAGATTATTTCACCTTGCGTGACAACTTAAATCAATCTCCTAGCAAAACTTCATAAATCTAATGGTAGCCTTAGGATTTGTTTAGACTCCCGTGTCCACAATGAGAGTTAATCCTAGTATACGATCACCCTCCTCCCTTAAAATATATCATCAGGCGATTTCATGGGAAGAGATTTTACAGCTGTCTCGATGGAACTTATACTACCACGTTAACTTAGATCCAGAAAGAAAACGTTTTACTGGCTTTATGTTTGGGAACATGACCTATGTCTTTAATCTCCTCTAATCCTAAGAAATATACTGAACAAGAGGAAAGACTGAATACTAAAGAAGATCCTTCAAATTGTTTTTATCCACCGAGCGAGGAACATGTATCAAGAAATACCTATGGGCTGGAACTTAAATTTATTAAATAAATATTTGCAAAGGAACGGCTCGAACGTGTGTGTGTGGAGTGTACAAGGTAACGGTACGGAACGGAGATGCGAGCAGCGAACAAGATACGTCACCGGCTGCAAGCATGCAGATTACGTAACTATCACCTGAACTTCACCTGGCATTCTAGAATATTCCGAAAAGATTTTAAAAACTTCTCAACCATTTGAGATATTGAAAGGTGATATATATTATCGTGTAGCCCATTATCTGAATGTCAAAATGGTATCAATTCATTGAAATCGATCCAGAGATTTTCGAGTTATTTAGTTACAAAGAAAATACATTTTTCACGAGAAGAAACAGCTTACCTCGACAGTTCGTATGAAAGGACAGAGTCCAGCAAGGCATATTCAGTTACAACTTGAAATTTACAGCTGACAGATCGTCATGCTGAAATCCGCGTACGAGTCTACAAGAATCGAACACGTTAATATTGTAGTGTGTTATCTTTGATACAATCTTCGTCGTACTTCTTAAAACTGCATAGTAGTTTGGAACTTAGAACATTTCCAATGCTTCGAGACGAACTTAAACAATTTACAGTGCCAGTTCAAAACTAATAATTTTCTGCGATTCACAAACTTAGTAATTTTGTGCTAGAAATTATACAACATCACTTAATTTATTCTTGTGCTAATACTCAAACGTCATTTATTTCGAACTGTCATAGCGAATAACTGAGTGAACATTAAGGCTATTTTACAACAATTTAGTTGAACACCAAGTTTATTTAGTGTAAATTATCCATGATATCTCTTTAATTCTGTACCGGGCGGTACACCTCTACACCGTTTATTTAAAAGTTGCGCCAGTTGAAACTCCTCTTCTGGAGGAAGGTTGAACTTTATCTACTCTATTAATTCTCTACTTTCTCAGAAGATGTCACCACGTGGAAAATTTTGAGTTTTTGAACTGTGTCACTTTGATGTGTTTTTGTTTCGCTTGAAGTAAGAAGTGTGAACTTTCTCTTCTAGAGGACACTACTGAAGATCAACAATAGTGCACCCTAGTGCGGAGTCAAAGAACTATTTTGTTGGAGAAATTTTTATTTCAAAAGTTTGTGTTTTGTTAAATTTCTTTCTGTTATTGTTTAAGTTGGCTGTATACCCCTCTTTTTCCCCTTGTTTTAGATTTATCCAATCCCGAATTTCTTTTAGTAATTTCTGACCAATCTAGTGTATCTTCCCCCAACTTGTATCTGTTGCGGGGTCCTATCCAATAAAAACATTGTGGGCGGGTGTTTTCATTCCCCTAACGCCTAGAAACTTCCGCGAGAGTATATAAACTGCTGATTTTAGGGTCTCCGGGCCACTTCTATTCCATCTTTCAGTGTATTAAGTACATAGCAGGAGGCGGGAAGTGCCTCTTTCTTCGGCAGCGGTCAACAAGAAGGTAATGGCCGATTAATAAATTCTTTCTTTTCTTGCTCAGCAGTTTAACTTTCGGGGCGGGTTCTAAGCGTTCAACCATGTAACCTTTTCCTAAAATGTAAAAACAACTGGTATCTATTCTATTTTAAAACGACATATCGGGATAGAGAGTGCTTAACCCTCTCGAGCTCCCACTCATAATGTTTTGAGGTGAACTTATTGTTTCTCAACCTATTCTTCGATAACGTAAAACAAATTGTTCTTTTCTAAGTCACCTCTGTAGTATGGGATTAGCCCTTGCATCAGTGGCCTAAGAGCCAAAGTAGGTCTTAAAATCATAGTGTATTAGGAGTGCAAGTTCGCCTCCTCTCAAATTGTTTTAGAGGTCATTTAATTAACCTGCTTTTCATTTAATAAACCTCAGTAGATTGGGTATTTTACCCCTGTGTTTATGTCCGTTGAGGACAACTTGAAGGTGGAGTTTGGTGTGGCCTGGGAGAGGCTTAAATTAAAGAGCGTGTGGCTCTTTTGGAAACGGAGTGTTGTATGCCTCGAGAAGGCTTTACTGTGTAATTTGGAGCAAGTGCTCCAGGGTTTGATTGGGGTCTTCTGCCCCGTTGTTAAAATTTGTATATCGGAAAGTTGGGCTAGTTGCTCAAGAATTGTGAACTCAGGGCTCGAAGCCCAAACTCTGTAACCCCTGTAATTGTACATTTCAAATTGTGTTTCGGCTACTAAGTACCTGTTCTTTGTTATTACTTAATATTGAAAAGAAAATATAACCTCGTTAAATTTTACATTACCTTTGATTCCGTAGTTTGAAACCCATTCACGCCCGCACCTTCTTACACCTCTACCTACCGCTAAAACACGGTAACAAGTGGTAGCAGAGCGTGGTTGAATGGGTCTCAATTTAGCCCCTTTTGACGGCTAAATATTGTTTGTTCCGAACTCTAACTATTTTCCCAGTTGCTGGAATTTTTTGAGTTTTTCAAAATTTGTCTGTCATCATGCCCGGCCCTCGCGATGTTCTCCTTCTTAACTATTTGCGCAAGGAGGAGTTGATCTATGAATTAACTATTAGAAATGTACAATCTGGGGGCACGGTTGCAGTAGACACTAACAAGCTTAGAGAGTCCCTTGATTTGCCCATTTCCATCCCCAATTTGGGAGAGAAAGAAATTGACGACTCTCTTTCCACGATCACGGAGAATATTACTGGGCTAGCTTCTGTAGTTAGTTTTCTTGATGAAAATGATCCGTCTCCAAATCAAATTAAGCGTGTGCAAGGCAGGCTATATCATTTTTCGAATAGGGTTAACGATCTGTTGTCTCTAAAACTGAATGACGTTCAGAGGAAGGAAGCTAGTACGCTCCTGGAAAATATTTCCGAGTTATCTAGTAAGGTCACTCAATTGTTAACTGGGGAAGTTCCTCCCAAATCTGATCAACCCACCATAGTGAATCCAGGTAGTGAGGAAGCGCCTCCCAAGGGAGAAGTTAATAGGATAACCGTTGCTGCTCAAACTATCCCTGCCCCATTGGACAACGAATCTGAACGTCGTGCATCATTGAGTAACATCCGTTCTGAATTGACTTCCTTGCCATTGAAACCTTTACCTACTATGTCACCCGGATTTAGTAGCTTGCCTCATCCATTGGCAATGTTGCTCAGAGGTATATCCAAGTTTTCTGTTAATACCACCAGTGACGTAATTTCATTTTTAAGATTTCTAGTGGAATTTCAGGATCATGCCCTTGTTTTTTCTCTGTCTCCATGTCAAATCTTGCAAATTATCTATCCGTATGCTATTGGTATTCTCTCCGACAAAATAGTAAGAGCCATAGCTGAACAGTCATCCATCGAAGATTTTCATGCACATCTACTTGCTAATTTTATTCCTGCCCGCGCAAGGTCATCTCTGATTCAGAAATACTATTATCGAGTACAGAGGTTGGATGAAAACTTGGCTGATTTCATACATGACATTAAGTTTTATACCAGGGTGTTTGGTCTTCACTTCCCTGAGGATCAAATTGTACAAGCTATTGTGGAAGGCATTTCACCATCTTATAGGTCATACTTGTGTTTCGCGGCGTGCCCGCAAACTTTCTCTGAACTTGAAGCGTTGGCCGTCTCAGCGGAAGGAGTTAGATACGCCGATTCTTTGCGTGTAGCGAAAGAACCCCCGCCTTCCTTTAGTAACACTCGGCCTCCACCTCGCCGACCAGTCACACCCCGTAAATGTTATGCTTGCGGGTCGCCTGACCATCTTCGCAATAAATGTCCATTGGTCAAAAGTAGTAGGGCAAATAATGGAGCTGGTTCAGCACAAGGCTGTTTTAAATGTGGGGCCTTCTCACATATTGCCAAGAATTGTCCCAACTCAAATAGCACCCCCTCCTGCTCAACTTCTGGTGCAAATTCCACCTATGCCAATAATAAAAAGTGACTAGTGGCCTCAGCTGAGTCGACTAATCCATCTTCCCGAGACTCAGCCCCTAGTAAACAGATTGTAAATGCAGAGAACGATCAGCCTTCAAGTTCATCTTTTGAATGCCCTAAAGAATGTCTTAGGATTGCGGCGGATACCCCCGCACCTGTTCCTTTTCTTAAGATTGAGGTAAATAACGAGCCTATAACAGCTCTCTGAGATTCAGGTAGTGTTTGTTCGATTATTGCGGCTGAATGGTATTCAAAATTGAAATCGGTTTGTAAACTTCCTGACTATGTCTCTTCTCCTGTTCAATACGTTTCGGCTAATTCATCTCCATTAGAAATTCTAGGTTCTTTACATGTCAAAATTCGTATTTTTAAATTTACATGGAAAATTAAATTGTTTGTGGCTAAGCACTTATCTTGCCCCATTATATTGGGAGCCGACTTCATTTCTCACTCTGGTCTTGTGCTCGATCTTCAGAGTAAGTCGTGCACATTCAAATTTGCTTCCAATTTTAAAATCCCCTTGTTAAAATGTAATTCTGCATCATGTTCATCTATTTCGCCTACCCAGGATGAGATGTTGTTAGACCTTAGACATCTACCTGAGGAGCAGGCTGATAGTATTCGCAAACTGTGTCAGTCGTTTCCCGAGGTGTTCTCTGATACTCTTGGTGTTACTGACCTTATTGAATACAAAATTGAGGTTACGGATTCGATTCCTGTCCGTTTTCCACCGTATAGGCTATCTCCGCCTAAAATGAAGGCTCTGAAGGAAATCATCGATCAGATGTTGAAGGACGGTATTATTAGGCCCTCTAAGTCAGCGTATTCTTCGCCTATTTTTCTAGTACCGAAACCCCAAGGAGGCTTCAGGCCTGTCATTGATTACAGGGCTCTCAATCGGAAGGTGGTGTTACAATCTGTGCCCCTTCCCGACCTTCATTCTTGTTTTTCATGGTTTCGTAAGGCCAAGTTCTTCACCATCTTGGACTTAAATCAGGCCTATAATCAAATTCCCCTTGCCGAAGAGTCTAAACACCTTACAGCGTTTGCCACGGACTGGAATTTATACGAATACAACCGCGCGCCTTTCGGGCTCCCCACGGGAGCAGCTGTGCTCACTAGGCTACTAGATAGGGTCTTCTCCGACATCAAATTCGAGTACTTATATCACTATTTAGATGATGTCGTCGTATTTTCAGAGACTTTTGAAGAACATCTAGATCATTTGCGAGAAGTTCCCGATCGCCTTCGTAAGGCTGGGTTAACTGTTAAGTTGTCCAAGGTTGCCTTCGCTAAGCCCTCTATGTCTTTCCTAGGGCATATTGTGTCACCCGATGGTGTAGCAGTTGATCATTCTAGAACACAGGCCATCCGTGATTTTAAACCTCCCAAGGACATTAAAGGTATCGCCAGGTTCATTGGTATGGTGAATTTCTTCAGAAAGTTCATTCCTAACTTTGCTAATAGAGCGGCGCCCTTAAACCTTCTTCGTAGGAAAGGCATCAAATTCGAGTGGGGACCTTCTCAACAAGCCGCTTTTGAAGACCTTAAATTAGCTCTTTGTAATGCCCCTGTACTTGCTATGCCTGATTTCTCGAAGAAATTCATCGTCCAAACCGACGCGTCGTCGTCAGCAGTAGCTGCAGTCCTTCATCAAGAGACTGAACTAGGGAGGCGCCCCATCGCCTATGCGTCTAGGACATTGTCGGCTCAAGAATCCAAGTATTCCATCTATGAGCTCGAAGGTTTGGCAGTCTTATTTGCCTTAGAAAAGTTCCGTCTCTATCTGGAACACGTTAAATTCGACCTGGAGACAGATAATCAAGCCTTAAGCTGGGTCTTAGGTAGGCCGCGTCGTACTGGTCGTATAGCCCGCTGGGCTATTCGTATTTCCGCCTTCCAGTTTGATGTTAGACATATCAGAGGTACCGAAAATGTTGCTGATGGACTCAGCCGTATGTTTCATAACGACGTAGAGACCCACGAACCGGTCGACAGTTCATCACCTTCCGAGTCCATACTATCTGGTGTTAATGCCATCTTAACAGATGCTCCCATGCTTTTTAGGGATATTGAGAAATACCAACGTGAAGATCCGACGCTGGCTCCGATAATGGAAACCCTTTCTTCTGGGGAACATGTTGTCCCTTATGTTCTGAGGAATGGTGTTCTATGTTGCCCTTCGAGGCATGATAAGATGATGAAAGTTGTTGTTCCAGCAGTTCATGTACCTATGATCTTCAAGTATTATCATGAGACCCCATTGGGGGGGCATCTGGGTATTTTTAAAACTCGTGAAAAGATTCGTGACATGTTCATATGGAAAGGTATGGACGGTGAAATTCGGGAACTTGTAAAAGCTTGTAAATCTTGTTTGATCAGTAAACCCACCATGTCCACTAAAGTAGGCCTTTTGTCTTCGCATCAAGCGTCGCGCCCCATGGAACGTCTGTATATCGATTATGTAGGACCCTTCCCCCAGTCAAAGGGTAATGCTAACAAATTCATCTTTGTATGTGTAGATGGTTTTACCAGATTTTCTTGGTTATTTCCGACTAAGCTGGCTACCGCTCAGTCCACCATTACCTGTCTAAATTCTATTTTTGCTTCTTTTGGTCCGTGCCAATATATTGTATCTGATAATGCTAAGGCGTTCACATCAAATCTTTTTCGTAAAATCTGTTTTGACTTGTCCATCTCTCATGTAACCACTTCTGCTTATTACCCTCAACCATCTCTGGCTGAACGGGTTAATCGTAATCTCAGGTCCGCACTTATCGCCTATCATCATGAAGATCCTTCTAGGTGGGACACGTCCCTGCATTGGTTAGCGTTTGCTTTGAATTCGGCGGTTCATGAATCTCATAAGTTCACTCCAGCTTCTTTGATGTTCAAGTTTGTTCCCAACACGCCGCTCTCTAACCTCTGGTCTCTGAGTGACATTCTACCCGAGACAATAGATCCGGACAATATTAAAGATCTTTGGAAGAAGGCTAAAGCCAATCTTAAAGTGTCTCATGAAAAGGTTAGGGAAAGGTATGATCGTGGACGGAGACCCACCCCTTTGAAGGTAGGTGACCAGGTTATGGTCAAAAATTTTGTTCCCGCGGGCAAGCTTGCCCCCAGATTTCATGGGCCATGCATCATTCTCGATTTTCTCACACCGGTTACATTGTTACTAAGCAATCCAGCTACCGAGAGGATATTTAGGGTTCACCTGTCCCAGGTGAAACCGGTGTAAATTTAGTTTCAACTTGCTTCATATAATTTGAAAGGATATGAAGGTTATATTTTTTTTTTGAGTTCAACTCTTAAGGCATTCTGCTCCTTCTATTTTATTTTATATGCAAGCATTTCTTGTAAACCTCCCCCGATCGTTAAACTGCCATCCTGTCCTTGTCACGGCCATTACCACGCTCCCGTGTCCTGCTCCACCACACTCAGTGGCTGGCTTAGATGAAATGCCATGGATATCTGCACGCCGCTGGCCCCTCAATCTCTTTACATGCCTGTGCCCTTAAAAGAAACATGATGGTCCAACACAATTCTGCCGCCTAGCTTAATGTTTCAGTGCCCCCGCAGCCGCGCGGCGCCGTGCAGCAACTGGAGCCAAGGTCGGGCCCCCTCGGCCCCAGCGAGGACGACATGTGCACGGCGAGCCGGAGCTCTCCTCCCGGCTAAGGCTGATGTGCGGCGCACGACCTGCTACTTGCCCGCAGCCTGTATATGTTCACCGCGAGCGCGGCGTGCTTCAACACCTCTGCTCCCCTCATAGTGCGGGCGAGCGGTATCTCTGGGTACTTGAGGGGTCCGAGCGGCCTCCTTTGGACGCAAGCTGTAACGGCCGGTCTGGCCATCCAACTTAGCCTACATCAACTACATAGACATTCCTGTTCAACCTTAATACCGTCACTTGGGAATTCAACAGCTATATTTGGTGGACCGTGCAAAAAAATTTTCTTCACTTCTAAGTATTAAAAGTTTATCTTCAGAAATTCAAATTCTACAAACTTAAAGACTTTCATTCACCTGCAACAACATAACATTTTGAAACTGAATTAAGAAATCTTGTAAATGCTTCTGCTATCTATCAACATAATTACTTGGACTTTGTTTCAAACTGATTTCATGTGTCACCCCTGGAGGAACTTTTGGGGGGGGAGGTCTGTACCGGGCGGTACACCTCTACACCGTTTATTTAAAAGTTGCGCCAGTTGAAACTCCTCTTCTGGAGGAAGGTTGAACTTTATCTACTCTATTAATTCTCTACTTTCTCAGAAGATGTCACCACGTGGAAAATTTTGAGTTTTTGAACTGTGTCACTTTGATGTGTTTTTGTTTCGCTTGAAGTAAGAAGTGTGAACTTTCTCTTCTAGAGGACACTACTGAAGATCAACAATAGTGCACCCTAGTGCGGAGTCAAAGAACTATTTTGTTGGAGAAATTTTTATTTCAAAAGTTTGTGTTTTGTTAAATTTCTTTCTGTTATTGTTTAAGTTGGCTGTATACCCCTCTTTTTCCCCTTGTTTTAGATTTATCCAATCCCGAATTTCTTTTAGTAATTTCTGACCAATCTAGTGTATCTTCCCCCAACTTGTATCTGTTGCGGGGTCCTATCCAATAAAAACATTGTGGGCGGGTGTTTTCATTCCCCTAACGCCTAGAAACTTCCGCGAGAGTATATAAACTGCTGATTTTAGGGTCTCCGGGCCACTTCTGTTCCATCTTTCAGTGTATTAAGTACATAGCAGGAGGCGGGAAGCGCCTCTTTCTTCGGCAGCGGTCAACAAGAAGGTAATGGCCGATTAATAAATTCTTTCTTTTCTTGCTCAGCAGTTTAACTTTCGGGGCGGGTTCTAAGCGTTCAACCATGTAACCTTTTCCTAAAATGTAAAAACAACTGGTATCTATTCTATTTTAAAACGACATATCGGGATAGAGAGTGCTTAACCCTCTCGAGCTCCCACTCATAATGTTTTGAGGTGAACTTATTGTTTCTCAACCTATTCTTCGATAACGTAAAACAAATTGTTCTTTTCTAAGTCACCTCTGTAGTATGGGATTAGCCCTTGCATCAGTGGCCTAAGAGCCAAAGTAGGTCTTAAAATCATAGTGTATTAGGAGTGCAAGTTCGCCTCCTCTCAAATTGTTTTAGAGGTCATTTAATTAACCTGCTTTTCATTTAATAAACCTCAGTAGATTGGGTATTTTACCCCTGTGTTTATGTCCGTTGAGGACAACTTGAAGGTGGAGTTTGGTGTGGCCTGGGAGAGGCTTAAATTAAAGAGCGTGTGGCTCTTTTGGAAACGGAGTGTTGTATGCCTCGAGAAGGCTTTACTGTGTAATTTGGAGCAAGTGCTCCAGGGTTTGATTGGGGTCTTCTGCCCCGTTGTTAAAATTTGTATATCGGAAAGTTGGGCTAGTTGCTCAAGAATTGTGAACTCAGGGCTCGAAGCCCAAACTCTGTAACCCCTGTAATTGTACATTTCAAATTGTGTTTCGGCTACTAAGTACCTGTTCTTTGTTATTACTTAATATTGAAAAGAAAATATAACCTCGTTAAATTTTACATTACCTTTGATTCCGTAGTTTGAAACCCATTCACGCCCGCACCTTCTTACACCTCTACCTACCGCTAAAACACGGTAACAAATTCCTATGCGAAGAATATTGCAGAAAGTTTGAATTAAACCAGACTTGTGTCGCGAGTGAACAATATTTTACAATTCGTAGCATGATAGTCATTTGAATGTGTATTCAAATAGAATCCAAACATTCGTCATACATCGAACAAATCTTTGAATTACGTGTGTAAACAATATGAACTGTGTAGGATAAACTGTGCTTCTAATTAGTCAAGTAATAATAATTATTACTTTTTGCTAGAGACGTAATAGTTTGCCCTTAGTAAAAACGTGCCAATTCAACATCGTGGTAGTTAACGCGGTACATCGCTGGAGATGGTACGTGATACTATGGTGGACATCACGACATCGGTTGCAGAGGAGTTCCAAATGCTGTTCACTGAACCTCACTTTCCAGTTGCAGTTTCAAGACTAATCAAGTGCCTTTACCAACAATCTTTCAACATAATAAACTTTTTCTCAAAGATTTAACTTTAAGACAGTGATTTCTTCATCTTGACGAACTATCATTACTAAGTAGAAGTCACGTAACTCACAAAATATTTCCATGTGTTTAACAATACTTATAAAATAAGGCACAACGCTAGGCTTTGCGAGAAATTTAATTTCACATTATTTCACATATTCCAGTGTTACTTTTATAAGGAGACTGTAGGAATTTTGAAGAGATAATATTTTTAAAGCGACCATAGATTTATTCATCATCAAAGTGAAGTGATATTTATTTTCATACAATATTTTACGTTATTTTCTCAAGATGAACTATATGAACTTGAAAGGATTTATTAATTCTGAATTTCATTAATTACGAACATTCACTGAACATTTATGATATTGCTGGAATCAGGAAATATTATATTCAACAGAAGATCTTTAAATTTTATTTTCTATTTTCAAATTCAAATTAATAGAGGAAGTATTAATTCTATTTACCAGTTGAATAAACTTAAAAATTTAGAAGTACCTGCTCTTAAAAACTGTTCACTCATTAATTGAGTCTCATGCGCTTTTCCCTACAACTTTCCCTGGTACAACGCAGACAAAAGAATTGAAGATTTGTTACCTAGTAAGGACTTTGATAAAGTTTTCCACAGTCTGCTGGGATCTATAGGTAAGGTAAGGGTTGTTCTGGCCGAAGGCAGGTCCGAACCTCCGCAGAGGTGTTCCTGAGCCGGAGTTTACGTGCGGTAGGGTGGCCAGTTCCTTTCCGCTCCTCCACTCCCTTACCCCACCAACAGCGCGTGGCAACCCATCCAACTCCTGACCACGCCCAATGTTGCTTAACTTCGAAGATCTCACGGGATCCGGTGTTTCAACACGGCTACGGCCGTTGGCTGGGATCTATAAATGATTGTTTTTATTAAAAGAAGGGTGTAGATAACAAAATTAAAGATTTCTTACATAAAAAGGAATTTGATGACGAATCCTAAAACTATCACATTCTACAAAAATATAAATGACAGGACCTAATGTTTATGAAAAGACAGTTGTAGATAATAAAATAAAAGATTTGTTACCTAAAAAGTAATTTGATGATGAATCCAAAAAGCTGTCGGATTCAATAAAAACTATAGGTGATAATTTTTATAAAAAGACTGATGTACATAATAAAATGAAGGATTTGTTACCTAAAGAACAAATTTGTAAAAAAAATTAGTGGGGACAGATCAGGACCTACTAAATATTAGAGAAAAATAAGTGAACATCATAAACTCATGAGTAAATAATTTTCAAAGCAAAAATGTATACTTATGATATCGATGATCTTTGGCAAGCCGATTTAGTAGAAATGGATTCTGGAAAATTAAAAGGTATACCTACAATTAATAAAGGATATAAATATTTATTAACAGTTATAGATGATTTTCAAAACATTCTTGGGATGTTCCTGTTTAAGATAAAAGTGGTAAAAATATTGTTGAAGCTTTTAAAACTATTTTTAAAGATATAATTCCAAAAATCTGCAAACTGATAAAGGTAAAGGATTTTTAATAAAGAATTTTCTGAATTAATGAAAAGATAAAATATTAATCATTACTGAACTTATTCAGAATTAAAGGCTTCTGTTGTAGAAAGATTTAACATTAAAGGAGAAGATGTGGAAGCAGTATGATATTCAAAGTAATTATAAATGGGTTGATATCTTATCTAAATTAGTAGACAGTTATAATAATACAAAACATATTAAAATAAAAATGAAACCAAAAGAAGTGAATCATAATAACAAGAAGCAACTATTAGAAAATATTTTTAATAAAGATGTAGCTTTAAAAATAGCCAAAATATAAAATCGCTGATAAAGTTCGAATTAGTAAAATGAAGGAAATATTTGAAAAAGTTTGTATAGCAAATGGGTCAACGGAATTGTTTGAAATAAAGGAAGTTTTACTAACTAATCCAATTACATATAAACTAAAAGATTAAAATAACGAAGCTATTGAAGGAAAATGTTATGAATTAAAGTTACAGAAAATCAAATATCCGGATATATATATTTTGAAAAAGTTTTAAGAAAGTTTATGTTAAATTGTTAGGATTTGATAATTCCCATACTAGTTGGGTAAGAAAATAAGGTAATTATTTAATACTCTATTTTAATATTCTTTATTTCTCTTATAAGAATATCTTGGTTTAAACTTGTTTCAAAATGACTTCCGTGAGAAATTATTGGTATTTTTCTTCCATTAAATGATATAGATTTATCGAGTTTGAACTTCTGATTCTTAAATTTATTTCCATTTCTGGATAATCTTCTTGTAATTCATACAATCTAGAACTTACAGAATTATTTTAAGTTTTTATAACATACAGTAATATGGATATTCCCACATATGATTTTGCTTAACTAAAATAAACTCGCCATGTTTATTTCGATTATTGATTGGTGGAGACGCGTGATTTTCAGTAATTCCATTTTTCTCTTGAATTATATCCCATTGTAAGTGGATATGACGGAGGGCAACATCTCTGAATCTGTCTAAACTCTGAAATGTGATATCTTTACTTTCTAGTTGATCTTCTGAGTATTTCAATCGTTTATCCTGCATTTCTACTTTTTTTTAGTTTATAACCACCATTTTCTCTAAATGACGGTAAAACTCCATCACAGTTAATTTCATTTTTGATTTCATAATTAATGAATATCATCCTGATTCAGTAGTAAAAATAGTATCAGGACGCAAGGAGAACGAATCGTTCCTCTTTAAATTACCATAAGTTATTTGATGTTTTTTCTACCGTAACCTATTATAGACATTGTTGTATTCGCAAATTCTAAAATATGTGCTATATCTTCAGCTTTGAATCATGGTTTACTATTCTTCCATAATTAAAAAAACACCACTGCGAACCACGTGACCTTGCCACGGTGGGGAGGCTTGGGTGTCATAATGAAGCAGATAGTCGAGCCGCAGGTGCAACCATATCGGATGAGTATCTGTTGAGAGACCAGCCTAAAGAATGGTTCATCGAAAGGGGGCAGCCTTTCGGAAGTTGCAAGGGTGACAGTCTAGATGATTGACTCATATGGCCTTGTAATAATACTCAACATGGCTTAGCTGTGTTGATATTGCTACACGGCTGAAAGCAACGGGAAACTACAGCCATGACTAACTCCCGAGGACATGCATCTCTCTCTCTATGAATGATGTACTGATGATGGTTTCCTCGAGGGTAAAATATTCCCTATGTAAACTAGTCCCCATTCGTATTTCCGGGTGGGGACTACACGAGAGAGGGAATCATCAGGAAGATGGATGCTGACATTCTGCGAGTCGGAGCGTGGAATGTTAGAAGTTTGAAAGGTTGTGGTAGGTTAGAGAATCTGAGAAGGGAAATGGATAGACACACGTTAGATATAGTTGGTATAAGAGAAGTACGTTGGCGGGAATAATAGGATTTTTGGACAGGCGACTACCGAATTATCAACACAAAATCAAACATGGAAAATATAGGAGTTGGTTTAATAATGAATAAGAAAATAGGGCAGCGGGCAATCTTCTACGACCAGCATAGTGAAATAATTATTGTCGTCAAGATAGACACCAAACCTATGCCCACCACAATAGTGCAGGTCTATATGCCTACTAGTTCAGCGGATGATGAGGAAATCGAAAGAATATATGAAGAGATAGAATATTTATTACAATATGTAAAAGGTGACGAGAATCTAATTGTGATGGGAGACTGGAATGCAGTGATAGGCCAAGGAGGAGAAGGTAACACAGTAGGAGAACTCGGAATGGGACAAAGGAACGAAAGAGGAAGTTGGCTGGTTGAATTCTGCATTGATCATAATTTAGTCCTTGCCAATACTTGGTTCAAACACCACAAACGACAGCTGTATACATGGACGAGACCTGGAGACTCTGGAAGTTATCAAATAGACTTCATAATGATTAGGCAGAGATTCAGAAACCAGGTATTAGATTGCAAAATTTCCCAGGAGCAGACGTGGACTCTGACCACAACTTGTTGGTCAAGAAATGCCAACTGAAGTTGAAGAAAATGAAGAAAGGAAAGAATGCAAAAATATGGGATCTAGACAAGTTGAAAGAAAAGAGCGTTAGGGATTGTTTCAAGGAATATGTTGCACAAGGGCTAAATGAAAATGCTGAAGGAAACACAATAGAGGAAGAGTGGATAGTCATGCAGTAGTATAATTGGATGGTTCTGCGGCCTCTTCCTCCTCGCGCGGCGCGGGAAATTTGAATTCTGGCGGGAAATTTGAATTTTGGCGGGAGATTTGAATTTGTAAACAAAGCCACGTGCTTTTTGACAGCTGTCATCGACAACAACGCATCGCTAACCTCACTGCTGCCATCTTGACGGGCCTAAACCTCACTAGTGCCAACTTAACCTAACTAGCATGAGGTAAACAAAGCCACGTGTTTTTTGACAGCCACGTGCTTTTTGACAGACAACAACGCATCGCTAACCTCAGTACTGCCATCTTGACGGGCCTAAACCTCAGTAGTGCCAACTTAACCTAACTAGCATGAAGTAAAAAAAGCCACCTGTTTTTTGACAGCCACATGCTTTTTGACAGATTTGTAAACAAAGCCACGTGCTTTTTGACAGCTGTCATCGACAACAACGCATCGCTAACCTCAGTACTGCCATCTTGACGGGCCTAAACCTCAGTGGTACCAACTTAACCTAACTAGCATGAGGTAAACAAAGCCACGTGTTTTTTTTGACAGCCACGTGCTTTTTGACAGACAACAACGCATCGCTAACCTCAGTACTGCCATCTTGACAGGCCTAAACCTTAGAGGTACCAACTTAACCTCACTAGCGCATGGTAAACAAAGCCACGTGCTTTTGACGGCCACGTGCTTTTTTGACAGCTGACATCCGCCATCTTTAAACACTGTGCTGCCCTCTTTCGTCACCTGTCATCGGCAGTGCTGCCGGGTCTAAACCTTAGTGCTACCAAATTAACCTCACTAGCGTGAGATAAACAAATCCACGTGCAGCTGTCATCCGCCATCTTTAATCACAGTGCTGCTCTCTTTAGCTACTTACCTTTGAAATGTGGTGGCGGATAATTTGAAGAATGCTTTTTGACAGCAGCCATCTTTGAGCACCGTGCTGCCCTATTTAGCTACTTACCTTTGAAATGTGGTGGCGGTAAATTCCACGTGCTTTACAAACCCATGCGATTTTCTGACAGCTGTCATCCGCCATCTTTAATCACAGTGCTGCCCGGTGGCGGCAAATTCCACGTGCTCTTGTTTGGAAACAAATCAACATGCTTTTTTGACAGCAGCATTCTTTAATCACCGTGCTGCCCTCTTTAGCTACTTACCTTTGAAATGTGGTGGCGGTAAATTCCACGTGCTTTACAAACCTATATGCTTTTCTGACAGCTGTCATCCGCCATCTTTAATCCAGAGAGAACAGTGCTGCCCGGTGGCAGGAAATTCCACGTGCTCTTGTTTGGAAACAAACTCACGTGCTTTTTTCTGACAGCTGTCATCCGCCATCTTGCATCACAAACCTCAGTGCTGCACTCTTTAGCTAGATGCCTTTGAAATGTGGTGGTGGCAATTTGAAAAATTTTATGTGCTCTTGTTTGGAAACAAAGCCACGTGCTTTTTTGACAGCTGACATCTGCCATCTTTAATCAATAGAGCACTGTGCTGCTATCATGCGGGCAATTTCGTCAGCTGTCATCCGCCATCTTTAATCTACAGTGCACCGTGCTGCCCTCTTTATGACATGTAGTAGCGGGCAATTTGAAAAGTTCTGTTAGCTATCATCCGTCATCTTTAATCAAGAGAGCACCGTGCTGCCATCTTTAGCTAGATACCTTTGAAATGTGGTGGCGGCAATTTGAAAAATTCTATGTGCTCTTGTTTAGTAAACAAAGCCACGTGCTTTTTTGACAGCTGTCGTCCACCATCTTTAATCAATAGAGCACAGTGCTGCGGGCAATTTCGTCAGCTGTCATCCGCCATCTTTAATCTACAGTGCACCGTGCTGCCCTCTTTATGACATGTAGTAGCGGGCAAATTGAAAAGTTCTGTTAGCTATCATCCGCCATCTTTAATCAAGAGAGCACCGTGCTGCCATCTTTAGCTAGATACCTTTGAAATGTGGTGGCGGCAAATTGAAAAATTCCACGTGCTCTTGTTTAGTAAACAAACTCACGCGCTTTTTGTCAGCTGTCATCCGCCATCTTACATCGCAAACCTCAGTGCTACACTCTCTAGGTACATACCTTTGAAATATGGTGGCGGATAATTTAAAAAGAAAAATTCTACAGCAGCCATCTCTCGTCGCTAATTGCACAAGATGGTGGCTATACATGACTCTTTAAAGGTGCTCATGCAAGATGGCTGCTATACATAGACGCCCTTGGGATGCTTACGCAAGATGACTGTTGCTCTTATGAGGCGGCTTAAGGATCCTTGGCTAGAGACGCCCTAAGGATGCTTGCGCAAGATGGCATGTGATCAGAACATTGATTGATGTGTTCAGAACACAAAATAAGTAGAAACGAACACTGTACTCGATACAACATGTGATTAAAACATTGTCTGGTGTGTTCAGAACCCTACATAAGTAGAATCGAACGCTGTACAACATGTTAGGGGATACCTTTGTTTAGATTGAAACATAACAAGACTAGAATTGAACACTGCACTCGATGTCGTTACATGTGATCAGAACAATGATTGATGTGTTCAGATCACTAAACAAGTAGAACCGAACACTGTACAACATGTTAGGGGATACCTTTGTTTAGATTGAAACATAACAAGACTAGAATTGAGCACAGCACTCGATACAACATGTAATCAGAACATTGATTGATGTGTTCAGATCACTAAACAAGTAGAACCGAACACTGTACAACATGTTAGGGGATACCTTTGTTCTAAGAAGATCAGATTGAAACATAACAAGACTAGAATTGAACACTGCACTCGATACAACATGTAATCAGAACATTGATTGATGTGTTCAGATCACTAAACAAGTAGAACCGAACACTGTACAACGTGTTAGGGGATACCTTTGTTTAGATTGAAACTAACAAGACTAGAATCGAACACTGCACTCGATGTCGTTACATGTGATCCGATACAACATGTTAGGGGATACCTTTGTCCTAAGAACCGAACACTGTACAACATGTTAGGGGATACCTTTGTTCTAAGAAGATCAGATTGAAACATAACAAGACTAGAATTGAACACTGCACTCGATACAACATGTAATCAGAACATTGATTGATGTGTTCAGATCACTAAACAAGTAGAACCGAACACTGTACAACATGTTAGGGGATACCTTTGTTCTAAGAAAATTAGATTGAAACATAGCAAGCCTAGAATCGAACACTGTAAGAACATTGTTTGATGTGTTCAGTACAACTTCAATGATTTACCTAGTGTAAAACACACACTGTGCACATATCGCATAGCTAACACTTCAAATGATTTGCTTAGTACGAAAATAAAATAAAAAATCTATACCGCGTAGCTAACTCGTTCATCGCACTGCTCAGACGCTTAGTAATTGCGAATACACTCATACGAAAATCAAGAAAGCACACTGCGTAGCCAACTCGCTCGGCTCACTCGCTTAGTAATTGCAACACTGATACACACACGGATAAGAATGTTCCGAGATACTACATACTTACATGTTTTTTTAAGGGGGGTGAAAGATCATAAATTATATGTACACATGTTGTCTCCTCCAAGTTGTAAGATGAAATAGACGCAGTACTGCCAGTTTCCGCTCTAGCTGGCGAACGGAAGTAGCATGATATCTCAGCAAAAAAAAAATACGCGTGAGCTTGCAAGTCAGACACAATGATGGATACCGCGATTCAAATCCTGGCAACTTATGCCGTCGGGAAGGGCATCCAGCGAGCATCTAGCTGTAAATCCCCGATTCTCGAGTTGTAAAACATTCTTAATCCCAGTTCTTTGACGTCAGGAAGGGCAACCGGTCGAAAACTATAGTGTATGATGTAAGAGGCTAGATACTGCCAGTTTTGCGTCAGGAACAGCAACTCAACAAATTCTTGCGATTTAAAATCTTAGTCAGGAAGGGCATCCGGCTGCAAAACAATAGTTCACGATACAGCGATTTAAAATCTAAGAAGAGCATCTAGCTGTAAAACCCCCGATTCTCAAGTTGTAAAACAGATTCTTAATCCGAGTTCTTTGACGTCAGGAAGGGCAACCAGTTGAAAACAATAGTGTATGATGTAAGAAGCTAGATACTGCTAGTTTTGCGTCAGGAAGGGCAACTCAACAAATTCTTGCGGTTTAAAAATCTTAGTTTTGCATCAGGAAGGGCATCCGGCTGTAAAACAATAGTTCGTGATACAGTGATTTAAAATCTAAGAAGAGCATCTAGCTGTAAAACCCCCGATTCTCGAGTTGTAAAACAGATTCTTAATCCGAGTTCTTTGACGTCAGGAAGGGCAACCTGTCGAAAACAATAGTGTATGATGTAAGAGGGTAGATACTGCCAGTTTTGCATCAGGAAGGGCAACTCAACAAATTCTTGCGATTTAAAATCTTAGTCAGGAAGGGCATCCGGCTGTAAAACAATAGTTCGTGATACAGCGATTTAAAATCTAAGAAGAGCATCTAGCTGTACAACCCCCGATTCTCGTGTTAGATTCTTAATCCGAGTTCTTTGACGTCAGGAAGGGTAACCGGTCGAAAACAATTATCGAACACGCATCGCGAAGGCAAGAGTGTGCAGCGATATGCATGTTTAGACTTGCAGATTACGAAAGAAACCTAACAAGACTTGAGTCTTAAAACAAATTCTTGCGATTTAAAATCTTAGTCAGGAAAGGCATCCGGCAGTAAAACAATAGTTCGTGATACAGCGATTTAAAATCTAAGAAGAGCATCTAGCTGTAAAACCCCGATTTTCGAGTTGTAAAACAGATTCTTAATCCGAGTTCTTTGACGTCAGGAAGGGCAACCGGTTGAAAACAATTATCGAACACGCATCGCGAAGGCAAGAGTGTGCAGCGATATGCATGTTTAGACTTGCAGATTACGAAAGAAACATAACAAGACTTGAGTCTTAAAACAAATTCTTGCGATTAAAATCTTAGTCAGGAAGGGCATCCGGCAGTAAAACAATAGTTCGTGATACAGCGATTTAAAATCTAAGAAGAGCATCTAGCTGTAAAACCCCCGATTCTCGACAGATTCTTAATCCGAGTTCTTTGACGTCAGGAAGTTTAACCGGTCGAAAACAATTATCGAACACGCATCGCGAAGGCAAGAGTGTGCAGCGATATGCATGTTTAGACTTGCAGATTACGAAAGAAACATAACAAGACTTGAGTCTTAAAACAAATTCTTGCGATTTAAAATCTTAGTCAGGAAGGGCATCGGGCTGTAAAACAATAGTTCGTGATACAGCGATTTAAAATCTAAGAAGAGCATCTAGCTGTAAAACCCCCGATACTCGACAGATTCTTAATCCGAGTTCTTTGACTTCAGGAAGGGCAACCGGTTGAAAACTATAGTGTATGATGTAAGAGGTTAGATACTGCTAGTTTTGCGTCAGGAAGGACAACTCAACAAATTCTTGCGATTTAAAATCTGTAAAATACATTTTTATTCCCAAGAGATTCGAACCCGAGACTACCGGGTGAGAGGCATGCATACTGTAGGCTATGGGTTTGTTCTACAGTCTTTGAAGTTGTATCGACGCAGTCATTCTGAGCGAGTGTGGAATGCATGTGTTAGCTGAAATCGTACACGTATCATCCGGCTTGTGTAACCTTGAACGAAGGCACGGTGTGCTGATAAGCGACTTGTAACTCACGAACGTCTTCTTAGCTGAGTAGCATTCAGCCCATGTAAGCTCTGTACGGAGAGGTTAAAACACAGTACCAATTAAGGTTGTAAAATATTCTGTTCTGTAAAACTGAAATAGTCCTCCTCTGTGGTGTAGTAGTTAGTGTGATTAGCTGCTACACCCGGAGGTCCGAGTTCGATTCTAGCCTACTCCTACCGAAGAAGCCTGCACAAGGCTTATTACCTCCATCCGACAGCTGAATCACCATCAACACTCTTGTATTCAAAATCATTTTCGAAGGAGCCTGCACAAAGTTTAACGCCCCCATCAACAACCCTTACTTAATGCTGGCTTTTTTGCACACCCCGCGTCTTAGATCATACACCATAGTTTTAGGACCGGTTGCCCTTCCTGACTAAGATTTTAAATCGATAACTAGATATCCCGACATAGCCTACTCCTACTGAAGAAGCCAGCACAAGGCTTATTGCCTCCATCCGACAAATGAATCACCCTCAACACTCTTGTACTCAAAAATCATTTTCGAAGGAGTCTGCACAAGGTTTAACGCCCCCTATCAACAACCCTTACTTATTGCTGGCTTTTTTGCACACCCCGCCTCTTAGATCATACACCATAGTTTTATACGACCGGTTGCCCTTCCTGACTAGGATTTTAAATCGATAACTAGATGTCCCAACATAGCCTACTCCTACCGAAGAAGCCTGCACACAGCTTAACGCCTCCATCCAACAAATGAATCACCCTCAAACACTCTTCAATCATTCTCACTACTTCGGAAGATAGTGGGTTCGAACTGGAAGCTGTAAAAAATAGCAAATGCTAGGCGAGGGACCTGCGCGATCGTCATTACATGATCTAGCCGGATGCCCATCCCGACGGCATAAGTTGCCATGATTTGAATCGCGGTATCCATCATTGTGCCTGACTTGCAAGCTCACGATTATTTTTTTTTGCCGAGATATCATGCTACTTCCGTTCGCCAGCTAGAGTGGAAACTCGCAGTACTGCGTCTATTTCATCTTACAACTTGGAGGAGACAACATGTGTACATATAATTTATGATCTTTCACCCCCCTTAAAAAAAAATAAGTATGTAGTATCTCGGAACATTCTTATCCGTGTGTGTATCAGTGTTGCAATTACTAAGCGAGTGAGCCGAGCGAGTTGGCTACGCAGTGTGCTTTCTTGATTTTCGTATGAGTGTATTCGCAATTACTAAGCGTCCGAGCAGTGCGATGAACGAGTTAGCTACGCGGTATAGATTTTTATTTTATTTTCGTACTAAGCAAATCATTTGAAGTGTTACCTATGCGATATGTGCACAGTGTGTGTTTTACACTAGGTAAATCATTGAAGTTGTACTGAACACATCAAACAATGTTCTTACAGTGTTCGATTCTAGGCTTGCTATGTTTCAATCTAATTTTCTTAGAACAAAGGTATCCCCTAACATGTTGTATCGGATCACATGTTAAGGTTAACGACATCGAGCGCAGTGTTCGATTCTAGTCTTATTAGTTTCAATCTAATTTTCTTAGAACAAAGGTATCCCCTAACATGTTTTACAGTGTTCGGTTCTACTTGTTTAGTGATCTGAACACATCAATCAATGTTCTGATTACATGTTGTATCGAGTGCAGTGTTCAATTCTAGTCTTGTTATGTTTCAATCTGATCTTCTTAGAACAAAGGTATCCCCTAACATGTTGTACAGTGTTCGGTTCTTAGGACAAAGGTATCCCCTAACATGTTGTATCGGATCACATGTAACGACATCGAGTGCAGTGTTCGATTCTAGTCTTGTTAGTTTCAATCTAAACAAAGGTATCCCCTAACATGTTGTACAGTGTTCGGTTCTACTTGTTTAGTGATCTGAACACATCAATCAATGTTCTGATTACATGTTGTATAGAGTGCAGTGTTCAATTCTAGTCTTGTTATGTTTCAATCTAAACAAAGGTATCCCCTAACATGTTGTACAGTGTTCGGTTCTACTTGTTTAGTGATCTGAACACATCAATCATTGTTCTGATCACATGTAACGACATCGAGTGCAGTGTTCAATTCTAGTCTTGTTATGTTTCAATCTAAACAAAGGTATCCCCTAACATGTTGTACAGCGTTCGATTCTACTTATGTAGTGTTCTGAACACACCAGACAATGTTTTAATCACATGTTGTATCGAGTACAGTGTTCGATTCTACTTATTTTGTGTTCTGAACACATCAACCATGTTCTGATCACATGCCATCTTGCGCAAGAATCCTTAGGGCGTCTCTAGCCAAGGATCCTTAAGCCGCCTCATAAGAGCAACCACCATCTTGCGCAAGCATCCCTCATAAGGAGCCTTGTATAACCGCCATCTTGCGCAAGCATCCCAAGGGCGTCTATGTGTAGCAGCCATCTTGCATAAGCACCTTTAAAGAGTCATGTATAGCCACCATCTTGTGCAATTAGCGCCGAGAGATGGCTCCTGTAGAATTTTTCTTTTTAAATTATCCGCCACCATATTTCAAAGGTATGTACCTAAAGAGTGTAGCACTGAGGTTTGCGATGTAAGATGGCGGATGACAGCTGACAAAAAAGCGCGTGAGTTTGTTTACTAAACAAGAGCACGTGGAATTTTTCAATTTGCCGCCACCACATTTCAAAGGTATCGAGCTAAAGATGGCAGCACGGTGCTCTCTTGATTAAAGATGACGGATGACAGCTAACAGAACTTTTCAAATTGCCCGCTACTACATGTCATAAAGAGGGCAGCACGGTGAACTGTAGATTAAAGATGGCGGATGACAGCTGACGAAATTGTCCGCATGATAGCAGCACAGTGCTCTATTGATTAAAGATGGTGGATGACAGCTGTCAAAAAAGCACGTGGCTTTGTTTACTAAACAAGAGCACATAGAATTTTTCAAATTGCCGCCACCACATTTCAAAGGTATCTAGCTAAAGATGGCAGCACGGTGCTCTCTTGATTAAAGATGGCGGATGATAGGTAACAGAACTTTTCAAATTGCCCGCTACTACATGTCATAAAGAGGGCAGCACGGTGCACTGTAGATTAAAGATGGCGGATGACAGCTGACGAAATTGCCCGCATGATAGCAGCACAGTGCTCTATTGATTAAAGATGGCAGATGTCAGCTGTCAAAAAAGCACGTGGCTTTGTTTCCAAACAAGAGCACATAAAATTTTTCAAATTGCCACCACCACATTTCAAAGGCATCTAGCTAAAGAGTGCAGCACTGAGGTTTGTGATGCAAGATGGCGGATGACAGCTGTCAGAAAAAAGCACGTGAGTTTGTTTCCAAACAAGAGCACGTGGAATTTCCTGCCACCGGGCAGCACTGTTCTCTCTGGATTAAAGATGGCGGATGACAGCTGTCAGAAAAGCATATAGGTTTGTAAAGCACGTGGAATTTACCGCCACCACATTTCAAAGGTAAGTAGCTAAAGAGGGCAGCACGGTGATTAAAGAATGCTGCTGTCAAGAAAGCATGTTGATTTGTTTCCAAACAAGAGCACGTGGAATTTGCAGCCACCGGGCAGCACTGTGATTAAAGATGGCGGATGACAGCTGTCAGAAAATCGCATGGGTTTGTAAAGCACGTGGAATTTACCGCCACCACATTTCAAAGGTAAGTAGCTAAAGAGGGCAGCACGGTGCTCAAAGATGGCTGCTGTCAAAAAGCATTTTTCAAATTATCCGCCACCACATTTCAAAGGTAAGTAGCTAAAGAGAGCAGCACTGTGATTAAAGATGGCGGATGACAGCTGCGCGTGGATTTGTTTATCTCACGCTAGTGAGGTTAAGTTGGTAGCACTAAGGTTTAGACCCGGCAGCACTGCCGATGACAGGTGACGAAAGAGGGCAACACAGTGTTTAAAGATGGCGGATGACAGCTGTCAAAAAATCACGTGGCCGTCAAAAAGCACGTGGCTTTGTTTACCATGCGCTAGTGAGGTTAAGTTGGTACCTCTAAGGTTTAGGCCTGTCAAGATGGCAATACTGAGGTTAGTGATGCGTTGTTGTCTGTCAAAAAGCACGTGGCTGTCCAAAAAAAGTCGTGGCTTTGTTTACCTCATGCTAGTTAGGTTAAGTTGGTACCACTGAGGTTTAGGCCCGTCAAGATTACAGTACTGAGGTTAGTGATGCGTTTTTGTCGATGACAGTTGTCAAAAAGCACGTGGCTTTGTTTACAAATCTGTCAAAAAGCATGTGGCTGTCAAAAAACAGGTGGCTTTGTTTACCTCATGCTAGTTAGGTTAAGTTGGCACTACTGAGGTTTAGGCCCGTCAAGATGGCAGTACTGAGGTTAGCGATGCGTTGTTGTCTGTCAAAAAGCACGTGGCTGTCAAAAAACACGTGGCTTTGTTTACCTCATGCTAGTTAGGTTAAGTTGGCACTAGTGAGGTTTAGGCCCGTCAAGATGGCAGCAGTGAGGTTAGCGATGCGTTGTTGTCGATGACAGCTGTCAAAAAGCACGTGGCTTTGTTTACAAATTCAAATCTCCCGCCAAAATTCAAATTTCCCTCCAGAATTCAAATTTCCCGCCAGAATTCAAATTTCCCGCACCGCGCGAGGAGGAGGAGGCCGCAGAACCATTCAATTATACTACTTCATGCAAAATGAAGTCAGTAGTGCTGCTGAAGAAATGTTTGGAATGAAGAAAAGATCAACTAAGAATCAGTGGATAACTCAGGAGATAATAGACCAGATTCATGAACGACGAAAATATAAGAATGCTAGAAATGAAGAGGACTGAAAAGAATACAGGCGATTAAAGAATCAAGTGGATAGAAAGTGCAGGTTAGGTAAGGAAAACTGGCTGAAGGAGAAGTGCAAGGATATCGAAGGTTGTGTGGTCCTGGGAAAGGAAGATGCTGCATACAGGAAAGTCACGGAAACCTTCGGAGGTAGGACATCTAGGTGAATGAATATTAAGAGCTCAGATGGATAGCCACTTCTAGGGAAAGAAGACAAAGCAGAAAGTTGGCAGGAACATATCCAACATTTGTATCACGGTAAAGATATAGATAATTTGGTTCTGGAACAAGAAGAGGCTGTTGATGCTGATAAAATGGGAGACCCAATTTTGAGGTCAGAGTTTGACAGAGCTGTGAGTGACCTAAATAGGAACGAGGCTCCTGGAATTGATGACATTCCCTCCGAATTACTGACTGCCTTAGGAGAAACCAGCATGGCAAGTTTATTCCATTTAGTGTGTAAGATATATGAGACAGGAGAAGTCCCATCCGATTTTCGGCAGAATGTTGTTATACCTATTCCCAAGAGAGCCGGTGCTGACAAGTGTGAAAATTTCCGCACCATTAGTTTAGTATCTAATGCCTGCAAAATTTTAACACGTATTATTTACAGAAGAATGCAAAGACAAGTTGAAGCTGAGTTCGGAGAAGATTATTTTTGCTTCAGAAGAAATGTAGGAACACGTGAAGCAATCCTGACTTTACGTCTGATCTCAGAGGATCAAATCAAGAAGGACAAACCCACGTACATGGCATTCGTAGATCTAGAAAAAACATTCGACATTGTTGATTGTTTCTGAAGGTGATTGGGATCAGATACCGAGAACGAAGAATTATCTACAATCTGTATAAAAATCACTCTGCAGTGATAAGAATCCAGGGCTTTGAAAAAGAAGCAGCAATCCAGAATGTAGTGAGGCAAGGCTGCAGTTTGTCCCCCCTCCTTTTCAGTGTTTACATAGAACAGGCAATAAAGGAAATCAAAGAGGACTTTGGAAAGGGAATCACAACCCAAGGAGAGGAAATCAAAACCTTGAGATTTGCCGATGATATTATTATTTAATCTGAGACTGCAAAATATATCGGGAAGCTGGTGAATGGTATGGAAGAAGTCTTGGGTAAAGAGTACAAGATGAAAATAAATAAGTCCAAAACAAATGTAATGGATTTCAGTCGAACGAAGGCAGGTGATGCAGGAAATATTAGATTAGGAAATTAAGTCATAAAGAAAGTAGATGAATATTGTTACTTGGGTAGTAAAATAACTAACGATGGCAGAAGTGATGAGGACATAAAATTCAGACTAGCGAAAGCAAGGAAGTGCTTTCATAAGGAAAGAACTTCGATCACTTCAAACATTGATATAGGAATTAGAAAGATGTTTTTGAAGACTTTCGTGTGGAGCGTGGCATTGTATGGAAGTGAAACATGGACGATAACTAGTTCAGGAAGAAAGAGAATAGAAGCTTTTGAAATGTGGTGTTACAGAAAAAAGCTGAAGGTGAGATGGATAGATCGAATAACGAATGAACAGATACTGTATCGAATCGGTGAGAGGAGATCGATTTGGCTAAATTTGATGAGAAGAAATAGAATGATAGGACACATCTTAAGAGACCCAAGACTTGTTCAGTTGGTTTTTGAAGGAAGTGTAGGTGGTAGAAACGGTAGGGTTAGACCAAGGTATGAATATGACAAACTGATTAGAGCAGATGTAGGATGCAATAGTTACGTAGGAATGAAAATGTTAGCACAGTATAGGGTGGCATGGAGGGCTGCATCAAACCAGTCTATGGACTGATAACTCAAACAACAACAATCATAAACATTTGTTTACTATTGGAAACGAGTTGGTGGTTTTGGATATCGATAACTGCTTCCATTTGTTAGGAACGAACATTTTGAAATCCAGCAATTTTTTTCCATTAAAAAGTTTTAAAAAATCTTAAAATATTTTCTATAAAATTCAATACTCCCATTTTAGGACTATCTAAAACTGATTCAAAATACATCTTTTCTCATTATATGTTAGACCAATCTCACATAACGGTCTCAAAAGTTTATTAATTTATTCATAATAATCCAGTTAATTCTAGATGGTCCAGATCTGGGCCCTCAATTAATTTTAAAAATTTAATATTTATTAAAGATATTTGTTCTATATAAATGGATATTATAAATCATTTGAATAATTGCGTGTCTCAGAACATCATTAATTACAGTAATTAAATATTCGTATGTGTAATTACATATAATAATGTCTATATTATGATTATTATCAATTATCAGTTTTATAGTACTCCAACACATTGGGCAAGAATCATGGGTTTTTAGCCATTCGTCAAAGCATTCCTTATGAAAAACATGATCACGTTTTGTTTTTAGAAACATATGACTCTGTTCGATTAAACATATACAACATTCTAGTTCTGAAGGGGCTTCTGACTATAAAATGTTATAAGGAGGTTTAATCACTTTTATAAAGTCGTCAAATAATGTTTGGCTTGCCAAAATCGACCTCCAGTTAACTTTATCTTTAAATTCACGAATGAAACTTTCTGATAATGTTGATATTAAATATATATTTCCAATTAACATTAACTTGAAATTCTCTTATAAAACCTTCCGATAATTTATGAACTTCAGATAGACAATTCCAATTAACTTTATCTTTAAATTCTCGTATAAAATCTTCTGGTAATTTTTGATATTCAGTAATATCACGCCAATTAAGTTTAACTTTAAATTCACGCATTAAATCTTCGGATAATAATAATATAATATTATAAGGAAATATAACCCCAACTATTCTTGTCTTTGAACTCACGCTTAAAATCTTCTGATAATTTCTGATATTCTGAAATTTGACGCCAATCCATTTTATCTTGAAATTCTCTCCTAAATCTCCTGAAATTTCATTTTTACCACGAATATATTTGCGTTTGCGTCTTTTTATTTCATTTCTAACAAAGTCTCGAAGGTGCAGGTCATCGTATAAATTTATCAGATTTCTTAATGGTATATTTCTAACTAATTTTTCTATCGACTCTTCAATTTATTAGGGATGAACTTTTAAATATCCTGCAATTTTTTCATCTCCGCTTAAGAGCGTCTGGCAAACACTCTTTCCTTTTTCGATATAATTTTCAATTTATGTTGATGAAAAATTTCATTTTTGAATGGAAGCTGAACTAAACCAAAAGACAGTCTCAGAATTACAAAACATTTCTATTGAAGAGAAATACAATGCTTATTCTAAGTTGAGAAAGGATGAATTGATTCATCTAATATTACAAAATCGAATCAAACAGGAGACTAATTAAGTGATAAAAATAGGAGAATTAAGACGTTTGGGAAATGAGTATAAAGTTAAAAATTACTATTAAATAAAAATCTGATCTCGTTAACGCAATATAAAAAATGAGGGAACTTCCACAAATAGAACAAAATGAGAGAAAGAACATTCGGAAGTTCCACAATTATGTAATATCTGTGGAAAGAATACGAAATTAAGTAATAGATGTTATACCTGCAAACCGGTTATAAAGAATAGTAAGTATAATACAATATCGTATAGACTAAAACGATTTCTACCGAGCTCGATAGCTGTAGTCGCTTAAATGCGGCCAGTATCCAGTAATCGGGAGATAGTGGGTTCGAGCCCCACTGTCGGCAGCCCTGAAGATGGTTTTCCGTGGTTTCCCAGGCAAATGCCGGGACTGTACCTTAATTAAGGCCACGGCCGCTTCCTTCCGATTCCTAGGCCTTTCCTATCCCATCGTCGACGTAAGACATACCTGTGTCGGCGACGTAAAGCAAATAGCAAAAAAAAAAAGGATTTAGTAAAAAAAATATTTTCTTTAATCGAAGATGCTAATAATAGAAATAGAATTGAAAGAGTATTTTCTACTTTTATGAATAATTATGAAGGAAAATCAACACCTTATAATTTCTGATTTAAAAGATCGCTGATTATTTAAAAATAACGAATAATATTGAAATTAGGGAAACTAAAAGAAATACAAACATATGGAATGATTTCATAAGTTAAACTGAAATGGAAAGACGATTTCATGAAAACATCTTGAGACAGATGAGACAGGTGTAAAAATTACAGGGTTTTAAAAAGTTCATACTTAATAAACGGATAACGATTTTGAATATTGTCAGATCTGTGGAAGATCTAGTATATTAGATAATCTATGTTATAGTTGTTATCCACCAAAGGTAAATGCGCATAACAAATATAACTATAGACAGAAACGTTTCCATTAATACTTGTTAGAGTAAATAGATACTCTCTACGGTAGAATTAAAATTGAAGAAGTAATTGAAATTTTTAATGATGCTTATAGAAAGAAAGCTTGACCCTATAAGTTTTTATTGCGATGATAGCCGATTTATTAGATATTAAGCTTAATATTAAAGTTATTAACTTCCAAAAATGTATTGATTCATGGGGTGAATTTTTAGAGATGAAACCTTTAGAGATAATTGAAAAGAAAAAATTGTCTAAAATATATTTTGGATCAGTTTTAATATGCATACATACATACATTATATATATTATCATTATAGACTGCTATGCCTTTCAGCGTTCAGTCTGCAAGCCCCTGTGAATTTACTAAACGTCGCCACAATCCTCGATTTGCAATTGGTGTTGTGGCCTCATTTAGTTCTATACCTCCTATCTTTAAATCGTTAGAAACTGAGTCTAACCATCGTCGCCTTGGTCTACCTCTACTTCTCTTACCTTCCATAGCAGAGTCCATTATTCTCCTAGGTAATCTATCCTCTTCCATTTGCTTCACATGAACCCACCGCCGAAGCCGGTTTATGCGTACAGCTTCATCCATCGAGTTCATTCCTAAATTAGACTTTATCTCCTCATTCCGATTACCCTCCTGCCATTGCTCCCACCTGCTTGTACCAGCAATCAATCTTGCTCATTTCATGTCTGTAACTTCTAACTTATGAATAAGATATCGTGAGTCCACCCAGCTTTCGCTCCCGTAAAGCAAAGTTGGTCCGAAAACAGACCGATGTAAAGATAGTTTCGTCTGGGAGCCGACTTCCTTCTTACAAGATACTGTTGATCGCAACTGCGAGCTCACTGCATTAGCTTTACGACACTTTGATTCAATCTCACTTACTATATTACCATCCTGGGAGAACACACAACCTAAATACTTGAAATTATCGACCTGTTCTAGCTTTTTATCACCAATCTGACATTCAATTCTATTGAATTTCTTACCTACTGACATAAATTTAGTCTTCGAGAGGCTAATTTTCATACCATACACATAGCACCTCTTTTCAAGTTCCAAGATATTAGACTGCAGGCTTTCGGCACAATCTGCCATTAAGACCAAGTCGTCAGCATAGGGCAGACTGCTTACCACATTTCCACCTAACTGAATCCCTCCCTGCCATTTTACACATTTCAGCATGTGATCCATGTAAACTACGAACAGCAAAGGTGAAAGATTACAGCCTTGTCTAACCCCTGTAAGTACCCTGAACCAAGAACTCATTCTACCATCAATTCTCACTGAAGCCAATTGTCAACATAAATGCCTTTGATTGATTTTAATAATCTATCTTTAATTCCATAGTCCCCCAGTATAGCGAACATCCTTTCCCTCGGTACCCTGTCATATGCTTTCTCTAGATCTACGAAACATAAACACAATTGCCTATTCCTCTCGTAGCATTTTTCAATTATCCGGCTTATACTGAACATCTGATCCTGACAGCCTCTCTGTGGTCTGAAACCACAGTGGTTTTCATCCAACTTCCTCTCAACGACTGATCGCACCCTCTCTTCCAAGATGCCCGTGAATACTTTGCCTGGTATACTAATCAATGAGATATCTCGATAGTTGTTGCAATCCTTCCTGTTCCCTTGCTTATAGATAGGTGCAATTACTGCTTTTGTCCAATCTTGAGGTACCTTACCAACACTCCATGCTAATCTTACTACTCTGTGAAGCCATTTCATCCCTGCCCTCCCACTATACTTCACCATTTCAGGTCTAATTTCATCTATTCCTTCTGCTTTATGACAATGGAGTTTATTTACCATCCTTTCCATTTCCTCAAGCGTAATTTCACCAACATCATTTTCCTCCTCCCCATGAGCTTGGCTGTTCGCAACACCACCAGGATGATTTCCTCTTACATTGAGAAGATGTTCAAAATATTCCCTCCATCTCTCTAGGGATTCCCTGGGATCTATTATGAGTTCACCTGAATTATTCAAAACACTGTTCATTTCCTTTTTCCCTCCCTTCCTAAGATTCTTTATTACTGTCCAGAAAGGTTTCCCTGCTGCTTGACCTAGCCTCTCCAGGTTATTACCAAAATCTTCCCACGACTTCTTTTTGGATTCAACAACTATTTGTTTCGCTGTGTTTCTTTCATTTACGTACAAATCCCTGTCTGCCTCGGCCCTTGTTTTGAGCCATTCCTGATAAGCCTCCTTTTTACGTTTACAAGCTGCTCTCACTTCATCATTTCACCAAGATGTTCACCTTTTCCCATCTTTACACACAGTTGTTCCTAGGCATTCCCTTGCTGCTTCTACTACAGCATCCCCGTCTGCCACCTATTCCCTTTCTATATCCTGAACCTGCTTACTGTCTAATGTTCGAAACTTCTCACTAATCATATCCATGTACTTCTGTCTAATTTCCTCGTCCTGGAGATTTTCTACCCTTATTCTTTTGCAGACAGATTTCATTTTCTCTACCTAGGCCTAGATATACTTAGTTCACTACAGATCTGATAGTGGTCTGTATCATCGAACTTCGGAAAACTCGTACATTTCTGACAGATTTCCTGATTTCGAAGTCGGTTAAGATATAGTCTATTATGGATCTGGTACCCCTAGCCAACCATGTGTAGCGGTGAGTAGCCTTATGCTTGAAGAATGTATTCGTAACTGCTAAACCCATACTAGCACAGAAGTCCAGCAAACGCTTCCCATTCCGATTAGCTTCCATATCTTCCCCACATTTACCAATCACCCCTTCGTATCATTCAGTTCTATTCCCAACTCTCGCATTGAAATCGCCAATTGGCACTATTCTATCGTTGCTGTTGACCCTGACCACGATGTCACTCAATGCTTCATAAAACTTGTCAACTTCATCCTCATCTGCACTCTCACATGGTGAATACACGGAGACAATCCTAGGCCTAATTCCTCCAACTTGCAAATCTATCCACATCATTCGCTCATTTACGTGCCTAACAGAAACTATGTTGCGTGCAATGGTATTCATGATAAACAGCCCTTCCCCAGATTCTGCCCTTCCCTTTCTAACACCCGTCAAGTACAGTTTATAATCTCCTATCTCCTCCTCGTTATCTCCCCTTACCTGAATATCACTTACTCCTAGCATATCCAGATGCATCCTCTTTGCAGACTCAGCCAGTTCAACTTTCTTTCTTCCATAAGCCACATTAATATTGATAGCTCCCCATCGAATTCCATTTCGTTCGCCAAGTTGTTTCCAAGGAGTCCCTCGCCTGTCAAATTGAGTGGGACTCCGTTACTCCCATAGGTCCGAGGCTTGCTTAAAATGTTCTGAGCTCGATAAATTCATGAAGCAGGATGCTACCCTACTTGCATATAGTCCAAGTGAGGATCTCTCCTCTAACGGGTTATGGACCACCGGTGAATTGTATAGTCCTAGCCGCCTGAGCACAAGGAGGGCCACGACTCGGAATATGTCCGAGATGCCCACTCCCATTCCGTAGCAACTGGTATCCCGAATCTCAGGACCACTTACTAGGCCACTCAGCCGTCGTCCATGGTTCACGATCTAGGACGTGACTACAGTAACCCACACCATGAACCATAGTTTTAAGATGATGTAAAAATAACATTTCTTAGACAAAGTGTGGGAGAGACTTCCATAGTACTGATGTCAAAATTGAACGTTATAGAAATTTGAAAATAATATTTAAAATTTTATAATTGACAAATTTGCAGGATTTTTAAAATTTCGTTTCTAATAAATGTAAGCTGAAATTCAAGAAAAGTATTCTAAACTTAGGAAAGTTGATTTGATTAAAATCATTTTAGAAAATAATAAAATTGATGAACAACTACATGAAAATATATATAAATGTGTGTCTTAAATTTACGAAAGCTGATTTGATCGAATACATCTATATATATATATAAATGTCATTGTATGTATGTATGTGTGTATGTATTACATCTCCTCCTGAACTACCGCAGCGATTTCAACCAAACTTGGTACACTTACGACTTAGTACCAGGAAACAAACCGCGTGGGGGTAAGACACCAAAAGTACCCTTAGGGGCGTGGGGCGAGGGGGGTGACATATAAAAATATTCGAAAGTAGTATCGAACCCATACTTTTCGGATTCGCTTAGATGAATAGTGATACTCGGGATTTGTTAAAGTCCTAATTCAGCCCCCTTTTGGGTGGAGGATCGAGGGGGCATGATATATCAGTATATTAGAAAATAGTGTCGAATCCATTCTTTTTGGGGTCTCTGAGATGAATAGTGACACTTCGGATATATTTTGACAAAAAGCGTGGGGGTAAGATACCCCATGTACCCATCGGGCCGGGAGGGGGCGAGGGGGTGAATTATAAAATATTCGAAAGCAGTGTCAAATCCATACTTTTTATTGTCACTGAGGTGAACAGTGACACTCCGGGATTTTTTAAAGTCCAAGTTCAGCCCCATTGGGGTGAGGGGCGAAGGGGGAGTGATATATCAAAATAACCGAAAATAGTGTCGAATCCATCCTCTTCTGGGTCGCTGAGATGAATAGTGACATTCCGGATTTATTTTGACAATCCGCGTGGGGGTGAGACATCCCATATACCCATTGGGGCGGGGGGCGAGGGGGTGACATGTAAAATATTTGAAAATAGTGTCGAATCCATACTTTTCGTGGTCGCTGAGATGAGTAGTGAGATTCTGGAAATTTTTAAACTCCAAGTTCAGCCCCCTTTGTGGTAGGGGCGGGGGGAGTGATATTTAAAATTAATCGGAAATAGTGTCGATTACATAGTTTTTGGGGTTGCCAAGGTGAATAGTGGCACTCCGGATTTTTAGCATCCGGAGAAAAACCACGTGGGGGTAAGGCACCTCAGGAATCCTTAGGGGCGGGGGTAAGGCATCTCAAGAATCCTTAGGGGCGGATGGCGAGCAGGGTGAGATATAAATATCATCGAAAATAGTGTTGAATCCATACTTTTCGGCGTCGCTGAGATGAATAGTGACATTCCAGAATTTTTAAAGTCCAAGTTTAGCCTCTTAGTGGTAGGGGGCTTTGGGGGAGATATATATGTAAAATAATCGAAAATAGTGTCGAATGCATGGTTTCCGTGGTGCCTGGGATGGATAGTGAGACTCCGGATTTTTCATAAGTCCAAGTTCAGCCCCCTTTGGTGTGGGGGCGAGGGAGGAGTGATATATAAAAATAGTCGAAAATAGTGTCGAACCTACAGTTTTCGGGGTCGCTGAGATGAATAGTGGCACTCCGAATTTTTAGTATTATGAGACAAACCACGTGGGGGTAAGACATTTCAGGTACACTTAGGGGTGGTGGGGCGAGTGGGATGAGATATAAAAATAATCGAACGTAGTGTCGAATCCATGCTTTTCGGGATCGCTGAGATGAATAGTGACATTCCGGAATGTTTTAAAGTCCAAGTTCAGCCCCCTTTTAGGTGGGGGCGAAGGGGGAGTGATATATCAAAATAATAGGAAATAGTGTCCGATCCATCCTTTTTGGGGTCGCTGAGATGAATAGTGACACTCCGGATTTCTTTGCCACCCGCGTGCGGGTAGGACACCCCAGGCACCCTTAGGGGTGGGGGTGGAGAGGGGGTGAGATATAAAAATCAACGAAAGTGTTGTCGAATCCATACTTTTCGTGGTCACTTATATGAACAGTTACACTCCAGAATTTTATAAACCAAATTCAGCCCCCTTTGGGGGGATGGGCGGGAGAGGACAGATATACAAATACTAAAATAGTGTCGAATCGGTAGTTTTCGTGGGCACTGAGAAATATAATTATGGCTAAGAATGACCAATGTTAGTGTTGAATCCATACCTTTTGCAACTACGGGAGCGATTTCAAACAAACTTGGTCACTTATGACTTATTATCAGGAGACAAAGTGCATGGAGGTATGACAACCTTAGCACATCCACGAGGGGTTGAGATGTAGAAATAATCGAAAATAGTGTTGAATCCATTCCTTTCAGGGTCACTGAGATGAATAGTAACGCTCCGATTTTTTTACAAGTCCAAGTTCTGCCTTCTTTCGCATAGCGGTGAGAAGAAATGAAAAACTAATTTTCCAAAATTACCGAGATAATTGATGTATATCTGTATATTCCAGCATAAATCTCAACGAAAATTCGATCTTCTGTCTGGAAAAAATACCTTTCGGGTTAGAGACCCCTAACCCCTAAAGTACAGGTGAAATGTAAACGACCGATATCTGTGTCTAATCCATAGTTTTCGGGATCGCTGAGATGAAGTGTGACACTCTGGATGCCGTTCATGGTAAAGTTTAGTCCTAATCGACAGCCGGGTGAGAAATGGTAAAGAAAATAAAATGTCCAAAGGGACACAGTTTAAAGTCGTATATGTGTATGTTCTAGCATACCTCTCAACCATATTTGGTATACACATGACTTACTTGATAGAAAACATTACTGTGGGGGTCAGATACACAGAAAGACGGGTGAAATATAATAAATTATAGATAACAACAAATATTCATGTACAGTCCATAGTTTTCGAGGTCGCTGAGGTGAATAATGACACTCCGGATGTTGTTCAGTCCCTATCGGCATGGCCATTAGAAGGGCTGGAAAGGAAAATTTTCAAAATGACCGAAATTAAGGACGTATGTATTTTCCACCCAGCATAGCCCTCATATAAAATTGGTACTCGTATGACTTACTAGCTAAAAAAATTCTGTTGGGGTAAAACACGCCTACCACTCGTAGGGGAGATGATGAAATATAAAAATAAACGAATTTGACTGATATTAATGTCGAATACATTCTTTACGAGGTCACAGAGTTGAACTGCATGTTCCAGAATTGCTCTCAACGAAACTTGGTACACATATGACTTACCATCTAATAAAAAATGCTATGGAGATGAAAAATCACAGCTTCCTCTGGGGGTGGGGAATGAGAGGGGCTGACGTGCAAAAATAATGGAAAATAACCAATTTTAATGTCGAAATCCATTGTTTGTGTGTCTCTGATACGAACTGTAACTTTCCTGATACCGTTTAATTCCACGTTCAGACTCCATTGAGACAGGAGCTAAGAAGGGCTTAAAGGTATACAGTCTAAAATGACCAAGATTAGTGTTGAGTCCACTGCTTTTGGGGTCATCAGGCTGAATGTGACTGGCTCAATGAGAGCTGAAATCGTGTACGTCATATGTATAGTGCGACGCGTAAATACATATAATTATTACTTTATTTTTTAAGGAATCAAATACTTCCCAGTCAATTATAGCTTCCACAAGGACAAAGTTTTACTCGAAAATTAAACAACCTAAAACTTGAAATCAGATACATCTAAATAACTCTAAAACTACATAATAGGTCGTAAAATCAACATCTCCAAAATAATTCAATAAGCATTCACTTCACACTTAACTAACCGGTAATACAAATATTAAAGGTAAACATTAAAAAACTACCCGGGCAACGCCGGGTACTACACCTAGTTTTAGATAAAATTGAAACAAAACCTTCGTTTTTGAAAATAAATAATGAACAGTATAATTTAAAAGCTAAAAATGAAGAAGATAGATTTATTAAAAATTTTGAGGATTATGATTTTTGTAATAGAAATACTGCACCCGCCCCTACCCTTTAAGGCACCGGCATAGGATCAACAGGGTCGCACATGGGTCAAAAGTATATTAAATAAGCGCTTATCTAACATTATCTTAGAGGCGTACAGGGTAGGATGACGGGCATACTCAACTACAATGAGAACACGTTCCAATTAAAAATTTTAACTCACAAACCGGTTTATGCAACCTTAATGATGATGGGAAATGGCGCATTAAGACACACTAATGAAATATATTACTACACATACTTGTTTTGAATTCTTAAATGGACATCTGTCCATTCTGCTTGATAGAAACGAGTACGTTTATCGCGAAGCGATGTATCGTGACATGTAGCGAATGGAAATGTTATCATAACACTGAGGCTATATTATCACTAACACATAAAACTAACATGCACCGACAACGTGCCTGAGCAATCCCTATTCTAATGAAGACCTAGATTTCCCAATGAAAAGACGTAAAAGAAAAATGCCCACATATGAAACAACACCTGGGTCCGAACCGACCCTCGCTAGTATAGACATCGCCAGGCTGATGGACAGAACCGCCACTGACCTTATTTACAACCACACATGACACAAAGAACACATAAAATCATACATGATATGCAACAGATATGTAAGGCACTTTGATCTTCCTTCAGACGCCGGAAACCTCCAATGTCTACGTTGAGCATCGAACTGACAACCTCCTGCAATGAAGACGGGGTTCTGTAATCCCTATCTATATTATACTCGAACAATTAACAATCATTCACGAGTAAACATTAGCATTATCGGCCGGGCCATTTGTTAATAAAATACACTATTCTGGCGTGTTGAATGAATCGCATATTTTGCCGTCAAACAGGCCTCTTTCTCTTTACTTCAAAAAGCTCCTGCTTTCCACACAGCTGGGACATACCAAAAAAAACACGACTGGTGGCAGGGGCAGTCGAAATGCTCCCCACTCCACATGCTGTCGACAACCCACCATTAACAGGCGTAACATTCCCTTTCATAGGGACACAAGACCACTCCACTAAGAAGCAAGTCTACAATAAACCGAGGTCTCAAACACTCGCGCAAATCACTTCGAATTCAACACATATTTTCCCAACAGTATCACATCACTTTCACAGCGCGGCTCCGGTATTACAATGCTAATATTTGCCCGATCATTATTATTATTATTATTGTTATTATTATCATTATTATTATTATTATTATTATTATTACCATTGCCATTCTACATGACTTACCCGCTGCATTAATCATACATGGTCATCGTGCGGATTCTATTCAGCAATTACAACACAATTATGTACTCGCACGGCAATTAACATCTGATTACTGACTGCTAATTAAACAATGGTCAGCACTTAGTTACTTCATCGTCACACGGCAATACATTCATTAATTAATTAATATTCACACGGATTGATATTTGACACTCGCATTATGATCACATCCTGGTAAGCTTAATCACATAATCAATTAAAATCACAACGCTCCCTATCTAAGTATTTCAAAAGGAGGGTTTTTAGCTGTCAGTTCGGCCGCTGAGCCTCGTAGTTACGTGCCTTACACACTATAGTACTTATCGTTTTTTGCCATGCACTTATCAAAATAATAATTACTCTAATTAATAACTTCTCTCACTGCACTCCCTTAAACTCATTACTCCTGGTCTTCTGACGCAAATAAACAAAATATCCCAAGTAAGAAATAATTGAATAACTCTCTACCACATGCAAAACTAAAGTATTATATTCCCTAAATTATTTACAATCAATTACTCAGACCTATCGTCGGTTTCCTAAACTAAGAATTAATAACTACGCGCCCATTTCGGCGCTCTATTTCAACTAGACTACATCTTTAATCTTTTATAGCTTCAGCTTACAATAGATATTCCCATCCCCATTAGGCATGCCAGATATTGAAAATTTGTACTCATCTCTATCACATGATGACACCTTCGTCAGCTCGGGAGGTCCATCCTGGACTTACTCCTGGTCCATGGGCACCGCGGTGATTACTTCCATTTCCATACCACCTTGAAGTTGAGAGTCCATGGTTCGTTCCTGGTGGAGCCGCTGGCAGTTAATCCTGTACACACACAACGCCACTGTTTATTTCCACACTCCGGTTAACAGCGTTCAATGTGAACGTCCGATCTCGTATGCGACTACGTAGTCCGCGGTTCAGTACCGAATCCCGTCTATCTCTCGGCCACTATTCAGTCCGCCGCTACGTAATACTATCGGGCTATAGTAATGATAATAATATTACCTTACACATCACGGTTTTATAAAAAGTTAACACTGGCGTCACAGAGACCAAAACTATACACTGTTTATACGAATTCTATTATTTCACTTAAAATGGGAGTTAACTTCACTTGAACAAAGAACTAACGAGGGCTTAACCGAGCATAGCTTCGCCGTCGATGAGCCGCGAGTCCCGAATGAAGCTCGCCCCTTACTGCAGTGGTTTTTACAAGGGAGCGATACCCCTTCCACTAATTTGCGTATTGCCTATTCACGGCATACTCGAGGTATAATAGTACGGCTAATCGGTGACCAATATTTAGTTGATGCGATTGAGACATAACCATTCAATTATCCTTCGATGGATCTCCTTTAACTAATTAAAATCTGTCCGGCTTCCCCCACCCTGCGTGGTGAACTCCCTTCTTCGAGGACGTGTCATGAGAATAACCAGATGGCCCAGTACTTTTCCACGCAGAAACAACACAGTATTCTTTCTTCTTCTGAAAGTTATCAAGAAAAGGGACATTAAACACTCTAAATAAATGTCCCAGTGACATTTATCCCTTTTAAATCGGGAGACAACTCCGTGATTTGAGTTTCATTAATTTTCTATATCGTAGATAATCAAGTTGGCTAGTCCGAGTCAAAGATGGCTCCTATATTTCGTTTCGAAAAAGTTGGTTTCCCCTCATTCTCTGAGTCTTAAGGAGGGATGTCTTCTCTGGAGTGATGTCACGGGGAATCCCCATTCATAACCCCTCCCGGGTCTAAGTTGGCTTGGCTTCCTCTGCGGGCCCCCGCTACACAAAGGACAATACTGCGCAGTAAGTCGCAGACAAAGAAATCTCGTAGAATAATTTTCAAAAGACACAATTTATCTATCTCACTGGTATGAATATTAATTAGTTTCGGTATTACCTCTATCAATGATATGAATATTAATCAGTTTCAGCATTGTTTCCCTTAAATAGCATTGCGTGCATAATTACGAAGATCAATATCAACCAAAGGTCCTTGGATCATGCCCCTGCCGGGTTCAATAACAAAATGAATAGAAAAGCAACAGCATTCTAATGAAGAATAGGAACATTCGAAATTAATAATGTCGATAATATCGTAGAACCACGATCATTTTAAATCATTTTAAAAATATTATAGTTATTAATAAAATTAAAAACCTGTTAGTATCAGAAAGAACTGTAAAAGTAAATATTAGATTTCAATAGGAAGAAATACGAGATATTTAGTTTAAAAAACGAAGTTATATGACGGTGAACTGATTTAGAAGATTATTATCATTACTCTGCAGATAAATTATTAATGGAAATGCAAGAATTTCAAGGAAGACAATCCGGATAGGCTTTATAATCTATAAATAATTTAGAATTATATATTAATAAACATAAACCAATTTGTGGTTCTTCATGTATTGATTTACCTGAACAAATTAACGATAAGAAAGCTATTATTAATGTTAAAAATAATTATTAAAAAGGTTTTCTATATGCAATGAAATCAGTGGTATATCAACCGAATGATCATCTAGATAGACTTATTAATTATATAAATAAATTTCCAGAATTAGATGCAATTTTTAAAGAAAAATTTTTGTTGCCGGTAGAAGTAACAAATATAGGAAAAGTTTCAGAAGCAATCAAATATATCAATCAATGTATTGGGACCTTTCCTATCAACACCCATAGCTCATGGGACCATGTGACAAAGCAAATTTACCCCGACCGGGTCATGAACACATGGGACCATGCGCCACACAGATCAACAGTCAAGGGACCTTTTCTGTCTAGTGACAAATGCCATCTCATCTGGATTGTAACAAGTAATCCGAACACATGAGATAACAAATGCCCTTGCGATAGTGCGACGCAACCGCACCCATTCCCTTCGGAGGTACGAGCACAAGCCTCCCAGGGCCATTGTACGTCAGCGGCTACGAAATACAACTAACTTAAATCCAACTTACAGGCATGGATAAACGGAAGAGACTAGGATGCAATTGTCGGCAAAGATAAGCAAAAATAAGTTTTTAAGGTTTAATTAACTCTTGTTAAAACACATAATCAAATTCTTTACAACCCTGATAAATATTTATTTAAATCAATGTACTTTATTTAACACTCAAAGGAGCAACGGAGAGCCAACTCCGTGCTATTAAATCAAATAAAACGCAGATTGCTCCTTCACGAATATCCTTAATTGGAACATTAAGTTCGTGGTTTCAATACTCAATAAGTATACACTAACTCATTCATATGTTAATTATGTATTTGAGTGTTTCTTCTTTCGATTATAACAGATTTTAAAAGGTTAAAATTCTTTTAGAGTTCAAATGTTTTGATGTTGACCAACCCCTCTTGAAAAGTCAGCTGTTGAGTACGATTAAAAAACACCCCTCACAATAACATCAAAAATTATTTTCATATGATTCACGACTTTGCAAATGCGAAATATTCCCCGGGAAGACTCCCAATTTACATATTGAAGTAGCACTTATTTACTCTGGGATTAGTCTTAGAGTGGCCGCCTAATTTAAATATAGCTCAATAAAATTCTACACAAAATGTAGAATAAAGAAAAAGCTAAAAACACAACCCATATGATTATGACATATAATCCACGAATAATAAAAATAAACTGAAACACGGTGAATAAAAATCACCACGTATGATGACTAACAGTACAAAGTATAGGGGATCACAACCTCTTCACGTCAACAACACTAAAAATGGATCTCACGAAGTCTAATTCCAACAAAGCAATATTTATGTAAATAAAAATACACAGAGACTTATAACACCTGGAAAGAAACACAGATTACACAAACATTGGCTGTATTCTTGTATTAACACGTTGCTGTGTGACTGGTAATCCCCATGTGCCCTGTGGTCTCCATTTCACCATCAGTAGGGAATCCTGAAAAACCCTAGCTATCGCCTCAATAGGGGCAAGAATTAATGATTCAGACATTAATTTAAACACATCTTGTTACAAATACGGAAACCAAATAGAAATACATCTCCTGCTAAAAGCTGGAAAAATTGTGTGTAGGAACCATGCATCTTAAACAGCATTGAGGTTTCTGTTCGCTTAACAATTCTTTCAACATCTCCCCTTCGACTTGAAGCCCTGCGGACGGCCATAAGTTTTAGTCTGACCGCGCCTACGACACCAGGCAGGTACATTAGTTCAAACAAGCTTCTCTACAAGTAAATACATTCTCAATGCAACTTCTGCGGCTAATTATTTCAACACAATAACTCTAACGCATCACACATAATGCTCAAATCAGCTCGTGCGTTCATTACACTCTTTAAATATCTCTCAGTATCATGCCGCTATATCATTTCGATTCATCTTAAATTCAAAGAAGGCCGGAGTTCAGACACAGTTCCTCACATCGGAGAGTTAACCACGGTTTCCCCCCACCTCACAAGCTAAAAATTTATCATTACCTCTAACAAGGATAAGAGATTGTATAATTTAAGTGAATTTACTTCAAATAAAATACAGAATCTAATCTCAAATCAAAATAAATAAAAAACACACGGGCCTAGCTACTTTTTGGAAGGATGGACTTTCGAATCCAGGCACGACATCTTCTTCACACACAGGTTATACAGCCATTCCTTAATATAACATGCAATCTACACTACAAATTTAAATTATGAATAGAGTGCTTTTTCTATTCCCGCATTTAAGATGCTGTCTACAGGCAGTGGCGAAGACCATATCGTCATGCTATCCTGACTCATATTGAATAATCAACTCATAGGAAAGCTACTACAATAAACTAACACCAATATTAAAAGATTCCCCCTTCCTATACCACTCTTGACCTCAATTTAAAACAACACATTCCCATGCAATTAAAAATCAGACTGAAGTGCTTCAAATTAGCCTCGCTTATTTCCTTCCCAGATAATCTCATATAATTGAAAAACAAGAATCCTACTGACCACTCTAAGCTAAAACTACTCTGACAATTCAATATTTATCACATTATACTAATCCTATCCTTATATTCTCTACCTATTTACAATAAGGAATATTAGCTTGCTTGCTATTTGTTTAAAGGGGCCTAACATCGAAGGTCATCGGCCCGGAATATTAGCATTTTGAAAGTCATAACATCGTACTCAACAGTGTGACGGGTCCTCCATTGTTCGAGCCTAGGGAGGCTCGCAGGATGAGTCGCCGCGGTGGTCGGCCATGGGTTCCAATTGTCCCTCGATGACTCTTGAAGTATCCATGGGTCTTGAGTTCACGAGCACTGGAACAATACTAATCACACCACGTTTACAAAGACTCCTCCACACGTCACTGATTTCCACTTGTAATCTTATGATTGAGCTCACCCTGAGTATGAAAGTTAAATATTTGTTAATCTGATTCCGGCAAAGGCATTGCTACTTTAATCAGACCAAGCTAGTACATTAACCACAGTTTCGTCACTGCTTCAGATTAAGCAACTTTTATAGAATACGATATTGGACTCCTATGTTCAAAACCCTGTCTCGGATGTCTGATTTTCAACATTTAACGACAATCACTCGCTAGTTTTGCACTATCATTTAAACCTGGAGTTATATTTATGTTACTTTACATGGACTTCCCTGCTTCGATACCCGTGTGTCCATCCACACCATTACACAGTTTATTCACGCACACGCCGCGGTCTCTCTCTCTCTCTGTACCACAAGACATTGATTAGAGGATAGTTCTCTTCGTCCGACATTCGGCACGATAAAGCGTCATGGTCTCGTGATGCGAACGTACAACACAGTTCATTTCATTGTCCGGCTCGTCGCGAGCAACCCGTAGTTCGTATGGCACTATCATTCAATCACAGTTTTCCACTGGTAATACACTAGAAATTTATTCATTCTCCGCACTCCCGTTTACTTTCACGGTTTTCCCACAAGACAAACAAAATGTGGCCACAAACTGGCCGTGTGGCTGCCTCAGAGACTCGGTGTCGACTACACCGCCACCCTCACAAATGTAAGCTTATATGGGTTCACACAGGGTGGGGTGCAAACCGAGAGACGGCCTCCATTCCAGTTTTGAGATCTCAACATCCACGAGTTCTACGGTAATTAGCGATGCGTCAGATTATGTGGCCCGCCAATCACTATCACTTGTTGTAGTGCGGAACCCAAAACGATCAGTAGTTTAATAATAATTTGGCTATCTAGATCAAGCCTCCGACGGGGAATACCTATTGGCGGTCTGGTTCATAGCTAGCGTTGGGACGCTCGAGCCGCTTACATAACCACTAGGTGGCGTAATTTCATAAATGATGTTATATTAGTCTGATATATAATTTTGCCATTGACCAAATATTCTCGATGTTACTTTGACGTGCGCTTTATGTTTAATTTAGGCGTCATTTCCCAAATATGCTTCCAAAATCACCTCACGTTGGCTGTACTGTGAGTCGGCATTTGTTTTAGGGGCGGAATTAGCTAGATATATTTTTCTTCCTTGTCTTCCCTCGTCGTTCTCTCTCACTTCTGGGGTTTCTTCAGCTACGAAATGCGTGAGCTCGGCGTCAGCCAGTCGGGGATGTTGCGTAACATGATGCACCTCAGCTCCCGTATGGACAAAGAAGCTCGAAGCATGTTTAATTCCCGCATAATAATTTCATAATAAATATTCATAGTGCCGAAATGGTCACAGTATATACTTATGATGAAAATGATAATTATGTTTTATATCCACTTTATCATACTAAGAATAAAAAATAAACATATATTAATTTGACATTGAATAGAAATAAAAACAACTCACATTATTGCTGGATCAAATATTTATCTACATTAATTTCAAATCCAACAAATGAATGTAAATGTAAAATGTGTACTTGTGATAGATTTTTAAGACTTTATTATTCGCAAAAGAAACTAGATGATATGAAAAGAACTGCAAAGAAGAAAAGAAGTTAAAATAGATATGCCTAAGAAAGGTGAAAAATAAGATTAAAAAATTTTAATCACTCGCTTAGAATACCATTTGTAATTAGTGCTGATTTTGAGTGAATATTAAAAGATATTAGTACTTGTCAACCAAGTCCTGAAAAATCTTATACTAATAAATATCAAGAACATAAGCCCATTACTTTAGTTATTATATAAAACATTATAAGGGTGATTATAAACCTCCAACTGAATATGATGGTAAGATGCTCCTAAAATATTGTAGAAATGCTAATAAAAGAACCAAAAGATATTGATAAATTATATAAAGAAAATAAACCAATAATAGTGACAAGAAAAGTGAAATGAATTTTTAAAATTCAAAAACTTGTTTTATCTGTGAAGAAAAATTCGAAGTTAGAGAAAAGAAAGTAAGAGACCATGATCATTTAACAGGAAAATTTATAGGAGCGACCCAAGAAAGTTGTAATATTAATTATAAAAATCCATCATTTATGCCTGTTTATTTTCATAATTTAGACCAAATTATGATGTTCATTTATTCATAAAAGAATTAGGAATTGATAAAAATTATATTGATTCTATATCAAATAATGAAGATAAATATATATAAATTACAGTAGTAAAACAGTAGAAAATGGATTAACATTACGATTCTTAGATACATTTAAATGTATGGCTTCTAGTCTAGATAAATTATCATCTTATCTAACAAAGGAACAATTTAGAGAAACAGGAAGATATTTTAAATATGAACAATTAGATTTAATGATTAAAAGGGTGTTTATCCATATGATTATATGATTATGAAGAAAAATTAAATAAAAAGAGAATTACCTAACAAAGAATGTCTTAATTCCAAACTTTATAAAACTCGTATAACTACTGAAGAATATCTTCATGCAAAACTAGTTTGGAAGAAATATAACATTAGAAACATGGAAGAATATACGAGATTTTATAATAAATCTGGTGTATTAATATTAGCAGATATCTTTGAAAATTTTAGAGATACTTGTATTAAAGCATATAAATTAAATCCTGCTTGGTATTCTCCTGGTTTAGCTTGGGATGCTATGTTAAAATGACTAAAGTAAACTAGATTTATTAAACGGTTATGATATGGTTTATTTATATCGTGTCAGAAGCATACATAAGTTTAAAATTAAAGATAAGGAAAAACATAAAACATAATATAAATACTATAAATACTATGATATGGCATTAAGGGTTGAAGAAAGAATTCGAAGCGATATATCCCAAAGTATAAAACGATATGCAGCAGATAATAATAAATATCTAGAAAATTATGATCCTAAAGAAGAATCAAATTATTTAGCCTATTTAGATGCTAATAATTTATATGGTTGGGACATGTCACAATATTTACCGTATGGTGGTTTTGAATTGATAGACTCGTATTATTTTAATAGTAAAAAGTATGTGAAATACCTTATATATAGGTATGGTTTTATATTTGAAGGTGATTTAGAATATCCAGAAAAATTACATGAGGAAGCAAACTATTAACAACTTTAAATAATAAAGGAAAGTATGTTTTACCTTACAGAAATTTAAAACAGTATCTAAATCTCAGATTAAAATTAACAAATTTTCATAGAATTTTAACTTTTAAAAATCAAATTGGTTACAAAAATATATAGACCTGAATACAGAAATGAAAACAAAGACAACTAATGATTTTGAACAGATTTATATAAATTAACTAGCTGTAGTACCCGGCGTTGCCCGGATAGTTTCTGCATATTTACCTTTAGGATTTGCATTACCAGTTAGTTCTGTGTGATGTGAAATTTTATAGAATTCCTTTTTGACTTGCAGATTGATATGTTATGATCTATTATGTAGTTTTAAAATTATTTATGTGTGTTTGATTTCAAGTTTTTGATTATTTAATTTTCGAGTAAAATTTCGACCTTATGGAAGCTCAAATCGACTGGAAAGTATTTGATCCTTTCAAAAATTAATAAGTGATAACTATATGTATTTAGCCGTCGCACTATAGATACGATGTACAGGATTTCAACTGTCAATGAGACTGTCCCCCTCCCGCCCTCCACCACTAAGAGATATAAAATCTGGATTGTCACCATTAATCTCAGTGACCCAGAAAACTGTAGATTCGACACTGTTTTCGATTATTTTTATATCTCACTCCCCCTTACCCACACCGCAAAGGGGGCTGAACATGAATTAAAAAAAAATCGGAGTGTCACTAATTATTTCAGCTACCACGAAAACTATGGATTCGATAATATTCTAGATTATTTTTATACCACCCCCCTGGCCCCCTGCCCATAAGGGTGCTAGGGGTGTCTTACCCTCACGCGGATTGTCTCCTGATACTAATTGATAAGTGTACCAAGTTTGGTGAAATTGCTCCAGTGGTTTAGGAGGAGATTTGTCATTTACACACCAACACCCACACACCCACGCACACACGTACATCAATTTATATTTAGTAAGAAGAAGAAGATAATATTTTTATATGTAGTTTTTCGATTAATTTTATATCTCACCCCCTTCGCTCCCCACTTGGACTTGCAAAAAATCCGGAGTAATACTATTCATCTCAGAGACCCTGAAATCTATGGATTCGAAAGTGTTTTTAATTATTTCTATATCTCACCCCCCCCCACCTTTGCTCCCCACCTAAAAGGGGGCTGGACTTTAAAAAATTCTAGAGTATTACTTTCCAACTCAGCGACCCCGAAAACTATGAATTTGACACTATTCTCGATTATTATTGTAACCACCCCCCCTGACCCTCTCCCTTAAGGGCGCTAGGGATGGCTTACCCACCACAGTACTCGTCTCCCGATAGTAAGTAATACGTGTACCAAGTTTGGTTGAAATCCCTCCAGTGGTTTAGGACGAGATGTGTCATTTACACACACACTTCCATTTCTATATATAGTGAGATTTGTATACTCGTACTTCACCCCCTTTCCATCCCCGCCCAAAGGAGTCCTATGAGTGCCTTACACAACAGTATTTTTTCCAGATATTTAGTCTTATTTGTACCAATTTTGGTTGGCAGCTATGCCCAAACGTACATACATAATCTCACTGCTCTAGAATCCTGGGGCTGACGTTGCCATGGTTACGGCAGTTCATTTCTTTATCCGTTTCCTAAAGCAGGGGTAGTGTGGTGCCAATATCTCCGTAACGGTTGGTTTTAGGGCCTTAAAACATGGTTTATGGGTCCGTAGGGCTTACCGAGTTTTGTTCTTTGCGTCAAGGTGATTAAATTGAGCTTTGTCTCGTCCTTATACGACAAATTCGATATTTTGCCTATAATAGTATAAGAGAAAAACGGTTTTCCTATCAAACTCCCGTCTTTTCAAAGATTTTAAAATGATATGCATATCGAAACCTTCCCCGGGGTGAGTATAATCTAAATATGAAGTTTGGTTGAGATCTCTCCAGCCGTTTCGACGTGATGGTGGAACAGACAAACAGACACGAACAACTTTATTTATAAGATGAATGGTAAAACAATTGAAAATATTAGAAATAGACAAAATATTAAAATAATTACTGATCCAGAAAATATACAAAATATGTTTCAAAACCAAATTAAAATCACACAACAATATTTTCTGAAAATTTAGTTGCTGTTCATATGAAAAAATAAAAATAAAATTTGATAAACCAATTAATATTTGAATGAGTATTTCAGATATTTCAAAGATTAAATTGTATGGTTTTCACTATAATATAATGAAACCAAAATATGGAAAATATATTGATTTGTGTTACATGGATACCGATTCATTTATATATGATATAAGAACTGATGATTTTATAGCGGTATGAAAACAATGCTAATTGAATTTCATACAAGCGAATATGGAAAAGACAATGAATTTTGAATACCGGTACCACAAGTAAATATAAAAGTATTGGGAGAATTTATAGATAAAAATTGTTGGAAAATAGTGGCAGAATACGTTAGTTTGAAATCAAAAGTTTACGCTTATAGAGTAGAAGGCCATGAATAAAAAAAAATTAAAAGTACTTAAAAATCAGGAGTTAAAATGAAATTATTTTTGATGATAATAAAAAATGTTTAAATGAAAAAATAAAACAGCATAGAACAATGAATTTAATTAGATCTTATAAACACGAATTATATTCTCTTGAATGTAATAAAATAGTTTTAAGTCTTGAGGATGATAAAATATATATATGTGAAAATGAAATTGATACATTACTTTGGGGCCATTATAAAATAAAATAAATTGAATAGGATTTTTATGTATATAAATGAGTCATATAGGTACGAAAAGTACCTTTGGGAAACACTGATTTATATTTTATTTTTTAATTTTATTGAAATATTAACATTTGTGATTTTTTACTAAAATAGGTAATTGTTTATTATATTTACTAAAATTTTTGATGACATTTAATATTTATTTTTTTAAATATTAATTTTGATATTTTGCCCTAAAATGGGTTATTTTGGGGGGAAAACATATGAAATTCTGAGAAAAATACGCAAAATTTTGTGTGAATTTTTAAAATTTGATGTTGGTCCAGAGTCGGCGCGGAGGGGTATGATCTGGGTTGGTCCAGAACCCGAGGTTTATACCTACTGAGCTCGTTAGCTCCAACAACATAGTGGACTTTCAAGCCCGAATATCAGGTACAAAACTTGAGAGAAATACAAATGATAAATGACACAGAAAAGAGCTGAATTGCTCTTGGCAGGTACCAAGTATACAAGAGCACGATTTGCTCTTATCTTTTACACTACAGGGGAGTCAGAACTCCAACAATACCGTAGTCCAGCCTCGTAGAGGAATCAATTTCTATTTACATTCTTACGACCTATCGGTTGTCCTTATTTAAAGAATTTACACAATGTAGCCCTGAGGTGGGCTTATCTATTGCTCAACAGTTTATAACTTCCCGTTCCTACAGGGAACTTCACACCAGAAACAATTCTTCACACCACAATAAATTTACAGGGGAGCACTTGCCCATACTAAATCACCTTAATGACAAAAGAAAAGGTTGGTTGTAACCTGCCATAAACCAAGTGCAAGGAGGCGAAACACCAGCATTCCTTCTAGAAATACTTAAAACCTTAAGTGGGCTTATGGCCCGATGACACAGATGCTTAGCCTATTCTACAGCGGGGTGACTAATTAAAAAATATTAAAGTCAAACAAGTGTTGAGAATTTTAAAGACTTAGAAACTTTAGTCACCACATACCAAGTTGAATGGCAATCAACAGAGCGCAATCCCTCTTTGTTCCCTTGCATTACATATTCCCCAGTAGGGCGTCGAACAGAGTCCTTAGACTGGCCGAACATTCGGCATTTAAACCACGAATTAGGATATTTACATGAAATAAAAGAGATTGAAACCTTCCTCTCAAGCTATCTGCAAGAGAAATCACATGTTACGAAAAGTTTGCCATTACCTTGCTTTGCTGGGCCTTCCAAACGCCCCCCGCGGCCCCTGCCTCCGTTAGGACACGCCGCACTCAATTAACTGGAGCAATGAAAAAGACAATACGGCGTTAAAGCGACCAGCTTTTATAGTATCTTTAAGGGAAAGTTTCCTGAACTCTTTACTGATAGGCTGCATTCCTGTACACACCCCCGATTTTAATTGCCTAGCGAAAATATATACAAAATTCTGATATGCTTATTGCTATTGAAGAAGAAACCAGCAGAATTGTTGACAACTTTTATACATGAACAAAACAATATTCATAAACTGTAAAAATAAAGTTTCCTTTAATGATCAATTGTCACTGATCCCGCCAGAGGGGACACTTAAACCGATGATGCACGAACTTAGCTTATGACGGCTCCCGAGAGTCAGGCGCTAGAACAAAGACGTCTGATTACGTCCACTCTCATCGGAGGGTCTGCGTTACAAGGGGTGCACCAGACACAGAGAGTTTATCGTTATTATACTGTTGTTACTGTTTTACTTAGGAGATATACTCACCGATACTATTGGGCACCGAATAGGTATCCACAGAGCACCATAAAAGGCTTCGAAAAGCTCCTTCAGTTCATCAAGCCAGTCGGAACAAAAATCTTTTCCATTTAACACCAAGGCGTTCTTTCCCCAGCCACCAGATCTCCACTGTGAAGCTGATAATTTATACTGTAAGACACGAAGAAGGTAAGTACACATCAGTTCCCAGGCACTTGAAAGGAAAGCTACTTGCTTGGCTCTGAAATCCCGGCTCGGTAACGTTATTTATACTGAATGAGCAGGACTGTTCAAACCACTGACAATGGTGCGCTAGCCGGAGGCCATCTATAGCGTAAATAAGAGAGTGTCTGTCAAGTCATCACCAAGAGGTTGATTGGATCACCCTATATAGTAGTATCGCAATGTAGGTTCTGAAACAGTGGGTGCTGCGTCAGTATATTCCCATGAGGTCATGGAACCCTAGTTGAGTAGGTGGGCTAGTGGGGTTTAGACCCGAGGACATTGACCCCTACTTGAGTAGTATGGCTCTGATACTTTTGCGCATTATGGGTACGAAAGCAAGCCTAACCTCACAGACGCCATTTTCATGTTGAGAATTTACCGGGCGAGTTGGCCGTGCGCGTAGAGGCGCGCGGCTGTGAGCTTGCATCCGGGAGATAGTAGGTTCGAATCCCACTATCGGCAGCCCTGAAAATGGTTTTCCGTGGTTTGCCATTTTCATACCAGGCAAATGCTGGGACTGTACCTTAATTAAGGCCACGGCCGCTTCCTTCCAACTCCTAGGCCTTTCCTATCCCATCGTCGCCATAAGACCTATCTGTGTCGGCGCGACGTAAAGCCCCTAGAAAGAAAAGCATGTTGAGAATTTAGCCTACGTGCATGCTATACCCAAGTAGTATGCCAATGAACGTTCTATGCGGAATAACGTCATATCCTTTCGTACGTGAGCAAGCCTAACCTCACAGACGGCATTTCGAGGGGCCTAACCTCACAGAGGTTTGTCTGCATGATGTCATGGGGCACTTTGGGCGAGCCAAATCGAACGGGTCCCTTTGGAGGAGCCGAATCGGACGGACTTCCCTTGGAGGAGCAGAGTGAGAAATGTCAGTACGAGGGAAATGCTAACCTCACGGGCTCTTTTTGAGGAGCCAAATCGACCGCGTGCCCCATAGAGGAGCAAATGAACGTACATTGGCTTACTACTCGGGTTATAGAACGTGCATTGCCTTACTACTCGGTTTAATCACCCCGTTTATCAAAATAATAAGTTGTTAACTACAAGAAATATTCATTAAGGTCATGGATAAAACATTAGTTGTTGACTACAAGAAACATTCATTAAAGTCATTGAAAAAAAAACAGTTACCATATTTTTATTATACATTTTTAACATTTTCAAGTCTGTTATACATACGTTATTGATATGTCATGATACTGGAACTATAAGCTTCAAGCATACAAATGCGTGGGTAAATGAGGAGGAGCAAGGCACGTGAGGAGTACGAGACATTCAACCATCTGATAAGACTTGAGCCCTCATTCCCTATCATATATGTAGCACGATTTTTTCGGCTCTGCATTTTCACTTAACTTTTTCATTTCCCCTTTTGTCAGGTGAATAAGGAGAGGAGTTCGCGGGTGAATGAGGAGAGGAGTGGTGAGGTGGAGACCATTTAGCCATCTGATAAGACGTGTGCCCTGGTGCAAGATGAATGTGGATGAGGGCACGGGTGAAAGAGGAGAGCGTGGTGTTTTGCATTTTGACCTAACTTTTTAATTTTACATTTTGTCAGGTAAATAATGAGGAGGAGATCCGCGGGTGTGAATGAGGACAGACGTAGTGAGGAGGAGACCTTTTGCCCACCTGATAAGACGTGTGCCCCAGTGCAAGATGAAATGAGGAGGGAGGGCACGGGTAGAAATTGACACACAGGCAACCTAGATTCTGCCAAATAACTGTACATAAGACTACACGATTATTTTTTATTGTTTTTATTTCGGCCACTGCAGTGTAGTGGTAAAAATGGCGTATGGTTTTTAGTGTAGGGAGTGTCCAAGGACATGTTCTGCTCGCCAGGTGCAAGTCTTTTGATTTCACGCCGGGAGGCGACCTGCGCGTCGTTATGAGGATGAAATGATGATGAAGACAACACATACACCCAGTCCCCGTGCCAGCGAATTTAACCAATGATGGTTAAAATTCCCGACCCTGCCAGGAATCAAACCTGGGAGCCCTGTGAACAAAGGCCAGCACGCTAACCATTTAGCCATGAAGCCGGACAGTGTAGTGGTTAATGTGAATATCAAAATAATGCAAACGTTGAAATTGACACTCAGGCAACCTAGATTTTGCCAAATAACTGCACATGGTAGCTGAGACTCTTGGATTATTATTATTAATTTTTATTATTTCCGCCACTGAAGTGCAGTGGTTAATGTGATTATCCGCAGTAATGCAAAAGTTGAAATTGACATGCAGGCAACCTAGATTGAGCCGATTGTTATTATTATTATTATTATTATTATTATTATTATTATTATTATTATTATTATTATTATTATTATTATTATTGTACCTGTAGGTACACCTCACCTCGTGCATTTAAATGAAGCGCATTGAAGAACACTATCTAACACATAACGTTTGCAACAACTATTTCAGTAAGTTTGGACTGTTCTCCGTAGATGTCTATTAAAAACTGATGCCATGCACTCTGGTGTAAAGTGGAACTACTAAAAAATTTAAGAAATTTTGTCTTAATAGGTTTTTAAACTGAATACATTATTAATAGTTTTGATATTTCTAAGGTTGCAACACTTCTAGTTATTCCCGCCAAATTGGGATCTCAAACAATAGAAAATGTACGTATTCATTTTTCTGCCAATCACATGCTTCTTGTAACTTTTCAATTGTCCAATAAAATGAGAGGGTGTGTCTGGTCTTAGTCCAGAGCCTTAGCGAACCTTCCCCTCGGGTATGAAAGCTGACGCTTTTTCGAGTTAACTCGTCTTATTGATCGTCCTGTTACTGATTGTGTGTTTTAAGAGAAGAGGCCTCATCCATCGGAAAGCAGAACATCAGCTAAGGTAATGGCCACAATTTTTCTAACTCAGTAGTTATCTCTGCAAGTTAACTCGAGGGTAAGGTTTCCTATCATTAATAATGTAACCGTAAATTTCCTAAAATGTAAACTTTTTCTTCTCATGTAAAAGTTCAAGTAAGTCAAGAGTACTTAACTGAAATCTCGGAATAAAGAGTGCTTTACCTTGTCGAATTCCACTTCATTTAATTTGGAGGTGACTACGATTTTGGAACTGTTGAGCTGAACCCTTCCCTTACCGAGAACAATACCCCAGCATATACACACACACCGGGAGATTATGAGACGTAGATCGCGACTACGAAAGGCCAAATAAACAGCCTTAAACTGGAAGTGACCCTCATTACCGATGTAAGTAAGTATGGGACTAATACTACTAACAATGAAATTCAAATTAAGGTTAATGAGGGTTTATTGATATAATGAAATTAAAAAACAAAACAACAGAATCAACGAAAATGAAGCAAAAACTCTAAAAATATAAATAACCAAAGGACACATACATGAGCAGAGTCTGTTGAGTTGATATGGTAACATAATTTTGTGAGCAAGGCATTTTTCAACTCCAAGACAAAATTACACTTACAACAGGCTCACCGCTTTAATAGTAATCTCATTTCATTATCTGTCAATGCAAATATAATCCACACGGGACAATTCGATCGTTCCTTCCGCGAGATTATAATCATCATTCACATACGCGTCTTTAAACTCAAAGGTCATCATAACAATTACCACACAGATCAAAGCTCCCAAGCGGCATGTAGAAGAAAAGGGCTCCAGAGAAGATGAAAATAAGAAGCGAGGGATCACAACATAGCACAGAGTAACATCCCTGGACCAAAGGAATAAAATTTAAACCCAAAGAGAAACACAGGCATACGCATAGCCTGAATATAAGAAAAGAAAAGGGTAGCCTCATGGGCAAGCAAACGGCCGCGATTGAAATCAAGGCAAAATAAAATCACCGTGCCGGCAAAGAACATGAGGCACATAAACAAGATTAAAATACAAAATAAGCTGACCGATACGTCATCCTTTCTCCCCTTTCACTCACCAGCACACACCCAAACATTCAGACATTTCCGGTAACGGCAAACCATCTGAGCAGTTGCTCCCGTTAATAATTTGAACACAGTCTCATACAGTATGACTCTCATGGTCACAAACAAACGGTCTCACATACGCGAGAGGTAGCGTGCACGGCGCAGGCAATTAGCGGTAGAATAATAGAGACCCAGTGGTCACACATAAACCCATCAGCTCACGCACTCCGTACGACACGAATGGATCTCCGCGTCGACACGCAGGGCATACATTCATTGATGGCGAGATATTTCACAATATAGTGCACAAAAATAAATCAATCTGAGACCCAGCTAAGAACATATCACGATCACGTCAACCACAGACACACAGCCCATTCTCGCTGTAGAGCAGAAGGATGCATATCAATCGGCCATCATTGAAAGAGGAGAATGGCAGAACAGAATCGTAGAAATAACATTAATACAAGGATTACCGTACCTGTAATATCAATAGTCAAAATAACAAGAAGGATGGTAGTATGGCTCAAGTTTAAATCTATTAAAACCCATTTATGGCATAAAAACGCCACTTCAATATGCGTGGGGTCCATGTTTATATTTAACACACACAACAATGCCAAGAATCGCTCCAAAGAGATACAAATACTGCCTCGCCGAAAGAATGATCTTCCGTACTCATGACCGAGGGAGCTATCCTATCTGGTACAATCATGGAAACACTTATTCAATTGAGGTGAGACCTATACAAGCTCTTTGCAATGGGAAACACCATCTTTATGATCATGCCATTTTAGCATGGCTCACTGTTTTTAATTGTAATTTATCTTATCCATCTAGTCACCTCAATAGTTTGTGATTAGCCTCTGTATCGTCGGGCCAAAAGCCCAAGTAGAGTTTTAATCTTTGATTTCATGGAGCGCAAGTTTCCGCCTCCATACATTTTTTGATTTTTGGGCCAGTAATTGAACATGTTGCATTCCACAAAGGCCCAGTAGAATGGGTACTCGATGCCCCTGTATTATTTATTCTATGTAGAATTAAAAACACCTATTACGGTCTTGCTAAATGTAGGTTGTGCCTAGAGAGGCCAAAAAGTGAAAATTTCGTTGAGCAAAGATGCTCTAATCACAGATGTAAAAGTTAAATGTTGCCTTGAATAGGCGGTAGAGTTTTGGAATGCAGTCTCCTAGGTAAAATAACAGAGCACTTAGGCTCTTTCTTCCAATGTAAAAGAGATTTGTGTGAACATTGAATGGTGCCTTTGGAAGGCCGTAACTTGTATCTTTTGGAGCAAAAGGTGCTCTTGGAAATTGTGTGATTTAAATTGGGAGATTCGTCGCCTTGGGTAGCAAACTAAGCGCAACTCTTGTGATTTAGGGACTTTGTAAATTGGGAGCTTGAAGCTCAAATTTTAGCTGATCATTTCTTGGTTATTCTTTTTCTACATTGTATCAAACTAGCTCTGTACCTGAAATCTTGTTCTGTCGCCAAGCGAATTGTTGTGTTAAAATTTAATATCTTAAAAGAAATCAAAGGAAATATAACCATTATTTTCAAAGTTTAAAATTAATCTTAGACTGATGTAGATAGACCCATTGAAGCCAGCACTTTGTTTCACCTCTCTGCGCCCACGCAAACGCGGTAACAAGTGGTAGCAGAGCGTGGATGAATGGGTCTAGATAAAGCCCCTTTTAACGGCTAAGCATAGAAATCTACATCGAACTCTAAACAGTTTCTCGGCTGCTGGAAATTTTCAAAATTTTTACATTTTCAGTCAAGATGTCTGGTCCTCGTGAAGTCCTTGCACCCGGGTACTTGTGCAAGGAGGAACTAATCTACGAGCTTCTAATTAGGAAGGTCGAATCTGGAGAAACTGTTCTGACAGATACTGCAAAACTCATGGAATCTTTAGAACTTCCTATTTCTATCCCGGTATTTGGGGAGAAAGAAATTAATGAGGCTCTATCCACTATCATAGACAATACTACCGAGCTAGCTTGAGTAGTTAGTTTTTTGAAGTAAGTGATCCATCTCCTAATCAACTTAAGATAGTTCAGGCTAGGCTATTTCATTTCGACAATAGCACTAGGGACCTATTGACTCTAAAATTGAAGTAAGATCATGCTAAGGAAGCCAGTAATCTATTGGAGCATCTCTGTTCCAAGCAAACGCGGTAACAAATTATTATTATTATTATTATTATTATTATTATTATTATTATTATTATTATTATTATTATTATTATTACCGTTCTTTTGTGGTAGGTAGAGGTGAAAGAAGGTGCGGGTGTGAACGGGTCTCAAACTACGAAATTAAAGTTAATGTAAAATTTAACGAGGTTATATTTTCTTAGCAAAAAACAAGAAATAACAATAATGGCAGGTGCAGAGTAGCAAAACCACTAATCGAGAATGTACAATTACAGGATTTGGGCTCCGAGAGCCAGACACACAATTCTGAGCAATTAGCCCAACTTTACGATATACAGAATTCAACAAAGGGGCAGAAGACCCCAATCAAGCCCCGGAGCACTTGCACCAAATTACACAGTAAAGCCTCCACGAGGCATACGACACTCAGTTTTCGAAAAAGAGCCACTCGCTCTCAACTTTAAGCCTATCAAAGGCCACACCAAACTCCACCTTCAAGTTGTCCTCTAAGAACATATACACAGGGGTAAAATACCCAACCTACTGAGGTCTATTAAATGAGAAGAAGGTTAATTACATGACCTCTAAAATAACAATTTGAGAGGAGGCGATCTGCACTCCTAATGCATTTGTTTTAAAACCTAATCTGGCTCTAGGCCACTAATGCAAGGGCTAATCCCATACTACAGAGGTGACTTTAGAAAAGAACAATTTACATTACATTAAGGAAGAATCGGTTGTGAGAAATAAGTTCACCTCAAAACAAAATGAGTTGGAGCTCGAGAGGGTTAAGCACTCTCTATCCCAATACGTAGCCTTAAAAGATAATTGATGCTAAGAGTAGTTACATTTTAGGAAAAGGTTACATGGTAGAAACGCTTCGGACCCGCCCCGAGAGTTAAACTGCTGAGCTAGCAAGAAAAGAAGTTATTAAAAGGCCATTACCTTGGTGTAGAACTGCTCCCCGAAGAAAGAGGCGCTTCCCGCCCCCTGCTATGTACTTTACACACAGAAAGATGGTACTGAAGTGGCGCAGAGACCCTAAAATCAGCAGTTTATATACTCTAGCGGAAAGTTCGAGGCGTTTCAGGAAGGAAAACACCCGCCCACAATCATTTTATTGGTGGATGAAGAAAACCCCTACACAATATGAAGAAGAAACACATTATTGGTGGAAAATTAATGAAAGAAATTCGGGGTTGGCTAGATTCAAAACAAGGGGAAAGAAGGGGTTAATATTGCCAACTTAAACAATGACTGAAAGAAATTTAGCAAAGAACAAACTTTTGATATTAAATTTTCTCCAAAAAAAACAGTTCTTTCACTTCGCACTAGGGTGCACCGTTGTAGTTCTTCAATAGTGTCCTCTAGAAGAGAAAGTTCGAACTTCTTACTACAAGCAAAACAAAATTACATCGAAAACAACACAGTTCAGAAACTTCAAAATTTCCAAGTAGTGGCATCTTCAGGGTAACTTGAAAATTAACACATAAGACAAAGTTCAGACTTCTTCCAGTAGGGGAGTTTCAACTGGCGCAAAGTTTAAATAAGCAGCGTGGAGGTGTACCGCCCGGTACAGACCTCCCCCCCCAAAAGTCCCTGCAGGGGTGACACATGAAATTTGTTTGAAAATAAGGTCCAAGTTATGATGTTGATATGGAGATTAATTGCAGAAGCATTTATAAAATTTTCTAAATTTGGTTTGATCCAGTTTCAAAATTCTCGTAGTAACTGCTGAAGTAATGTCTTTATGTTTGTAGAAGTTGAATTCAGAAGAAAAACTTTTAATACTTGAAAGTGAAGAAAAATTTTCAAAGTCCACCAAATATTGCTGTTGAATTCCCAAGTGTAGTAATTGCTGATAGTAAATTTCCATGTAGTTGATTATATAGGATGGCCAGACCGGCCGCTGCAGCTTGTATTCAAAGGCGGCCGCTCGGACCCCTCAAGTACCCTGAGATACCGCTCGCCCGCACTATGAGGGGAGCAGTGGTGTTGAAGCACGCCGCGCCCGCGGTGAACATATACAGGCTGCGGGCAAGTAGCAGGTCGTGCGCCGCACATCAGCCTTGGCCGGGAGGAGGGCTCCGGCTCGCCGTACACTGGTCGACCTCGCTGGAGGAGAGGGGGCCCTTCCTCTATTCCAGTAGCGGTACGGCGCCGCGCGGCTGCGGGGGCACTGAAACATTACAGCTAGGCGGCAGAATTTGGTTGGACCATCATCTTTTTTGAGGGCACAGGCTTGTGGAGAGGTTGAGGGGCCAGCGGCGTGCAGATATCCATGGCATTTTATATAAGCAAGCCACTGTGTGTAGTGGAGCAGGGGACGGGAGCGTGGTAATGGCCTTGGCAAGGACAGGATGGCAGTTCAACTGATCGGGGGAGGTTTACAAAAATATTTACGCATAAGGGAAACAGATTGCAAGGGCAGAAGGCCTAAAAGTGAAACCTCTCAGAGAAAGAGAAAGAAAAAAATATAACCTTCCGATTTCTTTCAAAATAATATGAAGCAAGTTAACACAGAAATTACACCGGTTTCACCTGTGACAGGTGAACCCTAAATAACCTCTCGGTGGCTGGATTACTTAATAACAACATAACCGGCGTAAGGAAATCGAGAATGATACACGGCCCATGGAATCTGGGGGCAAGCTTGCCCGCGGGAACAAAGTTCTTGACCATCACCTGGTCACCTACCTTCAAATTGGTGGGTCTCCGTCCACGATCATATCTTTCCCTAACCTTTTCATGAGACACTTTAAGATTGGCTTTAGCCTTCTTCCAAAGATCTTCAATATTGTCCGGGTCTATTGTCTCGGGTAGAATGTCACTCAGAGACCAGAGGTTAGAGAGCGGCGTGTTGGGAACAAACTTGAACATCAAAGACGCTGGAGTAAATTTATGTGATTCATGAACCGCCGAATTCAAGGCAAAAGCTAACCAATGCAGGGACGTGTCCCATCTAGAATGATCTTCATGATGATAGGCAATAAGCGCGGACCTGAGATTACGATTAACCCGTTCAGCCAGAGATGGTTGAGGGTAATAAGCAGAAGTCGTTACATGAGATATGGATAGGTCAAAGCAGAATTTACGAAATAAATTAGATGTGAAAGCCTTAGCATTATCAGATACAATATATTGACACGGACCAAAAGAAGCAAAGATAGAATTTAGACAAGTAATGGTGGACTGAGCGGTAGCCAGCTTAGTCGGAAATAACCAGGAAAATCTTGTAAAACCATCTACGCATACAAAGATGAACTTGTTGGCATTTCCCTTCGACTGGGGGAAGGGTCCTACATAATCAATATACAGGCGTTCCATGGGGCGCGACGCTTGATGAGAAGACAAAAGGCCTACCTTGGTGGACATGGTTGGTTTACTAAGCAAACAGGATTTACAAGCCTTTACTAGTTCACGAATTTCACCGTCCATACCCTTCCAGATGAACATTTCACGAATCTTCTCACGAGTTTTAAAGATGCCTAGATGCCCTCCTAATGGGGTCTCATGATAATACTTGAAGATCATAGGTACAAGAACAGCTGGAACGACAACTTTCATCATCTTATCATGCCTCGATGGGCAACATAAAACACCATTCCTCAAAACATAAGGAACGATATGTTCCCCAGAAGAAAGGGTTTCCATTATCGGAGCCAGCGTCGGATCTTCACGTTGGTATTTCTTAATATCCCTAAAGAGCATGGGAGCATCTGTTAAGATGGCATTAACATCAGATAGCATGGACTCGGGAGGAGATGAACTATCGACCGGTTCATGGTTCTCAACGTCGTTGGGAAACATACGGCTGAGTCCATCAGCGACAACATTTTCGGTACCTCTTATATGCCTGACATCGAATTGGAAGGCAGAGATTCGGATGGCCCAACGGGCTATACGACCAGTACGACGCGGCCTACCTAAGACCCAGCTTAAGGCTTGATTATCTGTCTCCAGGTCGAATTTGACATGTTCCAGATAGAGACGGAACTTTTCTAAGGCAAATAAGACTGCCAAACCTTCGAGCTCATATATGGAATACTTTGCTTCTTGAGCCGATAGAGTCCTAGATGCATAGGCGATGGGTCGCCTCCCTAGTTCAGTCTCTTGAAGAAGGACTGCAGCTACTGCTGACGACGACGCGTCAGTTTGGACGATGAATTTCTTTGAGAAATCAGGCATAGCAAGGACAGGGGCATTACAGAGAGCTAATTTAAGATCTTCAAAAGCGGCTTGTTGAGAAGGTCCCCACTCGAATTTGATGCCTTTCCTACGAAGAAGTTTTAAGGGCGCCGCTCTATTAGCGAAGTTAGGAATAAACTTCCTGAAGAAATTCACCATACCAATGAACCTGGCGATACCTTTAATGTCCTTGGGAGGTTTAAAATCACGGATGGCCTGTGTTCTAGAATGATCGACGGCAACACCATCAGGTGACACAATATGCCCTAGGAATGACATAGAGGGCCTAGCAAAGGCAACCTTGGACAACTTAACAGTTAACCCAGCCTTACGAAGGCGAGTAAGAACTTCTCGCAGATGATCTAGATGTTCTTCAAAAGTCTCCGAAAATATGACGACATCATCCAAGTAGTGATACAAGTACTCAAATTTGATGTCAGAGAAGACCCTATCTAGCAGCCTAGTGAGTACAGCTGCTCCCGTGGGGAGCGCGAAAGGCACGCGGTTGTATTCGTACAAATTCCAATCCATGGCAAACGCTGTAAGATGTTTAGACTCTTCCGCCAGGGGAATTTGATTGTAGGCCTGATTCAGGTCCAGGATAGTAAAGAACTTGGCCTTACGAAACCATGAAAAGCAAGAATGAAGGTCCGGAAGGGGCACAGATTGTAACACCACCTTCCGATTGAGAGCCCTATAATCAATGACAGGCCTGAAGCCACCTTGGGGTTTCGGGACTAGAAAAATAGGCGAAGAATACGCCGACTTGGAGGGCCTAATAATACCATCCTTCAACATCTGATCGATAATTTCTTTCAGAGACTTCATTTTTGGTGGAGATAGCCTATAAGGTGGAAAACGGACAGGAATCGAATCCGTGACCTCAATTTTGTATTCAATAAGGTCAGTAACACCAAGAGTATCAGAGAACACCTCTGGAAACGACTGACACAACTTACGAATACAATCAGCCTGCTCCTCAGGTAGATGTCTAAGGTCTAACAACATCTCATCCTGCGTAGGCGAAATAGATGAACATGACGCAGAATTACATTTTAATATGGGGATTTTACAATTGGAAGCAAATTTGAAAGTGCACGACCTACTCTGAAGATCGAGCACAAGACCAGTGTGAAAAATAAAGTCGGCTCCCAATATGATGGGGCAAGACAAGTGCTTAGCCACAAACAATTTGATTTTCCATGTAAATTTAAAAATACGAATTTTGACATTTACGGAACCGAGAATTTCTAATGGAGATGAATTAGCCGAAACATATTGAACAGGAGATGAACCATAGTCAGGTAGTTTACAAACCGATTTCAATTTTGAATACCATTGATCCAAAATAATTGAACAAACACTGCCTGAATCTAATAGAGCTCTTATAGGCTCATTATTTAACTCAATTTTAAGAAAAGGAACAGGTGCGGGGGTATCTGCCGCAATCCTAAGACACTCTTTGGGGCATTCAAAAGATGAATTTGAAGATAGAACTTTCCCTGAATTTTCGACCTGTTTACCAGGGGCTGAGCCTCGGGAAGAGGGGTTAGTCGACTCAGCCGAAGCCACTAGTCATTTTTTATTATTGGCATTGGTGGAATTTGCACCAGAAGTTGAGTAGGAGGGGGTGCTATTTGAGTTTGGGCAATTCTTGGCGATATGTGAGAAAGCCCCACATTTAAAACAGCCTTGTGATGAACCAGCTCCATTATTTGCCCTACTAGATTTGTTCAATGGACACTTGTTTCGAAGATGGTCCAGCGACCCGCAAGCGTAACATTTACGAGGTGTGACTGATCGGCGAGGTGGAGGCCGAGTATTACTAAAAGAAGGCGGGGGTTCTTTCGCGACACGCAAGGAATCGGCGTATCTAACTCCTTCCGCTGAGACGGCCAATGCTTCAAGTTCAGAGAAAGTTTGCGGGCACGCCGCGAAACACAAATATGACCTATAGGATGGTGAAATGCCTTCCACAATAGCTTGTACAATCTGATCCTCAGGGAAGTGAAGAGCAAACACCCTAGTATAGAACTTAATATCTTGGATGAAATCTGCCAAGTTTTCATCTAAGCGCTGTACCCGATAATAGTACTTCTGAATAAGGGAGGACCTTGCCCTAGCCGGGATGAAGTTAGCTAGCAAGTGGGCGTGGAAGTCTTCAATCGATGATTGCTCGGCAATGGCTCTAACTATTTTGTCTGAGAGAATATCTATAGCATAGGGATAGATGATTTGCAAAATCTGACATGGGGAAAGAGAAAAAACAAGGGCATGATCCTGAAATTCAACTTAAAACCTTAAGAAAGAAATAACTTCACTGGTGGTGTTAACAGAAAACTTCGAGATACCTCTGAGCAACATTGCCAATGGATGAGGCAAGCTGCTGAACCCAGGTGACATAGTAGGTAGATGTTTCAGTGGCGAAGAAGTTAATTCAGAACGTACATTACTCAACGATGCACGGCGTTCAGACTCGTTGTCCAATGGGGCAGAGATCGTTTGAGCTCCAACGGTTATCCTATTGACTTCTCCCTTAGGAGGCTCTTCCTCGCTACCTACATTCACCGTGGTGGGTTGATCGATTTTGGGAGGAACTTCCCCAGTTAACAATTGAGTTACCTTATTAGATAATTCAGAAATATTTTCAAGCACCGTACTAGCTTCCTTCCTCTGAACGTCATTCAACTTTAGAGACAACAGATCGTTAACTCTATTTGAGAAATGAAATAGCCTGGATTGCACACGCTTAATTTGATTAGGAGAAGGATCATTTTCATCAAAAAAACTAACTACGGATGCTAGCCCAGTAATATTCTCGATGATCTTGGAAAGAGAGTCGTCAATTTCTTTGTCTCCCAAAGTGGGGATGGAAATGGGCAAATCAAGGGACTCTCTAAGCTTGTTTGTGTCTACTGCAACCGTGCCTCCAGATTGCACATTTCTAATAGTTAATTCATAGATCAACTCCTCCTTGCGCAAATAGTTAAGATGGAGAACATCGCGAAGGCCGGGCATGATGACAGAACAATTTTGAAACAGAAAAAATCAAAAAATTCCAGCAACAGAGAAAATTGTTAGAGTTCGAATCAAAACAATGTTTAGCCGTCAAAAGGGGCTAAATTGAGACCCATTCAAACACGCTCTGCTACCACTTGTTACCGTTCTTTTGTGGTAGGTAGAGGTGAAAGAAGGTGCGGGTGTGAACTGGTCTCAAACTACGAAATTAAAGTTAATGTAAAATTTAACGAGGTTATATTTTCTTAGCAAAAAACAAGAAATAACAATAATGGCAGGTACAGAGAAGCAAAACCACTAATCGAGAATGTACAATTACAGGATTTGGGCTCCGAGAGCCAGACACACAATTCTGAGCAATTAGCCCAACTTTACGATATACAGAATTCAACATAGGGGCAGAAGACCCCAATCAAGCCCCGGAGCACTTGCACCAAATTACACAGTAAAGCCTCCTCGAGGCATACAACACTCAGTTTTCAAAAAAGAGCCACTCGCTCTCAACTTTAAGACTATCAAAGGCCACACCAAACTCCACCTTCAAGTTGTCCTCTAAGGACATATACACAAGGGTAAAATACCCAACCTACTGAGGTCTATTAAATGAGAAGAAGGTTAATTACATGACCTCTAAAATAACAATTTGAGAGGAGGCGATCTGCACTTCTAATGCATTTGTTTTAAAACCTAATCTGGCTCTAGGCCACTAATGCAAGGGCTAATCCCATACTACAGAGGTGACTTTAGAAAAGAACAATTTACATTACATTAAGGAAGAATCGGTTGTGAGAAATAAGTTCACCTCAAAACAAAATGAGTTGGAGCTCGAGAGGGTTAAGCACTCTCTATCCCAATATGTAGCCTTAAAAGATAATTGATGCTAAGAGTAGTTACATTTTAGGAAAAGGTTACATGGTAGAAACGCTTCGGACCCGCCCCGAGAGTTAAACTGCTGAGCTAGCAAGAAAAGAAGTTATTAAAAGGCCATTACCTTGGTGTAGAACTGCTCCCCGAAGAGAGAGGCGCTTCCTGCCCCCTGCTATGTACTTTACACACAGAAAGATGGTACTGAAGTGGCGCAGAGACCCTAAAATCAGCAGTTTATATACTCTCGCGGAAAGTTCGAGGCGTTTCAGGAAGGAAAACACCCGCCCACAATCATTTTATTGGTGGATAAAGAAAACCCCTACACAATATGAAGAAGAAACACATTATTGGTGGAAAATTAATTAAAGAAATTCGGGGTTGGCTAGATTCAAAACAAGGGGAAAGAAGGGATTAATATTGCCAACTTAAACAATGACTGAAAGAAATTTAGCAAAGAACAAACTTTTGAAATTAAATTTTCTCCAAAAAAAAACCAGTTCTTTCACTTCGCACTAGGGTGCACCGTTGTAGTTCTTCAATAGTGTCCTCTAGAAGAGAAAGTTCGAACTTCTTACTACAAGCAAAACAAAATTACATCGAAAACAACACAGTTCAGAAACTTCAAAATTTCCAAGTAGTGGCATCTTCAGGGTAACTTGAAAATTAACACATAAGACAAAGTTCAGACTTCTTCCAGTAGGGGAGTTTCAACTGGCGCAAAGTTTAAATAAGCAGCGTGGAGGTGTACCGCCCGGTACAATTATTATTATTACTATTTCAGCCACTGCAGCCGAGTGCTTAATGTGATTATGAACTCGAATGCAAACGTTGAAATTGACATGCAGGCAACTTAAGTTATGTCGAATAACTGCACATGAGCCATATGATTATTATTTTTATTATTCTTTCAGCCACTGCAGTTTAATGGTTAATGTGATTATCAACAGCAATGCAAACGTTGAAATTGACACGCAGGCAACATAGCTTGTGCCAAATAACTGCACCTTTTCGTTGAGACTATACGATTATTTTTATTATTATTTATTATTTCCGCCACTGCGGCGTAGTGGTACGTAATAAATGAAGGGTTTATTACGCTTTTCGTGTGATGAATTTTGAGAAGTATAGCCTACACTCACGCATGTAATAGCAACTTTTGGCTGAGTAAAGAAAGCAACGGCAACTATGGCCACACGCACATACTTTAATATCATCTCTGCGCGCAAGAACAAAATACACAACGGAAAACTTCCTTACTTCGTATTTTTCTTTTACGCATTTAGACAATGCACAAACATTGGACTATGTATCAGAACCTTCTTGCCTAGTGAAGAAAGCAACGGAAAACGGTGTATTTTAGGGACTCATAACACTTACACAGCTTACATAGACGTGTTTATTTCTGCACACACTTCACTCACTTTTCTAGTATTTAACTGCTCACATCGGCATAGCATATATATATATATACTTACAAGTGAAAAATAAGGGAGTTAAAAATGACTAAAATGTTACATGAGGACTGCAGTCAGTTGCCATAAGAAATAAAACGTCTCTGCAACATATCATACTGTCCGCCCATCACTACCAGAAACGGACGTATCAAATTCCATTGAGTCTGTGTTCTTGCACACTATGTCGTACAGTATCTTGGCTGTTCGCTGTTACAATCTCGCATACAGTACTCATAGAACAGAGGCATTATTAAATAATAAAATTATTCACAGATATGAATTAGAATGTTGGACCGGTCCCGCGGTGGAGAGGTAGCGTGCCCTGCCTCTTACCCGGAGGCCCGGGTTTTATTCACAACCAGGTCAGAGATATCCATCATAGGGATAGCCTTACAAGAGAGTCTGTGCCACAGAGCCCGGCTCTATTCACCAAGCTGTGCGCCAAAATTCTAGATTATGTTACATATCGTTTAGATGGAACGAAGACATATATCTCGAATAACAGTGATTCATTCGATGAATGGAGACATTAAATCTTGTACTAACCAGTAGATGCTATTCACTATACGTAGGCTTTGCGGCAGTGCGTGGATAGAATTACTAGTAGCCTGTATAGAAGAAATCCCGCGGGGTTGAAATCCGACACCTCGGAGTCTCCTAAAACCATCAAATGTAGTTAGTGGGGCGGAAAGCCAATACTATTATTATTAACACAGAATAATTCTAATCCGCGACTCGGTGGTGAATCGAACCGCTTTAGCCGTTTACCCCATTAGCCTATTAGCACTTTAGCCGTTTAGCCCATTAGCACATTAGCCCATTAGCCCCTTTAGCCCTTTAACCCATTAGCCCCTTAGCCATTTAGCCCATTAGCCCTTTAGATATTTACCCCTAGGAGGAGGAGGAGGAGGGCGTGGTGAGGAGGAGTCTTTTTGCCCTTTTGCCCTTCTGGTTAGACGTAACTCGTGGGTTCCATTCCCTATCATGTGGGTAGCACGAATATTTTCTTCGGTTTAGCATTTTGAAATCCTACACTGAATGAACTTGATCACATCTAACAGGAAAAGGAAGTTATGTTATAACAAAATTCTATGTTCATCTACATATCATCATTCAGATTATGCTTTTAGTTTTGAGCGACTCTCCTTCCTCGAGAGCCCTGGTGCATCTCTCCCCCAGGGTAGCCCCATAAGAGCCTATGTACACGAAAGAGCCCCTACGCTAGACTGATATTAGGAAGGGCATCCGGTTAGGTGGATGAAACCCCCGCATTAGCCTAATACGTGAAAAGCCCTAGAACAACTCTCCCTGAGTTAGACTCATAAGGGTATGTGTATGCCTATTTACCACTGTGCCCTAACACAGCCCTCTCCCCCAAGTTAGTCCTCCCGCCTAGTCACCCTTACGACTAGCAGTATACCTTTGATGCAATTCTACCCCTCTACCCACCTCATAAAATACGGACCTAAGAGGAGTGACGTCATCATAGTAGCGAGAACTGTAGTAACGTTACTGCTAACAAGCTTTGACCTGTAGACCCAGAGTTCTCTCAAGTCAGGCGTCTTGCATCATAACACATTGTCGGCATTCCTTTACCACACCAGATCGGAAAATACAGCTTAGCTCACAAAGACATTATTTTTCTGCTGAGATGTACGTATCTCCGCATTTACTGTAGTCAGTAAACCTTCATCGTACACATATTTCAATCAGGATGAGGATATTTGAATTACAATTAAGCTCTTTCGTTTAGAGTTAATGTCAGCTCCACGTTCAAATCCTTAGGAGTAAAATTTACTCTGCTCAACCACACCTCGGGTAGAAGTGCCTCCCTCAAGAGTTGGCCAAGGAGGTTAGATAGACGACATCTACGCATCATACCTAGACTCAGCTAAAGACACCGGGTTCCCTAACCCATGCCCTCTCAAGTCAGGTGTACCTTTTAATATCCCCTTTCGACAGTTTTCCATAAGATGATGACATCCTATTGTCTCGAGGACTCAGAGATAGTAGTGCCCGGTTCTATAGGTCATAAGCTACAAGTTGTGAGCCCCTGAGGTAGCTCTGTAGTTAAGGCTAAACGAATAGAGTATATCAGCCATCCTGCATGGTAGCCCTTGCCTCAGTTCTCGAATGTAATACTAAAAACTAATAGGTCGTAAGTTACAAGTTGTAAGCCGTTGAGGCAGTTCCCCAGTTACTCGTAGGTCTATACGAATAGAGTATAGCAGATATCTATCATGATAACCCTTGCCTCAGTTCTCGAATGTCAGGCTGATAAAACTAATAGGTGATATGTTACAAGTTGTGAGCCCCTGAGGTGACCCTCTACTTAAGGTCTATACGAATAGAGTATAGCAGCTACTTTGCATAGCAGCCCTTGCCTCAGTTCACGAAAGTTAGGCTGATCAAACTTACAGGTTATAAGTTACAAGTTGTGAGCCCCTGAGGTGACCCTTTACTTAAGGTCTATACGAATAGAGTAGAGAAGTTGTCTTGCATAGCAGCCCTTGCCTCAGTTCTCGGAAGTTAGGCTGATAAAACTAATAGGTCATAAGTTACAATGTGTGAGCCCGTGAGGCAGCTCCCTACTAAGGTCTATACGAATAGAGTATAGCAACCATCTTGCCCAGTAACCCTTGCCTCAGTTCTCGAATGTCAGGCTGATAAAACTAATAGGTCATTAGTTAAAAGTTGTGAGTCCCTGAGGTGACCCTCTAGTTAAGGTCTATAAGAATAGAGTATAGCAGTCATCTTGCATGGTAGCACTTGCCTCAGTTCTCGAATGTCAGGCTCATCAAACTAATAGGTCATAAGTTACAAATTGTGAGCCCCTGAGACAGCTCTGTAGTGTTAGGTCTATAAGAACAATGTATCGCCATTAGCTCCTGCTCCATCTCCTTAAAGTTAGTCCCATATAACCGACGTATAGCAACCATCTTGCTTCACGGTTCGTAGCACTAGGAAGTTGAACGCGGCCGCCATCTTGCGCAATTATCCATAGGCAGTCTCCTTAAGTATTAAGTCTCCCCTAGGCCAGCTTCCTCCATATGAGCCTATGTATCTTTCGCAGTAACCCCTGAGCCAGGTTTCCCCATAAGAGCCCGTGTATAACCGCCATTTTGCACAATCCCCCTAGGCCGTCATTTGAAGTCCTAAGTCTCTCTTGGGCCAGCTTCCTCCATAAGAGCCTATGTATAACCGCCATTTTTCGCAGTAGCCACTGAGCCAGGTTTCCCCATAAGAGCCCGTGTATAACCGCCATTTTGCACAATCCCCCTAGGCCGTCATCTGAAGTCCTAAGTCTCTCCTGGGCCAGCTTCCTCCATAAGAGCCTATGTATAACCGCCATCTTTCGCAGTAGCCCCTGAGCCAGGTTTCCCCATAAAAGCCCGTGTGTAACCGACATTTTGCATAATCCCCCTAGGCCGTCATCTGAAGTCCTAAGTCTCTCCTGGGCCAGCTTCCTCCATAAGAGCCTATGTACAGCCGCCATCTTGCGCATTAGCCCCTGGACCAGCTCCGGCTCTTTTTCCCTACTCCCGTAACAGCGTTGGTAGATTCAGGGAGTGTTAGCTTCATTATTTCTGAGGAGTGGTACTCCAGACTTAAAGCTTCCTGTAGATTTCCGGACTATTGTTTGTCTTCCATTAAAATGTGTTTCGGCAAATTAATCACAATTGGAGATTTTAGGCTTTACTTTTGTCAAAATTCGAATCTCATAATTTACTTGGAAAATTAAGTTATTTGTGGCTAAACAATTGTCTTGCCCTGTATTATTGGAGGCCGATTTCATGTCTCATTCTGGTCTGGTGCTCGATCTACAGAGCAAGTCGTGCAAATTCATGTTTGCCAGTAACATTCCTCTTTTGCAATGTAATGCTTTGTTGTTGTCATCTATTACGCCTACCCAGAGTGAGATGTCGTTAGATTTTAGGCATCTACCTGAGGACCAGGCTAAAGTATTAAAAGGTTGTGCCAGTCTTTTCCTGACGTATTTTCAGAAAACATTGTTGTCACTGATCTTATTGAATATAAGAATGATCTCATTGATTCTATTCCAGTTAGGGTTCCCCCTTATAGGCTATCTCCACCTAAAATTAAGGCCCTTAAGGGGATTATCGACCAAATGTTGAAGGACGCTATTATTCGACCTTCCAAGTTGGCGCGACTGTCCTTACTAGACTGCTAGACTATCCTTACCTCGGAGACCTTTGAAGAACATTTAGAGCATCTGAAGGAAGTCCTCAATCGCCTTGGTAAGGCTGGGTTGACTGTTAAATTATCCAAGATAACTTTTTCTAAGCCTTCCATATCATTCCTAGGGCATATGTTGTCGCCCGATGGTGTTTCCATAGACCACTCCAGAACGCAGGCTATTCGGCAATTCAAACCTCCTAAGGAAATCGAAGGAATTGCTAGATTTATAGGCATGGTTAATTTATTTAGAAATTAATTCCTAACTTCGCTAAAAGGGTGGCGCCCTTGAACCTACTGCGCAGGAAAGGTGTCAAATTCGAATGGGGATCGTCGCAGCAAGCCGATTTGAAGGCCTTAAATTAGCTCTTTGTAACGCCCCCTGTATTACTCATGCTTGATTTCTCTAAGAAATTCATAGTCCAAACAGATGCCTCTTCTTCTGCTGTTGCTGCTGTCCTTCTTCAGGAAACGGAACTCGGAAGGCGGCCGATCTCCTATGAGTCTAGGACTTTATCGGCTCAAGAAGCCTAGTACTCCGTCCATGAACTGGAAAGTTTGGCAGTCCTGTTTGCCTTGGAGAAATTCCGCCTCTCTCTGGGGCAAGTCAAATTTGAATTAGAAACAGATAATCAAGCTTTAACTGGGGTCTTAGCTAAGCCTCGTCGTACTGGATGTATCGCCCGTTTGGCTAATAGAATTTCAGCCTTTCAATTTGATATGCGACACATTAGAGGATCAGAAAGTGTAGTCGCAGATGGACTAATTCGCATGTTTTCTAGTGATGTTGAGACCAGTAAACAGGAAGATAGTTCCTCTCTTCCCATGCCCATACCTTTCAGTATTAGTGATATTTTGACTGATGCTCCTATATTACAGAGATATCGAGAATTATCAACGAGAATATCCAGTGCTGACTCCTACTATTATGGAAACCCTTTCTTCTGTGGAACATATTGTCCCTTATGTATTGAGGATCGGGGTTTTGTGTTGTCCTTCGACGCACGATCAGAAGATGAAAGTAGTTGTTCCAGATGTGCTTGTGCATATGATCTTTAAATACTTTAAATATAGTTTCTGATAATGCAAAGGCTTCCACCACTAACTTATTCCCAAAATGCTGCTTTGATCGGTCCATATTCCATATAACTACTTTCGCTTATAACCATCAAATACCTCTGGTTAAGCGGGTCAATCTTAATCTTCGATCTGCTTTGATAGCATTCCGAATGGGAAACTTCTCTGCATTAGTTATCTTTTGTTTTAAAAAGGCTGTTCATGAGTCCCCCAAATTCACTCCTACCTCTCTCATGTTCAAGTTTATTCCCAACACGCCGCTCTCTAATCTAGGTCACTCAAAGAAATTTTGCCAGAGACAATAGATCCCGATAATATTAGGGACATGTGGTAGAAGGCCAAAAGTAATCTTAAGGTTTCTCATGAAAAGGTTAGAGAGAGATATCATCTTGGACGCAGGCCCACAAATTTAAAGGTCGGAGATGAGGTCATGGTTAAGAATTTCCTACCTGCAGGCACGCTTGCCCCCATATTTCATGGGCCGTGTATTATTTTGGATTTCTTAACACCGGTCATCCTTTTGGTGAGCAACCCAGCCACTGAGAGAATATTTGAAGTGCATCTCTCCCAGATTAAACCAGTATCAATTTCTTGTTTTTGCAATATAGGCCACTAAATCATGGTAGTAAGAAAATGTTATATTTCTTTCATGAACAGCCTAGAAATTTTAAAATTACTGGGGTAAATGGTTAATTAAGATATGGAGGTCTTCTGCCCCATGGATAGCTTATGTATTTCCCTTACTGTTCCACTTATGTGCAAACCTTCCCCTCAAATATGGTTTACTTTTCCTTTTCCCGGCTGCCATTACCTTATCCCCCGCCTCCAAAACTAAGCCTGCATGTTAGACACTCATTTTTAATGCCGCCCGCCTCATCTGAACCTGCAGCTTAAAGAATAAACAAACTCTCGCTCTTCCTTAAACAATCTCTGTCGCCAAGTAAATTACTGTTTCAGTCCGTCTCTCTCATCTGCGGCTGAGTTGCAACATCTGGCGAGTGATGCAGGCGTGGGGTAAGGGCCCACACTGCTCTGGCCCAGTCTCCTTCATAACGGGGTGCTGAAACACCATCCTTTCCGGCGAGGGCTGAGGTGCTATAACTTAACCGCCTACACATCTTGGGGCAGTGTCGCTATATCTGGTCTGTGGCGACCATCACCATGCCTACCCCTCTCAAGGTAGCGGGAGAGCTGTATCTGAGGGTACTGTACTGGGGGATCCGGGGGACACCACCCGGGTAACCGGTTGGGGCGGCCGCTCTTGCCGTCAAACATGGACTGTACATCCCGGACTGAAAGGGCTGCAGGAAGATGGCAAGATTTCTTTTCAACGTAATTTCTTAAACTTTCATTAAACAATTTATATCTGTAAAATCCCACTTTAAATTCTTTTTAAGTCAAACTGTCACCGCAAGGTAGGACCTTCGGAGGGGGAGGTGTATACCGGGAGGTACACCCGCCCCGTTCATTTAAATCAAGCGCCTTGGAAGAACGCTGTCTGCCATCCTAAAGTTACAACTACTAATAAATATAAATTGGACTTTTCTGTACAGATGTCTCTACCAAAAAGCTTATGTGAAGAGGGACTATTCAAATTGCAAAGTGATGTGTAATTTTAAGGTTTACTAAACTGAAATGTTTATTCTTTGTTTTTAGTATATTAAAGTTTACGTTATTTCTAGTTCTCTCCGTCAAAGTAAGATATGGGCCAATAGGGAATTTCGTATATGTATATTTCCACAAATAACATATATCACGTATCTATTTAATTAATGAATGGAAATTGAGGGTATATCAGGCCTTAGCCCAGAGTCTTCTGGATCTTTCCTCTCGGGTATAAAAGCTGGCACATTTTCTTATTCATCGCTCCAGTATAGTGAGTGTGTTGATAAAGGAGGCGGGGAGCCTCGTCCTTCGTAGAGTAATCCATCAGCTCAAGGTAATGGCAGCTCTATAGAAGTGATAGTCTTTGAAAGCTAGCTCCAGGGGAAGGTTTCCAAACTTTACTAGAGTAAGCTTATTTTTTGAAATGTAACTTCCAAACCAGTCAAAAGAACCGAGACGAAATTCGGGTATAGAGTGTGTGGTACCCTCTCGAGTTCCCTATCAACTTGACTTTGAGGTGACTATGACTTTTGTAACATTCGTAACTTAAATTTTCTCCTTCCAATCACCACAGTAGTATAGGCTAAGAATCTGTAACTTCGGGCCAGAAGCCCAAATAGGGTTTTAATCTTTTAATTGCAAATTTCAAGGAGTTCAAGTGCCCGCTTCCATGTCATGTTGATTTTGGACCAGTAACTTTAACCTGTTCTTTTCCACAAAGGCCCGGTAGAATGGGTTTATAATACCCCTGTGAAATTCAATTTCATTATTTTATGTTAAGAGGTTAGACTGCTGAGTGTCTAAGACACCGAATACTGTTGGAATTTGTAAAATGTAAGTTGAACCTTTGAGAGGCCTGGAAATTTCTGGAAATAGATTCCTAAATGTAAAATTTATAGAGCATAGATGTTCATTCTATTCATGTAAAGGTGTTAGTATAAAATTTGAATTGTGCCTTTGGAAGTCCGTAACGTTGTAATGTTTGGGGAATGGTCTCCTAGGGTGCTCTTGAAACACTGGATAATTTGAATACTCTGTCTTCTTGTGAAGTAAAAGAAATTGGGAGTTTCATCTCCTTGACTTTTTTTAAAAAGGAAACGCAGTGCTTATGGAGAATGTAAAATTAGGGAGATTCATGCTCAAGGTTGTTAGGTGTTATCCGATATTCTAAAATTGAACTTTTGTACCTGAATTTTAAGGTTTGTCTTTGAAAAACCAAAAGATAACCGAGAAAAGAATTTTAAAGTTCTGAATTAATCTTTGATTACCTTAGATAGACTCATTCATGCACACACCTTCTTTCAGCTCTGTCCACCACGGTATCCCCGCAACAAAAATTGTAATATTAATCGCATTGCCCCATGTGCAGTTATTTGGCAAAATCCAGGTTAGCTGCGTGTTAATTTCAACGTTTGCATTATTGCCGAAAATCACCTAAAGCACTACACTGCAGCGGAGGAAGTAATAATAATAATAATAATAATAATAATAATAATAATAATAATAATAATAATAATGAAAATGATAATAATAATAATAATAATAATAATAATAATTTTATAATCTCCGCTACCATGTGCAAATATTTGGCACAATCTAGGTTGCCTGCGTGTCAGTATCTACCATTGCCTCCCACCTCATTTCACCTTGCACGAGGGCATACGTCTTAACAGATGGTTAAATGTCTCGTACTCCTCCTCATTTACCCACGCATTTGTATGTTTGAAGCTTATAGTTCCAGTTTGATGACATACCAATAACGTATGTATAACAGACTTGAAAATGTTAAAGGTATATAATCAGAAAATGGTAACTGCCTTTTTAACCACGAGTTTAATGAATATTTCTTGTAGTCAACAAGTAATTCTTTTGATAAACGGGATGATTAAACCGAGTAGTATGGCAATGCACTTTCTAAACCGAGTAGTAAGCCAATGTACTTTCTAAACCGAGTAGTAAGCCAATGAACGTTCTATACCGAGTAGTAAGCCAATGTACTTTCTAAACCGAATAGTAATCCAATGAACGTTCTATACCGAGTAGTATGGCAATGTACTTTCTATACCGAGTAGTATGGCAATGAACGTTCTAAACCGAGTAGTATGGCAATGTACGTTCTAAACCGAGTAGTATGGCAATGTACGTTCTATGCCCGAATAGTAAGCCACGGTACGTTCAGTTGTTCCTCCATGGGGCACCCGAACTATTCAGCTCCACCAACGGGGTCCGTGAGGTTAGCATTGCTCTCGTATTGACCTTTCCCACCCGGTTCCTCAAAGGGGCGTCCATCCGATTTGGCTCCTCCAAGTGGATCCGTTCGATTCGGCTCCTCCAAAGGGGTCCATGAGGTTAGTATTGATCTCGTACTGACCTTTCCGACACGGCTCCTCCAAGGGAACCGTTCGATTCGGCTGCTCCAAAGTGCCAAATGACGCCATGGGGTCAAAAAGTACCCCAGGCCCCTCCAATGGCGCCTGTGAGATTGGGCTTGCTCACGTACGCAAGCTCGGTCTAGAATGTACCTAGCCATACTACTCGTAACTTCCAATGCCGTCTGTGAGATTTGGCTTGTCTCGTACGCAAGGACATGACGTTATTCCGCATAGAAAGTGCATTGGCATACTGCTCGGCTATAGAATGCATGTAGGCTAACTACCGAACATCAAAATGGCGTCTGTGAGTTTATGTCCCTCCAAAATGGCGTCCGTGAGGTTAGGCCCCTCGAAAATGGCGTCTGTGAAGTTAGGCTTGCTCTCGTACCCAAAATCTGCAAACCACCATTGCCATACTACTCAACTAGGGAACAATGGGCAAATGCTGACGCAGCACTCATTGTTTTAGAACATACATTGCTATACTACTCTATAGGAAAGTATGAAGAACATGGGGACAGTGGAAAAGTGTGATCAGACTTACAAATTTTTCTGCGTGCTGTTCCGTGAATGAGCTAATCTTAAATGTAAATATATTAGAATAAGTAGATCACGAAACAGCTCAGAGAACAGCTATGAATTAAATAAGAACGTAAAACCTCAGTGCTAAAATAATGAACATTCAGGAATCCATGTTTCTAGAGGTTTGAAATGGACTTGCGGACGGAAGAGGCAAGGCGAAAAGCGGTGAAGATTATTGGATTTATCAGCAGGAACACAAAAGGCTTCAGATCTGTGGCCCTACACAAAACCATTTCATATGGTATGGTATTCCTGTCTGGAGTCCCTGCTCAGCCCCAAATCTCAATAAGTAGAAACTTGATATTCCTTCGAATATCCCTCGCCGGCCGCTTTAAACTTGGCGCTTTTCGTCGCCTTTCGCTATCCCTTCTCTCTATTGGCAGAGGCGTTAAACTTGTCCTTCCATTTTCCCGTACCACCTCCTACCAATCCAATTACTACGGCTGTTCCTCACAACTCTGGAATGGTCTACTGCCTTGCCTCTAAGCCAGTTACTACATGAAGCATCTATTGTGAATGGGGCTTGCCATATTCCACTAGAAAATCCATAAAATATTTATGATTAATTATAATAACAATAGTGACAAGAAAACGGGTGGAACCTTAGTGAGGTACTTTGCAATTTATTTCCACACTAGTCTAGAAAGTGCTATCCCGCGTGTCACCTTTCGTAACACTCAGACGCGCTAGTTGTGGTCCCTACTGTCGCAGCAATGGATGAGACCGAGAGTTCAGCGGCCTGTGCCAAGGGACAGATAAAGAAATACCACACACATTAGTAAATAGCAAGAGCTGGTAAATTTCAGACATAGAAATATACTTCTTTTTATATGCAGAGACAGAAGAGTCGCTCAGTTGTCAAACACGATTCGCACAGCCTAAACACTTGGATAGACGCATCCTGTAAGATGTTCCACATAACTTACCGAAAGTACACCAGCAAATCTCTGAATGAATTAAAGTCACGTGGTGGAGTCAACCGACCCTACCTTGCATAACTTTTCGAATAACAGCTAAGATGTCAGTAGTATAATCGGACAGTTCAGGCGCCGCCAACGCCACCGGGCTCCCAGTGGCCACCTCCACCACCACCACAGCCAGAGGCCTCCCAGATGCCTCCTCACCACCACCACAGCCAGAGGCCTCCCAGAGGCCTCCTCCACCACCCGCGGGAAATTTGAATTTGTAAACAAAGACACGTGCTTTTTGACAGATGTCATCGACAACAACGCATCGCTAACCTCAGTACTGCCATCTTGACGGGCCTAAACCTCAGTAGTACCAACTTAACCTAACTAGCGCGAGGTAAACAAAGCCACGTGTTTTTTGAGAGTCACGTGCTTTTTGACAGCCAACAACGCATCGCTAACCTCAGTACTGCCATCTTGACGGGCCTAAACCTCAGTAGTACCAACTTAACCTAACTAGCGCGTGGCAAACAAAGCCATGTGCTTTTTGACAGCCACGTGCTTTTTTGACAGCTGTCATCCGCCATCTATAAACCACAGAGCACTGTGCTGCCCTCTTTATCGTAGTAGATGTAAATTCGTCACCTGTCATCGGCAGTGTTGCCATCTTGGCGGGCCTAAACCTTAGCGCTACAAACTTAACCTAACTAGCGCGTGCTAAACAAAGCCACGTGCTTTTTGATAGCCACGTGCTTTTTTGACAGCTGTCATCCGCCATCTTTAAACCACAGAGCACTGTGCTGCCCTCTTTATCGTAGTAGATGTAAATTCGTCACCTGTCATCGGCAGTGCTGCCATCTTGGCGGGCCTAAACCTTAGTGCTACCAACTTAACCTAACTAGCGCGTGGTAAACAAAGCCACGTGCTTTTTGACAGCCACGTGCTTTTTTGACAGCTGTCATCCGCCATCTTTAAACCACAGAGCACTGTGCTTCCCTCTTTATCGTAGTAGATGTAAATTCGTCACCTGTCATCGGCAGTGCTGCCATCTTGGCGGGCCTAAACCTTAGTGCTACCAACTTAACCTAACTAGCGCGTGGTAAACAAAGCCACGGGCTTTTTGACAGCCACGTGGTTTTTTGACAGCTGTCATCCGCCATCTTTAAACCACAGAGCACTGTGCTGCCCTCTTTATCGTAGTAGATGTAAATTCGTCACATGTCATCGGCAGTGCTGCCATCTTGGCGGGCCTAAACCTTAGTGCTACCAAATTAACCTAACTAGCGCGTGGTAAACAAAGCCACGTGCTTTATGAGAGCCACGTGCTTTTTTGACAGCTGTCATCCGCCATCTTTAAACTACAGAGCACTGTGCTGCCCTCTTTATCGTAGTAGATGTAAATTCGTCACCTGTCATCGGCAGTGCTGCCATCTTGGCGGGCCTAAATCTTAGTGCTACCAACTTAACCTCACTAGCGTGAGAAAAAAAATCCACGTGCTTTTTTGACACCTGTCATCCGCCATCTTCAATCTATAGAGCACAGTGCTGCCCTCTTTAGCTACTTACCTTTGAAATGTGGGGGCGGAAAATTTGAAAAATGCTTTTTGACAGCAGCCATCTTTAATCTAGAGAGCACCGTGCTGCCCTCTTTAGATAGATACCTTTGAAATGTGGTGGCAGGCAATTCCACATGACAGCAGCCATCTTTAATCAAGAGAGCACCGAGTTGCCCTCTATGTGGTGGCGGCAAATTCTACATGCTCTTGTTTGGAAACAAACTCACGCGCTTTTTTGACAGCCGTCATCCGCCATCTTTAATCAACAGAGCACAGTGCTGCACTCTTTAGGTAGATACCTTTGAAATGTGGTGGCGGCAATTTGAAAAATTCTATATGCTCTTGTTTGGAAACAAAGCCACGTGCTTTTTTGACAGCTGTCATCCGCCATCTTTAATCAAAAGAGCACTGTGCTGCTATCATGCTGACAATTTCGTCAGCTGTCATCCGCCACCTTTAATCCACAGAACACCGTGCTGCCCTCTTTATGACATGTAGTAGCGGGCAATTTGAAAAGTTCTCTTAGCTGTCATCCGCCATCTTTAATCAAGAGTGCACCGTGCTGCCATCTTTAGCTAGATACCTTTGAAATGTGGTGGCGGCAAATTGAAAAATTCCACGTGCTCCTGTTTAGTAAACCAACTCACGCGCTTTTTTGTCAGCTGTCATCCGCCATCTTACATCGCAAACCTCAGTGTTACACTCTTTAGGTACATACCTTTGAAATATGGTGGCGGATAATTTAAAAAAGGAAAATTCTACAGCAGCCATCTCTCGACGCTAATTGCACAAGATGGTGGCTATACATGACTCCTTAAAGGTGCTTATGCAAGATGGCCGCTATTCATAGGTTCTTATGAGACGCCCTTGGGATGCTTGCGCAAGATGGCGGTTATACATTGCTCCTTATGAGATTCCCTAGGGATGCTTGCGCAAGATGGCGGTTGCTCTTATGAGGCGGCTTAAGGGTCCTTGCACAAGATGGCTAGAGACGCCCTAAGGATGCTTGCACAAGATGTCGGACGCAAGATGGCGGCTATACACGTCTCCTTATGAGACGCCTTAAAGGTGCTTGCGCAAGATGGCTGCTGCTCTTATGAAGAAAGCTAGCTCAGAGGATAACGCGTCGTGCTAGTTCGATTCATAAAATTTCGGGGTTAAATGCAAAATGTTAAATATCTCGAAAGCAGTGCATCGTAGAGCAAAACGGACAAAGATTTTTCTGCCCAGTACCTCAGTTCGCAGTACGAGGAACAAGAAAAACATAGTCTAATGATGAGATCAACGGTTCGGTTCCTACTTAGGCCCTTTGGCATTCGCTCTGTTTTAGCTTGTATTGAAGCAAGTCTTCGTAACATGATCAGGTTTAGCTATGGTAGAGAGTATAACGTGCCGTGCAGGTTCGATTCATTAAATTTGGGGCTAAAATGCAAAATGTTAAATATCTCGAGAACGGTGCATCGTAGAGCAAAACCTGATACCTAGGTTTGCAGTATCAGGAACAAGAAAAAAACATAGTCTAATGATGAGATCGACGGTTCGATCCCTACTTAGGCCCTTTGGCACTGGCAGCTATCTAATTCTACATGATGGGGGCTATACATAGCTTCTTACGAGGCAGCTTAAGAGCGCTTACACAAGATGGCTGCTGCTCTTATGAGACTCCCTAGGGGTGCTTGCGCAAGGTAGCAGCGACAAGACGGTGACTATACACAGCTCCTTATGATACGGTCTAGACATGCTCGCACAAGATGGTGGCTGCTCTGATGAAGAAAGCTAGCTTTGCATCGTGCAGGTATCTTTACAGCACTAAACCTCATACCTTTGAAATGTGGTGGCGGGTAATTTGAAAAATTCTACGTGCTTTTTCTTAACAGCAGCTATCTTTAAACAATAGCGGCTATACATAAGCTGTTAAGGCCTCCTCTTATGTCAAGGCATAGCTCTATCGAACAAGGTTAAACCTGCATCGGGATAGCTAGAGTAAGCACGTGCTGCAGTGATGACGTCATTAAGCATGTTTAGACTTGAAAATCACTAAAGAAACATAACAAGACTAGAATCGAACACTGCACTCTATGCCGTAAACTTTATCATGTGATCGGAACATTGATTGAAGTGTTTAGAACACTAAATAAGTAGAACCGAACACTGTACTCGATACAACATGTGTTTAGAACATGTCAGGGGATACCTTTGTTCTAAGAAGATTAGATTACCGCACATTCCTTGTAGGGCTAATAGGCTAAAGGGCTAATGGGCTAAAGGGCTAAAGGGCTAATGGGTTCAAGGGCTAATGGGCTAAAGGGCTAATGGGCTAGAGGGTTAGGGTGCCTCTCCTCTCTTTATCCGGGCTTGAGACCGGCTCTACAACTAGAGGCGGAGTTAACACCCTAAGGAAGGGAGAACGTTTGGAAATAATCTATACGAATATAGCTACTCGATCGACTATATACTAGAGATGGATGACTTAGGTGAGGTTAAGCGCTTACTTAATAATACCTACACGACGTAATTCATACTCTATTTCAAAAATATCTTCTTTGTACTGTGTGTAACCAGCATCATGATAGGCTCTTAGCAGTTGTTTACGTTTTACGAGTACGTTGGGGTCTTTACAGTAGCTTATATCTACATAAGGTAACAGAGGCTTGTTGTGAACTTTGAGTCTATATGCAGACAGTTGATGTGCAGGGACTTGTTTTGATGTAATACGTGCTTCAGCAGTAGCGTTTCTAGGTACAAACTTAACTTGTTTCGATAGCGATGAAGCGTTGAAATTTCCTTCTTTTTTAACTTGCATCTCTTCTTGAGATGTTTGCACTTCGAGAGAACGTGTAGTAGGCTTAGGAAATGAAGTAAAATCATCAAGCTGTAATGGCAATGAAACATTAAGATTTTCTTCTTCTTATACTTTCCCTTTACTATTGTTTTGATCAACATCATTATCCTTATTATCATAATCATGATCTTGTCTCTCTTTATCTTGAAGTTTGTGATTAGTAACAGAACTTGCAGCAGGCCTAGACAACAAGGGAGAATTAAAAATCTCTCGCAGAGGTGTACTTTTTAAACATAAATCAGTGTTCGCTGGAATATGGTTGAGCTCTTTGCATTTTGTTCCCGATGAAGCTACATTACACGCGGCTTCATGACGTTGAGCGTTGTATGCGTTCTTGAACTCTCTTCTACAATGTTTGCATTGAAAAATTGTCCTACATGATATCTCATGACGTCTCCTGTGATAGCTTCGGGAAAATGCTTTTCCACACTCTTCGCAAATATACCTAGACATAGGTTTTTCCATGACGGACTTTTATCTTCTGCTAACAGATTCTTCTTTAAATCTACTCGACATTTGTTACTCTCTACTTCGATGATGCGAACAGCTTAGCGATTAACAGTAAGCTAACACAAAAGCGTATAACCAAGGTAGCAACAGTAAGGTTTAAGCCCATCAAGATGGCAAGAGTGAGGTTAGCGACGTTCTGCTGTTGGATTTTAAATTCCGCGCTATAACATGCATAAGGTGGCAGCCTTTAGGTTTACCACCGCAAAGATGGCCGCAGTGAGGTTAGCGACGCTTTATTGTCCTTCAAAGTGAGGTTAGGGTTCGTCAAGAAGACAGCTGTCAAAAAAGCACGTGGCTATGTTTACAAAACAAGAGCACGTGGTCGTGACGTCATGGTCACGTAGTATGCTGCTTCAGCATGCAACGTTCAATGTCTACACCTACGTAGTAAACACTCTGCTATGTTCACAAACTTTTTACACATAACTATTTTTTATGCTTTAAGTTCGTGCACATAGGTTATGTTAAGATAGCAGCACACGTACAAGCGATGGTCGCACGCTTGCGTAGAAGTTGTTTAGTACGATAGTTGATGTATGCATTATCAAAAGGTGATATGTACACGCTTTTAAACCTTGCTATTCTTACTGCTACTATGTTCGCAAGATTTTCAAAGATCTCTATTCTTTGTGCTTTAAGTTCGTTCGCATAGGTCATGCTAAAGTAGCAGAGCAAACACATGCGAACGTTGTACATTCTAGCGGGATGTGTATAGTACGATAGTTGATGCATGCAAAGTCGATAGGTGTTGTGTGCACACTTTGAAACTTAACTATTCTTCGTGCTTTAAATCCGTGCACATAGGTTATGCTAAGATAGCAGCACACTCTAGCGTGGGAAGTTTTGTACTCTAGTTGATGCATGTATAATCGATAGGCAATGGGGACACGCTTTTAAAACATTTATATTCTTACTGCTGCTGCTGCTATGTTCACAAGATTTTTATACATCGCCAAACTTTATGCTTTAAGTTCATGCGTATAAGTTATACTAAGTTAGCAGCATACTTATAAGGTAGTTGCACGCTCTAGTGGAAAAAGTTTAGTAAGAAAGACGATGCATGCAAAATCGATAGGTGATGTGTACACGCTTTGAACTTGGCTATTCTTTGTGCTTTAAGTTCGTGCACATAGGTTATGTTAAGATTGCAGCATGCACAAGCAATGATCGCACGCTCTAGTAGAAGAAGTTTAGTACAAGAGTTAATGCGTGCAAAATTGACAGGTGTTATGTACACGCTATTCTTTCTGCTTTAAGTTCACGCACATAGGTAGCAGCACACAATTGCGAACGTTGTACACTCTAGCGGTAGAAGTTTAGTACGATAGTCGATGCATGCAGAATCGATAGGTGATGTGTACACGCTTTGGAGCATAGCTATTCTTTGTGCTTTAACTTTATACACATACGTTAGCAATACACATATGCGATCGTTGTACACTCTGGCCGTTAAAGATAGTCGATGCATGCAAAATCAATAGGTGATGTGTACACGCTGTTAAACGTCGTTATTTTTTGTGCTTTAAGTTCGTGCGTATATTCTATGCTAAGATAGGAATACAATCTAGCGGAAGAAGTTCAGGGTGATGTGTACACGCTTTGAAACATGGTTATTCTTTGTACTTTAAGTTCATGCACATAGGTAATGCTAAGATAGCAGGACAATCTAGAGGAAGAAGTTTAGTACGAGAGTCGATGCTTGCAAAATCGATAAGTAATATGTACACACTTTGAAACATGGCTATTCTATGTACTTTAAGTTCATGCGTATAGGTTATGCTAAGGTAGCAGCACAATCCAGAGGAAGAATTTTAGTACGATAGATGATGCATGCAAAATCGATAGATGATGTGTACACGCTGTGAAACATGGCTATTCTTTGTACTTTAAGTTCGTGCGTATAGGTTATGCTAAGATAGCAGTATAATCTAGCGGAAGAAGTTTAGTACGATAGCTGATGCATGCAAATCGATAGGTAATGTGTACACGCTGTGAAACATGGCTATTCTTTGTACTTTAAGTTCGTGCGTATAGGTTATGCTAAGATAGCAGCACAATCTAGTAGAAGAAGTTTAGTGTGATAGTTGATGTATGCAAAATCAAGAGGTGATGTGTACACGCTGTGAAACATGACTATTATTCATAATTTAAGTTCATGCGTATAGGTTATGCTAAGATAGCAGCACAATCTAACGGAATAAGTTTAGTATGATAGTCGATTCATGTAAAATCAATAGGTAATGTGTGCACGCTTTGAAACATGGCTATTCTTTGTACTTTAATTTCATGCGTATAGGTTATGCTAAGATAGCGGAAGAAGTTTAGTGTGATATTTGATGCATGCAAAATCGATAGATAATGTGTACACGGTTTGAAACATGGCTATTCTCTGTACCTTAAGTTCATGTGTATAAATTATGCCAAGATAGCAGCACAATCTAGCGGAAGAAGTTTAGTATGATAGTCGATGCATGCAAAATCGATAGGTGATGTGTACACGCTTTGAAACATAGCTATTCTTTGTACTTTAAGGTCATGCGTATAGGTTATGCTAAGATAGCAGCACAATCTAGCGGAAGAACTTTAGTACGAGAGTCGATGCATGCAAAATCGATAGGTAATGTGTACACGCTTTGAAACATGGCTATTCTTTATACTTTAAGTTCATACGTATAGGTTATGCTAAGATAGCAGCACGATCTAGCGGAAGAAAATTAGTGCGATATTTGATGCATGTAAAATCGATAGGTGATGTCTACACGCATTAAAACATGGCTATTCATACTGCTGCTCTGTTCCTAAGATTTTTAAACATAGCTAATCCTAATGCTGCTCTTAACGACGTAGAGCTAAGGATTGATTACGTGACCGTGACGTCACGACCACGTGCTCTTGTTTGGTAAACATAGCCATGTGCTTTTTTGACACCTGTCTTCTTGACGAACCCTAACCTCACTTTGAAGGACAATAGAGCGTCGCTAACCTCACTGCTGCCATCTTTACGGCGGTAAACCTCAAGACTGCCACCTTATGCATGTTATAGCGCGGAATTTAAAATCCAACAGCAGAACGTCGCTAACCTCACTCTTGCCATCTTGATGGGCTTAAACCTTACTGTTGCTACCTTGGTTATGCGCTTTTGTGTTAGTTTACTGTTAATCGCTAAGCTGTTCGCATCATCGAAGTAGAGAGTAACAAATGTCGAGTAGATTTAAAGAAGAATCTGTTAGCAGAAGATAAAAGTCCGTCGTGGAAAAACCTATGTCTAGGTATATTTGCGAAGAGTGTGGAAAAGCATTTTCCCGAAGCTATCACAGGAGACGTCATGAGATATCATGTAGGACAATTTTTCAATGCAAACATTGTAGAAGAGAGTTCAACAACGCATACAACGCTCGACGTCACGAAAACGCGTGTAATGTAGCTTCATCGGGAACAAAATACAAAGAGCTCAACCATATTCCAGCGAACACTGATTTATGTTTAAGAAGTACACCTCTGCGAGAGATTTTTAATTCTCCCTTGTTGTCTAGGCCTGCTGCAAGTTCCGTTACTAATCACAAACTTCAAGATAAAGAGAGGCAAGATCATGTTTATGATAATAAGGATAATGATGTTGATCAAAACAGAAGTAAAGGGAAAGTAGAAGAAGAAGAAAATCTTAATGTTTCATTGCCATTACAGCTTGATGATTTTACTTCATTTCCTAAGCCTACTACACGTTCTCTCGAAGTGCAAACATCTCAAGAAGAGATGCAAGTTAAAAAAGAAGGAAATTTCAACGCTTCATCGCTATCGAAACAAGTTAAGTTTGTACCTAGAAACGCTACTGCTGAAGCACGTATTACATCAAAACAAGTCCCTGCACATCAACTGTCTGCATATAGACTCAAAGTTCACAACAAGCCTCTGTTACCCTATGTAGATATAAGCTACTGTAAAGACCCCAACGTACTCGTAAAACGTTTACAACTGCTAAGAGCCTATCATGATGCTGGTTACACACAGTACAATGAAGATATTTTTGAAATAGAGTATGAATTACGTCGTGTAGGTATTATTAAGTAAGCGCTTACCCTCACCTAAGTCATCCATCTGTAGTATATAGTCGATCGAGTAGCTATATACGTATAGATTATTTTCAAACTTTCTCCCTTCCTTAGGGTGTTAACTCCGCCTCTAGTTGTAGAGACGGTCCCAAGCCCGGATAAAGAGAGGAGAGGCACCCTAGCCCTCTAGCCCATTAGCCCTTTAGCCCATTAGCCCTTTAGCCCTTTAGCCCATTAGCACTTTAGCCTATTAGCCCTACAAGGAATGTGCGGTATTCTAATCGTCATAGAACAAAGGTATCCCCAGACATATTCTAAACACATGTTGTATCGAGTACAGTGTTTGGTTCTACTTATTTAGTGTTCTAAACACTTCAATCAATGTTCCGATCACATGATAAAGTTAGCGGTATAGAGTGCAGTGTTCGATTCTAGTCTTGTTATGTTTCTTTAGAGATTTTCAAGTCTAAACATGCATAATGACGTCATCACTGCAGCACGTGCTAACTCTAGCTATCCCGATGCAGGTTTAACCTTGTTCGATAGAGCTATGCCTTGACATAAGAGGAGGCCTTAACAGCTTATGTATAGCCGCTATTGTTTAAAGATAGCTGCTGTTAAGAAAAAGCACGTAGAATTTTTCAAATTACCCGCCACCACATTTCAAAGGTATGAGGTTTAGTGCTGTAAAGATACCTGCACGATGCAAAGCTAGCTTTCTTCATCAGAGCAGCCACCATCTTGTGCGAGCACCTCTAGACCGTATCATAAGGAGCTGTGTATAGTCACCGTCTTGTCGCTGCTACCTTGCGCAAGCACCCCTAGGGCGTCTCATAAGGGCAGCAGCCATCTTGTGCAAGCGCTCTTAAGCTGCCTCATAAGAAGCTATGTATAGCCCCCATCTTGTAGAAGAAGATAGCTGCCAATGCCAAAGGCCCTAAGTAGGGATCGAACCGTCGATCACATCATTAGACTATGTTTTTTTCTTGTTCCTGATACTGCAAACCTAGGTATCAGGTTTTGCTCTACGATGCACCGTTTTCGCGATATTTAACATTTTGCATTTATGCCCCAAATTTAATGAATTGAACCTGCACGGCACGTTATACTCTCTACCATAGCTAAACCTGATCATGTTACGAAGACTTGCTTTAATACAAGCTAAAACAGAGCGAATGCCAAAGGGCCTAAGTAGGAACCGAACCGTTGATCTCATCATTAGACTATGTTTTTCTTGTTCCTCGTACTGCGAACTGAGGTACTGGGCAGAAAATTTTTTGTCCGTTTTGCTCTACGATGCACCGCTTTCGAGATATTTAACATTTTGCATTTAAGCCCCAAATTTTATGAATCGAACTAGCACGACGCGTTATCCTCTAAGCTAGCTTTCTTCATAAGAGCAGCAGCCATCTTGCGCAAGCACCCTTAAGGAGTCTCATAAGGAGACGTGTATAGCCGCCATCTTGTGTCCGCCATCTTGCGCAAGCATCCTTAGGGGTCTCTAGCCATCTTGTGCAAGGACCCTTAAGCCGCCTCATAAGAGCAACCGCCATCTTGCGCAAGCATCCCTAGGGCATCTCATAAGGAGCCATGTATAACTGCCATCTTGCACAAGCATCCCAAGGGTGTCTCATAAGAACCTATGTATAGCGGCCATCTTGCATAAGCACCTTTAAGGAGCCATGTATAGCCACCATCTTTTGCAGTTAGCGTCGAAAGATGGCTGCTATTTTTCTTTTTTAAATTATGCGCCACCATATTTCAACTAAAGAGTGTAGCACTGAGGTTTGCGATGTAAGATGGCGGATGACAGCTGACAAAAAGTGCGTGAGTTTGTTTACTAAACAGGAGCACGTGGAATTTTTCAATTTGCCGCCACCACATTTCAAAGGTATCTAGCTAAAGGGGGCAGCACGGTGTTCTGTGGATTAAAGATGGCGGATGACAGCTGACGAAATTGTCCGCATGATAGCAGCACAGTGCTCTATTGATTAAAGATGGCGAATGACAGCTGTCAAAAAAGCACGTGGCTTTGTTTCCAAACAAGAGCACATAGAATTTTTCAAATTGCCGCCACCACATTTCAAAGGTATCTACCTAAAGAGTGCAGCACTGTGCTCTGTTGTTAAAGATGGCGGATGACGGCTGTCAAAAATGCGCGTGAGTTTGTTTCCAAACAAGAGCATGTAGAATTTGCCGCCACCTCATAGAGGGCAGCTCGGTGCTCTCTTGATTAAAGATGGCTGCTGTCATGTGGAATTGCCTGCCACCACATTTCAAAGGTATCTAGCTAAAGAGGGCAGCACGGTGCTCTCTAGATTAAAGATGGCTGCTGTCAAAAAAGCATTTTTCAAATTATCCGCCACCACATTTCAAAGGTACGTAGCTAAAGAGGGCGGCACTGTGCTCTATAGATTAATGATGGCGGATGACAGGTGTCAAAAAAGCACGTGGATTTGTTTATCTAACGCTAGTGAGGTTAAGTTTGTAGCACTAAGGTTTAGGCCCGTCAAGATGGCAGCACTGCCCATGACAGGTGACGTATTTACATCTACTACGATAAAGAGGGCAGCACAGTGCTCTGTGGTTTAAAGATGGCGGATGACAGCTGTCAAAAAAGCACGTGCCTGTCAAAAAGTACCTGGCTTTGTTTACCACGCGCTAGTTAGGTTAAGTTGGTAGCACTAAGGTTTAGGCCCGCCAAGATGGCAGCACTGCCGATGACATGTGACCTATTTACATCTACTACGATAAAGAGGGCAGCACAGTGCAGTGCTCTGTGGTTTAAAGATGGCGGATGAGAGCTGTCAAAAAACCACGTGGCTGTCAAAAAGCATGTGGCTTTGTTTACCACGCGCTAGTTAGGTTAAGTTGGTAGCACTAAGGTTTAGGCCCGCCAAGATTGCAGCACTGCCGATGACAGGTGACGAATTTACATCTACTACGATAAAGAGGGCAGCACAGTGTTCTGTGGTTTAAAGATGGCGGATGACAGCTGTCAAAAAAGCACGTGACTCTCAAAAAGCACGTGGCTTTGTTTAGCACGCGCTAGTTAGGTTAAGTTGGTAGCACTAAGGTTTAGGCCCGCCAAGATGGCAGCACTGCCGATGACAGGTGACGAATTTACATCTACTACGATAAAGAGGGCAGCACAGTGCTCTGTGGTTTAAAGATGGCGGGTGACAGCTGTCAAAAAGCACGTGGCTTTGTTTCCAAACAAGAGCACATAGAATTTTTCAAATTGCCGCCACCACATTTCAAAGGTATCTAGCTAAAGAGTGCAGCACTGTGCTCTGTTGATTAGAGATGGCGGATGACGGCTGTCAAAAAAGCGCGTGAGTTTGTTTCCAAACAAGAGCATGTAGAATTTGCCGCCACCACATAGAGGGCAGCTCGGTGCTCTCTTGATTAAAGATGGCTGCTGTCATGTGGAATTGCCTGCCACCACATTTCAAATGTATCTAGCTAAAGAGGGCAGCACGGTGCTCTCTAGATTAAAGATGGCTGCTGTCAAAAAGCATTTTTCAAATTATCCGCCACCACATTTCAAAGGTAAGTAGCCTAAGAGGGCAGCACCGTGCTCTATAGGTTAATGATGGCGGATGACAGGTGTCAAAAATGCACGTGGATTTGTTTATCTAACGCTAGTGAGGTTAAGTGGTAGCACTAAGGTTTAGGCCCGCCAAGATGGCAGCACTGCCGATGACAGGTGACGAATTTACATCTACTACGATAAAGAGGGCAACACAGTGCTCTGTGGCTTAAAGATGGCGGATGACAGCTGTCATAAAAGCACGTGGCTGTCATAAAGCACGTGGCTTTGTTTACCACGCGCTAGTTAGGTGAAGTTGATAGCACTAAGGTTTAGGCCCGCCAAGATGGCAGCACTGCCGATGACATGTGACGATTTTACATCTACTACGATAAAGAGGGCAGCACAGTGCTCTGTGGTTTAAAGATGGCGGATGACAGCTGTCAAAAAAGCACGTGGCTATCAAAAAGCACGTGGCTTTGTTTACCACGCGCTAGTTAGGTTAAGTTGGTACTACTGAGTTTTAGGCACGTCAAGATGTCAGTACTAAGGTTAGCGATGCGTTGTTATCTGTCAAAAAGCACGTGGCTGTCAAAAAACACGTGGCTTTGTTTACCTCGCGCTAGTTAGGTTAAGTTGGTACTACTGAGGTTTAGGCCCGTCAAGATCGCAGTACTGAGGTTAGCGATGCGTTGTTGTCGATGACAGCTGTCAAAAAGCACGTGGCTTTGTTTACAAATTCAAATATCCCGCGGGTCGGAGGCCTCTGGGAGGCCTCTGGCTGTGGTGGTGGTGGAGGAGGCATCTGGGAGGCCTCTGGCTGTGGTGGTGGTGGAGGTGACCTTTGGGAGCCCGGTGGCGGTGGCGGCGCCCGAACTGTCCAATTATACTACTGATGTCCACCACACATAACTCACGAACTGTTGAATAAAACCACTTCCCGTTCTTATTCTCAGTACTACGTGTCTCATAATTGAGTACATAATACCTAGTTGTTAGGTGAGGTGAAGGATCTGCGTCCTTTTGTCGAACAGGGTGGCCCATGTCTGGCAAATTTAACACATTTGAATACATTCTACTTTCTCGAGAAGCACTTGTCCGATTTTTAAAGTAATCAAAGCTTTCAGTATGTAATGCCCGTAATTTTGCGGCTAAGTTTAGAAAGCATGGCAATTTGTGCCGTTATAAGAGCAGAATATTGACACCCTAGGTAAATCATGTTATCATGAGAAAACAGAATGTCGATATGTTTAACGGCTCGCCAACACATCGAAAGTTGTCGGTGACGGAGGGACGGGAAAGGGCTAGGATTCAGAACGTAGCTACAATGGCTTTAATTAACGCACAGCCACAGAATTTGCTCTGTGTGAAAATGGGTTACCACGGAAAGACATCTTCAGCGCTTCCGACAATGGGATTCGAACCCACTATCTTCCAAATGCAAGCTCACATTTATCCGACTCTAACTGCACGGTCGACTCACTCCCTCATTAAGTATTTGCGGTGGACATCTTAGCTGAATTATTCAGCGTATACTGGAGGGTCCAGCTAACGTAAGCACTCCCAGTATTTCACCAGCGCATTACAAATTAGAAATTAGGATTTTGTTAAATGGTATTATGTAAGGGGAGAGTAATTCGTCCCAACACAATATGTAGATACTGAATAAAATATGATCCATTATACGAGTATTTACCTGCACCTGATAATTCTTTAAAAGAGGGCTACATCCACATAGCATCGCCTACTGCGTAAACCCATCCCAGAGTCGGTTTACATATTTTTTTACCGTTTTCCACTGATCATATTACTTTTTTGAAACTGCCTCATGCCTGCTTTATGAGCCATATGGTACTGCCTAACAGTCCTAATTTTAAGACCTTCCTTTCTATCACATTTAATTTTAACTACGACAAAAACAGCTTCATGATCACTAATGCCATCTATTACCTCGGTCTCTCTATAGAGCTCATGTGGTTTTACCAGCACCACATACAGGATATTTTTCCCTCTAGTTGGTTCCATCACTTTCTGAATCAGCTGTGCTTCCCATATTAGCTTATTTGCCATTTGTTGGTCATGCTTCCTGTCGTTCGCATTTCCTTCCCAATTGACATTTGGTAAATTCATATCTCCCGCTACAATCAAATTCATTTCCATGTCGTTCCCCACACAGCTGATTATGTTATCAAATGGTTCCGAATCCGTGTCAGCTGTACCCTTTCCTGGTCTGTACACTCCTAAGACATCAAGTTGCCTATTATCTTTAGAAATGAGCCTTACACCTAGAATTTCATGTTTCTCATCCTTAAATTTTTCGTAGCTTACAAATTCTCCTTTCACAAGGATGAATACTCCCCCTCCCATCATTCCTATCCTATCTCTACGATACACTCTCCAGTTCCGTGAAAAAATTTCTGCATCCATCATATCATTTCGCAGTCATGATTTAACTCCTATTACAATATCTGGTAAATATATATCTATTTAAAGTACTTAATTCTATTCCTTTCTTTACAGTACTTCTACAGTTCAACACCAACATTTTTACGTCATCCCTACTTGACTTCCAAAACTCAGTACCCTTATCACCGCTCCCTATACAACCCCGTTTCTCTGAATGTACCTCCCTATTAGCCTTAAAAGCAAATTTCCTAACTTATACGTACCACTGCGGTTTAAGTGAAGGCCATCTGAGAGCAGATCTCTATCTCCTACCCACCCATTAGGATCTAGAAATTTCACTCCCAGTTTCTCACATACCCACTCCATAGTCTCACTTAAATCCCCAATCACCCTCCAGTCAGTATCCCTCCTACACAATAATCCACTGATAACAATCTCCGCTTCCTTAAACTCCACCGTGCTGCATTTACCAGATCCCACATATCCCAACTATGTTGGTACTTACATCAGGTTGCCTTACGTTGTTGGTAACAACGTGAAACACTACCACCTTCTCCTTCTCCTTCCCCTCCTCCCTCTCATCTACTTTCCTCAACATGACCTCCCCCATGATCAGAGCCTCAACCCTACCCATCTCATTTGATCCCCTCCCCTCCTGGTCAGCCCTATCTTTCCCGATAGCTGCAGAAGCTATTTCATCCTCCTTTTTCTCCTTCACATGACCCTGTTCCACCTGTCTTTTCCTATCGCCTACTCTACATTTCTATTTCCTACCTTTTCCCTTCCTCCTACTTCCACACATCTCAGCAACAGTTCCCTGTTCCTCATCTTCCCTCCGTTGTTCTACCTGGAGTGATTCGTACCGATTTCGCACTGACACCTGTCCTGAATTCTGATCTTGAATAGAACCCTTAGCCTGCAATCTCCTTCCCCTTAGAATATTAGACCACCTGTCTTCTATAACTCCCCCATTTCCTTCCTCTCCCTCTTGTACACCTACTGTAACCTGTAAATTGTTTGAGGAAGGCCTATCTTCTTTCCTGTCTTCTGTGAGAATACTAATTATCTCCCTCAAACTCTCCAACTCCTCCCTCACACCCCTCAATGCCTCGCCACATCCACAGTTCCTACACTTGCACTCCTTAGCCATTCTTTACGGAAAAAATGAAAAGAAAACGAAAAATAAAATAACTTATGTGCAAAAAATAAACGGAGGGATATATTGTCTGTGATAGTACTCTATGATCACACGGCCATACCTAAAAAACTTAATCTACTGAACACCAAATTAATTACTTGTTATAAAATTCAAATAAGTATCACCACTCCCAATTTCTACAAACAAGCACTAAACACCAATATATAAATAGACTAAATGGAACACACACAGACAAAATTTAAACAATTTCAATAGGTTTAAACTACTTTATCACTACAATAATGCAAGAGCTGTCTCAACAGCCAAACGTTCACAAGCGCATCCAACAATCCAATCTTCACGAGCAGGAGACATATATACCAAAATGATTGACATGAATATTTAGAAACATGTGACAGCAGGACATAGTATATGACATATGTGGACATACGGCAGTACGACACAGTAAGTGACAAACACGGTCAAATTGAAATATACGGCAGTTTGACGTAGTAAGAGAAGGTAAAGTAGGGTAAAATAGCGTGTCCTGGACCTGGGGCTAATGTGCAAGATGGCGGCCACGCGCAAGTACTTCTGACACCCTGAGGCAATAGGATGACGTCACGCGTCCCCAGGCTATATTTTCATAACTGTACGAGTTTCAAGGAGTCCCTTCTCGGCCTCATCTTCCTAACCGGCTGCCCTTCCAAACCTCAGTCCTTGGTGGAGTGATGTAATAAATGTGGCATTTTCCTCTTTCGGGTTGGGGGTTGGGTGGTGGAAAACTGCTGCAATAGGCATCTGGAAAGGGAACGTAGACACTTTCCTGTTAGGAGCGTGGGTTGTGGCTACAGGACTCCTAGCTGAATCTGGCATTATTTTACTTATTTACCTTCCTCTGAATAGCGAAACGAAGGTTCTGAACCTTCCTATACACAGCAGATTCTTTTCACCCAGATAGAGTCAGCGTATACGGGGGTTAGGATTTTTTCTCGAGTATAGTAAGCTATGCCGAGAGGAATGTGTCTGCTTGAATTCTTGGAGGTGTGATGCAAAGGGAAGTTCGCATTAGTTAGTATCAGGAGAAGAGAACTAGTAAGGACAATAATTACTGCCACTGCTAGGTATCTTTGAAACAACACGCTTGTCTTAACAAACAGCTGACTTACAATTTCGCGAATCTAGAGATGATAAAACAGCGGACGTACGTTATTTCTAGCGACCTTGCAGTCCCGGCAGTTATTCTCTTTACTAGTTCCCTTCTCCTGATACTAACTAATGCGATGGGCGAGTTGACCGTGCGGTTAGGGGCGCGCATCTGTGAACTTGGATCCAGGAGGTAGTGGATGGTATGAACCCCACTTTCGGCAGCTCTGGAGATGGTTTTCCGTGGTTTCCCATGTTTCTTAATTAAGACCAAGGCCACTTCCTTTCCACTCCTAGGTCTTTCCTATCCCATCGTCGCCATAAGATCTATCGCGTCGCTGCGACGTAAACAGATTACGAAAATGAAACACTAACTAATGCGAAATTCCCCTTGAGTTATACTATCAACATTTCAAGCAGAGAAGCGTCCCCTCTTCGAGAGAAGTGCCCAGTCCCCGAGTACACTATCCCTTTGAGGATGGGCGGTATCTGCTGTGTATGAGAATCTGATTGTTATTGTAGGAGAAATTGTTCTCGATCCAGAAGAGTTAAAATCCACCACCCAGCAGGAATCCCGTTTCTCTATTCTGAGAAGAGTAAACAACTTAAAATAATGCCGGACTCAGCTAGGAGTCCTATAGCCTACGAGGAAAGTGTCTAGGTTGCCTATTGCAGCTGTATTCCACCACGCTACCCTACACAAAGTAAAATACCACAGTTATTACTTCACTCCACCAAGGACTGAGGTTTGGAAGGGCCGCCTGTTAGGAAGATGGGGTTGAATAAAGTCTTCTTCAAACTTACACAGTTATGAAACAATAGCCTGGGGAAAGGCAAGCGAAACAGGTGACATCATCCTATTGCCTCAGGGTGTCATAGATAGGTACGCGTGGCCGCCATCTTGCGCAATAGCCCCTAGCCCAAGACGCCCTAACTTACTCTACTAAGTGTCATACATTGATATTTACAAACACATGAAAATAGGACCTAGTAAGTGACATACAAGGACATTTACAAACAAATTCTTCGAACTAAAGGACATTGCTAAAAGAGGTTTTTCATATGAAGGTATGTCCTATGAAGAAATGAAATACTGAAAGTACATTCTTTTATCTGAGTTAAAGTATCAAAGCAAACTTACTGAGACAATGAAGTCATCAAGATAGGTCACGTTTCCCTGGAGTACTTTTTCAGTCGCATTAAGTTTCTTCAGTTTGAAACTATGTTGATACTGGTGCGTTCCCACATCTTCACAGTCCTGTAAGTCCTCTACTTTAACTTCATAAGGACCCTAAGAGGATAAGATAGAAATCAGTCAATATATAGGAGAATAACCATAGGATTATCCAGTACAGTCAAAATTGTTCCAACTACTGGAGAATGCACTTACCGTGAAAGCAAACTCTGTATCCTGATTATGAAACAGTCTACTGTTTTTTTATTACACACTCCTATTTTTTAATATTGCGGAACCTTGAAGGAAGGTTGAAAATCTCTGCAACGTAAAACATATTCAACAGATTGTAAAGCTTCCTTCAAGAGTCTTTGTGCCTCGTGATGTTACAATGATGCGGTTTATACAAGTAACATATTTTATGGGCCTGAAGGCATCTGACGAACTTGATCTCGATAAGAGCTGTAAGTAAGGGAAATTATATGATCTCGTCCCCACATGGAAGTTGTTCACCTGGCTGAGGCGTGCTACACTGTGTATGAACTCGTCCCCACATGGAAGTTGTTCATCTGGCTGAGGCGTGCTACTCTGTGTATGAACTTGTCCCCACGTGGAAGTTGTTCACTTGGCTGAGGCGTGCTACACAGTGTATGAACTAGTCCCCACATGGAAGTTGTTCACCTGGCTGAGGCGTGCTACACTGTGTATGAACTCGTCCCCACATTGAAGTTGTTCACCTGGCTGAGGCGTGCTACACTGTGTATGAACTCGTCCCCACATGGAAGTTGTTCATCTGGCTGAGGCGTGCTACTCTGTGTATGAACTTGTCCCCACGTGGAAGTTGTTCACCTGGCTGAGGCGTGCTACACTGTGTATGAACTCGTCCCCACATGGAAGTTGTTCACCTGGCTGAGGCGTGCTACACTGTACATGAACTCGTCCCCACATGGAAGTTGTTTACCTGGCTGAGGCGTGCTACACTGTGTATGAACTCGTCCCCACATGGAAGTTGTTCATCTGGCTGAGGCGTGCTACACTGTGTATGAACTTGTCCCCACGTGGAAGTTGTTCACTTGGCTGAGGCGTGCTACACTGTGTATGAACTCGTCCCCACATGGAAGTTGTTCACTTGCCTGAGGCAAGCTACCCCCCCCTCACACAATTCGAAGATCGTGTCGTTGTTGAGCCACGCTTGTGTGCAGTGCATAGCAGTTATTCGCTTAAATTTGTGATACAGCAGGACAATGAACCCTATCGTGAGAGACAATGCTATACTTAGCCAACGCAGAACAACTTTATTAGTGACTACCTAATGTACCCGTGCTTCGCTACGGAATTGTACATTGTATACAAAACTGTTGGTTAGGTAGTGTACACGTTATGAGCAAGACTGTATTAAATTGCATAGCTCTTAACGTTACCCTAGAAACGCGACGGAGAAATCACCAAACGTCTTTTCTCATATGAAGACTTTGTTAGGGAATTTTCATTGTAATGGTAGGCCCTCTTGCCTACCATCAGTCTCAATCAGGCTGGGGAATTGCATTATAATGGCACGTAATCGCTCTCCACCTGCCTTTTGGCATTCTCAGAAAGACTATCTTAATGGTTTTCCCAACTGAAATGAACATAGGTCATTACAATGACATCAGTAGGAATGGCGCGACTAAAAGCAATGATTTCACATGAAATACTTGATCAAATGAAAAACACACATTTTCTCACTTTTAACGAACAGTACTTCGCCGATGATCTAACAGCCCAAAGTTCCAGAGCAAGAATGACCAGGCCGCAGACAGCCGTGATCCGGGGGGCGTGGGGTCAAATAGTGCGGAGTCCCAGGGCAGAAACTATGCCCTTTTACTAACCTGTTTCCTAGGAGTACCCGATGTGTCGGAAAATCTCAATTCTCTACACTGGCGGCGGAAAAATCTATCTGACTTGGAGGCAATTTTTTCCTCCAAGCCAGAGGGGAAACACCCTCTTCACTGCTAATTTTAAATAAAATGAATGTAGAATTTAATAAATGTGAAGAGGAAGAAGCTCTTTTTAAGAAACGGATCTTTTCAGCGTTGACTTTTGAGTTATTTAGTGAATTGTTGTGCTATAATTTGGAATATGTCTAAATTGTAATTCAAGACCAGGTCATACTACTACTACTACTACTACTACTACTACTACTACTGCTAAGTGAGCCTCTTCCTTAATAGTGCACACTGCTCATTCAAAACAGCGCGTCAGAGTAGGGATCGAAAAGCTGGAATGTTATGATGAACCAGTGAGTTACGTACCAGCAGTACGATACCAGGAAATGAAAGAACTAGAGGAATGACATGCTAAAGAAGAAAGTCTTCTAACTCGCCAGCTATTTCCAACCAATATTCAGTCAGGCTGTTATACTCGGTACGCAGCAGTAATCCCATCTATCGGAATTGAGCGGCAGCATAAGAGACAAAGAACATCACCACGAACAATGGTCAATGTAATGCTATTGTTGATCAATGTTATGCGCTTTCAATATTGTAGGCCTTCACATACATTTATTTTTCTTCCGATTCTGGAATACCACTCTTATCATAGTCGGTACGGTAAAACTGAATAAAACATGAAGGGTCCGAAATTGTTTTTACTATAACTTTTGTTATGCAGTAATTTTCGATAGGACCAATAGCATAGGTATTTAAAAATTAAATTTCAGGCGCCTGCCCCTAAACTACAATTTTATACAGGGCGAATACAATTGTTTATAACTTAGACTGTAGTTTCTTATTCCCCGACTCTATATACCGACTTTCATTAAATTCTGTTAACTCATTTTATCGTGGCTCGGCGTTGATATGGAGTTCGCAACAAAAATACATATTCATGAATATGTGTTATCAAAGCCGGTACGGTAACAATGTATGACATACACTGACTGACAGAGCAAATGCAACACCAAGAAGGAGTGGTTCGAAAGGGATGAAAGTTGGGGAAGAAACAGAGACGGCACGGACGAATAATTGATGTTTATTTCAAACCGATAAGCAGGTTACACAATGCGCACGGCATCGACTCAGTAGGATGTAGGACCACCGCGAGCGGCGATGCACGCAGAAACACGTCGAGGTACAGAGTCAATAAGAGTGCGGATGGTGTCCTGAGGGATGGTTCTCCATTCTCTGTCAACCATTTGCCACAGTTGGTCGTCCGTACGAGGCTGGGGCAGAGTTTGCAAACGGCGTCCAATGAGATCCCACACGTGTTCGATTGGTGAGAGATCCGGAGAATACGCTGGCCACGGAAGCATCTGTACACCTCGTAGAGCCTGTTGGGAGATGCGAGCAGTGTGTGGGCGGGCATTATCCTGCTGAAACAGAGCATTGGGCAGCCCCTGAAGGTACGGGAGTGTCACCGGCCGCAGCACATGCTGCACGTAGCGGTGGGCATTTAACGTGCCTTGAATACGCACTAGAGGTGACGTGGAATCATACGCAATAGCGCCCCAAACCATGATGCCGCGTTGTCTAGCGGTAGGGCGCTCCACAGTTACTGCCGGATTTGACCTTTCTCCACGCCGACGCCACACTCGTCTGCGGTGACTATCACTGACAGAACAGAAGCGTGACTCATCGGAGAACACGACGTTCCGCCATTCCCTCATCCAAGTCGCTCTAGCCCGGCACCATGCCAGGCGTGCACGTCTATGCTGTGGAGTCAATGGTAGTCTTCTGAGCGGACGCCGGGAGTGCAGGCCTCCTTCAACCAATCGACGGGAAATTGTTCTGGTCGATATTGGAACAGCCAGGGTGTCTTGCACATGCTGAAGAATGGCGGTTGACGTGGCGTGCGGGGCTGCCACCGCTTGGCGGCGGATGCGCCGATCCTCGCGTGCTGACGTCACTCGGGCTGCGCCTGGACCCCTCGCACGTGCCACATGTCCCTGCGCCAACCATCTTCGCCACAGGCGCTGCACCGTGGACACATCCCTATGGGTAACGGCTGCGATTTGACGAAGCGACCAACCTGCCCTTCTCAGCCCGATCATCATACCCCTCGTAAAGTCGTCTGTCTGCTGGAAATGCCTCTGTTGACGGCGGCCTGGCATTCTTAGCTATACACGTGTCCTGTGGCACACGACAACACGTTCTACAATGACTGTCGGCTGAGAAATCACGGTACGAAGTGGGCCATTCGCCAACGCCGTGTCCCATTTATCGTTCGCTACGTGCGCAGCACAGCGGCGCATTTCATATCATGAGCATACCTCAGTGACGTCAGTCTACCCTGCAATTGGCATAAAGTTCTGACCACTCCTTCTTGGTGTTGCATTTGCTCTGTCAGTCAGTGTATATGATCGGAAATTTTATTCTATATAACTTTAGTGTGAGTAAAATTATTTATAGCCTAGATTGTAGTGGATTCACATACTGATTTTCATTAAATTATCTTCAGCCGTTTTCTCATGATTCGTGTACATACATACATACAGACAGAAATTACGGAAAAGTAAAAAGTGCATTTCCTTGTTACTGTGGACATGACCGAAACAGGAATACCATTATTTTCAAATTCTATGCAATGTACAGACAAAACTCTATATAGATATCAGTTTTAAAATTGAGATATCAAATGTGGAACTGAAAGAGCGACTTGTAAAGATTAATACCATTTTCTTTTGTAATGGTAAATGCCAAAAGGAAGTGGCAGACGATTTTACATAGTACAGCCATGAAGAAACCGGAAGTTGAGGAGAAAAGCCAGCGAAGAAGCATGTGAGCTTCTTTAATAACATGCAACTGGAGTCCGATTAAAAAAACTATATGTATGGCGCACGAGATATGTCGTAATCTTCTTTAACTCATGAGGCACTAATTCCACTTGAAATTATTTCTAACAACATTTTATGTTTGTTGACAGGTGAAAGCCATTTTAATTCATTTTGTGAGAAACTTATTAAGTATCTTTCCTGCTAAGTACACAACATGTATGGTCGAAAACGATTACGGTAAATGGCGCAAATCGTCGCAGAAGAGAAGAAGAGAACGGAGAGTGTACTGTGTCTCAGACACCAGAATTAGACTTGTTTTTCCACAGGACCCAAACTACAACTCAAACAACTTCCTCTCATGCAATGACGAAAATAAAAATCATGGTGCCAGCAGAGAAAACTTTGATGAGTGTTCATCCTGTTTCAGGTGCATTTCTATCGGTCGGTTGTTGGAATTGATTCAGTCACTTAACGATGGGCACATGTCCTAATATTATAACAGAAAAACATACTTTTCGCCCGGGTGCACCACGACACTCATCCAACCAGTAACATGTTGATTGTTTGTTTGTGGTTTACAAATCATTTAAGAAAGGGCACTCCACCATTTACCATTATTTCCCTATGCAAGGGCATCATTCAATACCTGTGATAGAGATTTTGCTATCATTAAAAGACCTGCAAAATAAATTGATTCATTTTACGACGTACAGCAATCTTGTCAAATCGTACGTCACGACAAGTTCACCGTCATCCAAGTAGCGACTAGTGACATTCTGAACTTTACTGCATGGAGGACAAAAGGAGGACTGTCAGATGAACCTCGAGGAAGGGGAGTGCGTTTCCTTTACTCTGCCAAAGGAACCGTACTTACGAAACAGTTCATGAACGGCCTTATTGAACAAGCCTCTCATTTGAACGTAGTCAGCAACGTCCAGCTTTCTAACTAACTAGCCAACGAAGAACCAATTCCTATTGATGAGAACAAGAAGAATGACCTAAAGTCTCTAGAAGTGACATTCTTGGGGAATACAAAGCCTTTTCAATGAAATACGGTCGTGGCAGTAGGCATGTGAGCCCGCCTTTATCGCAGAAACACCCGAAGTCGGTTGTGAATGGCAGCAGAAATGGGGGCCTGCTTTAATCATCACAATTCCACAACTCGCACCTTACATGGGAAACAACGTATATGGATCTCCCCATGAAAATGTTCGAATAACGCTATTTAATAAATTCTTACTCACTGAGTGTACAGTAATTTACGTTGAAATCCGTATACACTGTAGAATACCGCAGAGAAGTACAGCTGCATTATTTGCTAGTTAAAAATAATTCCATTGTTTGCACATTCCTTAGTCCTGTTAAAGAAGTTCACCAACTACCAGAAATGAAATCCTGCGAATATAATAGCAGACTGAGTTTTTGGCTGCAAGCTATCAGCTTGCATTCGGGAGATCCCACAGTCAGCAGCCCTGAATATGGTTCTCCGTAGTCTCCCATTTTCACATGCTGGGGCTGTACCTTTATTAAGGCCAATGTCTTTTCCCTTCCACTCCTAGAACTTTCCCTTCCCATAGTCGCCGTAAGACCTATCTTTGTTGGTGCGACGTAAAGCAAATTCAGAAAAAATTTAAGTTCCTTTACACACGTGTCAATTTTTCAAAATGTGTGATAAAAAGGATGTCCTATGAATTATTTAGAAAATTACCAGTAACCGCGGTCGACGTGTTGACCATCAATACATATATCAGTTGCCTTACATGATCATATGAACATTAATACCTGTTTCATTATGGAAATATGTAATGTCATCCCGATTTCATGATACAGTAATATGGTAACATTACTTTAATATCCTAAATAGCTACTGCTAGTGAAAGGAATTGGCGGTCTCCTTGGAGAGATCTGTAGAATAAGTCAGAGTCTCACCGCTAGTTTGAAGTATGCGTAGCAACTGCTCGAGTATAGAAACAGCACCATCAGCAGTACCTTCATGATGTTTTGAAATGTTGAGTCACCACAAGAATATTCACTAATACAATCCACAGAGTCCGTACAGTGGAAAGGAAGTTCCTTTTTTGAACTGAAACTACTGTGGTGCACCAATATAGGCACGTCCGTGAGAACCGCACTGCATAAGGCAGGAAGTACTTTGGTGATGGTTATGATACGGGGAGCCAGGAAGCCAAAATTTCAATTATATTCGGTAGGGCGCTCTTTTCGGAGAGGATGTGCTAAAGGCTATCAGTAAATCACACGCTATTTACCCCTGGGTCAGGCTTACAAGTCGTCCTTGTACTGTGTAGTACGAGGAAGCAATCAATCATACACTCTTTAACCCGGGTCAGGCTTACAAGCTATCCATGTCGTGTATAGTACGAGGAAGTGACCTTTCGAATATAAATGTCCTAAACCCATTGGGCCAGACATCCAGGCAATCTCGGTATAATCGACTTTGACAAATTCCAAGTGTTCTATCTTATATCAACTAAACACTAAGGAAGTGCGTGGCTCAGTGGGTAAGGCTTACGTCTAGTAATTGACGGGTCACTACTTGACGTCCGGCTATAGATAGTCTTCCCCAGAATATGCGTAGTGTAGACTGAAACAATCAACATACATACGTCTTCATTAGAGACTATACGTTTGACCGTTCACTTATCTAGAAGGAAAGAAAACAAAAACCACGCACCCAGCGGGCTTGCTCATGTGATACCTCGATTCTATTATCGGCCACTACTTACTGATCCTAGCAGACTTATCGTACTTTTTCAGGATGAAGAGGTTTTAAATCGTGAGTTCACCTGTAAAGATCTATTGCTCGCGAGTTATATTTGTGTTTGACGTCGCACTGACAGCCAGGTCTTAGAATGACGATGGGATAGGAAGGGCTAGGACTGGGTAGGTAGCTCCATAGCCTTAAAGACGGCACTTGACTTTAGTGAAAACGTCAAACCACGTAAAACCATCTTCAGGTAGGCCGAAAATAGGGTTCGAACCCACTGTCTCCAGAATGTAAGTATACAGCTCGGTCTTGAGTTATTCGCTGTCACACAACATTGCTCTGAGCAGTCATCCTTTTGCAAAGAGTGTCTCTAGGAATTCAGTTGCAGAGAAACGTGCTGAAGGAAGACGTCCATGCAAACAATTTATAAATTTTTCTTACTAATAGCGGGTGGAAGCTCCAGTTCGTAGATATTTTACAGCTATCGTGTTCCTTTGTAGTGTAAAGAGTCTGCCGACGGTAAGGAAGGAGTTCGTATCACAAAATATAACATATTATAGCCGCTATTACGAATGTGTCGAACGTATGGACCTAATCTTAATATTACTGGTTTTCCGTACAACTTATTACTTTTAAGGCTTACAGAGGCACCGAGCTGCCACGATTTTCTCCCGCAGACATTCTTTAATGCGACAGTAAATCTACTGACTCGAGGCGGACGTACGTGAGCATCTCCAAATACCGCGGGACGGAACCTGGTTTTATTGGTCATCTTATTTAGGAAACGAAATAAATTAACCGTGAAATTGTAGCCATTCATTGTGTGATTCGTAAATAAGCCCTTTGCGCGAGATCATGGGTCCAAACGTCGACATTTAGAAAATTATGTTTTCAGGATTATTGAACCTTTCAGCCTTAGAGCTCAAATACGCCTTTAGCAACTTCTAAGTGATGTCCTCTAAGCATTCGATTTTTCATAACATCGGTACAGTTTCGACATAAACTATGGCAACGCTTTGGCATCTTTAGTCACTCTAAAAATATTCGTAGTGCAGAATTGTTTATTTATTGAGATGTTCATACCCTTTCGTAGGCGTAATTCGGCGGTGGCAAGTGGTGAAAGTTGCCCCTCTCCCCCAAATTTTGAAGAAACTAAATTTCCGTTACAGTCACAGAATTCCATAATTTACAAGTAGGCACTAAATTTCCCGTTACTCTGTTCAATTTAGCTCATTGAAACAAATTGATTGTTGCGAAATTGTACAGTTACATAATAATGTTGATAGAGATCAAGTATTATTGTTTAGTTTCACCTTCCACTCTCAATATATATATGAATATATAAAACAACGTTGTCTCTACATTGTTCAGAATTTGAAAAGAATAGTACTTCCGTATCGGTCGTGTCCTCAGCAACAAGGAAATGCACTTTTTAACTGTCTGTCTGTCTGTCTGTCTGTCTGTCTGTCTGTCTGTCTGTCTGTCTGTCTGTCTGTCTGTCTGTCTGTCTGTCTGTCTGTCTGTCTGTCTGTCTGTCTGTCTGTCTGTCTGTCTGTCTGTATGTACGCGCGTCACGAGAAACGGCTGAAGAGAATTTAATGAAAATCGGTATGTATAGTCGGGGAATTAGCCACTGCAGTCTAGGCTATAAATCATTTTATTCACTCTTGGTCAAATAGTAATTTAAGGGAAGGTCTAAAATGTAATTCTCAAATATGTATGGTTCATGGTGTGGGTTACTGTTATTCCGGGGTATCTGTGGAACGCAGAGAGGTGAAAGAAGGTGCGGGCTTGAATGGGTCTAACTACAATATCAAGAATTGAATTAAAACCTTAATTAGGTTGTATTTCTTTTAGAATATCAAACTTAACAATTTTCTTTCACTGAGTGAGCATAAGGACATGACAGGTACAATTAGCTATCTTGAAACAAGATTTGGAAAATCCAAGATTAGTGAATTTTACAGCTTTGGGGCTTCAAGCCATTAGTTTCCAAATTCTGAGATACCGGATCCAGTTTACAAAACTTACGAAAACTCAATGTTTTGACAGGGACGGACATATCCCGATTTAAGAGCAGTTGCTCCAGAAGTCACAGTATTTAGCCTTCCAGAGGCACTCTCACTATATCAAAACTTTGAAAAGAGCTAACATGCTCTCGAATGGAGGCGTACACTTGCTCTCCCAGATAATGAAATATTAAAACCTAACAGGGCTCTCGGCCCGATGAAACAGGGGCTAGTCCCAAGCTACTGAGGTGGCTCGCAAGGAAATAAATTGAATATATTACAGGGTAGAAAACAGTTACGAAATAGTAATCACCTCAAACCAAGATGAAGGGTAGCTCGAGAGGGTAACTCACTCTCTATCCCCGATTTACAGTTAAAGACTTTATGAAATTTTACATTAGCCGAAGGAAAATTTACATTTTAGAAAAGCTTAGTTACATAGTTAAAAATTCGGACCTTCCCCTCGGATAAGTCTGCGGAGGAAGCTACACAAAAAGAGAATTTAGGAGGCCATTACCTGGCTGATGTACCGCCTGCCGAAGAAAGAGGCTCCCGCCTCCAGCCTTAACACACACTCAGAAAGACGACGATCAAGGAAACAAGAAAACTTGGAAAGCCGCAACTTATATACCCTCAGGGAAGGTTCGAGAGGATTCTGCACTAGTCCGGACACACCCTCTCAATTTTATTGGCAGAACCTAAAAGTTACACTCAAAACCGAAGAAGAAGTCTGTGATAGGCTGAAAATTAATTACAGAAAATTTTCATTGGCCAGATTCAAAATTGGCGGAATGAGACAGGTGTTGCAAACCTAGAATTACATAAAAAAACAGATGAATGTTGAGAAAACCTATAAGCACAAAATTTCTTTCAATAACAACTTCCTTTACCTTGCACCAGAGTGCATGACGATAAATGTTTGGTAGTGACATCTGTGGCAGAACGTCCATACTTCTTGATGTACAGCAAAAACAAAACCAAGAGAAATCCAATCAGTTTAGGAAACTTCACAATAACACAATTACTTAATATTTCAGTAGTGGCATCTTCTGATAAAAGTCTCAATTTTATGTAGTAGCAATTTCACATTTTAGTCAATTGAGGAGTTCATTAAGGCGCTTACTTTGAAAGTGCGGAGTTGATGTTTACCTCCCGGTACAGACCTTCCCCCCCCCCCCAATATCCTCCCTTGGGGAGACGGAGAAGAAATTTGAGAAAGTATTTCCAGTTGAAAATTTTTTTATAAGTCTTTTCCCGATAGTTGGTTTGTAGAAAATTTTGACCAAAGCAGATTGAAGCCTTCTTGTGATTGCAGAAATATATTTCATGGTGATTAAGTTTGACGGCAAGACCTGCCGCCGCTGCCGATACCCAGGTTAGGTCGCCCCGACTCCCCAAGTACCCTCAGATACACCTCTCCCTCTACTATGAGAGGGATAGTCGTGGTGAAGCTCGCAGCAGATTACATGTACATGATCAGTCCCCAGATGGGTGAGCGGTGGGGTCACCGCACCTCAGCCCTTGCCGGAAGGATGGAGCTCCAGCGCGCCGTCCACCAGGAGTCTTCACTAGAGTGGAGCGGGCCCATTACCCCACTCCGGTATCTCTCGCCAGGTGTTGTAGCAAGGTCGCCTATGGCTGAGGGTGTACTGAAACAATAATAACTGGGCGACAGCGATGTGTTGATGAAGTTTGAGAGTACGATCTTTATTGATGTGAGGCAGAGGGGCGGGCGGTGTGGAAGGTGTGTGCCAATAATGCGTGGATGCAGGACATGGGGCTTGGTAATTGACGACAGGAGTAACCAGAGGGGAAAATCGCACATATCAGGTAATATACCAAACAGGGCAGAAGGCCTTAAATCTCTTGTTATCAAAATTTTAAAAAGAAACGTAACCTTCGACTCCTGCCAAATTTTAATAGCTAAAGTAAACACCAATAAAATTACACAGGTTTAACCTGAGAGAGGTGAACCCTAAAGATCCTCTATGTGGCTGGATTACTGACCTGACCAATAAGGTAACTGGTGTTAGAAAATCAAGAATGAAACACGGCCCATGGAATCTGGGGGCAAGCTTGCCCGCAGGAACGAAATTTCTTACCATGACTTGGTCTCCGACTTTTAAATTGGTGGGCCACCATCCAACGATCATAGCTTTCCCTAACCTTTTCATGGGAAACCGTAAAATTATGTTTAGCCTTCTTCCATAGATCTCTAAGATTATCGGGATCTATTGTCTATGGTAATATATCATTAAGTGATCAAAGGTTAGAGAGCTGCGTGTTAGGAACAAATTTAAACATAAGAGAAGCTTGAGTAAACTTATGGGACTCGTGAAATGCCGAATTTAAAGCAAAGGCCAGCCAATGCATGGACGTATCCCACCTGGAATGATCTTCATGCTGAAATGCAATTAGAGCAGATCTAAGATTACGATTGTCCCGCTCAGCTAGAGATGGTTGAGGGTAATAAGCTTAAGTAGTTACATGTGATATAGACAGATCAAAACAGAATTTGCGGAATAAGTTGGATGTGAATGACTTAGCACTATCAGAAACTATATATTCACAAGGGCCAAAAGAAACGAAAATAGAATTCAAACAAGAAATTGTAGAATAAGCGGTTGCCAGCCTAGTCGGAAATAACCAAGAAAATCTAGTGAAACCATCTACACATACCAGAATGAATTTATTTGCATTCCCTTTGATTGTGGGAAAGGTCCGGCGTAGTATATATATAGACGTTCCGGGCGTGACGCTTGGTGAAATGACAATAGACCTAGCTTAGTGGACAAGGGGGGTTTACTAAGCAAACAAGATTTACAAGCTATTACCATTTCTCTGATTTCACAGTCCATACCTTTCCAAATGAACAATTCTCGAATCTTTTCTCGAGTTTTGAAAATGCCTAAATGCCCCCCTAATGGGGTCTCATGATAGTACTTGAAGATCATAGCTACAAGCACAGCTGGAACCACAACTTTCATCTTTCGATCATGCCTTGACGGGCAACACAAAACCCCGTTTCTCAATACACAAGGAACGGCATGTTCCCCAGAAGCAAGGGTTTCCGTAATAGGAGCCAGCACTGGATCTTCAAGTTGGTATGCTTCAATATCCCGAAACAACATGGGGTATTAGTTAAAATGGCATTAATGCCCGAAGGTATGAGCGTGAGAAGAGAAGAACTATCTTCCTGTTCGGTTGTCTCCACGTCGTGAGAAAACATGCGGGTTACTTCATCCGCAACTACATTTTCAGATGCTCGAATATGCCTCCATCAAAGTGGAAGGCAGAAATCCTGATGGCCCAACGGGCTATACGACCAGTACGTCGCAGCCTGGCTAATACCCAACTTAAGTCTTGGTTATCTGTTTCTAAGTCGAACTTAACCTGTTCCAGATAGAGTCGGAAATTCCCTAGTGCAAACAAAACTGCCAAACCCTCAAGTTCATAGATGGAATATTCGGCCTCTTGAGCCGATAATGTCCTAGAAGCATAGGCAATGGATCACCTTCCGAGTTCCGTTTCCTGAAGAAGGACAGCAACAACCGTCGATGTCGAGGCGTCTCTTTGTACAATAAATTTCTTCGAAATATCAGGCATTGCTAGAGCAGGTGCGTTACAAAGAGCTAATTTCAGGTATTTGAAAGCGGCTTGTTGAGACGGCGCCCATTCGAATATGACACCTTTTCTACGCAGTAAGGTCAAAGGCGCCGCTCTAGTAGCGAAGTTAGGAATTAACTTCCTGAAGAAATTCACCGTGCCTATAAACCTGGCAATACCTGTGATGTCCTTAGGCGGTTTGAAATCACGGATGGCCTGTGTTCTAGAATGATCAATGGACACACCATCGGACGACACAATATACCCTAAGAACGACATGGAAGGCTTCGCAAAAGCTACTTTGGATAATTTCACAGTCAACCCATCTTTACGAAGGCGATTGAGTACCTCCTTTAGATGATCTAGGTGGTCTACAAAGGTCTAAGAAAATACGACGACATCATCAAGATAGTGATACAAGTATTCAAATTTGATGTCCGAGAAGACCCTATCTAGCAGTCTAGTGAGAAACGCTGCCCCGTGGGGAGCACGAAAGGCACGCGGTTGTACTCATACAAGTTCCAATCCGTGGCAAAAGCTGTTAGATGTTTCGATTCTTCAGCTAGAGGCATTTGGTTGTACGCCTGAAGAACATGGCTTTCCGAAACCATGGAAAACAAGAGTGAAGTTCAGGAAGGGGCACTGATTGTAACGCCACCTTACGATTTAAAGCCCTATGGTCAATCACAGGCCTGAAGCCACCTTGGGGTTTCGGCACCAGAAAAACGGGCGATGAATAGGTCGAATAATACCTTCTTTTAGCATTTGATCGATGATCTCTTAAAGAGCCTTCATTTTAGGTGGGGACAGTCTATAAGGCGGAAATCTAACTGGAATCGATTCCGTAACCTCAATCTTGTATTCGATAAGGTCAGTAACTCCAAGAGTATCAGACAATACATCGGGAAACGACTGACACAGTTTACGAATACTTTCAGCCTGCTCCTCAGGTAGATGTCTAAGATCTAACAACATCTCATCCTGGGTAGGCGAAACAGATGAACATGACACAGAGTTGCATTTTAGCAAAGGAATTTTACAATTATTAGCAAATTTGAAGGTGCACGACTTGCTCTGAAGGTCGAGCACCAGACCAGTAGAAGACATGAAATCAGCCCCCAATATTACAGGGCAAGACCAGTGTTTAGCCGCAAACAGTTTTATTTTCCAGGTGAATTTAGAAATACGAATTTAAGCAAGGATGAAACCTAAAATTTCTAATGGAAACGAGTTAGCTGCAACGCATTTGACAGAAGACGAACAAAGGACAGGAAATTTACAAACAGTTTTAAATTTTGAATACCATTCAGCCGAAAATCATGGAAATCACACTCCCTGAGTCTAATAGAGCAGTGAAAGGTTCACTACTCCCTTCAATTTTAAGAAATGGTACCAGTGCGGGAGTCTGAGGCATTCTTTAGGGCCTTCAAATGATAGATTGGAAATAATCTCACCCTTACCAGAGATTTTACGGGGTTCAACAGGGGCTGAGCCTTGGGAAGATGAACATACCGACTCAGCCGATGACTAGTCACTTCCTATTATTGGAGTTCGCGGAGTTGCATCAGACGTTGAACAGGAGGGGGTGTTATTGACGTTAGGGAAATTCTTGGCGAGGTGGGTAAACGAGCCGCATTTGAAACAACCTCGTGATGACCCTGCTCCATTCTTTGTCCCACCCGATTTTATAAATGGGCACTTATTGCGCAAATGTTCCGTAGACCCACAAGCATAGCATTTGCGGGTGGTGAAAGTTTGGCGAGGTAGAGGCCGAAAACTATTAGAGGACGGAGAGGGCTCCTGAGCGACCCGTAAGGTGTCGGCATACCTTACTGCTTCGGCTGAAACAGCCATAGCCTCTAACTCTACAAAAGTTTGGGGACGAGACGCAACATCATAAGTAAGTTCTATAGGGCGGAGAGATGCCTTCGACAATAGTTTGCACTATTTGGTCTTCCGAAAAGTGGAGTGCGAACACCCTAGTGTAGAATTTAATGTCTTGGATGAAATGGGCAAGATATTCATCCAATCGCTGTACTCTACAATATAACTTTTGGATCAAAGATGACATTGCTCTAGCTGGAATGAAATTTGCCAAAAGGTGGGCGTAGAAGTCTTCTATGGATGAGCGATCAGCAATGGCCTTAACTATTTTGTCCGAGAGGACGCCTACGGAATATGGATACATGATTTGAAGAATTTGAGAATGAGAGAGGGAAATGACTAAAGCATGATCTTGAAATTCAACTAAGAACCTGAGAAATGAAATGACATCATTAGTGGATATTACTGAAAATTTAGAAATTCTCCTAAGAAACATAGCCAACTGATGAGGCAAACTACTGAAACCGGGTGACATAATTGGTGACGGCATAGAGGGTTGAGAGGTCTCTAACACAGCATTGTTCAAAAAGAAAGGTGAAATTTGTTTAGGGTGACCAGACTCATTATCCAATGGGGCAGAAGTTTGTTGAGTGGCGACATATTTTCTACTTTCTACAACTTTAAAGAATTCTCCTCAGTAGGCAAGTTGATTAAAGGGTTTTGATCGGTTTTGGGAGCAGCTGCCCCAGTCAACAATTCACCAACTCTATTTGCCATTTCTGAAAGTTTTCAACAAGATTAATAGCCTCCTTAGCATGATCTTCTTTTAATTTGAGAGACAATAGGTCCCTAGTCCAATTGTAAAAATGAAACAGTCTAGCCTGTACTATCTTAAGTTGGTTAACAGATGGATCGCTTACTTTGAAAGCTCACTACAGACACTAGCTCGGTGGAATTATCAGTGATGGTGGATAGAGCCTCATCAATTTCCTTTTCCCCAAAAATTGGGATGCAAATTGGTAGTTCTAATGACTCATTAAGTTTGGCAATATCTACCACAACCGTGCCTCCAGATTGGACCTTCCTAATGAGTAACTCATAGATCAACTCCTCCTTGCGCAACTACCCGGAAGCGAGGACTTCGCAAGGGCCAGACGATGATAGAAACTACAAATTTAGAAAAATTCTCAGCGACCGAGAAAATTCTTAGAGTTTGGCACTGATCCTATGTTTAGACGTCAAAATGGGCCTAATTTAGACTCATTCAACCACGCTCTGCTACCACTTGTTCCGGGGTAGTTGTGGAACGCAGAGAGGTGAAAGAAGTTGCGGACTTGAATAGGAATACCTACAATATCAAGAATTGAATTAAAATCTTAGAAGGTTATATTTCTTTTAGAATATCAAACTTAACAATTTTCTTTCATTGAGTGAACATAACAACATGACAGGTACAATTAGCAATCTTGAAACAAGATTTCGAAAATCCAAGATTTGTGAATTTTATAGCTTTGGGGCTTCAAGCCCTTAGTTTCCAAATTCTGAGATACCGGATCCAGTTTACAAAACTTGCGAATACTCAATGTTTAGACAGGGACGCACATATCCCGATTGAAGAGCAATTGCTCAAGAACTTACAATATCTAGCCTTCCAGAGGCTTTGAAAAGAGTTTACATGCTCTCGATTCCTTACAGCCCACTCAAAGCAACATTACATCAAAGTCTTACACTATCTGGCCTCACAAGGCACGATTTACGAATGGAAATGGTTTTACACAGGGGTATCTAGTGCCCAACCCTCTGGGCTTTTGCGGAAAAGAACAGGTTAAATAAATGGCCCTAATACAAACTGAATGGAGGCGTACACTTGCGCTCCCAGATAATGAAATATTAAAAACCTAACAGGGCTCTCAGCCCGATGAAGCAGGGGCTAGTCTCAAGCTGCTGAGGTGGCTCACAAGGAAATAAATTGAATATATTACAGGATAGAAAACAGTTACGAAATCGTAGTACCTCAAAACAAGATGAAGGGGAGCTCGAGAGGGTAACTCATTGGCCATTTACAGTTAAAGACTTTATGAAATTTTACAATAGCCGAAGGAAAATTTACATTTTAGAAAAGCTTTGTTACATAGTTAAAAATTCGGACCTTCCCCTCGAATAAGTCTGCGTAGGAAGCTACAGAAAGAGATAATTTAGGAGGCTATTACCTGGCTGATGTACTGCCTGCCGAAGAAAGTGTCTCTCCCCTCCTGCCTTAACACACACTCAGAAAGACGACGATTAAGGAGACAAGGAAACTTGGAAAGCTGCAACTTATATACCCTCAAGGAAAGTTCGAGAGGATTCTGGACTAGTCCGGGCACACCCTCTCAATTTTATTGGCAGAACCTAAAAGTTACACACAAAACCAAACAAGAAGCCTGTGATAGGCTGAAAATTAATTACAGAAAATTTTCATTGGCCAGATGCAATACTGGCGGAATGAGACAGAAGTGTTGCAAACCTAGAATTACATAAAAAAAACAAATGAAAGTTGAGAAAACCTATAAGCACAAAATTTCTTTCAATAACAACTTCCTGTACCTTGCACCAGAGTGCATGACCATAATTTTTTGGTAGTGACATCTGTGGCAGAACGTCCATACTTCTTGATGTACAGCAAAAACAAAACCAAATGAAATCCAATCAGTTTAAGAAACTTCACAATAACACAATTACTTAATATTTCAGTAGTGACATCTTCTGATTAAAGTCTCAAGTTTATGTAGTAGCAATTTCGCATTTTAGTCGATAGAGGAGTTAATTAAGGCGCTTATTTGGAAAGTGCGGAGTTGAGATGTACCTCCCGGTACAACTGTAGTCACGTCCTAGTTCGTGAACAATGGGCAACGGTTAAGTGGCCTAGTAAGTGGTCCTGAGAGCCGGGATATCATTTGCTATGGAATGGAAGTGGACATCTCGGACATATTCTAGTCATGGCCATCCTTGTGCTCAGTTGGCTAGGACTATACAATCCACAGGTAGTCCCTAACCCGCTAGAGGAGAGATCATCACTTGTCCTGCTTCATGGATTTACCGAGCTCAGAACATTTTAAGAAAGCCTAGGACCTACGGGAGTAACGGAGTCCCACTCCCATTTGACAGGCGGGGGAATCCTCGGAAACAACTAGGCGAACGAAATGGAATTCGATGGGGAGCTATCAACATTAATGGGTCTTATGGAATAACAAAGTATAAATGGCTGAGTCAGCAAAGAGAATGCATGTGGATGATTTAGGATTAAGTGATATTGTAGTAAGGGGAGAAAGAGGAAGAGATTAGAGATAATAAAGTTTACTTGACGGTTGTTAGAAAGGAAGGGCAGAGTATGGGGTAGAGCTGTTTATCAGGATTACCATTGCATGCAATATAGCTTCTGTTAGGCACATAAATGAGCGAATGATGTGGGTAGGTTTGTCAGTTGGAGGAATTAGGCCGAGAATTGTCTCAGTGTATTCACCATGTAAGAATGCAGATGCGGATGAAGTTGACAAGTTTTATAAAGCATTGAGTGACATTGCAGTCACGGTCAACAGCGAGGAACGCTCATGGACGATTTCAATGCGGGAGTTGGAAATAGAACTGTACGATACGAAAGGGTGATTGGTAAATGTGGGGAATATATGGTAGCTAATGAGAATGGGAAGCGGCTAGGGGTACCTGATTCATAATGGTCTATATATTAACCGACATCGAATTCAATAAGTCTGTTAGGACCGTAGGAGTTTTCCGAGGATTTTTCGATGATACAGACCACTATCTGATCTGTAGTGAACTAAGTATATCTAGGCCTAGAATATAAAAAGTGAAATTTGTCTGCAAACAAATAAGGGCAGAAAATCTTCAGGACGAGGAAATTAGACAGAAGGACATGAATATGATTAGTGAGAAGTTTCGAAGAGAAGACAGTAAGCAGGTTCAGGATATAGGAAGAGAATGGGTGGCATACAGGGATGCTGTAGTAGAAACAGCAAGGGAATGCCTAGGAACAATTGTGTGTAAAGATGAGAAAAGGCGAACATCCAGGTTGAAAGATGAAGTGAAGGCAGCTGTAAACGTAAAAAGGAGGCTTATCAGAAATGGCTCCAAACAAGGACCGAAACAGACAGGGATTTGTACGTAGATGAAAGAAACAGAGTGAAACAAATAGTTGTTGAATCTAAAAAGAAGTCGTGGGAAGATTTTGGTAATAACCTAGAAAAGCTAGGTCAAGCAGCAGGGAAACCTGTCTGGACAGTAATAAAGAATCGGTCACGTTGTCATGACGTCATGGGCTTTGAACTTGACCGGGGTCAGTGACCTCGTGGGAAAATGCTGATTCAGCACCCATTGTCCTGCCCTACTACTGATTAGATTCGTCCAAGTACCCTGTGGAGTTCTCTTCCCCAAAAGAAGTTGGATTCTTAGGGACCGAAGTGTTGATCTGACAGACAATGAACGGTGACTGTGTGTCCAAAATCCCAACCTGGTACTTTTGTGCACCTTACTTCATAGGGTCTACTATGTCCTAATCGAGCGCTCTGTTACGCTCTTCTGACTGGACAGAAGAAGAAGGACCGACTTGCAAGCACGATGTGGGCTGGTATTTGAAAATAGTGCTGTCAATTTTTTCTTGCCGGTTCTATGTCTAAATAGTTCGCTTTGAGGCCTTTGGTCACGGGGATCCCCTGTTTGATTCCCGGCAGGTTCGAAAATATTTACCATAATTGGTTGATTCTGCTGGTACGCGGACTAGGTGTATGTGTCACCATCATCATTTCATCCCAACCACGACGCGCAAGTCGTCTACGGGCGTCAATTCAAAAGACCTGCTCCTGGAAAGCCAATCTTGCCCTCCGACTCTCCAAGCCTTACCCATTTTAATTTTTCACACAATATCGTGTGCGATTTAGGAGGTTTAATTGAAGGTATTTTAATTAATGTAGAAAAATTTACATAACAAAAATATGAGAGTGAACAACTGCTGTGAGGGATCACTTTTGTGTTTCAAGACTCCCTTCGGGTACATGAGAGTAGTATAATTGGACAGTTCGGGCGCCGCCACCGCCACCGGGCTCCCAGAGGCCACCTCCACCACCACCACAGCCACAGGCCTCCCAGATGCCTCCTCCACCACCACCACAGCCAGAGGCCTCCCAGAGGCCCACTCCACCACCCGCGGGAAATTTGAATTTGTAAACAAAGCCACGTGCTTTTTGACAGCTGTCATCGACAACAACGCATCGCTAACCTCAGTACTGCCATCTTGACGGGCCTAAACCTCAGTAGTACCAACTTAACCTAACTAGCGCAAGGTAAACAAAGCCACGTGTTTTTTGACAGCCGCGTGCTTTTTGACAGACAACAACGCATCGCTAACCTCAGTACTGCCATCTTGACGGGCCTAAACCGCAGTAGTACCAACTTAACCTAACTAGCGCGAGATAAACAAATCCACTTGCTTTTTTGACAGCTGTCATCCGCCATCTTTAAACTACAGAGCACAGTGCTGCCCTCTTTATCGCAGTAGCTGTAAATTCGTCACCTGTCATCCACAGTGCTGCCATCTTGGCCGGCCTAAACCTTAGTGCTACCAACTTAACCTCACTAGCGTGAGATAAACAAATCCACGTGCTTTTTTGACAGTTGTCATCCACCATCTTTAAACCACAGAGCACTGTGCTGCCCTCTTTATCGCAGTAGCTGCAAATTCGTCACCTGTCATCCGCAGTGCTGCCATTTTAACGGGCCTAAACCTTAGTGCTACCAACTTAACCTCACTAGCGCGAGATTAGAATCGGTAAACAAATCCAAGTGCTTTTTTGACAGCTGTCATCCGCTATCTTTAATCTATAGAGCTCAGTACTGCCCTCTTTAGCTACTTACCTTTGAAATGTGGTGGCGGATAATTTGAAAAATGCTTTTTGATAGCAGCCATCTTTAGTCCAGAGAGCACCGTACTGCCCTCTTTTGCTAGATACCTGTGGTGGCAGGCAATTCCACGTGACAGCAGCTATCTTTAATCAAGAGGGCACCGTGCTGCCCTCTTTGTGGCGGTGGCAAATTCCACGTGCTTTACAAACTCACGTGCTCTTTTCTGACAGCAGTCATCCGCCATCTTGCACCACAAACCTCAGTGCTGCGCTCTTTAGCTAGTTACCTTTGAAATGTGGTGGCGGCAATTTGAAAAATTCCATGTGCTCTTCTTTGGAAACAAAGCCACGTGCTTTTTGACAGCTGTCATCCACCATCTTTAATCAATAGAGCACTGTGCTGCTATCATGCGGGCAATTTCGTCAGCTGTCATCCGACATCTTTAATCAAGAGAGCACCGTGCTGCCATCTTTAGTTGACATGTGGTGGCGGCAATTTGAAAAATTCTATGTGCTCTTGTTTAGTAAACAAACTCACGCGCTTTTTGTCAGCTGTCATCCGCCATCTTTAATCTATAGAGCTCAGTGCTACAGTCTTTAGGTACATACCTTCGAAATATGGTGGCGGATAATTTAAAAAGAAAAATTCTACATCAGCCATCTCTCGACGCTAATTGCACAAGATGGTGGCTATACATGACTCCTTAAAGGTGCTTATGCAAGATGGCCGCTATACATAGGTTCTTATGAGATGCCCTTGGGATGCTTGCGCAAGATGGCGGTACACAAGGCTCCTTATGAGGCATGCTGAGGCAGCATACTACGTGACCGTGACGTCACGACCACGTGCTCTTGTTTGGTAAACATAGCCACGTGCTTTTTTGACAGCTGTCTTCTTGACGAACCCTAACCTCACTCTGAAAGACAATAGAGCGTCGCTAACCTCACTACAGCCATCTTTACGGCGGTAAACATCAAGGCTGCCACCTTATGCATGTTATAGCGCGGAATTTAAAATCCAACAACGGAACATTGTTAACCTCACTCTTGTCATCTTTACGGAAGTAAACCTCAAGTCTGCCACCTTATGCATGTTGTAGCGCGGAATTTATAATCCAACAACAGAACATTGCTAAACTCTCTGCTATCATCTTGAAAAGTTCAGTGTTCCAAACACTAGTTCGAAAAACGTAACTCATCGCAACTTGGGGATTTTATTAGGTAAGACGTAACCCCTAGGTTCCATTCCTTGTTCTGAACATGAAACCATTTACAAATAAAGATTAATTTTCTACACTTAACAAAGTACAAGCGTTCTTGCTGATAGCGATCGATGAGGTTGTTGCTCCTTTAGCCCTTTAGCCCTTTAGCCCTTTAGCCCATTAGCCCTTTAGCCCTTTAGCCCTTTTGCCCATTAGCCCTTTTGCCCATTAGCACCTTAGCCTATTAGCCCTACAAGGAATGTGCGGTAAACTAATCTTCTTAGAAAAAAGGTATCCCCTGACATGTTCTAAACACATGTTGCATCGAGTACAGTGTTCGGTTCTACTTATTTAGTGTTCTAAACACTTCCGACAATGTTCCGATCACATGATAAAGTTAACGGCATAGAGTGCAGTTTTCGATCCCAGCCTTGTTACGTTTCTTCTGTGATTTGCAAGTCTAAACATGCTTAATGACGTCATCACTGCAGCACGTGCTTACTCTAGCTATTCCGATGTAGGTTTAAACTTGTTCGATAGAGCTATGCTTTGACATAAGAGGAGACCTTAACAGCTTATGAAAAAGCACGTCGAATTTTTCAAATTACCCGCCACCACATTTCAAAGGTATGAGGTTTAGTGCTGTAAAAATACCTGCATGATGCAAACCTAGCTTTCTTCATCAGAGCAGCCACCATCTTGTGTAAGCACCTCTAGGCCGTATCAAAAGCAGCTGTGTATAGTCATCGTCTTGTCGCTGCTACCTCCCGCAAGCACCCCTAGGGCGTCTCATAAGAGCAGCAGCCATCTTGTGCAAGCGCTCTTAAGCTGTCTCATAAGAAGCTATGTATAGCCGACATCTTGTGGAAATAGATAGCTGCTAATGCCAAAGGGCCTAAGTAGGAATCGAACCGTCGATCTCATGATTAGACTATGTTTTTCTTATGCTATCATGTTCCTGATACTGCAAACCTAGGTATCAGGTGGAAAAATTTTGTCCGTTTTCGAGATATTTAACATTTTGCATTTAAGCTCCAAATGTAATGAATAGAACCTGCACGGTACGTTATACTCTCTACCATAGCTAGACCTGATCATGTTACGAAGACTTGCTTCATTACAAGCGGAAACAGAGCTAATGCCAAAGGGCCTAAGTTAGAACCGAACCGTTGATCTCATCATTAGACTATGTTTTTCTTATGATATCATGTTCCCCATGCTGCGAACCGAGGTATTGGGTAGAGAAATTTTGTCCGTTTTGCTCTACGATGCACCGTAGTAGTATAATACAGGGATTTGGCCGCCACCGCCACCTCCGGCTCCCAGTGGCCACCTCCACCTCAGCCAGAGGCCTCTTCCAGTACTGCCAACTTAACCTAACTAGCGCGACAGTACTGCCAACTTAACCTAACTAGCGCGAAATTTGAATTTGTAAACAAAGCCACGTGCTTTTTGACAGCTGTCATCGACAACAACGCATCGCTAACCTCAGTACTGCCATCTTGACGGGCCTAAACCTCAGTAGTGCCAACTTAACCTAACTAGCATGAGGTAAACAAAGCCACGTGTTTTTTTGACAGCCACGTGCTATTTGACAGATTTGTAAACAAAGCCACGTGCTTTTTGACAGACAACAACGCATCGCTAACCTCAGTACTGCCATCTTGACTGGCCTAAAACTCAGTAGTGCCAACTTAACCTAACTAGCATGAGGTAAACAAAGCCACGTGTTTTTTGACAGCCACGTGCTTTTTGACAGATTTGTAAACAAAGCCATATGCTTTTTGACAGACAACAACGCATCGCTAACCTCAGTACTGCCATCTTGACGGACCTAAACCTTAGTGATACCAACTTAACCTAACTAGCGCGAGGTAAACAAAGCCACGCGCTTTTTGACAGCCACGTGCTTTTTTGACAGCTGTCATCCGCCATCTTTAAACCACAAAGCACTGTGCTGCCCTCTATATCGCAGTAGCTGCAAAATTCGTCACCTGTCATCGGCAGTGCTGCCATCTTGACGGGTCTAAACCTTAGTGCTACCAACTTAACCTCACTAGCGTGAGATAAACAAAGCCACGTGCAGCTGTCATCCACCATCTTTGAGCATCGTGCTGCCCTCTTTAGCTACTTACCTTTGAAATGTGGTACGTTATCCGCCATCTTGCATCCGAAACCTCAGTGCTGCGCTCTATGTAGTGGCGGCAAATTCCATGTGCTCTTGTTTGGAAACAAAGCCACGTGCAGCTGTCATCCACCATCTTTGAGCATCGTGCTGCCCTCTTTAGCTACTTACCTTTGAAATGTGGTACGTTATCCGCCATCTTGCATCCGAAACCTCAGTGCTGCGCTCTATGTAGTGGCGGCAAATTCCATGTGCTCTTGTTTGGAAACAAAGCCACGTGCAGCTGTCATCCACCATCTTTAATCACTGTGCTGCCCTCTTTAGCTACTTACCTTTGACAGTTGTCATCCGCCATCTTGCATCGCCAACCTCAGTGCCGCACTCTATGTAGTGGCGGCAAATTGCACGTGCTCTTGTTTGGAAACAAAGCCATGTGCAGCTGTCATCCGCCATCTTTGAGCACCGTGCTGCGAGCAATTTCGTCAGTTGTCATCCGCCATCTTTAATCTACAGAACACCGTGCTGCCCTCTTTATGGCTACTACCTTAAGCACGTAGTAGCGGGCAATTTGAAAAGTTCTGTTAGCTATCATCCGCCATCTTTAATCACCGTGCTGCCATCTTTAGCTAGATACCTTTGAAATGTGGCGGCGGATAATTTGAAAATTGCTTTTTGACAGCAGCTATCTTTGAGCACCGTGCTACCCTCTATGTGGTGGCAGCAAATTCTACATGCTTTACAAACCCACGCGCTTTTTTTTTTGACAGTCATCTTTAAGCAACAGAGTACAGTGCTGCCCTCTTTGTTGTGGCGGCAAATTCCACGTGCTCTTGTTTGGAAACAAAGCCACATGCTCTTTTTGACGGCTGTCACCCGCCATCTTTAACCAACAGAGCACTATGCTGCGGGCAATTTCGTTAGCTGTCATCCGACATCTTTAATCAACAGAGCACCGTGCTGCCCTCATGCGGGGTAATTTCGTTAGCTGCCATCCGCCATCTTTAAACACCGTGCTGCCCTCTTTATGACTACTACCTTAAGCACGTAGTAGCGGGCAATTTCGTTAGCTGTCATCCGCTATCTTTGAGCACCGTGCTGCTCTCTGTAGTAGCGGGTAATTTGAAAAGTTCTGTTAGCTGTCATCCGCCATCTTTGAGCACCGTGCTGCCATCTATGTGGTGGCGGCAAATTCCACATGCTTTACAAACTCACGCGCAGCTGTCATCCACCATCTTACATCGCAAACCTCAGTGCTACACTCTATGTGGTAGCGGATAATTTTAAAAAGAAAAATTCTACAGCAGCCATCTCTCGACGCTAATTGCATAAGATGGTAGCTATACATGACTCCTTAAAGGTGCTCATGCAAGATGATCGCTATACATAGACGCCCTTGGGATGCTTGCGCAAGATGGCGGTTATACAAGGCTCCTTATGAGGGATGCTTGCGCGAGATGGTGGTTGCTCTTATGAGGCGGCTCAAGGATCCATGGCTAGAGGCGCCCTAAGGATGCTTGCGCAAGGTGGCGGATGCAAGATGGCGGCTATACATAGCTCCTTATGAGACAGCCAGTACAACATGTGATCAGAACATTGATTGATGTGTTCAGAACACAAAATAAGTAGAATCGAACACTGTACTCGATACAACATGTGATTAAAACATTGTGTGGTGTGTTCAGAACACTAATCGAACGCTGTATTAGGGGATACCTTTGTTTAGATTGAAACATAACAAGACTAGAATTGAACACTGCACATTGATTGATGTGTTCAGAACACAAAATAAGTAGAATCGAACACTGTACTCGATGTCGTTAACTTCAACATGTGATTAAAACATTGGCTGGTGTGTTCAGAACACTACATAAGTAGAATCGAACGCTGTATTAGGGGATACCTTTGTTTAGATTGAAACATAACAAGACTAGAATTGAACACTGCACTCGATGTCGGAAGATCAGATTGAAAACATAACAAGACTAGAATTGAACACTGTACATTGATTGATGTGTTCAGAACACAAAATAAGTAGAATCGAACACTGTACTCGATGTCGTTAACTTCAACATGTGATTAAAACATTGTCTGGTGTGTTCAGAACACTACATAAGTAGAATCGAACGCTGTACTCGATGTCGTTACATGTGACCCGATACAACATGTTAGGGGATACCTTTATCCTAAGAACCGAACACTGTACAACATGTTAGGGGATACCTTTGTTTAGATTGAAACTAACAAGACTAGAATCGAACACTGCACTCGATGTCGTTACATGTGATCCGATACAACATGTTAGGGGATACCTTTGTTTAGATTGAAACATAGCAAGCCTAGAATCGAACATTGTTTGATGTGTTCAGTACAACTTCAATGATTAACATACACACTGTGCACATATCGCATAGCTAAAAACACACTGTGCACATATCGCATACCTAACACATCAAATGATTTGCTTAGTACGAAAATAAAAATAAAAAATCTATACCGCGTAGCTAACTCGTTCATCACACTGCTAAGACGCTTAGTAATTGTGAATACACTCATACGAAAATCAAGAAAGCACACTGCGTAGCCAACTCGCTCGGCACGAAAAAATCTATACCGCGTAGCTAACTCGTTCATCACACTGCTAAGACGCTTAGTAATTGTGAATACACTCATACGAAAATCAAGAAAGCACACTGCGTAGCCAACTCGCTCGGCTCACTCGCTTAGTAATTGCAACACACACGGATAAGAATGTTCCGAGATACTTACATGTTTTTTAAGGGGGGTAAAAGATCATAAATTATATGTACACACATGTTGTCTCCTCCAAGTTGTAAGATGAAATAGACGCAGTACTGCGAGTTTCCACTCTAGCTGGCGAACGGAAGTAGCATGATATCTCAGCAAAAAATAAAAATACGCGTGAGCTTGCAAGTCAGACACAATGATGGATACCGCGATTCAAATCCTGGTAACTTATGCCGTCGGGAAGGGCATCCGGCTAGATCATGTAATGATGATCGCACAGGTCCCACGCCTAGCATTTACAGCTTCCAATTCGAACCCGCTATCATCCGAAGTAGCGAGAATGATTGAAGAGTGTTTTAGTGTGATTCATTTGTTGGATGGAGGCGTTAAGCTGCCTTCTTCGGTAGGAGTAGGCTATGTCGGGATATCGATTTAAAATCCTAGTCAGGAAGGGCAGCCGGTCGTAAAACTATGGTGTGAGGCGGGGTGTGCAAAAAAGCTAGCAATAAGTAAGGGCTGTTGATGGGGACGTTAAACCTTGTGCAGACTCCTTCGAAAATTATTTTTTGAGTACAAGTGTGTTGATGCTGATTCATTTGTCGGATGGAGGCAATAAGCCTTGTGCAGGCTTCTTCAGTGGAGTAGGCTATGTATCGGTACCGGGATATCTAGTTATAAAACCCGCTACAACAAATTTATCGCGTATACTGCGATTTAAAATCCTAGTCAGGAAGGGCAGTCGGTCGTATAAAACTATGGTGTGAGGCGGGGTGTGCAAAAAAGCCAGCATTAAGTAAGGGCTGTTGATAGGAGGCGTTAAACCATGTGCAAGCTCCTTCACCAGGAGAAGCCTACATGCCGGTACCGTGCAGGTTCTTTCGATAGGAGTAGGCACTGTGTGTGTTTTAACCTCTCCGTACAATCATGATATTTTACGTTAGGAACTTACATAGGCTAAATGCTACACATTCCGTGTAGGAGGTTAGATACTACCAGTTTTGCGTCAGGAAGGGCAACTCAACAAATTCTTGCGATTTAAAATCCTAGTCAGGAAGGGTAGCCGGTCGTATAAAACTATGGTGTGAGGCGGGGTGTGCAAAAAAAAAAGCCAGCATTAAGTAAGGGCTGTTGATAGGAGGCGTTAAACTATGTGCAGGCTCCTTCACCAGGAGAAGCCTACATGCCGGTACCGTGCAGGTTCTTTCGATAGGAGTAGGCACTGTGTGTGTTTTAACCTCTCCGTACAATCATGATATTTTACGTTAGGAACTTACATAGGCTAAATGCTACACATTCCGTGGCAGAGCCGGGAATCGAACTCGGACCTCCGGGGGTAGCAGCTAATCACACCACAGAGGAGGACAAATTCAGAATATTTTACAACCTTAATTGGTACTGTGTTTTAAGAGCTTACACTCAGCTAAGAAGACGTTCGCGAGTTACAAGTCGCTTATCAGTGTCCTCGCTCAAGGTTGAGCCGGAAGATACGTGTACAATTTCAGCTAACACACGCATTCCGCTGCTCGCTCAGAATGACTGTGCCGATACTTCAAGGACTGTAGAACAAACCCATAGCCTACAGTATGCATGCCTCTCACCCGGTAGTCTCGGGTTCGATTCTCTTGGGAATAAAATGTGTTTAAATCGCATGAATTTGTTGAGTTGTCCTTCCTAACGTAAAACTAGCAGTATCTAACCTCATACACTATAGTTTTTTAACCGGTTGCCCTTCCTGACAACTCGGATTAAGAATCTGTTTTGTTTTAAGACTAGTTGTCCTTCCTGACGCAAAACTGGTAGTATCTAAGCTCTTACATCATACGCTATTGTTGTTAACCGGCTGCCCTTCCTGACGTCAAAGAACTCGGATTAAGAATCTGTCGAGAATCGGGGGTTTTTCAGCTAGATGCTCTTCTTAGATTTTAAATCACGAACTATTGTTTTACTGCCGGATGCCCTTCCCGACTAAGATTTTAAATCGCAAGAATTTGTTTTAAGACTCGAGTCTTGTTATGTTTCTTTCATAATCTGCAAGTCTAAACATGCATATCGCTGCACACTCCTGCCTTCGCGATGCGTGTTCGATAATTGTTGTTAACCGGCTGCCCTTCCTGACGTCAAAGAACTCGGATTAAGAATCTGTCGAGAATCGGGGGTTTTTCAGCTAGATGCTCACCGGATGCCCTTCCCGACGGCATAAGTTACCAGGATTTGAATCGCGGTATCCATCATTGTGTCTGACTTGCAAGCTCACGCGTATTTTTATTTTTTGCTGAGATATCATGCTACTTCCGTTCGCCAGCTAGAGTGGAAACTCGCAGTACTGCGTCTATTTCATTTTACAACTTGGAGGAGACAACATGTGTGTACATATAATTTATGATCTTTCACCCCCCTTAAAAAACATGTAAGTATCTCGGAACATTCTTATCCGTGTGTGTTGCAATTACTAAGCGAGTGAGCCGAGCGAGTTGGCTACGCAGTGTGCTTTCTTGATTTTCGTATGAGTGTATTCACAATTACTAAGCGTCTTAGCAGTGTGATGAACGAGTTAGCTACGCGGTATAGATTTTTTTCGTGCCGAGCGAGTTGGCTACGCAGTGTGCTTTCTTGATTTTCGTATGAGTGTATTCACAATTACTAAGCGTCTTAGCAGTGTGATGAACGAGTTAGCTACGCGGTATAGATTTTTTATTTTTATTTTCATACTAAGCAAATCATTTGAAGTGTTAGGTATGCGATATGTGCACAGTGTGTTTTTAGCTATGCGATATGTGCACAGTGTGTATGTTAATCATTGAAGTTGTACTGAACACATCAAACAATGTTCGATTCTAGGCTTGCTATGTTTCAATCTAAACAAAGGTATCCCCTAACATGTTGTATCGGATCACATGTAACGACATCGAGTGCAGTGTTCGATTCTAGTCTTGTTAGTTTCAATCTAAACAAAGGTATCCCCTAACATGTTGTACAGTGTTCGGTTCTTAGGATAAAGGTATCCCCTAACATGTTGTATCGGGTCACATGTAACGACATCGAGTACAGCGTTCGATTCTACTTATGTAGTGTTCTGAACACACCAGACAATGTTTTAATCACATGTTGAAGTTAACGACATCGAGTACAGTGTTCGATTCTACTTATTTTGTGTTCTGAACACATCAATCAATGTACAGTGTTCAATTCTAGTCTTGTTATGTTTTCAATCTGATCTTCCGACATCGAGTGCAGTGTTCAATTCTAGTCTTGTTATGTTTCAATCTAAACAAAGGTATCCCCTAATACAGCGTTCGATTCTACTTATGTAGTGTTCTGAACACACCAGCCAATGTTTTAATCACATGTTGAAGTTAACGACATCGAGTACAGTGTTCGATTCTACTTATTTTGTGTTCTGAACACATCAATGAATGTGCAGTGTTCAATTCTAGTCTTGTTATGTTTCAATCTAAACAAAGGTATCCCCTAATACAGCGTTCGATTAGTGTTCTGAACACACCACACAATGTTTTAATCACATGTTGTATCGAGTACAGTGTTCGATTCTACTTATTTTGTGTTCTGAACACATCAATCAATGTTCTGATCACATGTTGTACTGGCTGTCTCATAAGGAGCTATGTATAGCCGCCATCTTGCATCCGCCATCTTGCGCAAGCATCCTTAGGGCGTCTCTAGCCATGGATCCTTGAACCGCCTCATAAGAGCAACCACCATCTCGCGCAAGCATCCCTCATAAGGAGCCTTGTATAACCGCCATCTTGCGCAAGCATCCCAAGGGCGTCTATGTATAGCGATCATCTTGCATGAGCACCTTTAAGGAGTCATGTATAGCTACCATCTTGTGCAATTAGCGTCGAGAGATGGTTGCTGTAGAATTTTTCTTTTTAAAATTATCCGCTACCACATAGAGTGTAGCACTGAGGTTTGCGATGTAAGATGGTGGATGACAGCTGCGCGTGAGTTTGTAAAGCATGTGGAATTTGCCGCCACCACATAGATGGCAGCACGGTGCTCAAAGATGGCGGATGACAGCTAACAGAACTTTTCAAATTACCCGCTACTACAGAGAGCAGCACGGTGCTCAAAGATAGCGGATGACAGCTAACGAAATTGCCCGCTACTACGTGCTTAAGGTAGTAGTCATAAAGAGGGCAGCACGGTGTTTAAAGATGGCGGATGGCAGCTAACGAAATTACCCCGCATGAGGGCAGCACGGTGCTCTGTTGATTAAAGATGTCGGATGACAGCTAACGAAATTGCCCGCAGCATAGTGCTCTGTTGGTTAAAGATGGCGGGTGACAGCCGTCAAAAAGAGCATGTGGCTTTGTTTCCAAACAAGAGCACGTGGAATTTGCCGCCACAACAAAGAGGGCAGCACTGTACTCTGTTGCTTAAAGATGACTGTCAAAAAAAAAAGCGCGTGGGTTTGTAAAGCATGTAGAATTTGCTGCCACCACATAGAGGGTAGCACGGTGCTCAAAGATAGCTGCTGTCAAAAAGCATTTTTCAAATTATCCGCCGCCACATTTCAAAGGTATCTAGCTAAAGATGGCAGCACGGTGATTAAAGATGGCGGATGATAGCTAACAGAACTTTTCAAATTGCCCGCTACTACGTGCTTAAGGTAGTAGCCATAAAGAGGGCAGCACGGTGTTCTGTAGATTAAAGATGGCGGATGACAACTGACGAAATTGCTCGCAGCACGGTGCTCAAAGATGGCGGATGACAGCTGCACATGGCTTTGTTTCCAAACAAGAGCACGTGCAATTTGCCGCCACTACATAGAGTGCGGCACTGAGGTTGGCGATGCAAGATGGCGGATGACAACTGTCAAAGGTAAGTAGCTAAAGAGGGCAGCACGGTGATTAAAGATGGTGGATGACAGCTGCACGTGGCTTTGTTTCCAAACAAGAGCACATGGAATTTGCCGCCACTACATAGAGCGCAGCACTGAGGTTTCGGATGCAAGATGGCGGATAACGTACCACATTTCAAAGGTAAGTAGCTAAAGAGGGCAGCACGATGCTCAAAGATGGTGGATGACAGCTGCACGTGGCTTTGTTTCCAAACAAGAGCACATGGAATTTGCCGCCACTACATAGAGCGCAGCACTGAGGTTTCGGATGCAAGATGGCGGATAACGTACCACATTTCAAAGGTAAGTAGCTAAAGAGGGCAGCACGATGCTCAAAGATGGTGGATGACAGCTGCACGTGGCTTTGTTTATCTCACGCTAGTGAGGTTAAGTTGGTAGCACTAAGGTTTAGACCCGTCAAGATGGCAGCACTGCCGATGACAGGTGACGAATTTTGCAGCTACTGCGATATAGAGGGCAGCACAGTGCTTTGTGGTTTAAAGATGGCGGATGACAGCTGTCAAAAAAGCACGTGGCTGTCAAAAAGCGCGTGGCTTTGTTTACCTCGCGCTAGTTAGGTTAAGTTGGTATCACTAAGGTTTAGGTCCGTCAAGATGGCAGTACTGAGGTTAGCGATGCGTTGTTGTCTGTCAAAAAGCATATGGCTTTGTTTACAAATCTGTCAAAAAGCACGTGGCTGTCAAAAAACACGTGGCTTTGTTTACCTCATGCTAGTTAGGTTAAGTTGACACTACTGAGTTTTAGGCCAGTCAAGATGGCAGTACTGAGGTTAGCGATGCGTTGTTGTCTGTCAAAAAGCACGTGGCTTTGTTTACAAATCTGTCAAATAGCACGTGGCTGTCAAAAAAACACGTGGCTTTGTTTACCTCATGCTAGTTAGGTTAAGTTGGCACTACTGAGGTTTAGGCCCGTCAAGATGGCAGTACTGAGGTTAGCGATGCGTTGTTGTCGATGACAGCTGTCAAAAAGCACGTGGCTTTGTTTACAAATTCAAATTTCGCGCTAGTTAGGTTAAGTTGGCAGTACTGTCGCGCTAGTTAGGTTAAGTTGGCAGTACTGGAAGAGGCCTCTGGCTGAGGTGGAGGTGGCCACTGGGAGCCGGAGGTGGCGGTGGCGGCCGAATCCCTGTATTATACTACTCACCGTTTTCGAGATATTTAACATTATGCATTTAAGCCCCAAATTTAATGAAACGAACTAGCACGACACGTTAGCCTCTAAGCTAGCTTTCTTCATAAGGGCAGCAGCCATCTTGCGCAAGCACCCTTAAGGCGTCTCATAAGGAGTCGTGTATAGCCGCCATCTTGCGTCCGCCATCTTGCGCAAGCATCATTAGGGAATCTCTAGCCTTCTTGTGCAAGGACCCTTAAGCCGCCTCATAAGAGCAACCGCCATCTTGCTCAAGCATCTCTAGGTCGTCTCATAAGGACCCTTGTATAACCGCCATCTAGCGCAAGCATCCCAAGGGCATCTCATAAGAACCTATGTATAGCGGCCATCTTGCATAAGCACCTTTAAGGAGTCATGTATAGACACCATCTTGTGCAATTAGCGTCGAGAAATGGCTGATGTAGAAGTTTCCTTTTTAAATTATCCGCCACCATATTTCGAAGGTATGTACCTAAAGACTTTAGCACTGAGCTCTATAGATTAAATATGGCGGATGACAGCTGACAAAAAGCGCGTGAGTTTGTTTACTAAACAAGAGCACATAGAATTTTTCAAATTGCCGCCACCACATGTCAACTAAAAATGGCAGCACGGTGCTCTCTTGATTAAAGATGGCGGATGACAGCTGACGAAATTGCCCGCATGATAGCAGCACAGTGCTCTATTGATTAAAGATGAAGGATGACAGCTGTCAAAAAGCAAGTGGCTTTGTTTCCAAACAAGAGCACATAGAATTTTTCAAATTGCCGCCACCACATTTCAAAGGTAACTAGCTAAAGAGCGCAGCACTGAGGTTTGTGGTGCAAGATGGCGGATGACTGCTGTCAGAAAAAAGCACGTGAGTTTGTAAAGCACGTGGAATTTGCCACCGCCACAAAGAGGGCAGCACGGTGCCCTCTTGATTAAAGATAGCTGGTGTCACGTGGAATTGCCTGCCACCACAGGTATCTATCAAAAGAGGGCAGTACGGTGCTCTCTGGACTAAAGATGGCTGCTATCAAAAAGCATTTTTCAAATTATCCGCCACCACATTTCAAAGGTAAGTAGCTAAAGAGGGCACCACTGTGCTCTATGGATTAAAGATGGTGGATGACAGCTGTCAAAAAAGCACGTGGATTTGTTTATCTAACGCTAGTGAGGTTAAGTTGGTAGCACTAAGGATTAGGCCCGTTAAGATGGCAGCACTGCGGATGACAGCTGTGACGTACCACATTTCAAAGGTAAGTAGCTAGAGAGGGCAGCACTGTGCTCTATAGATTAAAGATGGCGGATGTCAGCTGTCAAAAAAAGCACATGGCTTTTGTTTCCAAACAAGAGCACGTGGAATTTGCCGCCACCACATTTCAAAGGTATCTAGCTAAAGAGGGCAGCACTGTGCTCTGTTGATTAAAGATGGCGGATGACGGCTGTCAAAAAAGCGCGTGAGTTTGTTTCCAAACAAGAGCATGTAGAATTTTTCAAATTGCCACCACCACATAGAGGGCAGTACGGTGCTCTCTTGATTAAAGATGGCTGCTGTCATGTGGGATTGCCTGCCACCACATTTCAAAGGTATCTAGCTAAAGAGGGAAGCACGGTGCTCAAAGACGGGTGCTGTCAAAAAGCATTTTTCAAATTATCCGCCACCACATTTCAAAGGTAAGTAGCTAAAGAGGGCAGCACTGAGCTCTATAGATTAAATATGGCAGATGACAGCTGTCAAAAAAGAACGTGGATTTGTTTACCGATTCTAATCTCGCGCTAGTGAGGTTAAGTTGGTAGCACTAAGGTTTAGGCCCGTTAAGATGGCAGCACTGTGGATGACAGGTGACGAATTTGCAGCTACTGCGATAAAGAGGGCAGCACAGTGCTCTGTGGTTTAAAGATGGTGGATGACAGCTGTCAAAAAAGCACGTGGATTTGTTTATCTCACGCTAATGAGGTTAAGTTGGTAGCACTAAAGTTTAGGCCCGCCAAGATGGCAGCAATGTGGATGACAGGGGACGAATTTGCAGCTACTGCGATAAAGAGGGCAGCACTGTGCTCTGTAATTGGCGTGTAATGTAGCTTCATCGGGAACAAAATACAAAGAGCTCAACCATATTCCAGCGAACACTGATTTATGTTTAAAAAGTACACCTCTGCGAGAGATTTTTTATTCTCCCTTGTTGTCTAGGCCTGCTGCAAGTTCTGTTACTAAGCACAAACTTCAAGATAAAGAGAGGCAAGATCATGATTATGATAATAAGGATAATGATGTTGCTCAAAACAGTAGTATAGGGAAAGTAGAAGAAGAAGAAAATCTTAATGTTTCATTGCCATTACAGCTTGATGATTTTACTTCATTTCCTAAGCCTACTACACGTTCTCTCGAAGTGCAAACATCTCAAGAAGAGATGCAAGGTAAAGAAGAAGGAAATTTCAACGCTTCATCGCTATCGAAACAAGTTAAGTTTGTACCTAGAAACGCTACTGCTGAAGCACGTATTACATCAAAACAAGTCCCTGCACATCAACTGTCTGCATATAGACTCAAAGTTCACAAGAAGCCTCTGTTACCTTATGTAGATATAAGCTACTGTAAATACCCCAACGTACTCGTAAAACGTTTACAACTGCTAAGAGCCTATCATCATGCTGGTTACACACAGTACAAAGAAGATATTTTGGAAATAGAGTATGAATTACGTCGTGTAGGTATTATTAAGTAAGCGCTTACCCTCACCTAAGTCATCCATCTGTAGTATATAGTCGATCGAGTAGCTATATTCGTATAGATTATTTCCCAACATTCTCCCTTCCTTAGGGTGTTAACTCCGCCTCTAGTTGTAGAGCCGGTCTCAAGCCCGGATAAAGAGAGGAGAGTGCCCTAGCCCTTCAGCCCATTAGCCCTTTAGCCCATTAGCCCTTTAGCCCATTAGCCCTTTAGCCCTTTAGCCCATTAGCCCTATAGCCTATTAGCCCTACAAGGAATGTGCGGTAATCTAATCTTCTTAGAACAAAGGTATCCCCTGACATGTTCTAAACACATGTTGTATCAAGTACAGTGTTCGGTTCTACTTATTTAGTGTTCTAAACACTTCAATCAATGTTCCGATCACATGATAAAGTTTACGGCATAGAGTGCAGTGTTCGATTCTAGTCTTGTTATGTTTCTATAGTGATTTGCAAGTCTAAACATGCATAATGACGTCATCACTGCAGCACGTGCTTACTCTAGCTATCCCGATGCAGGTTTAAACTTGTTCGATAGAGCTATGCCTTGACATAAGAGGAGGCCTTAACAGCTTATGCATAGCCGCTATTGTTTAAAGATAGCTGCTGTTAAGAAAAAACACGTCGAATTTTTCAAATTACCCGCCACCACATTTCAAAGGTATGAGGTTTAGTGCTGTAAAGATACCTGCACGATGCAAAGCTAGCTTTCTTCATCAGAGCAGCCACCATCTTGTGTGAGCACCTCTAGACCGTATCATAAGGAGCTGTGTATAGTCACCGTCTTGTCGCTGCTACCTTGCGCAAGCACCCCTAGGGCGTCTCATAAGAGCAGCAGCCATCTTGTGCAAGCGCTCTTAAGCTGCCTCATAAGAAGCTTTGTATAGCCCCCATCTTGTGGAATTAGATAGCTGCCAATGCCAAAGGGCCTAAGTAGGAATCGAACCGTCGATCTCTTCATTAGACTATGTTTTTTTCTTGTTCCTGATACTGCAAACCTAGGTATCAGGTTTTGCTCTACGATGCACCGTTCTCGAGATATTTAACATTTTGCATTTAAGCCCCAAATTTAATGAATCGAACCTGCACGGCACGTTATACTCTCTACCATAGCTAAACCTGATCATGTTACGAAGACTTGCTTCAATACAAGCTAAAACAGAGCGAATGCCAAAGGGCCTAAGTAGGAACCGAACCGTTGATCTCATCATTAGACTATGTTTTTCTTGTTCCTCGTACTGCGAACCGAGGTACTGGGCAGAATTCTTTTTGTCCGTTTTGCTCTACGATGCACCGCTTTCGAGATATTTAACATTTTGCATTTAAGCCCCAAATTTTATGAATCGAACTAGCACGACGCGTTAGCCTCTAAGGTAGCTTTCTTCATAAGAGCAGCTGCCATCCTGCGCAAGCACCCTTAAGGCGTCTCATAAGGAGACGTGTATAGCAGTCATCTCGTGTCCGCCATCTTGCGCAAGCATCCTTAGGGCGTCTCTAGCCATCTTGTGCAAGGACCCTTAAGCCGCCTCATAAGAGCAACCGCCATCTTGCGCAAGCATCCCTAGGGCATCACATAAGGAGCCATGTATAACCGCCATCTTGCGCAAGCATCCCAAAGGCGTCTCATAAGAACCTATGTATAGCGGCCATCTTGCATAAGCACATTTAAGGAGTCATGTATAGCCACCATCTTGTGCAATTAGCGTCGAGATATAGCTGCTGTAGAATTTTTCTTTTTTAAATTATGCGCCACCATATTTCAACTAAAGAGTGTAGCACTGAGGTTTGCGATGTAAGATGGCGGATGACAGCTGACAAAAAAGTGCGTGAGTTTGTTTACTAAACAGGAGCACGTGGAATTTTTCAATTTGCCGCCACCACATTTCAAAGGTATCTAGCTAAAGATGGCAGCACGGTGCACTCTTGATTAAAGATGGCGGATGACAGCTAACAGAACTTTTCAAATTGCCCGCTACTACATGTCATAAAGAGGGCAGCACGGTGTTCTGTGGATTAAGGATGGCGGATGACAGCTGACGAAATTGTCCGCATGATAGCAGCACAGTGCTCTATTGATTAAAGATGGCGGATGACAGCTGTCAAAAAAGCACGTGGCTTTGTTTCCAAACAAGAGCACATAGAATTTTTCAAATTGCCGCCACCACATTTCAAAGGTATCTAGCTAAAGAGTGCAGCACTGTGCTCTGTTGATTAAAGATGGCGGATGACGGCTGTCAAAAAAGCGCGTGAGTTTGTTTCCAAACAAGAGCATGTAGAATTTTTCAAATTGCCGCCACCACATAGAGGGCAGCACGGTGCTCTCTTGATTAAAGATGGCTGCTGTCATGTGGAATTGCCTGCCACCACATTTCAAAGGTATCTAGCTAAAGAGGGCAGCACGGTGCTCTCTAGATTAAAGATGGCTGCTGTCAAGAAGCATTTTTCAAATTATCCGCCACCACATTTCAAAGGTAAGTAGCTAAAGAGGGCAGCACTGTGCTCTATAGGTTAAAGATGGCGGATGACAGCTGTCAAAAAAGCACGTGGATTTTTTTATCTCACGCTAGTGAGGTTAAGTTGGTAGCACTAAGGTTTAGGCCCGCCAAGATGGCAGCACTGCCGATGACAGGTGACGAATTTGCTGCTACTGCGATAAAGAGGGCAGCACAGTGGTCTGTGGTTTAAGGATGGCGGATGACTGCTGTCAAAAAAGCACGTGGCTGTCAAAAAGCACGTGGCTTTGTTTACCACGCGCTAGTTAGGTTAAGTTGGTAGCACTAAGGTTTAGGCCCGCCAAGATGGCAGCACTGCCGATGATAGGTGACGAATTTGCTGCTACTGCGATAAAGAGGGCAGCACAGTGGTCTGTGGTTTAAGGATGGCGGATGACTGCTGTCAAAAAAGCACGTGGCTGTCAAAAAGCACGTGGCTTTGTTTACCACGCGCTAGTTAGGTTAAGTTGGTACTACTGAGGTTTAGGCCCGTCAAGATAGCAGTACTAAGGTTAGCGATGCGTTGTTGTCGATGACAGCTGTCAAAAAGCACGTGGCTTTGTTTACAAATTCAAATTTCCCGCGGGTGGTGGAGGAGGCCTCTGGGAGGCCTCTGGCTGTGGTGGTGGTGGAGGAGGAGGCATCTGGGAGGCCTCTGGCTGTGGTGGTGGTGGAGGTGGCCTCTGGGAGCCCGGTGGCGGTGGCGGCGCCAGAACTGTCCAATTATACTACTAACAGTTCTTAAAGCAGCAGAAAACAAAATGTTTAGAAACGTAGGATTACATTATTCTAAAAAAATGTTGTAAAAATTGACAGAAAGCAGTTTTACAAAAGTGTTGTGAAGAATTTAAACAACAGGCTGATGGAAAATATGTCCACATCATCTCATCTTGGTTCCAGCTCTAGTCAGTAGAGACATGAGAGAATGACAAAAGGTATCAGTGATTCAAAGTTACTATTAAAAAAATAACTGGCTTCTAGGCTATCTCCGCTCGAATGGTCCATTATTAATCCTCATATCGAAATGATCCACATGAGAAAAAATTTAGAAATTGATTTCCTTTAAGGTAGGTAAATTCCCGTTAAGTTTGGTTCTGTACATTTTGTGGGAGTGCAAAATCACTGTTTCGTATGAACCACTAGTCAATTCATGGATCGAAAAACAATATTGGTCCTAACACTTTCCCAAGGGCAGGTGGATTATAAATATAAAGTTTGGTAGAAATATATCCTGTAGTTTTCAAGTCATAAGAACTCAAACAGACAAACAAACACCAAAGATTACACATGAAATGAACAACTGAGTGAAAATTTCGCCAAAATATTCAATGTACAGGCACATGGTGAAGAAAGAAGAATAGAAGCTTTTGAAATGTGGTGTTACAGAAGAGTGGTGGTGGTGGTGATAACTGTTTTAAGAGGAAGTACAACTAGGCAACCATCCTCTATATAACACTAATCAGAGGGAAAAATGGAAGGGATCCGATACTTCGAAAAATGAAGATATCGGCCAAAGGAAGACAAGGGCCACGAAGGGCGTGAAAATGAAAGACTCCCTAGCCCTCGCAACCTAATAGCGTCGGGGTCGGAAAAGAACAAGAGTTGACCAAGGGAGGTCGGATAGTATAGATGAAGGTGAGGAGCCTGGCACAAGTAAGTGGAAGCAATGCCAGGACTCAGCTGAGGGCTCCGTGGTCGCCAACCCACGCTCCATAGTTCAGAGCCCCTGGGGCTACTTTTAGGCGCCTCTTACGACAGGCAGGGGATACCGTGGGTGTTATTCTACCGCCCCCACCCACAGGGGGAAGTTACAGAAGAATGCTAAAGGTAGATGTGAAGATCGGGTCACAAGCGAAGAGCTACTGAGTTGAGTTGATGATTGGGGAAAGAACAGGCGGAATTTTTCCAGAAGAAGCGAGTCTGGTGGTGGTGATTACTGTTTTAAGAGGAACTTCCATCTTTCATTAACACTAATGAGTGGAAGGGGTCCAACGCTTCGAAAAATGAAGGTATCGGCAAATGAAAGTAAAGGGGCACGACAGCCGTGAAAATGAAAGACTCCTTAGATCTAGAATGTCAAATACAGGCTGGGATGGAAAAGAACAAGAACTGAACAAGAGAGGTCGGATACGAATGAGGAAGGTGAGGAATGCCAGACTCAGGTACTGGAACGCTCCCCTGCGGCCTCTTTTTAGTCTCCTCTTACACCGCCCCACCCATAGCGGAAGAAATGCTGCGAAGTAGAGCTGAAAATGACATCGTCCTTGGCTTCTCACCAGGACGCCTGCCAGTCCAATTGTGGACAATATATACAGGATTCTTTCAACCGAAACGTCACATCGCTGCGCTTAGCATTCCACGTCAAACTGCAGTTCATGTGAATATAAACACCACAACAACAAGCACATATGAATACAAGATATTGAACATTGCTGTTCATGATTAGAGATGTGATATTTAACGCAATTGTAATATTGCGCAATAGGACGCCAAACATATGGGCGCGAAGCTGAATAGAACGCTCGGGCTTGGATGTGGTTCCCTAGGAAGGGTGTGACCATGTATGAGTGAAATATAAGACGTGTTGGAGAAAGACGGAGAAATAAGAATTTTGTTTTGGGAAGTACCCACCTGAACAGCATTTAACGCGGGAAGAGACAGGTTTACCACGTCACTGGAATCGAGGGATATCTCGTCTCCCTGAGGGTTTTTCGGGGTGCTAAATGACAAATATAATCCACGGAATTTTGTGAACATTAAGGTATGTCTAACACCATTAATATATGACAAATTCGATAATTCTACATTAAAACGGCCACCGTGGGAAGCAGTCAAGTAGTCACATACCAGAGTCAAGTGTGTATCGCTGTGGATCCCCTGGCTTGGCTTCGGTTTCTGCACCCTATAAGAACTGGGAGATTTCGAGGGAAGCATCTCATTCAGCTGCAAGATCGCTGCCTGTGCGTGTCGTGCGTATCTTTGCCTGTCTTGATTATCGCGCCATAAACCTTTGTTTGAACAAAGACTGTAATTACTTTTGAGCGATCGCGCTAACTTTATTCAGAGAAGAAGTGATTTGAATAACGGTTTTATCGTGAGGTTAGATTTGGTTTTTTCACATTGCAATCATGAATCTGTAATAGTTCGACCATAAACTCTGCCATCTGTATAAATTTCATCACAGAAGCGGCACGGGTAGGCTTACAGTAAGATGCTGATCGGGAATAGGATTTGAACTACGAACTGAAATTGTTCAGGTTGTTTTGGACTGACGCACATGTGTGGTTGAGTTAAAATAACAATTCAGCTCGACAAATAAGGCTACGAACTCATGTTCAGTAAAGTAGGCCTGCACACATATCCGTACGAGGTTTCACAATAGTAGAATCTATGGCTTTTTCACCAAGCTTGTAACCTATCTGTTACACCCAAGAAACGGAGTTTGAAAGACGATTATGTTGTGCAGTTAAATAACTGATTATTTCATTCCCGTACGAGTAATTCCCGAATTCAAGACCGTGTGTACGCGAACTTCAAGCCGAGCATCAGGAAGATGCCTATGATGGACCTACCTGCAGACATCAGTACGAGAGGATCGACCATGGACAACGTCTTCATCATGTCTGGCTAAATGGTATAGCCGGGTCTCGATCGAGAGAGCAGAGGGTCGCCTAAAATGAGCTAAGAGAACCAAGGTTGTTAGCATGTGGTAGGATTAGTGACAGTTACGCAGAGAGTTAGTGATTAGTTATGTAAATATCAGTTAGTATGGTAAGTACAGTAATATAATTAATATGCTACTGGCACCCTTCAGGCAATTGTATAAGATTATGATCATGTCGTATGAGTCCATCAGGCCATTTAATAAGATATTTTTGAAGTTATTAATGCCCTCAAGGCATATAGTTAATCATCTTGGGACTTGTACAGTTTGTTATAGTAGTTTACGGGGGATAAGGGAGTTAGGAGTAACTTAGGATTGTTTGTTTTTAGTGTTATGTCAGAATATTCCTTATGCATGGTAACATAATTTTGCTGTAAATAGAATCATCAAGAGGAAAGCTTGTCATTCTCAGACGTCGGGAAGGATAGAAAGGTTAAATTAGCGTTAAATCTGCATGATGCACACGCGTGGTTTATCTGCATGTTTTCACTACGATTTGAGGTCTATTGAAGAGACTGATACCACGTTGTAAGTAATGTTGTCAAAATTTCTGAACGAGTTTCACACCACCAAACACTAGACTCGAACCTGGGTCTTGAGGCTATGATGCTGCGCCATATGTGAGTCACACTGTGTTTCTGTGGGAAAATAGTACATGATGGTACTTTGATTAAATGAATTAGACCCAAGAAGTGGTCCGATAATTGAGCCTGATATTTAGAAAGAGAATTGATACCTTGCTTGTTGCAAGAAGTTGTGTAAGAGCACAAATGTTCGTCGTGGTAAGACGGAAGAGAGAACCCTTGTCTGGTATCGAGGGAAGAAGGTGGTGAAGACTAGGTCAGCGCAGGAGTTTGTTTGCAAATTTCGTGCTCGTCTGGGAGCTCTCCTCCTCCCACTTGGTAGGTCGTTAACACAGCTACTTCACCCCAGGGGGAGTGACCGCCCATATTTAAATTAGTATGCAGTATTTTGTTCTTTCCTTTCCAGCAGAAATATTTATTTATGTGACAGAGGTTTTCTCGGTCTATCAATATCTGTGTGTACATAATTGGGTGATATTCTTGTGTATTATTTGATTTTATGTTTGATCGTTAGATTGTCTGGTAACCGTGAAGATTACCCAGGGATCGCGAGTTTAACACTCATCCATCTTAGTGTAACTGCGCCCACAAGTAAATTCTGTGCTGTTTTATGTTCATGTTATGTTGTAAATATGTCCCGTATGCAAGGGAACTTTAGTGTTAAATTTATTTTCTGCGGAACGTACTATAATTCATGTTATATGTCCAATGGTGTTGTACACTGAAGACCGGTTCGCTTAGCTCACATCCGTCGAAACATATGAACATCGTCACTCAAATTTATAATGCAAGCCATTCTTGGCATTTTCTGCACCATGAGTGTGTCATGTTGTAAAAGTAGGTTGTAATTTATTTTGATTAAATAATTGGCTGTGCTTTCGTCAATTAAGTGGTTCGAATTTTAAGTGGTTCCTCATTTATGCTAATAATACGGTAGTATACCTGCCCTATCAACACTCTCGTCGCAAGGACCAGACACGCGTTCTATTCGACTGCTAGTTCGGTGCATTTTTTGGACAGTTAAGCAGGTAAGTTATCAAGCCCACCATTTTTTCTGTAATGTATAATATATTTCAAATTTACGACTATTAATAAATTGAAAACTAAATACTTAAGTTAGTTTCCACGAAAATATTTTTTTTACCTTTTGAGTTATTATCATGTTTGTTGTTCGACAGTGAAGATTTGCAACTAAGTTTGTTTGCGTATCCTTTCATGGAGCCTAATATGCTTTACAAGGACCTGTTTTTAGGCTAAGTCCGCTTGAACTTAAGAGTGCAAAACGGTCCGTTAATGGCATTTCCCATATTAGTCCTCGTATCGAACTGATCCACATGACAAAAGGGAGGATTTTTGGATATCCCAACAATAATGGGAGTGAAAAGGGGGGGTGATTTGTGTAAATGACTATATACATACATATCTCAAAAACTTAAACTTTTACAGACGTAAAAATTGGTATTTGGTATCTTCTTTAAAAGTAAGAGAGGCTGCCTGGCCGAGGCGCAAAAGGCGTGCTCGGGTCGCCCAGAAGGACATGGGTTCGACTCCCGTCAGGAAGTCGTAAAATTTAAGAAACGAGATTTCCACTTCCGAAGGTGCACATGGCCCTGAGGTTCACTCAGCCTACACCTTAAATGAGTACCAGGTTAATTCCTGGGGGCAAAGTCGGCCGGGCGTAGAGCTAACCACTCTGCCCCATCAAGCGCCGAGGTTACGGATAGTGGAAGCCTTTACCTTCCACCCCTCCACGGGCTTTCATGGCCTGTACGGAGAAGACTTTGCTTTGCTTTTTAAAAGTAAAGAAACACGTATTTTCGTTTTCAGAAAATCCCCTTAAGGGGGTGAAAAAGGGTTAAAAAAAAGGCGTTGAATACCTTTTACAAGGATACTTATATCTAAAAACTGAGGATGTTACAAACATGAAAGTTGGTATTTGGAATCTCCTTTAAAAATAAATACATATTTCTTTGTTTTTGGAAAATCCAATTAGTTTGGGGTGAACAAGAGTCACAAATGGGGCAAATTCTCAAGGTGACTATATCTACGGTATATCTCAGAATCGTAACATATTTCAGACGCTAATATTGGTATTTTTAATCACTTTTAAAAATAAAGAAACATGTATTTTTTTTCGGGAAAACACTAAAGGGGCGAGTTAAAAAGGATTGAAAAGCAGTTTGAATTTATTTTGTTAGGATACTGATATATCAAGGGTAGCCTCCGTGGCTCAGACGGCAGCGCGTCGGCCTCTCACCGCTGGATACCGTGGTTCAAATCCCGGTCACTCCATGTGAGATTTTGCTGGACAAAGCGGAGGCGGGACAGGTTTTTCTCCGGGTACTTCGGTTTTCCCTGTCATATTTCATTCCAGCAACACTCTCCATTCTCATTTCATAGCATCTATCACTCATTACTAAATCACTTTGAGAGTGGCGACCCCATCGTAATAATTGCCGATATCTGATTCATTCATTCCACGCTTGACCCGGTCAATGACTGGAAAACAGGTTGTAGGTTTTCATTCACTGATATATCAAAAACTGAAGATGTTACAGACGAGAAAATTGGTAATTTTAATCTCTTTTAAAAATAATCATGTATTTTTTGTTTTAGGAAAAAACCCTCAAGGGGGTAAAAATGACTGAAAATGGGGTTGCATTATTTTATTAGGTTACTGATATCCCAAAAGCTGAAGATGTTACACACGTTAAAATTGGTATTTGGAATCTTATTTAAAAATAAAGAAACACGTATTCTTTTGTATTCGCAAAATCCACTTAAGGGGGTGAAATAATTGAAATTTTTTTTGAATTATTTGTATGAGGATACCTATATCTAAAAAACTAAAGATGTTACAGAGATGAAAGTTTCTGTTTGGGATCTCCTTTAAAAATAAACACTTTTTTTTTTTAGAAAATCCACTTAAGTGGAGGTGGGAGTGGGAGAAGGACTGGCAATGTGGCTGATTTATTTTATGCGGATACTTATATCTCAAAACCGGAAGATGCTACAGACGTGGAAACAGTTATTTGGAATCTACTTTCAAAATAAAGAATCATGTATTTTTTTCATCTTGTTTTCGACTGGAGAGAAGACTGTTTCTCACACGTACAGTTCTATGTCGCATGCTCAAAAAGCAATACTAAAAAGGTGGTTTACAAATAGTTTCTGGGGTAAATGAAACTGAAGTTTTCTAAGAGTTTTTATACTTTAGGGGTTTTCAGACAATGTCTTAGTACAGTAATGCACCCATAAGCGAATGTGCATAATTAATGCATATTCTAAATATTTAATAATTCACATATTGGAATACAGCAGTAGGCTGGGAAAAGATTGCAGTCTAACAAAGCAACTGCCAGGCGCCGTTCAGACGGGAAGATATATCCACAGAACACGTCTTAAGGCACGGACAGGAAGTAGCTAGCCTAAGTGGTACCTCCAATTATGTTTTATGATGCCGACGGGAAGCGAAACATTCTCTCCAGTTCCCACGGAAATCCACGCGTTGGAATTTGACCTACTTAGATGTGCGAGTGAGACACGTATAATACCCATCATCCCTTAGTAGAAAATGGAAGAACCCAAACTACCAAGAGCGCGAACGTCTCAGCCAATCACAAAATTGAAAATTTTAATGTCTTGTCATAGCGGGAATCTACAGCTAGTATTTCGCGAACTGGTGCCCGAAGTAGCCGTAAAATATCGTGTCCTGACTTCCAAGTAATATTTAAGGATTTATCAGCGCAAGTGTATGGTTAATCGGTGGCTAAATTAGAAATTTTCAACTTTACATGGAAGAGTGGAATCACCCAGGAAGCGAACCGTCATGGCGGGAAGACGCCATTCTCTGACAGAAAATAGAGCCAGTGACGCGCGACGTCCTAGAAATAAACCTGTGATCGTTTCTCATAACGCAATATAACACATAATTCGGACCAAAATTAGGAATGTTTTGAATGCATTTCCTAAAGTTCTAACCTACGGACACCTGATAAATCAGTCCCAAGTACAGAATTATTACGCCACATCCCTTCCACGGAACTATTTTCGAAGTGGGGGGAGGACTGTTTAAAAAAACGGAGACACCAAGGTGGTGAATTTCAGTCTTCAGTCTCGCGGTGAATCTCAGCAGTCTCAGTGAGTCTCAACATCAGTCTCAAGCAGTCTCGAGCAGTCTCAATAAGTCTCGTGGTAAACTTCAGTTTTGTAGAAGATCGGTAGTCTTGCACGAAATCTCAGTTTTGTAGTGAATCGCAGTCCCGTGAGAATTCGCAGTCTTATAAGAATCTTCAGGGTCTCATACAGTAGTTGACATCCTAGTGAGTACTGGATCTATTTGTGTGAGTAGTAATATCTTAGCCGAAATGAACACTTTGATAAACTTTATTTCAACTTTAGATTATGCAGAACACTTGCCATGAATGAACTTAAAGTGCTAGGACCGAGGTGAACATTGGATCTTGTAGTAACTCGTAGCTGCACAACATCTTCACTATTTCACATGTAGTTTGCATCTTTCTTGGAAAAGTCAAATGTTGGAGAACGATTATTATGAAATTTTCCACATCATTGGGAACATTGCATGTCATTTTTCCACACTCCCATACAACTCTTATTGTAAGTGAGATATTTGGGAGCAGAATTGGTCCAGCCAGTACTGCGGAGAAACTGTGTTTTCATAATTGGAACCGTACTAAGACCTTGAGTTCAGTGTCTTGGTCGGGAAAGGTGAATAACCGCTAATCCTGTACACAAACACTTTGAGAGGGGCGAGAGAGAGCTTCGGCAGGCAGGTAGCAGGGTCCAGACTTTCGACTTCACGTCAGGTGATCAATGCAGTGTCATTGAGTATTCTTCGTAGTAGTGTTAATGCGAGTGTTAATAAATATGGACGTGTGCAACGATTGTGTAATAATGCATCAAGTTTGCGTGTGTGACCTCTTGGATACCATCAGCTTGAAGATGAGGTGCTAAATGCAACATGACGGGGTCCGGAGGATGATCTGACCTGCCTCCAGCACCAACTAAGGTAATGGGCATAATATAAATATGTGAACATCTAGGGCTATTAACAAATCGATGATCAACAATGTAGTTTAGAAATTTGGATAGGATTGTAAATAATTCACGGATCGGATAGTAACTGTAAAATTATAATATGATAATAATAATAATAATAATATAAATAAGTGTTAGCGTGTGTTACTTGCGCAGTTTCTTTTAATGTAAGTCATTTTGACATGTGAGAATCCTATTTTACTTAGAAATTTACGTACGGTGTAGTGCAGATTTTTTATGTGATGAGAATAATATAGTTGTGGTAATGAGCGGTATTTTTGTTGACGCTTTGATTTTGTGGATGCCGCCATGTCAGTTTAAATGTTTATGTTTCTACATTAGCGCATTCAGTTTGTTATTTCACGTCCTGTAATCATTCAGATGACCGTTTCCGGTAGCTCTCATACTTTATATTTCGCAACGTTGGTCGATACGCGAGAGTTAATTTCTTTATGTAACGTGGTTACGCATTTTCGATAGCCGTGGTTTTTGAGAAGCAATCTCATTATTACAGTTAATTAATTAGTGACAGGAAGCCATTGATAAGTTAGCTCTGATATTACATAATATGCAGAAAGATGGATAATCACGATAACGAGCAAAGTATAGCTATATCCCTGAGGTTTTTATGTTGAGAAGTGGAAAATATGATATTTGGACCATATTATTGATAATGTCGTATAAATAGAGGTGTGAACGACACAGTTAAGTTGCCCGCCGGATACGAGTGAGGCCGTATCATGAGTTACTACGTCGAGAATATTGATGAATGAATAGAATTGAGAGAGAAATAATTTAACCGAGAGTGTTAAATATATGACGACATGTGTTATGATTGTAGGCGGAAAGCCTGTATTGCTTCAGATAATTTCCAGGGAAATAAATGCTCGGAAAGTATGCGATTCATAGTCCGAGGTAAATTGTGAGCAGAGCGACTGATCAATACGTGTTTCGACAGTCAAGTATAATTATTGATGACATGTAATACCAGTAATTATTGTCCATAAAGATTTGAATAAGGTCATGTCCAGACATTTTAGTCTGAGGTTAGAAGATTGCAATCAAATTCACGTATTTATTTGCTACTTAAATCAGGGTGATATTTTATGTTTCTACATTGCGCATTTTGTTTTATTTTTATTTTAATTTTATTAGGCAGCGATTTTTTGGGATCTAGATTTTTGTGATATCATTTCCTTGTATACATTTTGTCACCGTATTATTTCAGATCTGATACGTGAATAGTGTTTGATTTAATGTGTGTAAATAGAATAGTATAGGCGTAGTCAGATTATTTTAATTTCAGTATTTCTCAGGAGCAGTGTTTCTCCATTTATGTAAATAAGATTTCATGTGTTATGGTAAGAGATCATCGATTAGTTCATAGTCAAAATTATAGTAGTGGTATGCTCATACCAGGAAGGAGTTTGTAACCACCAAGTTTTAAAATCCGCTACATTTCAGTTAGGAAAATGAAGCGATCTTTAACAAGCAGTTGTATCATAGGTGCCGCAAATGAATTATATAAATGAGATGGGTCTGCCTCCATCTAGTGGTGGTACCACAAATATGAATTCGCAATGAAAATGCAGATAGCGGCAAACTAATAAGAATTAATAATGTAAAGGGAACGCTTTTATTTCAGATGTAAACCTGAGGCACTTGGACTAATTAATTAATGTAGTTGAAAACGTCCGGACTATCACAGTGGGATGAATAAGGTTGAAATGAATAAAGGAGTGGTGGTAGCACTCAGGTGTTCAGTTCAATTAATTTCCTTGTTTTCAGCCACGAGCAATTTAAATATGTGGCAAAGGTTTTATAATGGATAAAAGTACCATGTTCATGGTTGTGTTAATTTTCCTTTTTCATTTATTATTACACATGGTTAGTGTATTTCTGGTATTACTTTAGAGTTGGGTGTTTCCCAATTGATTTTAAACATGGTTTAAATATTTGACAGACACCTTTCCGTCAATGTCAATTGGATGAATTAATAATTTAATTAATTCATTACTGCATTGATTGTGAGATGACATTTTCAAGGTATTAAAAAATCATTCATTCAAATGAGACTGTATTTCTGACCAGTGTTTAAATGTGGTCATGACATCGTTATGGAGACAGTGGTTCGTTGTAATCCAGAACACTAAATTTAATCGACATTCAGTCACAAATTTTATTAAGGCAGATAATTAATTTATTGTTATGCAGAACTTTTATTTGTCTTAAAATTTAATTTCATTTCACATTATTTCATTTACACCATTTGACTTTCAATTTTACACTTTGCATTTTGTTTAATAAACCATTTTATTTATTTAAATTTTAATTCAGTCTTTGGGTACCGTCATTTAATAATTTAGTTAACCCCATCTTTCATTTCCTCACCCCTGATCGACGTGTGGCCCAGTAATCCGAGGGATATACGGACGCACCACCTCTGAGGAAGAAGAGTCTACATGCAGCGGTAGGTATTTTGATAAATGTCGTTATTTACAGGAGCAGCCGGCGCACATTCCAAGAAAGAAGACCACCGCATCTGGTGCCTTTGCAAGGGCACAGGGGGCCGGGGTGAGTCGCGAAAGCGTGTCGCCCACCTTTGGGGCCAGATTTGCTTATCCCCGGGACTTTGCACTTTATATTTAATTTATTTTTATACCCAGACTGACAGCCATGAACATGTGTTTTCTAATTATTGATAAATATCAATGCTGTGATAGTACTGTTTGACAAGTAGTGGTAGTAATTATAACTAACATGTTTTGTATAATTTTATCCAAATTTTGGATAAAAATTTTGTTGTTGTTGATTACAATGTCTTACATGTGTTGGAAGTAGTGTTGGGGAATCTGAAGGCCTCCGTCGTCTCTTTCAATACACAAATATGTCGATCAGCCAGGAGCAGTGGGACAGGTTAATACAAACAATCGGTGAATTAAGTGTAACAGCTAATGAACTTAAAACAAGTCAAGACGAGTTAAAATCCAGTCAGGCCGAACTATCAATTAAAATAGAAACTAGCCAGACAGAATTAGCTACTGAACTGAAATCCACACAAAGCGAATTAAAGTCCAGTCAGGCAGAATTAGCAGACGAATTAAAGTCTGGTCAGGCAGAACTAGCGGCTAAGATTGAAAGTAGCCAAGCCGAACTTGTAACTAGCCAAACCAAACTTGCAAATAGGGTAGAGGCGATACAGGAACACGTCACAGTAGAATTTCAACAATGTGAGGAGAAACTTGAACAGAAATTTATTAAGAGCCAAGTCGAATTAAAGAAAGAACTACAGGCAAACCAGGACAAACTTATGCAAGCATGTAACGCAAACAGGCAGGAGACAATGGACGAAATAAAAAAATTAGCGGAGGTGCAGTCGACAATACAGGAACAGATAGACAGCAACAGCGCGACTTTTAAAGAAAGTATGAGGGAAACCAGGGTTATGATACAAGACCAGGGAAAAGATTTAGCTAAAAGTATCATACTTTTGGAGGAACGCATAGATGAAATTGAGGACGGAACCAAGAAAGACATAAATAAGGTATACGTGCAGGTTGAAGAAACTCATGAGCAAATGAGTAATGAAATTTTGAACTCTAAAGTCAGAAACCCAGGACATCACGAAGAAATTAACCGAACTATCGGAGAAAATATCAGAGACTGAAAATGAAATCACACTTAATGAACAGTCGATTAGGCAAGAATTTAATGAGGTCATTGATAGCAAAATTCAGGTAATTAAGACGCAAGGCGAAAACCTGTCAACTTTAGTCAAGCTATTCGTAGACAAACAGACTACCGAGCAGCAGGCAGAAGCGAGAACAAAGGGGCAGCCGCAAAGTAAACAAACCGCTGGGAGTGAGTCAGCGACACAGGTAGTCGACTTCGAGAAAACAATTCCGGATAACTCTCAAAGAAACGAAGCTGCCACCCAAATTATAAATATCGTGCGAACAAGTGACGATCAACCTAAGAAATTTAGTGGGACGTCACAACTTACCCCGAAGGTTTATTTGAGGGAAATAAAACAGTTTTTTCAAGATCTGAAAGTACCGGAAGAAAAGAAACTACGTATGGTAGAGAAATACTTAGAGGGACAGGCAAAGATATGGTACTATGGGTTCGTGGACTCATTTAAAACTTTCGATGATTTTGAGAAAGCTTTCCTCGAAAGGTACTGGTCTTTGTCAGCGCAACAAGCACTTCGAATGGACTTGTACACGCGCAAGTGCATGTCTACGCAGCCCACACGGTACGGAGATTTTTACCTAACTCAATTGGTGAAGCTGCGCCAATTTGATTCACCTGTATCTGACGCGGAGATAGTTCAGACCATAATTAAGCAATTCCCACCAGACGTGCAGTGAATGGTAATTACGGCAAGAGTAGAAGATCCAGCTCAAGTTGAGGCGATCTTAAGGGAGTTAGACGCCACATCGACAAACAATATCCCGCAAAGAACGAATAGACAAACACAAGAACATAGAGCTTACCTAGCGAATGCCACGAATGACAATACACGGGGCAACGCGCGGGTAAACAGCTCAAATTCAGGTGCTGTACCGCGGCGAGATACAAACCCGCGACGCCAGGAGGACAAGGCTGAAAATACTTGGTACAGGCGACCTAACTACCAAGACAGGCGACCCAGATATCAAGATAGGCAACTAAATCAAACAATGCGCATCATAACCGGTTGCATTCGATCTACAAACGTGGCCTGGCTGCCTACACTCAGTAATATTCCTCCACCTTGCTTAAGAAGGTCTGAAGCTCTTCTAAAACTGTGGAAGAAGACCAGCCAGGACTCCAACCTCCCCGTTCACCAGGATATTACTCAACCTGCCCCTCCTCGACTTAAGTCTAGATCTCCACCCTGGCGCACTGCACTTACACTGGAAGAATCTGGGTTCTCCATCACGAACGCCTGGTTACACCAATGGCAGCAGTCTTCTGTTCCCAATCAACATCTTGTGATTCTAGCTCATGTTCAACCTCCCGGATTCCATCTACCCAGACATCAATGGAGGACTCTATACAGGATAAGAGTCAATCAAGGAAGATGCGGCTATACGCATTATAAATGGGGCTGGCAGAAGTCTTCTGGGTGTGATTGTGGAGCTACCTCACAGACCATCCACCACGTAATTGCCGAATGTCCACGGAGAGCATTTCAAGGTCCTTTGGAGGACATTCATAACGCAATTGAGGAGGCCTTAAAATGGATCAATGGACTTGATTTGGAACTATAGGCTTCTGCTTGTATATATTGTGTATATATTGTATACTTATATAATCTATTTGTGCACATCATACGATAAATAAATAAATAAATAACCGTACCAAAGGTGGTATCCATCCCGAGACAGAAGGAGATGGGACAACAGAGGAAGGAATAGACCGTATTATCGTAACGTGGAAAGAAGATGGAAAGACAGGAGAAATTATCAACAGGACAGGAACTCGGACACAAGATACCAAGAGGGGCGCAGATACATTAATGATTTAAACAATAAACACCAGCGCGACCTATGGAAACAGGCAATTGAATCTCAGGAGATGAACCCAGACATCACGGGAGCTCAAAATCTCGAGTCTCAGCAAGAGAGAAGGAGAGGAAATGAGGACAGCAGGCCGCTCAACCCAGGCGCACCCGTACATAAAGAAACTGGTGCTAGGAAGAAAGAATATCCTCCGAATTGGAATTAAAGACTCCATCGGACGAGCTCAAATGCAGGAGAAGACCCAGGTTCCGGCACGGAATCAGAAGATGGAGATGATGACTCGTGTACCGAAGCAGAAGAAGAAGATGATGAAGATGATGACCAGGAAACCCCATCAGCGAACACAGAACACAACGCTTACTTCGAAGTTGAAACAGGTCAACAAACAGAAGGAAATTGCCCGGAGTGCGAGCAGAAGTCAGCTGAGATACTGAAGATCATGAAGCAAATCGCAGGTGACCTCGAGAAAGAAAACAGAAAATTAGAGGAAGAAATCAAAGGAAAGCTCAGACATAAACAGACGTATACTTCGTAGTCAGAGGCATACATTCACTTATGGCTGCAAGTATGTTTGAACCATAAGTTGAAATGAGAGAAATCTTCCACTGTCGCGTAAGATTTCTAACGTCGTAGGGGGGCATTGCACCCATAAGCGAATGTGCATAATTAATGCATATTCTAAATATTTAATAATTCACATAATGGAATACAGCAGTAGGCTGGGAAAAGATTGCAGTCTAACAAAGCAACTGCCAGGCGCCGTTCAGACGGGAAGATATATCCACAGAACACGTCTTAAGGCACGGACAGGAAGTAGCTAGCCTAAGTGGTACCTCCAATTATGTTTTATGATGCCGACGGGAAGCGAAACATTCTATCCAGTTCCCACGGAAATCCACGCGTTGGAATTTGACCTACTTAGATGTGCGAGTGAGACACGTATAATACCCATCATCCCTTAGTAGAAAATGGAAGAACCCAAACTACCAAGAGCGCGAACGTCTCAGCCAATCACAAAATTGAAAATTTTTATGTCTTGTCATAGTGGGAATCTACAGCTAGTATTTCGCGAACTGGTGCCCGAAGTAGCCGTAAAATATCGTGTTCTGACTTCCAAGTAATATTTAAGGATTTATCAGCGCAAGTGTGTGGTTAATCGGTGGCTAAATTAGAAATTTTCAACTTTACATGGAAGAGTGGAATCACCCAGGAAGCGAACCGTCATGGCGGGAAGACGCCATTCTCTGACAGAAAATAGAGCCAGTGACGCGCGACGTCCTAGAAATCAACCTGTGATCGTTTCTCATAACGCAAAATAACACATAAGTCGGACCAAAATTAGGAAAGTTTTGAGTGCATTTCCTAAAGTTCTAACCTACGGACACCTGATAAATCAGTCCCAAGTACAGAATTATTACGCCACATCCCTCCAAGGAACTATTTTCGAAGTGGGGGAGGACTGTTTACAAAAACGGAGACACCAAGGTGGTGAATTTCAGTCTTCAGTCTCGCGGTGAATCTCAGCAGTCTCAGTGAGTCTCAACATCAGTCTCAAGCAGTCTCGAGCAGTCTCAATAAGTCTCGTGGTAAACTTCAGTTTTGTAGAAGATCGGTAGTCTTGCACGAAATCTCAGTTTTGTAGTGAATCGCAGTCCCGTGAGAATTCGCAGTCTTATAAGAATCTTCAGGGTCTCATACAGTAGTTGACATCCTAGTGAGTACTGGATCTATTTGTGTGAGTAGTAATATCTTAGCCGAAATGAACACTTTGATAAACTTTATTTCAACTTTAGATTATGCAGAACACTTGCCATGAATGAACTTAAAGTGCTAGGACCGAGGTGAACATTGGATCTTGTAGTAACTCGTAGCTGCACAACATCTTCACTATTTCACATGTAGTTTGCATCTTTCTTGGAAAAGTCAAATGTTGGAGAACGATTATTATGAAATTTTCCACATCATTGGGAACATTGCATGTCATTTTTCCACACTCCCATAGAACTCTTATTGTAAGTGAGATATTTGGGAGCAGAATTGGTCCAGCCAGTACTGGGGAGAAACTGTGTCTTCATAATTGGAACCGTACTAAGACCTTGAGTTCAGTGTCTTGGTCGGGGAAGGTGAATAACCGCTAATCCTGTACACAAACACTTTGAGAGGGGCGAGAGAGAGCTTCGGCAGGCAGGTAGCAGGGTCCAGACTTTCGACTTCACGTCAGGTGATCAATGCAGTGTCATTGAGGATTCTTCGTAGGAGTGTAAATGTGAGTGTTAATAAATATGGACGTGTGCAACGATTGTGTAACAATGCATCAAGTTTGCGTGTGTGACTTCTTGGATACCATCAGCTTGAAGATGAGGTGCTAAATGCAACATGACGGGGTCCGGAGGATGATCTGACCTGCCTCCAGCACCAACTAAGGTAATGAGCATAATATAAATATGTGAACATCTAAGGGCTATTAACAAATCGATGATCAACAATGTAGTTTAGAAATTTGGATAGGATTGTAAATAATTCACGGATCGGATAGTAACTGTAAAATTATAATATGATAATAATAATAATAATAATAATATAAATAAGTGTTAGCGTGTGTTACTTGCGCAGTTTCTTTTAATGTAAGTCATTTTGACATGTGAGAATCCTATTTTACTTAGAAATTTACGTACGGTGTAGTGCAGATTTTTTATGTGATGAGAATAATATAGTTGTGGTAATGAGCGGTTTTTTCGTTGACGCTTTGATTTTGTGGATGCCGCCATGTCAGTTTAAATGTTTATGTTTCTACGTTAGTGCATTCAGTTTGTTATTTCACGTCCTGTAATCATCATTCAGATGACCGTTTCCGGTAGCTCTCATACTTTATATTTCGCAACATTGGTTGATACGCGAGAGTTAATTTCTTTATGTAACGTGGTTACGCATTTTCGATAGCCGTGGTTTTTTGAGAAGCAATCTCATTATTACAGTTAATTAATTAGTGACAGGAAGCCATTGATAAGTTAGCTCTGATATTATACAATATGCGGAAAGATGGATAATCACGATAACGAGCAAAGTATAGCTATATCCCTGAGGTTTTTATGTTGAGAAATGGAAAATATGATATTTGGACCATATTATTGATAATGTCGTATAAATAGAGGTGTGAACGACACAGTTAAGTTGCCCGCCGGATACGAGTGAGGCCGTATCATGAGTTACTACGTCGAGAATATTGATGAATGAATAGAACTGAGAGAGAAATAATTTAACCGAGAGTGTTAAATATATGACGACATGTGTTATGATTGTAGGCGGAAAGCCTGTATTGCTTCAGATAATTTCCAGGGAAATAAATGCTCGGAAAGTATGCGATTCATAGTCCGAGGTAAATTGTGAGCAGAGCGACTGATCAATGCGTGTTTCGACAGTCAAGTATAATTATTGATGACATGTAATACTAGTAATTATTGTCCATAAAGATTTGAATAAGGTCATGTTCAGACATTTTAGTCTGAGGTTAGAAGATTGCCATCAAATTCCCGGATTTATTTGCTATTTGAATCAGGGTGATATTTTGTGTTTCTACATTGCGCATTTTGTTTTATTTTTATTTTAATTTTATTAGGCAGCGATTTTTTGGGATCTAGATTTTTGTGATATCATTTCCTTGTATACATTTTGTCACCGTATTATTTCAGATCTGATACGTGAATAGTGTTTGATTTAATGTGTGTAAATAGAATAGTATAGGCGTAGTCAGATTATTTTAATTTCAGTATTTCTCAGGAGCAGTGTTTCTCCATTTATGTAAATAAGATTTCATGTGTTATGGTAAGAGATCATCGATTAGTTCATAGTCAAAATTATAGTAGTGGTATGCTCATACCAGGAAGGAGTTTGTAACCACCAAGTTTTAAAATCCGCTACATTTCAGTTAGGAAAATGAAGCGATCTTTAACAAGCAGTTGTATCATAGGTGCCGCAAATGAATTATATAAATGAGATGGGTCTGCCTCCATCTAGTGGTGGTACCACAAATATGAATTCGCAATGAAAATGCAGATAGCGGCAAACTAATAAGAATTAATAATGTAAAGGGAACGCTTTCATTTCAGATGTAAACCTGAGGCACTTGGCCTAATTAATTAAAGTAGTTGAAAACGTCCGGACTATCACAGTGGGATGAATAAGGTTGAAATGAATAAAGGAGTGGTGGTAGCACTCAGGTGTTCAGTTCAATTAATTTCCTTGTTTTCAGCCACGAGCAATTTAAATATGTGGCAAAGGTTTTATAATGGATAAAAGTACCATGTTCATGGTTGTGTTAATTTTCCTTTTTCATTTACTGTTACACATGGTTAGTGTATTTCTGGTATTACTTTAGAGTTGGGCGTTTCCCAATTGATTTTAAACATGGATTAAATATTTGACAGACACCTTTCCGTCAATGTCAATTGGATGAATTAATAATTTAATTAATTCATTACTGGATTGATTGTGAGATGACATTTTCAAGGTATTAAAAAATCATTCATTCAAATGAGACTGTATTTCTGACCAGTGTTTAAATGTGGTCATGTCATCGTCATGGAGACAGTGGTTCGTTGTAATCCAGAACACTAAATTTAATCGACATCCAGTCACAAATTTTATTAAGGCAGATAATTAATTTATTGTTATGCAGATCTTTTATTTGTCTTAAAATTTAATTTCATTTCACATTATTTCATTTACACCATTTTACTTTCAATTTTACACTTTGCATTTTGTTTAATAAACCATTTTATTTATTTAAATTTTAATTCAGTCTTTGGGTACCGTCATTTAATAATTTAGTTAACCCCATCTTTCATTTCCTCACCCCTGATCGACGTGTGGCCCAGTAATCCGAGGGATATACGGACGCACCACCTCTGAGGAAGAAGAGTCTACATGCAGCGGTAGGTATTTTGATAAACGTCATTATTTACAGGAAGAGCCGGCGCACATTCCAAGAAAGAAGACCACCGTATCTGGTGCCTTTACACGGGCACAGTATCGACACACGATTCCTTTTATAAAATTACGAAATGCACAGGAACGAAGACGCGGGTAACTGCTAGTCATATCATATCATATCATATCATATCATATCATATCATATCATATCATATCATATCATATCATATCATATCATATCATATCATATCATATCATATCATATCATATCATATCATATCATATCATATCATATCATATCATATCATATCATATCATATCGTATCATATATCATATCATATCATATCATGTCATATATCATGTTATTTCGCACCATATCATAATAATAACCTAATAACAGCACAGCACTATACATTTCTACTATGTTAACGTCTGGATGAAGATTTTAACTGTTTAATTCAAGTGAATTTTGAACAATAATTTTAATAGTTACTCATCTGAAAATAACATGTTATAACATTCCTTTTAAATATAATCACTTGCTGTAAGTTTTCATGATGTTAATTTTTAGTAAGAATAAATAATTCTAACATGTACAGTACATAAGTGATGTATGAATTTTAGATATTTAGATTATATTTCAACCAACTGTGAGGAAGCCTCCGTGGCTCAGACGGCAGCGCGTCGGCCTCTCACCGCTGGATACCGTGGTTCAAATCCCGGTCACTCCATGTGAGATTTGTGCTGGACAAAGCGGAGGCGGGACAGGTTTTTCTCCGGGTACTCCGGTTTTCCCTGTCATCTTTCATTCCAGCAACACTCTCCACTCTCATTTCATAGTATCTATCAGTCATTAATAAATCACTTTGGGAGTGGCGACCCCATCGTACTAATAGCATATATCTGCTTCATTCATTTCATTCCTGACCCGGTCAATGACTGGAAAACAGGTGGTAGGTTTTCATTCATTTAACCAACTGTGAAAATCTCAAAGAGCTGAAACATGTACTAGTATTCATGAAAAATAATTAATGAAATTATGAAATGTTTAAAGTATTAAATGGGTGGACAAATAGATACTTTCTGGGATACAACAGGTTACCCACTCCTTCAGTTGTGGGCGGTATTGAGATTAATACTGTTACCCACCTCTGAAATAGTTTCCGCAGCTGAGTATCAATTTCAGAGCATATACTAGAGAACACTTCTTATCCAGCCCCAGCCGGAAGAACTGCGCTCTTCTACGTGTATTCTTTCTTTTCAGCTGCAGCTGATGACTCCAAAATCTTCTGATGATCAGCAAGTGACACCAAATTCTTCCGATGATCAGCTGATGACTCCAAAATATTCTGGTGATCAGCAGGTGACTCCAAAATCTTCCGATGATCAGCTGATGACTCCAAAATCTTCTGATGATCATCAGGTGACTCCAAATTCTCCCGATGATCAACTGATGACTCCGTAATATTCCGATGATTTCCATTCTGAAACTTTCGAAGTGGAGAAGAGTGCTAATAGGAAATCCAAAGCACTCATTGTTGGTAAGTTATTTCGTATGACATTAGAGGCATGCTTTGTTGAAGATCGCACTCCTTATGTAGACACAGCGCGGACCGTATAGAGAACAGCGCCGTACAACAATAGTAATTCCTGGAGCTGTTACTTTCAATTTACAGATGAGATCTCTCTGTATGTATCTGAACAATCCGGGAGATAGTGTGTTCGAATCCCACTTTCGCTAGTCCTGAGGATAGTTTTCCATGGTTTCATACGAGGCAAATCCTGGTCACTGCCGCTTCCTTCCCACTCATAGGACTTTCCTATCCCTTCGTGGCCATAAGACTTATCTGTATCGGTGCGACGTAAAGCAAATTGTAATATATATCTGAACAAATAAATGCCGCCATATAGTAAATTCTATAAATGCAATGGTGGATTTTTATTGAATCTATGGTAAATCTAATCGTCGTTTTTTTATTTTCACTGTAAAATATCTTTTCTCTATGTCATAATTTCCTTAGCGTATTTCCTTATTTTTAAAGGAGATACCAAATACCAATTTTTACGTCTGTAAACATTTAAGTTTTGAGATATGGATATACTCATTTTAATATATTCCCCCCTTTCATCCCCTTATCGATGGAATATCCAAAAATCCTGCCTTAGTGAGCACCTGCGTTTTGATATAAATGCATTCCCAAAATTTCATTTCTTCATGCTTAATAGTTTTGGCTCGGCGATGACAAATCTGTCAGTCAGTCAGTCAGTCAGTCACTCAGTCAGTGAGTCAGGACATGTTATTTTATATACAGAATTATGATATGTTATTTTATGTTGTGGTATGTATTGTGTTGTTTGGTTGAGATGAACTATATGTTTAAAGTTAAATATACTCTCCTTAGAGGTGGACAATGTGAAGTACAATGCGGAACTTGAATGTTGATATATCAACATCTTATATTACAATATCCTGTTTGTATTACATTCCTCTTAAATATATTCAGTGTTAACTCATTCATATACTGTAACTTTGTAAAATGTTAATTTTTGTTAAGATTAAATATTTTTAACAAGTAAAACACATTACTTGATATATTAACATTCAAGTTCCGCACTGTCGAGCTCTAAGGAGAGTACATTTAACTGTTTATACAGCGATTAGCGGTAAAACATTCTTAAATTCAAACCCTCATTACTGTAGCAGTCTACCTCGTGAATAGTATGAAGACGCGGAGCAAAGTTCTCTGCGAAAAGTGAAGAGTTTCACCTTTGTTTTCTTGGCATGGCATAAGCCCATATCATGCCTACTTTATAGTATACTAGCGAATGTACCCGTGCTTCGCTACGGTATTCTACATTGTATTCGAATATCGAAGTAAATAGTGTACATGCAGCAAATAAGATTGTTTTAAAATTGCATGTCTCTTAGCGTTATCCGAGAAAGAGCATGGGGAGGTCCCCGTACGTTGTTTCCAATGTAAAGTGTTTGTTACGGAATTGTGATATAACGGCAGGCTCACTTGCCTACTGCCATTCACAATCGAGTTGAGAAGTTTATATTATAATTGCAGGCCCCATTGCCTACTACGCGGACAGAATCGATTTGGGGAGTTTTCGTTAAAATGGCAGCCCCCCGTTCCTACTTTCAGACAGATTACAGTTGAGGAGTTTCTATTATAATGGTAAGCAATTACCCTACTATCACTCGAAATTGAGTTGTGCAGTTATCATTATAATGCCAGGCCCATTTTCCTACTGCCAGCCAGCTTACTGCCAGTCACGCCAAGTTGGTGAGTTCCCATCAATATAGCAGGCCACTATGCCTAATGCCAGTCACATTTTAGATGAGGACATTTGTTTTTAATTGCGGGCACCCTTGCCTACTGCCAAACACAATCGGGTAGGGGAGTTTTAAACAAAACTGCATGCTCACTTGCCTTCTTCAAGTCAAATCGAGAAGGGAACTTTTCATTACAATTGTAGGCGTTCCTTACTAATGACAGTTACACAGGAGTTGGAGAAGGAACCCTTTCCTACTGCCAGTCAAAGTCGGTGTGGGGAGTACTGATTACAATAGCAGACCCACCCTTTCTCGATCGCTAAAAATCGACATCAGTGAATATATATAGATCGACATACAAAAGTATATGCGTATTTACAATATTGAAGACCTTCATTTACAGATAAACTGCTACTAAACGTACGTCATATCGACAAAAGATCATACCATAAGACACGCGGGATTTAGTGGCCTAAATGGCTGGTCCTATGATATGTCATCTATCCTTGGGTCAGATTGAGTTAGAAACGTGGAACAGGGTAAAGGTTTTGTAAGATTATCTCACATTACATTACTTTTCGGATAATTATGTGACAGCTACATACATAGCATTTGGCTCACATATGCCTACTGGGTGGGACAATTTTCGTGAAGAGTATGATGATTCTGTATTTCATATAAGTAATTGAAAGTATGAATTATGCATGTGAAAATTCCACATTGACTTAACATCGATTAATAGAGAAAAATCAAACGTAAAAGGGATACAGATACGGCAAAAAGTCATAAGACCAAGGTTGTAGATCATTCCAAATTGAACGGAGATTGTGCAATCCGTTATGTGATAGGAATTTCCGAAGGTGTGCACCATCATTAAAATTGCCTGCATATTTCGATATTCTTCGGGGATAAAAAGTGAAAAATTTAATGATCTAGGATGTTTTCCGTTCGTTACAGGCTAAAACGTATAATTTTGTCAAATTTCAATTATCTTCTTTTTCTTCTGGCAGATTATGCCGCAATCTGGATTTTGGGCGAGGCGGGTAAAAATTAGGACTTTCAGCAAACTAAACCAAAAATTATGGATATGGTCATTATTACCCCTTAAACGGAAAGCTGTACGAAAATATCGCCAAAATAGTCAGTGTAGAGGCACACAGTCGTTACGATTTGATTTATATAGTTAAGGAATCTGCTCCATGTAAACCACCTTTTGGGCTATGTCCGCTGGACTTAACCTGCAAAACTGACCATTCATGATATCTCCCTTATTAATCCTCCTGACGAAAAAATGCACATGAAAAGACAGGTTTAGAGGTGGAATTCCATCACGTTTGTTCGATTTCCAGTCAGGTTGGTCTTGTTCTGTATATACTGTGGAAGAGTAAAATCACCATTTGTGTTCCCTATAAACCGCTAGTCGATTCCGGAACATGAAATGTTATTTACGTGTAAAACCTACCTTTGGACAGGTGGATGCTAAATATAAATTTTGGTTCGAATGTCTTCAGTAGTTTTCAAGTTGTAAGGAATACGGTTTACACGCACCCGCTCTTGAGTCAAGTCCGATGGAACTTGTACAGAAAAACGGTCCGTTAATGATATCTCCCTTATTAATCCTCGTATCGAAATGATGCACATGAGAAAAAAGATTTAGAAATTAATTTCTACCAAGGTAGGTAGATTTCCATTAAGTTTGGTTGTGTATATTTTGTGGAAGTGCAAAATCACTGTTTCGGTTTCGTATAAACCCCTAGTCAGTTCAGGGATTTAGAAACAATATTTGCCCTAAAATCTATCAAGGACAGGTGTATTCTAAATATGAGTCTTGGTGGAAATACATCCAGTAGTTTGTAGCACTCGCGTACATACGGCGTAATTAAGGAAGAAAATAATACAGTTAAGAAAGTTGAAAGTAATAGAAAATGGGTTATAACTGAGGACAGCCGGATAACGACAAATATGTAAATGCCAAGTGAATATATTGGAATATCAAATGCCTCTCAATAAATTATGCTAGTGCGAGTTATGGATATAAGAAAGCGGTAACAGAGGACAAATTTAGGTCCAGTGATTCCTAGGTAAACAAATAATAAGATGACTAATGGTGTTATTACTTAATCTATTCGAGGGCGGTTATAACATCCAACGATATTCCGCCAATATCCCTCGGATAGGCCGATTGACGCCTCTCTTGCCATCTACCCAAGGAACAACCAGGAATTTAAAAGCATGATGAGGAAAATGGCAATACGTTACTTCCCTACTGGCATGCAGTCAGAGACGTTGCCATGGTAACTGTAGGTTCGTTGTCAGTCTGTCGGTCACTAAATGGAGAGCATGATACCAGCAAAAAATTGTGAATTTCTCCGTCATGTGAAGAGTAAGGCAAATTATGAACATAACGAAAGTTATTTATAATGCAGAGACGTTTCACGTACGGTAAACGAAGTTTACAGAAAATCAATAGTATAAGAGAAAATGGAGGAAAACCATTCTGGTTTTCCTATAAACACCCCGTGTATTCAATGATTTTAAAATGATATGCATATCGATACCTTCCCGGGATGATTATACTCTAAATATGAAGTTTGGCTGAGATCTATCCAGCCGTTTCGACGTGATGGTGGAAAAATCATTCTGGTTTTCCTATAAACCCCCCGCCTATTCAAAGATTTTAAAATGATATGCATATCGAAACCTTCCTCGGGATGAGTATACTCTAAATATGAAGTTTGGCTGAGATCTATCCAGCCGTTTCGACGTGATGGTTGAAAAACCATTATGGTTTTCCTATAAATCCCCCGTCTATTCAAAGATTTTAAAATGATATGCATATCGAAACCTTCCGCGGGATGAGTATACTCTAAATATGAAGTTTGGTTGAGATCTATCCAGCCGTTTCGATGTGATGGTGGAAAAACCATTCTGGTTTTCCTATAAACACCCCATGTATTCAAAGATTTTAAAATGATATTCATATAGAAACCTTCCCCGGGATGAGTATACCCTAAATATGAAGTTTGGTTGAGATCTATCCAGCCGTTTCGACGTGATGGTGGAACAGACAAACAAACAGACAGACAAACAGACAAATAGACAAACAGACAAACAGACAAACAAACAGACACGAAACGTAAAAAACACCGATTCGGTCTTGAGTTGACCTAAAACGGATAAATATCTGAAAAATTGGCAAAACAAAAGAAATTACAGACAGCGGACCCCCTACAATTTTATTTATATAGATTAGTGCGATAATCATAGCACACCACTATAAATGTATTTACATTAACTTCTCAATGAAGATTTTATTTGTCTGTGTCAAGTGAATTTCAAAAATAATTTTAATATTTACTTCTCTTCCAATATCGTGTTTCTTATTTTTTATTTTTTGTAAGTAGTGAATTGAGCCCTGACACGCACAATTGTGTGGGTTGTATTTTCTAGCCGAAAAAGTTCTCATTTTGTAAAATAAACTGTAAAAACATGTATTTGAGAGCATTTTAGTAAGTTTTTGACACACAAAGAAAAATTCACACCTCCAGTTTTCTTTCAGGACCGACAACAAGGTGCTGCCACCATAAGGGTAGTAAAAGCAAAACTCGTCCTCAGTGTAGAAAATGTAATATTTACTTGTGTTTGAACGAAGATTTAATTGTTTTAAATTATTCCCCACTGTAAAATAGAACATTTGATCATGTACATATGTATATTCGCATGCATTGAGGGAATTTTTCCTTTTTGTAAGTAACGAATTAATTCCTGACACGCACAATTGTGCGGGTGTTTTTCTCAGATGTTAATTTTTATTTTGTAGAATAAACTAAAAATATGTGTATCAAGAGCATTTAGTCAGTTTTTGACGTACAAACAAAAATTCAAAACACCAGTTTTCTTTCAGGTCTGAAAGGGATAGTAAAGTCCATGTTAAATATGCAGAGTGGTCTTTAGAAGGTTTTGAATCTAAATAATTCATATAACCTAAGAATACAGAATGAATACATAACTTATGTGTTGTATATGTTAAAAATATTTGTCTTAACAAAAATTAACATCTTAAAATGTTACAGTATATGAATGAGTAAACAGTGAATACATTTAAGAGGAGTGTTATATTACATATATCTTATTCTATATATTTTATTACTTATAATTGCTTCTGGATTGTCCTATGCATATTTTGATAATGTACATTGTAAAATACAGTTTAATTAATGCCTATACCAGAAATAGTGACTTCTTCAAAAATCTATGAAAGTTGTTACAGGGGATTTTGAATCTTGAGCATTCATATCTTAACCAAATGTGAAGATTTAGCAGCATATGATGGCTCAACTAAAGAATGTACCAGTGTCCTCTTAAAATAATCTAAAGGGAGTATTAAATTTATAAAAGTATTGAATATATGGACATATACTTCTGATCATTATTATTGGTATGAAACCTGAACATGAGTTTTATTACGTGTAATAATCGGATGTAGGAAATAAGTTTAACTTTAGGGAATGGGCACCTACTCGGTTTGGGTCACGTACCTGTCAGATTTCATTCGGGAGATTGTAGGTTCGAACCCATCCTCGCCATAAGACCTGTCTGTATCGGTGCAACGTAAAGAAAAGTTAAAAAGTCGAAGGATTTAGCACAAATAGGAGCCATTAAGCTGAACATAAACTGTGAGATGCTTGCAGTACCCATCGTCTTTTGATCTTGTGTTGGTAATTAAAGGTTTAATCAACTTAAGCTTCGCTCATTGTCGTTATGTTTCTTCGCATGACATTACGGGCGCGCGGAGGCGATAACTTGCACTGTTCTGTCGCCACGCTTCTGGTGGAGCGGGGTGGGGCTCCCCCAGCCACACGACACCTCAAAAGTTTTTGTGTGTGCTTCTCTCTTTCCCATGTTACAATAGAAATCTACAGCTGTACCTTAACTAAACCTCGAGAAGTCACAGCTACCTCAGAAGACTCAAACCAAATGTAATTCTGACAATGAAGTTCATTTTTAAATCTTCTTATGTTGTCCATAACGTATCACTGTGTAACGAATTCTTTCTGTTTCGATAACATGGATGCTGGTCAATACGGGATAAATTAATGAACATGCTCAAGAAAATGCATTTACTGAAGCATCAAATGGGAATTTCTCCTAACGGTAAAAAAATCGATATCCCTACTTGTTTTTCTGCGCTAAAATCTATCTCCAGAGCAAAAGATACTTCCGCAACGGAATGGTATCTAAAATTGCTGAGATATAAACTACCAGATTCTTAGAGAATAGAATTAAACATCATATACTTTTTACTAGCAAATGTACCCGTGCTTCGCTACGGTATTCTACACTGTATACGGATATCGGAGTAAATTACTGTTCACGCAGTGAATAAGATCTTTTTAAATCACATGTCTCTTAGTGTTATCGAAGAAACAGCTGTACCTTAACTAAACCTCGAGAAGTCACAGCTACCTCAGAAGACTCAAACCAAATGTAATTCTGACAATGAAGTTCATTTTTAAATCTTCTTATGTTGTCCATAACGTATCACTGTGTAACGAATTCTTTCTGTTTCGATAACATGGATGCTGGTCAATACGGGATAAATTAATGAACATGCGCGTTGTTTCCAATATAAAGTGCGAGTTGTGGAGTTGGGATGATAACGGCAGGCTCACTTGCCTATTGTCATCACAATCGAGGTGGGAAGTTTTCATAATACTGGAAGGCCCCCTGGTCTACTGCGCGGTCACAATCGATTTGAGGAACTTTCGTTACAATAGCAGGCCCCCTTTCCTTCCTCCAGACACAATAGGGTAGGGAGGTTTGAATAAAACTGTATGCTCCCTTGCCTTCTGTCAGTCAAACCGAGTAGGGAATTATTCATTACAATGGTAGGCCTCCTTATTAATATCAGTTGTAGGAGTTGGAGAAGTACCCCGTTCCTACTGCTAGTCAAAGTCGATGTGCGGAGTATTGATTATTGGTTCCTACTGACAGTCACTACCGATTTGTAAAGTATTAATTATAATGGAACACACCCCTTCTTGATCGCTACAAATGGACTTCAATGAATTTACATAGATCAACATACGAAAGTATATGCATGTATACAATATTGCAAACTTTCATTCACATATTAACTGCTGCTGAACTGTACGTTATATTGGCAAACGGATTACACCATAAGACGCCTATTTTAGCGGCCTAAATGGCTGATCCTCTGCCATATCCTCTATTTTTGGGTTAGACTGAGAAACTTTGGACAGGGAGAAATATGGGTGAGGTTTCTCACACACTGCATTACTTTTCGTATATATACGTGCCAGCTGGAAACATAGAATTTGTCTCACGTATGACTACTGGGAGAGCCGATATTCATTCGGAATTTGATGATTCTGTCTTTCCTATAAGTGAGTAAACCATTAGTTATACGTGTAAAAACTGCAAAATATACGTACAATCTAGAAACAAAGCCAAATATAACACACAAAGGATAGAGATACGACAAAATGTCATAGGATCAAAGTTTTAGATCACTCCAAATTGAACAGAGATTGTGCCATCCGTTTTGTGATACGATTTACCGTTTAGCTACAAAATACATCGAAACGAAGTTCTGCACCGTCATTAATATTGCCTCCATATTTCGATGTTATTCGGGGGTAAAAAGTGAAAATTTTAAACATCTTGGAATTCTTGCGTCGGTTACAGGTTAAAACCTATATTTTAGCCAAACTTTAAAGTTTTGGCTCATCTGGCAGATTGTGCCGCCATTTTGATTTTAGAGAGAACGATAAAAATGAGGACTTTCAGGAAGTGAAAGCTAAAATACAGTATATGCAGATTGTCATTATAACTACACGAAGACTTCGCCAAAATAGTCGATTTACAAACATGCGGTGTTACAATTATTTTTATTTAGGTAAGTATTGTACCATTCTGTTAGTTATAAGAATGGATATTTAACGCTGATTAAATAATGCGCAACAGGACGCTAACTGTGAGGGCGTGATGCTATACGGAGAGCGGGAATCGAGAAGGGGATTCCCGAAGCAAGGCGTGGTCATGTGCGATGAAGAAAGAATATGTGAGGAAGAAAGAAAGAGAGATGGGAGTTGTCTAGGGGAGAGACCTGCCACCTTAACAGAGATTTTCAGCGGGAACAGACAGGCTCACCACGATATGGAGATTTAGTCATAATTCCTATATTTGAAGGTCTTACAGGAAAGTAATAGGATGGGAATCAGTGCCAGAATTTTCCGAAGCCATAGATGCCTCAAAGTCTATTAATATATAATTGATAAATAACTACGTGGGAGGCCGATTGCCGTGAGAAAATGTTTCGAGGCCACATGCCAATCTCAAGTTGTTTCCCGGGACTTCCCAGCGAGTCGCGTGGGTTCCTGGATTCTATAAGAGCAGAGAAAGGTGGAAGGAGGTGTTCAGTCCATGATAAGACCGCTGTCCGTGTATGTCGCGTTCTGCTGATACTCGCGCCAGAAACCTTTGTTTATGACAAAGACGGTTATTACTTTAATGCAGTTGCGCTAATGTTCATTCAATGAATCGGTGATCCGTAAACATTCCACTAATTATTCAATCGTACGAGTGTATTTAGACACTTTACAGTGAGGTCGCAAGTGCCTAATTAACCGACTGTAGACAATGCCGTACGTGTAGACTTCATCATGAAGAGGTATGGGTAACCACGTAAATATAGTGTGAAGTGCGGAAGAAGTGCAAGTATAAACTAAAGTCATCTGTGTTATTCCTGCTATACTTATGGGTATGAATCAGTCGAGCATGAGATAATGACAATTTGTTCGACCGATTAGGTTGCTGATTTCAGATAGTAGATATTGCCTATATACATTCGTGTGCGGTTAAGCAGTTAAAGGGGAACAATGACTTTAACGTCGCAGATCGCTAGTACTGATTTTTGTATCGAAAATTAAATAAAAGTACCGGGAATGCTGTGCTGTTAATAAATTAGGCATTTCATTCCAGTGAAGACTCGTGCTGTGTTTCGAGAGACGTGTGAGACGTGACCTGCCGACCACAACCTCAAGAAGAAGGCCTCATGAACGAGCCATCCCTCAAGAAGACGGCTTCATGAACGAGCAACCCATGGAGACTGGACGCAGAGGATCGACCCAGGACCACATCGCTATCATGATGGGCTGAGCAGCCACTGCTTAACCCTGACGGAGAGAGAAAGAGGTCTCCAAGATGATAGATAAGTGAACAAAAATTAATATATATGTGTAAGGTTGGGGGGTTGTTATGCAGAAATACGGTGATTAATTTGTAAATATAGTAAGGAGTAGGATTACGGCCCATTAGGCCATTTATTAAGGTATTTCCTTTATATAATTTAGGTTAAGGCATACACATTTTTATTTTATTGTCTATAGTAAGCAAGGATTAAGGTAGTTTATGATAGTATGACTGTACACATAGTCGTAGGGAAGCTTATGTACGAGCTTAAATCAATGTTTCTTAGTGCCCGGCGTCAGACGATATATGCTTGTATTTATAGGTTAATCATGATGGGGTACCCTTATATTGGGAAGGGAATCCGTCTGCATAATGTAGAGCACGCATGCGGCCAGGATTTAATTGTTTACTCCATGTTTATATTGTGTTGGATTGAATGTGAGGGTAATGAAAATAACATGTAGGTCTGTCACGGATATTGGATAGTGCAGACACGTATGTTGATTTCCTCACTTATTTATTGTGGCGATTTTCGTCATGTGTTGAGACAAGGTCGAGGTAGAGCAAAGCTCCGCATGTTTGAAAATAGGTTATGTTTTTATTTTTTTGTGCGAGGGGTGCTTCACGGCCCAAGACTTGGAGGTCGTTTCCCTTGCCTGCACAGCAGGGAGTCTCGCAGCCATTTTTAAAATACAAGACGAGGGGTGGAATTCCTTCTCGCAGGCGAGACAAGCATGTGACGATGGTGTCATTCATTCATCCTTTCTCTCTCTCATACTTTATTTACTTTGTTTATAAATGGTAGTGCGGTAGATAGAAACTGGGCACTAAGAAAACTTGCTTAAGCAGTAAATTTTGTAAATATAATGTTTGTTTGAATGGACCTGGGTTCATATCCATAAAAGAAAGGTTATGCCTGTAGTTATAGGTTCAAACTTATTATCTTTGTTGTGTGCACTTTCCCAAATATATGTGGGGATCTTTTAGTAGCGTTATTTCTGCAGGACAATTTCTCACCCTAGCATCATATACTTTATGTGCAGATACAGCGTGGCTGTTCCGAGTAAGGACACACTTGTTTCTTGCGTTCACTTATCGATTCTCCGCACGACAAATCAACCAGATAGTGTATAATTTTTTTGATGTTTATCTTATTTATGATATGAGCCTTTTGGGCATCCATTTTAGCACTATTAGTGCAGTCAATTGTAATATAAAGGAAGGAAATGTTGATTTAAGAATACACAACTTTTTCTCAAAATGTCAGTAGGTGCGTTTGTGTTCCTCATTTCGTAGGCATACGTATAGAACAAATTATTTTTTTATCTCCCTACTCTCGTTCACAAGAACCCTGTAACCGACCCTGTCCTGCCGACTGCAGTGGGCTGGCGCATTCATCAAATAGCAGGTAAGAAGGTAAGTTCGACATTGCAGTGTTGTTTATGCCCTATAGGGTACAGTATCATAATAAAAATTCTACTAAGGTTAAGTTATAAGTAGGTTCCCACCTTCCAATACTTATCAATTTCTATATAAAAGTTTTATTAATTACATGATATAAACCAGCTTAATCTCTAGGACATGTTTCGTTCCAATTATGGAACATCTTCAGCTAAAAGATTTGACAAAATGGCAAGACAATTAAAACACGTGTGATAGTTATGATGATACAATAGCTAAAAGATTTGACAAAATGGCACGAAAATTAAAACACATATGATAGTTATGATGATAAAATAAAATGTTCATTCATGTTGGTTAAAATTTCAACAAGTCAGTGTCCAAGTGACGAAGTAAAATCGGCGATGAGGTTCTTCTTCATTTTGCAGACGTGTATATTATTTTTTAATTTTGAAGATAAAATTAGAGATATACAAGATTTTCTTAACGTATAGTTATAGGGGAACTCTTGATAAAACAACCGTAGTTGGAGTTGAGTTGCAGTTGGACTATTAAAATTAGTCTGAAACGAGAAGAAAATGAGTAAAAATTAGGATATTTTAGAGGAGAAAACCTTGTAAAAATGTATGTTGGTATGCGGGTATTACTGCTGTGAGAGGAGGACAAATACTTAACATTGGATGAAATGTATAGTGGTCTGCCTTCAGAGAGCAGTCTGTATATCTGTACCAGTATGTGATACGTTCGGCGTTTGTCAGGTTTCAGCCATGAAATAGTGTGATAATATGGGGTGACATGTGTATCATAACTCAGACTGTATATAAATCTAACGCAACAATAAGCGCTCGCTGAAGTTTTAAAGTCTGCTCTTTTGTTGCGTCTACCAGAATGACGCCACAGTAGTCGAGGACGGGAAGCACTAGCGTTTATATGAGTTTGACTCTCACATTACAAGGTAAAATATCGCTGTTTCTTTTAACCGAATGAAGTATCGAAAATATGTTTTTACACACATTCCTAATATATTCAGAACAATTTAAAGTTTCGTTCATTGTCACTTCAAGATTTATCACAGTTTGGCTGAATGGAATAACTCTACCATTCAGTATAACTGGAGGAATAGTTTCGTATCTTAGTGTGGCCAACATTTTTTGAGAGCCAATAATGATTGCTTGTGTCTTGGAGGGGTTAAGAAGGAGGGAATTTTTCAAGGACTGAGCATAAGTCGCTGAAGGTCAGCATTGATGTCTGTTATGGCCTGAGCAAATCAGAAGTTTTACAGTGACAGTAAATTTGTAAGTCGTCCGCATAAAGATGGCAGCTACAATTCTTTAAATTAGATCAAATATCGTTTATGTACAAAATAAAGAGCAATGGGCCTAGAACACTACCCTGCGGCGTGCCTTCCTTCCTGGTTAGCCAGTGAGAGGTTTGATCAAGGGTTATAATTCGTTGCGCGCGATTTTTGAGGTACGATGAAAAGAAATTAATAGTTCGTTGATCGAAGTAGTAAGATTGCTTCTTGTTTAGTAGAGTCTGGATGTTTATAGTGTCAAATGCGCTACTGAAATCGAAGAGAATAAGTATTGTCACCAGTCTTTGATCCATTGCGTGTCGAATGTCATCAGTCACTTTGAGCAGAGCAGTTGCTGTGCTGTGTCCCTTCTTGAAGCCCGATTCCTATTGGTCTAGGAGAGAATGGTTGTTTAAGTATTCCAATACCTGCTCATGAACCAGACGCTCGAGTGCTTTGGAAATCGCAGGTAAGATAGAAATTAGTCTGTAGTCGGATGGTAGGGAGGGGTCAGGTTTCTTAGGCACAGGCATAACATTAGGTAGTTTCCATAGTGAAGGAAAGGTTCCGTTTTTAAGGCAGTAGTTAAAAATGTGGGTAATAATTGGTAAAACAGCACCAATAATGTGGTGTAAGAAAGTTATAGGGATATCATCCACTCCTCTGGCTTTTGATTTGATAGAATACTTTTTAAACTTTATTAATAGTAACAGGGTGGAATGTAAAATGTTGTTGGTCAGGTAAGAGGTTCATAACGGAGTTGGGTACTGAGTTCGGGGAATTTAGTACATTAGGTGGTGTTCTTTCTTCAGTAAAAACTCATTTAACTTATCGAGTGGTATGTCTGGCACATGAGGTTGTTGCTGAGGTTTCCCTATGCCTAAGGAACGAAGCGTGTTCCAAGCACTGCTAGAATTCATGTTTGCAGTCATGTTTTGCAAGTAAGTAATTTTACGGTTTCTAACGAACTGTTTAACTCTATTTCTAAGGACCCGATAATTTTCGAAGTCACTTTGGTAAAGCGTCGGTAAAGTGCATCGCGGTGGGCCATCATGTTTTTTATTTCATTATTTAGCCAGGGACAAGATGGGCGAGTAACTCTTATCTGTCGCTTAGGGGCGTGTTTATCGTACAGAGTGATTACAAGGGAGTTAAACGTGTCTACTTTCGCGTCTATATCGTCCAATAGGAGTATGTAATTCCAGGGTAGGTTGTAAGCGTCATGTCCTAACTCGTCCATAACCATGCCTTTTGTGTTTCTGAAAATAACATACTTAGGTTTATATTTTGGCATTCGGAGGGAGTAGCATAGGTAGAAAAGGTCATGTGTGGAGATGGCTGGGACTGGAATCTGGCCGTGAGTTATAACTTTTTTTGGGGTTATTTGTCACAATGTGGTCAATGAGCGTGTGTGTTTCTTAGTTTTCTGTGTAAGTATGATTAGTAGGCTCTAAACGGAGGATGGTCATATCACAGGAAGAAAACATGTGAATAAACTGTTTAGTTTCGTGCGTTTTAGTAAGTAGGTTAATGTTGAATTGGGCGGCTGTATACAATAACTATAAGGAGTTTCTGTTGGTTAATAATGACTTCAACAAACATGAATTCTGGCCCCAGCAGTGCATTGTTAGATGATACACATATCACCCTGATTTTTAAGTCGTTTCTGCAGTACAAGGTCACCCCACCTCCTCTTCTGCCATCGGATCCATCATGACGTAAGAGGGAATACCGGTTAATTTGTACCATACCAGAGGGTATGCTCGGTGTAAGCCAGCTTTCGCTAATAGCAAGAATATGGATATTATTTTCCCTCATTATGGCTTGAATTTCGTCAAAATGCGCTACCAGGGAGAGTGCGTTGACATGACAGCACTGTAAACGGTTGGTAGAGGGAGATAATGCCTGTTTGAGGAGCAAGCCGGAAGTGAGAGGTAACGGGGTGAGAGGGGGAATGTTGCCAAGGTCAGTGTCAGGTACAGAGCTCTGAATCAGCTGAATAACGGAATGTTAACGAAATAGTATAACAGAAATACCATGCAACTTACCTCGACATCCTGATAAATACTTACACTGACTACCACTAACACACACACAGACACACACATAATACACTTATGAATAACAAGTAGCTGTGCTGTTTCATCTTAATTGTCACTGTTATCTCGCAGATTGTTTATGCTGTCCAGTTCCGCGACAGTGGTGATTGTTCTTTTCGTCCCATTAGGAAGGTGAATCACGATGCGTCCGTCTTGCGTCCAGACGTGGGATGGCCCGAAGTGATCCCTAGCAAGGTTTAATATGCACTTGCCGGTTTTGGTGAGGGACTCAGTGATGAGTAACCTTTGTGCCCTTCAGGAGCCGCTTCGCCTTCCACTCTCGGTCACGTTCGTGGTAAGGGATAAATGTAACTATTATAGGGCGCCTGCCTGTAGATACCACGTCAGCTGCTGAGCGCTGAGGCCGCCCAATCCTGTGGCACCGGTCGAAGCTCTCCATCGTGAAGTCAACGTTCAATTTCGTTCCGAAGGTTTCCCTTACTTTCTCCCGTTTTCCTCGGAGACTCCGTGGATTAGGAGGCAGTTTTACGGCTGTACTGCTCTCCGTCATCAATGAGTGCTTCTAGATGGTCGAGCTGCCGTGCTAACTTGCACAGCTCTTCTTTCAGAACGGCAAGTTCGGAGGAGATGGCACCTTGGAAGTCTCGAAAATCCTGACTCAGCGAGTCTAGGGACTCTTCCCTGGGGTTGGCAGAGCTGGATAACAACTGAAGGCGCGCCTCAAAGTCCTTCATCGTTGCTTCAAAAGCATTAATACGCTTATTCACTTTCTGGACGGACATATCTGTTATTATTTATGTGCAACTCGAACCACACTTGTACAAGTTCACTTAGTACACACTTGCAGGACAAATATGCTACCAGTTATGCGGCTTCTGCGAGATATAGACAGAGCACTCCTACGCGTATCTTATAGTAGACACCATGGGGAGTCCGAGGTCTTGAGGTTTCTTCACGTTATTCATGTTATTTACTGACCGTATATATATTTGTATACAAAGGGAAACTTGTAGAATAGATTGTTAAAATGTATAGTTGATATCTCATATCTCATATGAGATCTAATATTTCATCAGACTTAAATAATTAAATTATTTATTACAATATCAGGTGGCTCTGCAGCCATGTACGTTTTACTTGTAAGAGTCCCGAATTCACTAATGATGAATGGGATGCCTTATCACTGGTTTACAAAGGAGCGCTACAGCGTGCTGTATTTCTGATGTGAAACAAATAGCAGTCATTTTACTGCACACATTCTGTACCAGAGTGCATTTGTAAATAAGTCAAAGATGCAGGAAACGAAGTTTAATAACTAGTTCATTTATACACCTTCAGACATTCTAAACCAAACCAAACCAAACCCATTGACACTAGAGCCCTTGAAGGGCCTTAACCTACCAAGCAACCGCTGCTCAGCCCGAAGGCCTGCAGGTTATGAGGTGTCGTGTGGTCAGCACGACGAATCCTCTCGGCCGTAATTCATGGCTTTCTATACCGGGGCCGCTATCTCACCGTCAGATAGCTGCCCAATTCTAATGACGTAGTCTGAGTTGACCTCGAACCCGCCCTCAGGTCCAGGTAAAAATCCCTGACCTGGCCGGGAATCGAACCCGGGGACTCCGGGTGAGAGGCAGGCACGCTACTCCTACACCATGGGGCCGGAAATCTGACTTGAACGAACGATTATCTCTTAATTTCAGTTCTGATCGGCGAGGTACGTATATAGAAGACAGGCGGCTATATGGAAACTCGTGTGCATACCGTCTGCGAGCTTCGGCTGCATTCCGACCAGATTCTCAATGAATTAAAATTATGTCTGTGTATTAGTCGTTCTTGAACACATAAACCATTGTCGACATGTTGACAGCAATTGTAGTGCTATTGTGCCAAATACCAGCCCACTACCGAGCGTTCGAAAACGAGGCTTACGAATAGAAGGGGGCTCATTAGACGGGTAACACTGGGAAACATGCAGGGAGCAGCCGCTCGGTTTTTATCTCTTCATACTCTGACGTAAATAACCTACAGGCAGTAATACCTCTGTTATTAGACATCCCATTCATCACACTTCTTACCAGAAAGTACGGCGCTGACAGGTCACCTGGTATAATTCACCTGGCCAAACTCAGCGGATACAAACATATCTGTAGGGGAACTTACACGACATCCGTACTTCCTTACAGCAACTTGTAGTAGAGCAGCGGTTGCAGAGTAGTTTCTACAAGTTGCCATCCGTGGCTCTACACCTCTGCATTCGGGAGACGAAGAGGGCCTGGCTCAAAATACTTAGTAAGAAGTGCGAATTAGAAATAAACCTCCTCAGAGGTATGTGTACTGGAAAACAAAACCAATGTTGTTGCATCCTAAAAACACCATTATGACAAAAAAGTAATTAACAACATACACTTGAACTGGCGCAATTCTCTGAATAGATTAATGTATGCAGTGGGCAGCTCAAAGGTTAATTCAGACAGATAGGACTACTTTATAAGAATAGCTAACTGATGTACCTGTGCTTCGCTAGGGATTCTACATTGTATATACAGAATTCTAGGTTAGGTAGTGTACATGTTGTGAGCAAGACTGTATTAAATTGTATAGCTCTTAACGTTACCCCAGAAACGCGACGGGGAAATCACCAAACGTCTTTTCTCATATGAAGACTGGGTTAGGTAATTTTCATTGTAATGGTAGGCCCGCTTGCCTACCATCAGTCACAATCAAGTTGGGGAATTTCATTACAATGGCAGACACTCACTCTTCACCTGTCTGTTTACATCCTCAAAAAGACTGTCTTAGTGAACTGAAATGAACATAGGTCATTACAATGACATCAGTAGGAATGGCGATAGTAAAAGCAATGCTTTCATATGAAATACTCGATCAAATTAAAAACCACACATTTTCTCACTTTTAACGAACAGTACTACGCTGCCGATCTAACAGTCCAAAGTTCCAAAGCTGGAATGACCAGGCCGCAGACAGCCGTGATCCGTGAACACTCTTCGTCTTTTTTCGGGGGGGGGGGGGTCGAATAGTGGACAGTTCCAGGGTAACTATGCCCTTTTACTAATCTGTTTCCTAGGAGTACCCGATGAGTCAGAGAATCTCAATTCACTACACCGGTGGCGGAAAAATCTGACTTGGAGGCAAATGTTTCCTCCTAGCCAGAGGAGAAATGCCCTCTTTACTGGTAATTTGAAATAAAATGAATGTAGAATTTAATAAAAGTGAAGAGGAAGAAGCTCTTCTTAAGAAACGGCTCTTTCTGGGTTGAATTTTGGGTTATTTAGTGAATTATGGTGATATAATTTGGAATAGGCCTAAATTGTCATTCTAGACCAGGTCATACTACTACTACTGCTACTACTACTACTACTACTAATACTACTCTGCGTTAAGTGTGCACACCACTAGTAGTATAATTGGATGGTTCGGACGCCACCACCCCCACCGGCTCCCAGAGGCCTCCTCCACCACCACCACAGCCAGAGGCCTCCCAAGGGCCACCTCCACAACCACCACCACAGCCAGAGGCCCCCTAGAGGCCTCCTCCACCACCACCACAGCCAGAGGCCTCCCAGAGGTCTCCTCCACCACCCGCGGGAAATTTGAATTTGTAAACAAAGCCACGTGCTTTTTGACAGCTATCATCGACAACAACGCATCGCTAACCTCAGTACACCCATCTTGACGGGCCTAAACCTCAGTAGTACCAACTTAACCTCACAAGCGCGAGATTTCAATTTGTAAACAAATCCACGTGTTTTTTTGACAGCCACGTGCTTTTTGACAGACAACAACGCATCGTTAACCTCAGTACTGCCATCTTGACGGGCCTAAACCTCAGTAGTTCCAACTTAACCTCACTAGCGCGAGGTAAACAAATCCACGTGCTTTTTAGACAGCTGTCATCCGCCATCTTTAAACCACAGAGCACTGTGCGGCCCTCTTTATCGCAGTAGCTGCAAATTCGTCACCTGTCATCCGCAGTGCTGCCATCTTAACGGGCCTAAACCTTAGTGCTACCAACTTAACCTCACTAGTGCGAGATTTGAATCGGTAAACAAATCCACGTGCTTTTTTGACAGCTGTCATCCGTCATCTTTAATCTACAGAGCACAGTGCTGCACTCTTTAGCTACTTACCTTTGAAATGTGGTGGCGGATAATTTGAAAAATGCTTTTTGACAGAGCCATCTTTAATCTAGAGAGCACCGTGCTGCCCTCTTTAGCTTGATACCTTTGAAATGTGGTGGCAGGCAATTCTACATGACAGCAGCCATCTGTAATCAAGAGAGCACCGTGCTGCCCTCTATGTGGTGGCGGCAATTTGAAAAATTCTACATGCTCTTGTTTGGAAACAAACTCACGCGCTTTTTTGACAGCCGTCATCCGCCATATTTAATCAACAGAGCACAGTGCTGCCCTCTTTAGCTACATACCTTTGAAATATGGTGGCAGCAAATTCCACGTGCTCTTGTTTGGAAACAAAGCCATGTGCTTTTTTGACAGTTGTCATCCGCCATCTTTAATCAACAGAGCACCGTGCTACTATCATGCGGGCAATTTCGTCAGCTGTCATCCGCCATCATTAATCCACAGAACACCGTGCTGCCCTCTTTATGGCTACTACCTTAAGAACGTAGTAGCGGGCAATTTGAAAAGTTCTGTTAGCTATCATCCGCCATCTTTAATCAAAACAGCACCGTGCTGCCATCTTTAGCTAGATACCTTTGAAATGTAGTGGCGGCAAATTGAAAAATTCCACGTGCTCTTGTTTGGAAACAAACTCACGTGCTTTTTTGACAGCTACCATCCGCCATCTTTAATCAACAGAGCACCGTGCTGCCCTCTGTAGTTGAAATGTGGTGGTGGCAAATTCCACGTGCTCTTGTTTGGAAACAAAGCCATGTGCTTTTTTGACAGGTGTCATCTGCCATCTTTAATCAACAGACCACCGTGCTGCTATCATGCGGGTAATTTCGCCAGCTGTCATCCGCCATCTTTAATCTACAGAGCACCGTGCTGCCCTATGTAGTAGCGGGCAATTTGAAAAGTTCTGTTAGCTGTCATCCGCCATCTTCAATCAAGAGAGCACCGTGCTGCCATCTTTAGCTAGATACCTTTGAAATGTGGTGGTGGATAATTTAAAAAGAAAAATTCTACAGCAGCAATCTCTCGACTCTAATTGCATAAGATGGTGGCTATACATGACTCCTTAAAGGTGCTTACGCAAGATGGCTGCTATACATAGGTTCTTATGAGACGCCCTTGGGATGCTTGGGCAAGATGGCAGTTATACATGACTCCTTATGAGATGCCCTAGGGATGCTTGCTCAAGATAGCGGCTGCTCCTATAGGACGGCTTAAGGGTCCTTGCACAAGATGGCTTGAGACGCCCTAAGGACGCTTGCGCAAGATGGCGGACACAAGATGGCGGCTATACACAACTCCTTATGAGAGGCTTTAAAGGTGCTTGCGCAAGATGGCTGCCACTCTTATGAATAAAGCTAGCTTAGAGGCTAACGTGTCGTGCTATTTCGATTCATTAAATTTAGGGCTTAAATGCAAAATGTTAAATATCTCGCAAACGGTGTACCGTAGAGCAAAACGGACAAAATTTTTCTGCCTAATACGTAGGTTCGCAGTATGAGGAACAAGAAAACCATAGTCTAATGAAGGGATCAACGCTTCGGTTCCTACTTAGGCCCTTCGGCATTTGCTCTGTTTTAGCTTGTATTGAAGCGAGTCTTCGTAACATGATCAGGTCTAGCTATGGTGGAGAGTATAATGTACCGTGCTGGTTCGATTTATTAAATTTGGAGGCTTAAATGCAAAATGTTAAATATCTCGAAAACGGTGCATCGTAGAGCAAAACGGACAAAATTTTTCCGCCTAATATGTAGGTTCGTAGTATCAGGAACAAGAAAAAACATAGTCTAATGATGAGATCAATGGTTCGATTCCTACTTAACACCTTTGGCATTGGCAGCTATCTATTTCTACAAGATGGTGGCTACTCTTATGAGACATAAGATGGCTTGAGACGTCCTAGGGATGCTTACGCAAGATGGCGGACACAAAATGGTGACTATACATAGCTCCTTATGAGACAGCCTAGGGGTGCTCGCACAAGATGGCGGCTACTCTTATGAAGAAAGCTAGCTTAGAGGCTACTGCGCAAGATAACAGCTGCTGTTATGCATGCGGTGGAGGGCAATTTGAAATTCTATGTGCTTAATCAACAGAGCACCCTGCTGCCCTCTTTAGCACATTGATCGATGTGTTCAGAACACAAAATAAGTGATCGGGACTAGAATAGAACACTGTACTCAATACAACGTGTGTTTAGAACATGTTAAGGGGTACCCTTGTTCTAAGAAGATCAGAATGAAACATAACAAGTGTAGAATCGAACACTGTAATCGATGTTGTTAAATTCAACATATGATCAGAACATTGTTTGATGTGTTCAGAGCGAAAGTACAATTTTGATGATTTGCTTAGTGTAAAATCAAGAGTAGTATAATTGGACAGTTCGGGCGCCGCCACCGCCACCGGGCACCCAGAGGCCACCTCCACCACCACCGCAGCCAGATGCCTCCCAGATGCCTCCTCCACCACCACCACAGCCAGAGGCCTCCCAGAGGCCTCCTCCACCACCCGCGGGAAATTTGAATTTGTAAACAAAGACACGTTCTTTTTGACAGCCACGTGCTTTTATGACAGCAGTCATCCGCCATCTTTAAACCACAGAGCACTGTGCTGCCCTCTTTATCGCAGTAGCTGCAAATTCGTCACATGTCGACGTCTCCTGTGATAGCTTCGGGAAAATGCTTTTCCACACTCTTCTCAAATATACCATTTTTCCATGACGGACTTTTATCTTCTACTAACAGATTCTTCATTAAATCTACTTGACATTTGTTACTCTCTACTTCGATGATGCGAACAGCTTAGCGATTAACAGTAAACTAACACAAAGGCGTATAACCAAGGTAGCAACAGTAAGGTTTAAGCCCATCAAGATGGCAAGAGTGAGGTTAGCAATGTTCTGTTGTTCGATTTTAAATTCCGCGCTATAACATGCATAGGGTGGTATCCTTGAGGTTTACCGCCGTAAAGATGGCAGCAGTGAGGTTAGCGATGCTCTATTGTCCTCCAAAGTGAGGTTAGGGTTCGTCAAGGAGACAGCTGTCAAAAAAGCACGTGGCTATGTTTACCAAACAAGAGCACGTGGCTGTGACGTCACGGTCTCCTAATCAATCCTAAGCTCTACGTCGTTAGGAGCAGCATTAGGATTAGCTATGTTTATAAAACTTGGGAACAGAGCAGCAGTATGAATAGCCATGTTTTAAAGCGTGTACACATCACCTATCGATTTTACATGCATCGACTATCGTACTAATCTTCTTCCGCTAGATTGTGCTGCTATCTCAGCATTACCTATACCCATAAACTTAAAGTACAAAGAATAGCTATGTTTCAAAGCGTGTACACATTACCTATCGATTTTGCATACACCGACTCTCGTACCAAACTTATTCCTCTAGATTGTACCGCTATCTTAGCATAACCTATACGCATGAAATTAAAGTACAAAGAATAGCCATGTTTCAAAGCGTGTACGTATTATCTATTGATTTCGTAAGAATCGACTGTCATACTAAACTTTTTTCACTAGATTGTACTGCTATCTTAGCATAACCTATACGTATGAACTTAAGGTACAGAGAATAGCCATGTTTCAAAGCGTGTACACATTACCTATCGATTTTGCATGCATCGACTCTCGTACTAAACTTTTTCTGCTAGATTGTGCTGCTATCTTAGCATAATTTTATACGTATGAACTTAAACTACAAAGAATGGCCATGTTTCAAAGCGTGTACACATCACCTATCGATTTTGCATGCATCGACTATCATAGTAAAATTTTTCACTGGATTGTACTGCTATCTTAGCATAACCTATACGCATGAACTTAAAGTACAAAGAATAGTCATGTTTCACAGCGTGTACACATTACCTATCGATTTTGCATGCATCGAATATCATACTAAACTTCTTCCACTAGATTGTGCTGCTATCTTAGCATAACCTATACGTATGAACTTAAAGTACAAGGAATAGCCATGTTTCAAAGCGTGTACACATTACCTATCGATTTTCCATGCATCGACTCTCGTACTAAACATTTTCTGCTAGATTGTGCTGCTATCTTAGCATAATTTTATACGTATGAACTTAAACTACAAAGAATGGCCATGTTTCAAAGCGTGTACACATCACCTATCGATTTTGCATGCATCGACTTTCGTACAACGATCGCATATGTGCATTGCTAACGTATGTGTATAAAGATGAACTTCTCCCGCTAGAGTGTACAACGATCACAATTGTGTGCTACTACCTATGTGCGTGAATTTAAAGCATAAAGAATAGCGTGTACACATCACGTATCGATGATGCATGCGCCGACTATCGTACTAGGCTTCTTCCGCTAGAGCATGTAGCAATTGCTTTTGTGTATCCCTAACCTATGTGCACGAAATTAAAGCACAAGGAAGAGCTATGTTCCAAAGCGTGTACACATCACCTATCGATTATGTATGCATTGACTATCGTACTAAACTTCTTCTACAACAGCGTGCGATCATTGCTTGTGTGTGCTGCAATCTTAACATAACCTATGTGCACGAACTTAAAGCACAAAGAATAGCCAAGTTCAATGCGTGTACACATCACCTATCGATTTTGCATGCATCGACTTTCGTATTAAACTTCTTCCACTAGAGCGTGCGACAACCTTATAACTATGCTGCTAACTTAGTATAACTAATACGCATGAACTTAAAGCATAAAGAATAGCGATGTATAAAAATCTTGTGAACATAGCAGCAGCAGTAAGAATAGCAATGTTTTAAAAGCGTGTCCAAATTGCCTATAGATTATACATGCATCAACTAGAGTACTAAATTTCTCCCGCTAGAGTGTGCTGCTATCATAGCATGACCTATGTGCACGAACATAAAGCACGAAGAATAGTTGAGTTTCAAAGCGTGTACACATCACCTATCGATTTTGCATGCATCAGCTATTATACCAAACACATTCCGCTAGAATGTACAACGTTCACATGTGTTTGCGCTGCTACTTTAGCATGACCTATGCGCACGAACTTAAAGCACATAGAATAGCGACGTTTAAAAATCTTGCGAACATAGTAGCAGTAAGAATAGCAAGGTTTAAAAGCGTGTACATATCACCTTTCGATAATGCATACATCAACTATCGTACTAAACAACTTCTACGTGAGCGTGCGACCATCGCTTGCACGTGTGCTGCTATCTTAACATAACCTATGTACACGAACTTAAAACATAAAGAATAGCTATGTGTAAAAATCTTGTGAACATAGCAGAGTGTTAACTACGAAGGTGTAACCATTGAACTTTGCATGCTGAAGCAGCATAGTACGTGACCGTAACGTCACAGCCACGTGCTCTTGTTTGGTAAACATAGCCACGTGCTTTATTGACAGCTGTCTCCTTGACGAACCCTAACCTCACTTTGGAGGACAATAGAGCGTCGCTAACCTCACTGCTGCCATCTTTACGTCGGTAAACCTCAAGGATACCACCCTATGCATGTTATAGCGCGGAATTTAAAATCCAACAACAGAACATTGCTAACCTCACTCTTGCCATCTTTACGGCGGTAAACCTCAAGGCTGCCACCTTATGCATGTTATAGCGTAGAATTTAAAATCCAACAACTGAACATTGCTAACCTCTCTGCTATCATCTTGAAAAGTTCAGTGTTCCAAACACTAGTTAGAAAAACGTAACTCATCGCACCTCGGGGATTTTATTAGGTAAGACGTAACCTCTAGGTTCCATTCCTTGTTCTGAACATAAAACCATTGACCAATAAAGATTAATTTTCTACACTAAACAAAGTACAAGCGTTCTTGCTGATAGCGATCGATGAGGTTGTTGCCCCTTTAGCCCATTAGCCCTTTTACCCATTAGCCCTTTAGCCCATTAGCCCTTTTTCCCATTAGCCCTTTAGCCAATTAGCCCTACAAGGAATGTGCGGTAAGGACGACGAAGAGTCCTTTCATCCTTTTTACCCTTCTGATAAGATGTAACCCATGGGTTCCATACCCTATCACGATCTTTTTTTTCGGCTCAGCATTTTGCATAGTAGCCCTCGCCTGTACAAGCTACATGCTTGTAATCCATGTCATCAGATTGAAACAGTATGTTTCCGAACCGATATTTCGTGTTACATATTTATGTAATAACTTGTTCAACAGCTAGGGACTTAAATGTAAGCAGAGTATTTCTTATAGCACTAGCGTTCTGTTTAATTTTACTTCCCGCATAAGCTACATGCTTGTAACCCATGCCAACAGATTGACTGATATTTCATGTTACATGTTTATGCGATAACTTGTTCGACTGATTTTCACACAAGACGAATGATGGAAGGTAAATAATTTGAAGTTGTACTTTTGCTATATCGTTTACCGAGCGAGTTAGCTGCGCAGTATGGGTAAAGTGTGTTTTTGATTTTTGCACTAGGCATATCGTTGAAGTTGTAGTTTTGCAATATTGCTTACTGAGCGAGTTAGCTACGCGATATGTGCACAGTGTGTTTCCATAGTTTTTGATTTTACACTAAGCAAATCATCAAAATTGTACTTTCCCTCTGAACACATCAAACAATGTTCTGCTCATATGTTGAAGTTAAGAACATCGATTACAGTGTTCGATTCTAGTCTTGTTATGTTTCATTCTGATCTTCTTAGAATAAGGGTACCCCCTAACATATTCTAAACACATGTTGTATTGAGTACAGTGTTCGATTCTAGTCTCGATCACTTATTTTGTGTTCTGAACACATCGATCAATGTTCTGTTCACATGTTGTATCGAGTACAGTGTTCGATTCTAGTCATGATCACTTATTTTGTGTTCTGAACACATCAATCAATGTTCTGATCACATGTTGAAGTTAACAACATCGATTACAGTGTTCTATTCTAGTCTTGTTATGTTTCAATCTGATCTTCTTAGAACAAGGGTATCCCCTGACATATTCTAAACACATGATGTATTGAGTACAGTGTTCGATTCTAGTCTTGATCACTTATTTTGTTTTCTGAACACATCAATCAATGTTCTGATCACATGTTGTATCGAGTACAGCGTTTGATTCTACTCTTCTTATGTTTCGAAAGTCTAAACATGCACAACAATGTTATCGCTGCACACGCTTGCCTTCGCGATGCAGGTTTAAATTTGTTCGATATAAAGCTATGCCTTGACAAAAGAGGCGGAGGAGGAGGAGGAGGAGGATGATAAGGCCTTAACAGTCTATGTATAGTCGCCATTGTTTAAAGATGACAGCCGTTAAAATAATTTTTCAAATTATCCGCCACCACATTTCAGCTAAAGAGGGCAGCAGGGTGCTCTGTTGATTTAGCACATAGAATTTCAAATTGCCCTCCACCGCATGCATAACAGCAGCTGTTATCTTGCGCAGTAGCCTCTAAGCTGGCTTTCTTCATAAGAGTAGCCGCCATCTTGTGCGAGCACCCCTAGGCTGTCTCATAAGGAGCTATGTATAGTCACCATTTTGTGTCCGCCATCTTGCGTAAGCATCTCTAGGACGTCTCAAGCCATCTTGTGTCTCATAAGTGTAGCCACCATCTTGTAGAAATAGATAGCTCCCAATGCCAAAGGTCTTAAGTAGGAATCGAACCGTTGATCTCATCATTAGACTATGTTTGTTCTTGTTCCTGATAGTACGAACCTACATATTAGGCGGAAAAAATTTGTCCGTTTTGCTCTACGATGCACCGTTTTCGAGATATTTAACATTTTGCATTTAAGCCTCCAAATTTAATAAATCGAACCAGCACGGTACGTTTTACTCTCTACCATAGCTAGACCTGATCATGTTACGAAGACTCGCTTCAATACAAGCTAAAACAGAGCAAATGCCGAAGGGCCTAAGTAGGAACCAAACCGTTGATCCCATCATTAGACTATGGTTTTCTTGTTCCTCATACTGCGAACCTACGTATTAGGCAGAAAAATTTTGTCCGTTTTGCTCTACAGTGCACCGTTTGCGAGATATTTAACATTTTGCATTTAAGCCCTAAATTTAATGAATCGAACTAGCACGACATGTTAGCTCTAAGCTAGATTTCTTCATAAGAGTGGCAGCCATCATGCGCAAGCACCCTTAAAGCGTCTCATAAGGAGTTGTGTATAGCCGCCATCTTGTGTTCGCCATCTTGGGCAAGCATCCTTAGGGCGTCTCAAGCCATCTTGTGCAAGGACACTTAAGCCGTCCTATAAGAGCAGCCGCTATCTTGAGCAAGCATCCCTAGGGCATCTCATAAGGAGTCATGTATAACTGCCATCTTGCGCAAGCATCCGAAGGGTGTCTCATAAGAACCTATGTATAGCAGCCATCTTGCGTAAGCACCCTTAAGGAGTCATGCATAGCCACCATCTTATGCAATTAGCGTCGAGAGATGGCTGCTGTAGAATTTTTCTTTTTAAATTATTACCACCACATTTCAAAGGTATCTAGCTAAAGATGGCAGCACGGTGCTCTCTTGATGAAAGATGGCGGATGACAGCTATCAGAACCTTTCAAATTGCCCGCTACTACAGAGGGCAGCACGGTGCTCTGTATATTAAAGATGGCGGATGACAGCTGACAAATTACCCGCATGATAGCAGCACGGTGCTCTGTTGATTAAAGATGGCAGATGACACCTGTCAAAAAAGCACATGGCTTTGTTTCCAAACAAGAGCACGTGGAATTTGCCGCCACCACATTTCAACTACAGAGGGCAGCACGGTGCTCTGTTGATTAAAGATGGCGGATGGTAGCTGTCAAAAAAGCACGTGAGTTTGTTTCCAAACAAGAGCACGTGGAATTTTTCAATTTGCCGCCACCCATTTCAAAGGTATCTAGCTAAAGATGGCAGTACGGTGCTCTCTTGATTAAAGATATCGGATGATAGCTAACAGAACTTTTCAAATTGCCCGCTACTACGTGCTTCAGGTAGTAGCCATAAAGAGGGCAGCACGGTGTTCTGTGGATTAAAGATGGCTGATGACAGCTGACGAAATTGCCCGCATGATAGTAGCACGGTGCTCTGTTGATTAAAGATGGCGGATGACAACTGTCAAAAAAGCACATGGCTTTGTTTCCAAACAAGAGCACGTGGAATTTTCCGCCACCACATTTCAAAGGTATCTAGGTAAAGAGGGCAGCACTGTGCTCTGTTGATTAAAGATGGCGGATGACGGCTGTCAAAAAAGCGCGTGAGTTTGTTTCCAAACAAGAGCATGTAGAATTTTTCAAAATGCCGCCACCACATAGAGGGCAGCACGGTGCTCTCTTGATTACAGATGGCTGCTGTCATGTAGAATTGCCTGCCACCACATTTCAAAGGTATCAAGCTAAAGAGGGCAGCACGGTGCTCTCTAGATTAAAGATGGCTCTGTCAAAAAGCATTTTTCAAATTATCCGCCACCACATTTCAAAGGTAAGTAGCTAAAGAGGGCAGCACTGTGCTCTATAGATTAAAGATGACGGATGACAGCTGTCAAAAATGCACGTGGATTTGTTTACCGATTCAAATCTCGCGCTAGTGAGGTTAAGTTGGTAGCACTAAGGTTTAGGCCCGTTAAGATGGCAGCACTGCGGATGACAGGTGACGAATTTGCAGCTACTGCGATAAAGAGGGCAGCACAGTGCTCTGTGGTTTAAAGATGGCGGATGACAGCTGTCAAAAAAGCACGTGGATTTGTTTACCTCGCGCTAGTGAGGTTAAGTTGGAACTACTGAGGTTTAGGCCCGTCAAGATGGCAGTACTGAGGTTAGCGATGCGTTGTTGTCTGTCAAAAAGCACGTGGCTGTCAAAAAAACACGTGGATTTGTTTACAAATTCAAATCTCGCGCTTGTGAGGTTAAGTTGGTACTACTGAGGTTTAGGCCCGTCAAGATGGCAGTACTGAGGTTAGCGATGCGTTGTTGTCGATGATAGCTGTCAAAAAGCACGTGGCTTTGTTTACAAATTCAAACTTCCCGCGGGTGGTGGAGGAGACCTCTGGGAGGCCTCTGGCTGTGGTGGTGGTGGAGGAGGCCTCTAGGAGGCCTCTGGCTGTGGTGGTGATGGAGGTGGGCCCTGGGAGGCCTCTGGCTGTGGTGGTTGTGGAGGAGGCCTCTGGGAGCCGGTGGAGTTGGTGGCGCCCGAACCATCCAATTATACTACTACCACTCATTCAAAACAGCGTGTCAGTGTAGGGATCGAATCGCTGGAATACTATGATGAACCAGTGTGTTACGTACCAGCAGTATCAGACAATGTATGAACCAGAACAATGGCATGCTAAAGAAAGTTTTCTAACTCTCCAGCTATTTCCCGCCAATATACAGCCAGACTGTTATACTCGGTACGCAGCAGTAATCCCACCTATCGAAGTTGAGCGGCTGCATAGAAGGCAAAGAATATCACAACAAACAATGGTCAGTGTAATGTTATTGTTGATGAATGTTACGCGCTTTCGATATTGTTGTTTTCTTTTAGTTTTTTCCGACTCTGGAATACCACTCTTATCATAGTCGGTACGGTACAACTGAATAAAACATAAATGATCGGAAATTCTAATTCTGAGCAATGTACAGACAAAACTCTTATTTTATATATATAGATATTCATTGTGAATGTGGAGAAGTCCAGAATGTACACCATTTGCTGCAATGCCAACCGTGTGCAGCCTCCTGTACTCAAGAATACCCCACAGTAAATGTACTGGAAGTAGCCAAATTCCCGTCACAAAGAACATAACATTTGAACTGTGCGTTATATGTATATATTTCTGACACGAGGAAAAATAAATGTATAAACACTTATTCTTCTTATTCTGATTTTTCTTCTTCTTCGTTTTTCCTCATGACTGATGCGTCGTGACTATCATAATATTCAGCCCTCTACCCGATGAACCATACTCCGCCATGCTTCCCTAACTAAAGTTGTCAATGTGGTTGCTCTGAGAGAACTCTGTAGGGGGCCGTTCACCATGTCAATCCATCGCGTTGGTACTCGTCCTCGTTGTCTGGTTCTCTGGACTTTGCCGTCAACAATCAGCTTTTGAAGACTACCATCTCGGCGCATTATATGTCCAAAGTAGCGTACAATCCGCTGAGAGACCTTACACGATAGACGAACTTTATCTCAAGTTGGTTCAGGATTGATGTGTTCGTGCGATGAGCTGTCCAAGGAATCCTTAACATTTTCCTCCAGCACTACATTTCAAAGCTTTCTATCCGTTCACGATCACGTATGAGGATGGTCCACGTCTCTGAGCCATACAAGAAGACTGAGAAGACTAGAGTTTCAACGAACTTCTTTTTTGTATTGATGGTGATGTTTTTATCTTTCCAGATCTCCGCAGACGGATCATTACTACCTTTGCTATTTCAATTGTTCGCTTTATTTCATCTTTGGAACCACCAGAATTGGATAGTAAGGAGCCTAGATATACATACTGATGTATAACTTCACACCCTCCAATCTGTTTTGATATGTAGACTGTTGTTGTTCTTACGATCAACAATCATGACTTTGGTTTTCTGTTGATTTAGGCGTAATCCAATTTCTATGCTCGCTTCCTCTACTCTCTTGATCAGCTCTGTCAACTCCTCTTCAGATCATGCTATCAAGCTGGTGTCATCAGCAAATCTCAAGTTGTTGATCTTGCATCCCCCAATGGAAAACCCTTTGTCCCAGCCATCTAATGCAGTTCTCATTGCATTTTCACCATAGAGATTGAAAAGTAACGGTGACAGGATACATCCCTGGCGAACTCCAGCCCTTATACGAAACTGCTGAGACTGCTTGTTTTGAATCTTCACAGTGGCTGTATTTTCCTTATACAAGGACTTGAGAAGATCAATCTAATGGAGTGGCAAACCCATGTCATCTAAAATTTGCCAAAGATGGTTCCATTTGACAGTATCGAAGGCCTTTTGGTAGTCAAAAAAGCACAGGTATACCGGAACATTGAATTCTCCAGCCTTTTCTATGATTTATCTTAGGCTTAAGATCTGTTCTCGAGTGCCTTTTCCTTTCATGAATGCAGTCTGGACTTCAGGAATTTGATACTCTAGGAATGCCCGGAGTCTCTTGTGCACATAACTTTTCTGGCATGTGAAATCAAAGCAATTAAGCGATAATTTCCACATGTTTTCCTCGATCCTTTCTTGTGGATTGGGACAAAGATTGACTATACACATTCCTCGGGCCATCTTCTAGAACCCAATCAAAACATTCTTTATTTTCCAGCAATAACTTGCAAACCCTTATCAAAACTCATTGCACTGGCCGGCTGACCTTTGTTCCTGTATTACAGTACATAACAGTCATGGGTCTATTAGAAACACAACTTGGTCGTGAATCTCCCTGTCCGCTCACAGTGAGCTTGGTGAAATTATCCCTTGCTATGGCAGGTGTCCAGTAATACTGAGAAGGTCAATGAAGATAAACTATAAAGCCATGGCCTGAGAATTAATATCACAGATATGGCGTGCGACATAACAGCCGAGCTACATTGTTAAATCGAATGAATTGATTTAAGGCATGCTGTTTTCGTGCGCTTATCTAATAGTCGAATATATTTAATATGTGTATTGTCTAAAACACGCAACCTTAGCAATGCGGAGTAGTCATTAAGTTCATGGACTGGCCGTCTAGTTTCCCTGTGGTGCACTACAGCGCAATGTTGCCAACTTAGATGTTTAACCCCTAAATTTAGGGGGATTTAATGGTCCCAGAGGGAAAGTTGGGAGAATTCAAGAATCAGGGGGAATTTTAGGGGGGAATTACTTTTGAGGAATTTTGAAGGGCTGTGGAGATGACATAATTATTTATTTCATGGCTATAACATGCTTGGGTCCGCTATTGTGTCGATTTTATCTTGAGGTTTAATTTTTTCGGTGTTGGCCAGCCCGTCTCAGATACTGCAGTTAATCATGCAACGTCATTATTTTCTCTTCTAGCGGCTCCAAACGTACGAACCCTTCACGTGTCTTGAGATTCCTTCTTCTCGTCTTTTTTACGAATGTAGCAGGCACCTTATTCTTTTTTTGTATTGACTACCAGCAGATAGGTGTATTGATATACAATCTACTAATATTTTTAATTAGTAAGAGTATTTATTTATTTATTTATTTATTTATTTATTTATTTATTTATTTATTTATTTATTTATTTATTTATTTATTTATTTATTTATTTATTTATTTATTTATTTATTTATTTATTTATTTATTTATTTATTTATTTATTTATTTATTTATTTATTTATTTGGCGTATGATGAATAATGACAAGCTATAAACTATTTACACAACCAGTGAAAGCTAAGTACAAAGTAAATACAAATTATCATATCTATACAGTCAGGGCAATTAACAAAGTTTGAAAGAACAAGAAAACTCAATATATTTACATCACTATCTACCTATCAACTGTGACAGTTCATATATACACATTGAGTGCGAGTGATGCACATCTCACTAAATGTGAATGTCGAAACCCACCACAAACATCACTGCTTCGTGTGTTGCTAAGTTGAGGTCTTCCATGGTGCCAGTGAAAGCACGGAGTAGCCATTCCTGCACTACATGTTTCATTGTTTGGCGAACCTCCTCACAGTCACAGTATGGAGAAAATGACCAGCCCCAGGTGTGTAAGGTAGATGCTGTTCTACCTACTCCACATCACATGCGATTCAGTATACTCCAGATGCAGCGTGTCAGATCGAAGCCTGCCAGTTTTGTGGATGGATTATTAATATCCACTATTGCATGAGGTGGGGGACAAAGATCACTCTGTTGACCATATATAGATGGAGTTGAAGTCGCTGGATGTTATCATCACGGCAGTCTTCCAAGCAGGCTGGTGAGACTTACGGCGTGTGTATTTCTGTCTGATATCCTCATGAACAGGTAGATGTTCGTTCTTCAGCATTCTGGTCCATAGCTGAAAAAGGGCCTTCTGTCTCCTGATATGTGGAGGTACTATATTTCTGAATACCGGTAACCATTGGATCGGTGTAGTTCGAAGGGTATCAGTTATGATCCGCATGGTTTGGCGAAGTTGTAAATCTACTAGCTGGGTATGAGCACTGTTAACCAGACACCAGAGCAGTATTCTGCTGCAGAATTGACCAAGGCCAAAGATGTTGTCCGTAATGTGTTTCCATCCGCTCCCCAATAAGTTCCAGCCAGTCGTTGGAGAACGTTGTTACGACTTTTTAGTTTATTGGCGGTTTTCTGCAGATTAATTTTGTACGTAAGAGATGTATCCAATGTTACTCCTAAGTAAATGCGATTGGCACAATATTGTAGTTCATGACCCTTGAAGAACACCTTTGGATGTTAGTTCGCTTCTGCGTTGTTCAGATGGAATGTACATGTCACTGTTTTCTGTGGGTTGGGATGAATAAGAATTACAAACTACCGATACGTCAAAACATTAGAGACATGCATATGTTTTGCCTTCTCTCTCTGTTCCTCCTTCTCGGTAACCGCAACAGCATTTATTTCTTTTGAAAAATGATGATGGGAATCACGGAATTCGAGTCTCGCACGTAGTTCATTGGTCCGTTCGTAGAGTAAACGTCATGTAGGAGAGAAATCCCCGCAATGCGTGAATGTAGCAGTCTGATGACGTAACTCGAAGCAGATTTCACTGTGACTGTACAGTTCCGTGGTGTTTTAACAAAATACGGTAATATACGACATGTGTATATAATTCTTTGGGAGTGATTTATTCCTTTTGTGAATAAAGGCAGCGCTTTTATTATTATTTGGGGGATTATTGACTCATTTAGAGTGATTTTAGAACTGATCTGGGGGAATTTGGACTTAAAGAGTCGGCAACACTGCTACAGTGGATGTTGCCGTTTCATCTCTTCGCTAGTCCCAAGTTGTGAGCATTCAGAAAAAACAGATCTACGGTCTCTGTTGTGAAGGGTATTTGAACGTCAGAGGCGGAGCTTGAGAATGTCGTATTTTGAGCAATGGGCAAATTTTAAGTTCTGCCGAAGATTAGGGAAATCCACTAGCGAAAAGTTTGAGATGATCAAATTGAAATCGCCCGGATCACCACAAGGACGAATAACTGTTAGTGCCAGTCGAGGACATATCGACTGTAGTACATACATAGGTGTACACAGTGTTGTCTACAAGTGTTGCCTGCAGTGCAGGTGTCAGGAACTTTCTGACTGTAGTAGTAGATCTTCTTCGCGTCCCGTATCCTCACAGAACACCGTCAATAAACAGTATGACTCGCACTTTATCCGTAGTCAACCTGTACTGAGCTTGAATGACTGGTGATATGAACCCAGCTTGCCTCCAGTTTTCCGCTGGATGACCAAGTGTGGAGGGCTGTTATGTTCGTATTACGCAGGGCAGGAAATAAGCGAAGTGTTCACGTTTTCTCCTCTTGATGATCACGAACGTTTCCATCATCCTATTCATGCGATGCAGCACTTCTATATTGGTGACTCTAGGGAGCCAAGACATTTTCAAAATTCTGTGGTACGCGCATATTTCAGAAGATTCTTGCACATATTGCCTGTTAAACTCCAAGACTCAACCCCGTAGAGTAGAGCAATGTACACGCAGCAGCTCATTGTCCTGGACATCTTCCTGTAACAGCTTTGATTCTACATCATTGAAAAGGCTTCAGCTAAATTTGAGGCAGGAACTCTTCTCTACCATTGGTCCAGCGAACTGACGGACGCCTCCAACTCCACAGTGGTTCTAGGTGACGCCAACTTTTCATGGCTGTGCTTCCATCTACAACTGCACTCAGTAATACCTGTAAGTGGTCCTCGGTGTCTTTTAAAGTGTATCATATCATTCAATCCCTTATGCTAATCAAAATTCCAGAAATAGTTCTCCTCTGACTAGTTCGACTCCTGATCCGATCTACCTTGTGACCTTCAACATTTTTCTTTAGTACAACATTTAAAAAGCTTCCATTATCTTTTTTCTGGGTTATTAATTGTCCATCTTTCACTTCCATATAATGCCACGCTCCAGACAAAAGTCTTCAAAACATCTTTATAATTTGTATATCAATGCTTGAAGTAAGCAAATTTCTTTTGTTAAGGAAAGCCTTCCTTCTTCCTGCTATTCTTCATATTTTTTCACCATGGCATCCTAGATTCAACGCTAACAGCGGGAAATTTGAACATTTCACGATCTGTTTCTGTGTGTTTCCCATCATTAATATTCTAAGTAGAAAATTAGTTCTAAAAACGTTTCCGGAGCAAAGGCTATATAAACCCAGCCACGCTTTGCTGTGGCTCAATCTGATACGAAATGAATGGGTATGGAAATAAATGTAATCTAGCGAGCATGAGATCAATCGCACTGTTGAACATCCGAACTAAATTACTGTTGTCATGTAACATTTTTTGCAACGAGTCAACAATGTGCCTTCTGATTTCAGTAGAGATTGGGGAGCGTGCATTCAGTTGGTCATTTTCATCTCCAATGAAATAGATTTGGTCAAATTAATGATTATTGCTAGGAAAAGCAATCAAAGACTAATGATCTTTGGTAAATTTTTCCCTGAATTTTAAATGCCGTCATAAAATGCTCCGCTATAACGTTAGCATCGAGTAAAGTAATCTGAAACAGGAATTGTAATTTCTTACTTTTCTGAGGAATGTTTTGAATCATCAGTAATTCCATTAAACAAACTTGGTTCTTTTGGCTGCTCAAGTTCAGATAGCTTAACTTTTCTGCTCGCGCAGCATATTTCTGGGGTTTTCATTTAAATTTCATTGCTGTGCAGTGCGGACAAACTCTCCATTTATATGACTTGAACGAATTTACATCTGCTTGGTATGAAAGGCAACTCGGTGATGTGAAGATCTATCATTCAAATATTGCCAACTCCATACGTCCTAGCTGTTGATCTAATTGTTCTTGGCGTTGTTGAAGCTATTGTGCTTTCTTCTTCTCGATTCAACTCATAAAACTCGTACTATGGCTGGCGATAAAACACACGATTTATCGACTACTTTTAGATTTTTGCGAGCACAGGACACATTTATTCATGCTTATTCACATTTACAATAACGAAAATGCGTTGCTTACTTACATGGGAGCACATCTCTATCACGGCATGTTGGATTCCTATTTTCAGCGTGTTCCCATCCTCCTATATAAATCAGTTCTTCATCATCATCATCATCATCATCATCATCTGTTTACCCTCCAGGTTCGGCTTTTCCCTCGGACTCAGCGAGGGATCCCACCTCTACCGCCTCAAGGGCAGTGTCCTGGAGCTTCAGACTCTTGGTCGGGGGATACAACTGGGGAGTATGACCAGTACCTCGCCCAGGCGGCCTCACCTGCTATGGTGAACAGGGGCCTTGTAGGGGGATGGGAAGATTGGAAGGGATAGACAAGGAAGAGGGAAGGAAGCGGCCGTGGCCTTAAGTTAGGTACTATCCCGGCATTTGCCTGGAGGAGAAGTGGGAAACCACGGAAAACAACTTCCAGGATGGCTGGGGTGGGAATCGAACCCACCTCTACTCAGTTGACCTCCCGAGGCTGAGTGGACCCCGTTCCAGCCCTCGTACCATTTTTCAAATTTCGTGGCAGAGCCGGGAATCGAACCCGGACCTCCGGGGGTGGCAGCTAATCACGCTAACCACTACACCACAGAGGCGGACATAAATCAGTTCTTACCGGACTATAATGATATAGCTTAAGTCGTCGTCGCCTAGCGACAATCTGTCCATCGAGGTAGATCAAATCTTGGTGCGGCTTTGTAATTAAATTAATTCCATAAAATTGCTCGTTATAAAAACTACCAATCCGATTTCATTCGAATCACTTCCTAAACACGCTCGTATTCAAATGCGACGTTGTATCAAAATTTCAAGTCAATCGACCGAATTACTTTTAGGGTTTTGCGATCACAATCATACGCAGGCTAAATTTTTATATATAAATATTTTCTTCTTCTACGTGTGAGGAATGTGATCTAGAAGTTTGGGCGTATACCCTGTACCGGCGCTTAGAAGATTATAGTATTTCGGTGCCTGGTCCTTTGGCAGACACCCTTCACATTCTTGTCTCGATCCTCAACAACTGGCCGGCTACAGTCACATCTGCGTCTCTCACTGCCATTATTGCCGGCCACTCTTTACTAGACCCTCAATGCCACAATAATATTACTTGTTTGACGTTCTAGTTAACAAATTTTACGGTATTCAGAGTTTCCCGTAAGAGTTATTTAACATGACAGTAAATGTACAAAGACGAGGCTGACGTATTTGAGCACCTTCAAATACGGTCGGGCTGATCGGCGATCTAGCCTACCAAGTTCAGCTTCTAAATTTGCGAAAAGGTTTGTGAAAAAAATTCCAGAAATACAGATATTTAGGAACCATTTTCAATGTCACAGTGACTGCTCTGGAGAAGCTAAAGTTAGAATTGGACAAGCCAGAAGTACATTTAATAAAGTGCGAAATGTATTCAACTGTTCAACAGTATCCTACAGAAAATTGTGAGCAACTGGAATGAAAAATTGAAAGACAATTCAATTTCGCCAGTAACTTTGGGGACAAATTAATTACCTGGCATTTTGCTATACTTTCAGGGACCGTGATAGTTGCAACGACACAAATCAATCTCTTTAAAGAAACAGCGAACAAAACAGGTTTCATATTCTCTGCAGAAGAAACAAAATTTGTTACAAACATAAAAACCACTCGAATTTTCTTTTTACAACACATATTGGTCGAATAGTGAAAGTAAAGAAATTCAAATACCTGTGAGAAATAATCCAATAAAATAGTTTAAGGTTTCACAAGATGGAAAAAGCGTATGGTCTCTCTAAGAAATATTACAAAAAGAAATGTTTATATAAAAATTGTAAAATAAAGTACTACGATACTGCAACCAAATTGCTGAATATGGTGCAATACAATAGTGAAACCAGAGTGTCTTTAAGCAAGTAAATGTCTAGTTTTGAACTACAGTTCAGATCAGGGACTCTCAGGGTGCATGCGCCGGTGCACTGCACGGCGCCAGGTACAGCAGACGACTTCACTAGGTTGACCAGGGTGCAGACCCCCCACTCTTCTTTCCCTACACCTGTCTCGCTGTTTTTCACTTTCCCCGCTGATTCTCTCCTCACTGCGAAATGTTTATGTGCTGTGAGCGGAGACACTCAGATGTATGGGACAATGTTACCGGTATTAAAAATCTCTTTACCGGGCGAGTTGGCCGTGTGGTTATAAACACTCAGCTGTGAGCTCGATCCGGGAGATAGTGGGTTCGAACCCCACTGTCGGCAGCCCTGAAGATGGTTTTCACACCAGAAAAATGCTGGGGCTGTACCTTAACTAAGGCTACAGCCGCTTCCTTCCCATTCCTAGGCCATTCCTGTCCCATCGTCGCCATAAGACCTATCTGTGTCGGTGCGACGTAAAGCAACTTGCCAAAAATCTCTTCCTTCAATTTGGTTTGTGCAGACAAATTATCTTCTCTAGCTCTTCGTTTCGTTTTCCTTTGCATTTTTAAGGATATTTTAACATTAGAATTTCTTTAATCATCTCTCCCTTAATATGTAAGCAAAACTGGACGGATCATTTTCCTGTCTTGTGCTCTGCACGTGATTGGTCTATCTCCTCCCCTCCGGGTATGCAGATGGCCTTGGGGAGTGTTGGAGGCAGTGTTGCCAACATAGGGGTTTTACCCCTGAATTTAGGGGGATTTAATCGTCCCGGAAGGAAAGTTGGGAGGGCATAGAAGAGTCAGGGGGAATGTTAGGGGGAAAATTATTTTTTGACGAATTTTGAAGTTCTGTGTGGGTGACATATTTATTTATTTCATTGCAATAGCATGCTTGGTTCCGCTAGTGTGTTGATTTTATCTTCAGTTCTTTTTCACTGTTAGCCAGCCTGCCTCAGACACTGCAGTTAACCATGCAACGTCATGATTTTCTCTTCTAGCAGCTATTAACGTACAATCCCTTTACGTGCTTTGGGTTCCCCTCTTCTCGTCTCGTTTATGAACATAGCTTTACATTTTTATTGACTACCACCGGATAGGTGTATTTATATACAATTTACTGAATTTTTTAATTAATAAGAATTACAATCTACCGATACATCAAAACAATGGAGACACGCATTGCATATCCCTCGCCTACACTCTCTGTCCTTCCTTCTCCTGCAGGTCTCGCACATAGTTCATTGGTCCGCTTGTAGAGTAAACGCCACTAGTTTTCAACATCATGTAGGAGGGAAATCCCCCTAGTAAGTGAACGTAGCAGTCCGATAGCGTAACTCGATGCAGGTTTCAGTGTGACTGTGCATTCCATGCAGATGTAAGGCTATTTCTGTGGTGTGTTAACAAAGTAAGGTGGTATTTATGTGTGAATAATTCGGTGGAGTGGCAGTGCTATTATTATTATTATTATTATTATTATTATTATTATTATTATTATTATTATTACTATTATTGTTTGGGGTTTATTGCCTCATTTAGAGGGATTTTATAAGAGATCTGGGGGGAATTTGAACTTACGAGTTGGCAACACTTGTTGGAGGTAGCCATTTTGGCAGTTGATCTCTGTCCTTTCTACGAGACAGACGTGTTTTGTACGCTGCGTTATATGTCCATGGTTTATCGTGGTTTTCAACCCCATTTTGGGGTGGGAATTTTATAAAAGGTTTATTTACTTCACCTTTCTTCTGTTGATCTGATTGGTATGCAAATCTATCGTCTTATCGTTTCGATCTGCATTTCTACTCCAACTTCTCTTGGATCACTGGCATTCCTGTTAGTGTTTTGGTATTATATTATACTAGCGCTTTGCCCGCGGCTTCGCTCGCGTCATAGTTATGTCCCATTATATTATTTTATTTACAATTTTCTTTTGGCGGCCACCGAACCAACTTTATGCGCTCATCGACTTTCATAAGAAATGTAAGACGTGAACATTATCAACTAAATATTGATTTTTAAAAAGCACCAAAATGTAAGAGTAAATTATCTTCGCCCTTTCGCACTGTTACGGAGTTATCCGTGGAAGTCAGAGGTGAAAGAAGGTGCGGGCTGGAATGGGTCTAACTACAAGTCCGAAAGATGAATTAAAATTTCAATAAAGGTTATATTTTCAAAACTTAACAATGTTTAACAATTTTCACAAGGTGAAATAACAAGAATATCAGGTACAATGTAATTTTAGAAATTCTGGGCTACTAGCCCCAAAGTCTGAGCTCTCAGCTCACAACCACAAATACCAAAGAGCAGAAAACCCTTAATATATGGAGCTCTTGCTCCCGCTTAGTAATACCAAGCCTCCTAGAGGCAGCTTCCAAAATACCAGAAAGAGCTGGCCGGCTCTCAATTTTACAAGCCTATCAAAGGCCACAACAACCTTTACTTCAAACTGCCCTCAAGGCACACAAGGAAACAGAGGTATTTAATACCCAACCTACTTTTATTGACTACAGTACACAGTTACATACAAAATTGGAGAAGAAGGCCCCGATTGACCGAAAATTAATTACGGAAATTTCTGATTGGCTACATTCAAAACAGGCGGAAAAAAGGATTAATATTGCCAACCCACAAATGAGAGAACCAAATTTTAGTAAAGAGAAAACTTATGAATTCAAAATTTCTCCAAGAAGGTTCATTCCTTCACACTAGAGCGCATTATCATAGTTTTTGGTCGAGACATCTGTTAGAGAAAGTCCACACTTCTTGATCAATGAAAAACAAAAGCAAATCAAAAACACACAGTGACGTCTTCTGATAACCAGTAGAGTTAGTTGAGTTTTTAAAGTTCAGAGCTTCTCCTGTAGAGGAGTTTCAATTGGCGCAAGATTTGAACTTGCGTCGCGTAGAGGTGTACCGCCCGGTACACGCACCATTATTCGAAAGGCATAATAGCTCACCGCTGATACCTTTTTGTTCAAATTTTGTTTTATGAGGGTCACGTTGAGGAATATTTATTGAATAGCCATCTTCACCATAACGAAACATCATAGGATACTGAAGTGCATCATAAGACGGATGAATTTCAGTGATACGTTTGAGTTTATCATTGTGGCTCTGAATAACTATATCTCATTTTTCAAATTGTTTGCCAACGATTACTAAAGCAACCTCATTAGATGTTGGAGCATTATATCGTCCTCTGTGTCCGGCTCCATGGCTAAATGGTTAGCGTGCTGGCCTTTGGTCCCAGGGGTCACAGGTTCAATTCCCGGCAGGGACGGGAATTTTAAGCATAATTGGTTAATTTCGCTGGCACGGGGGCTGGGTGTATGTGACGTCTTCATCATCATTTCAGCCTCATCACGACGCGCAGGTCGCCAACGGGGGTCAAATCAAAAGACCTGCATTTGGCAAGCCGAAGTTGTCTTCGGACACTCCCGGCACTAAAAGCCATACGCCATTTCATTTTATCGTCCTCTGTGAGCGTCAGCCGGCTTTCTGTTCGCATGAATAACTACCTTAAAATCTTGACATCCTGAAGGCACCTTCTCAAGAGCTGTTCTCAAGTTCTTCACATAACACTTAACATCATGGAGCATTTTTTGCAACTGTTTAACCAAAGCCGGCATAATATCTGGTATCTTAGAACAGTGTATTAGTGCTTCTCTTTCATCTTCGCCAACAAAGTAAATCTGAAAAAAATCCTGGATCTTGATGACCATTTGGCGATAGACTGCCTATGGAATGCTAAATTTGACCTTGTACTTTGAAAGTTGTCATAAAGCCGGGTTGGATGACTTGTTTAGTACCAAAGGATGTCATTTGAAAACAGCTGCTATATTTTCTAATTCGATCCAAAAGAAGTGACCATGATCTGGAAGGGCACCCATTAGTAAACTGTACAATGGTTCAGGTGGAGATTAGAGTGGTGGTAGCTGAACCTTGCCAGAATCGCAACACATGCCTTGAGAGCATTGCAGAATTGGCATTTTTCCATTTTTCTCTCTGATTAATGTTATATAGAGGATGGTTGCCTAGTTGTACTTCCTCTTAAAACAATAATCACCACCACCACCACCACCACTGCCACTTCTATCACACTCACTTCATTAGGCCTACTGGTCGACAATATTATGCAAGTTGCCTCCGGTCTCTTCTTCGTCAATATGAGTGACATATCTTCGAACCTTAGATAGTTTTGCTAATGACGCATGCGCGCGACGATCATAATGAAGGAAGAACTGGTACTGCTTTCGCCTAGCCTGTTTTACCAGTTGTACGGATGAAACAATTCATTTAAACTGTAAGCGACTGCATAACTCACTAACAAAATACAGTATAAAACCGTAATAATTCTCCTTGATAAAACAACATTCCTGTGTTAAAAAAACGCCAACAGGCAGAATCGAACCTGCATTCTTGCAGTCTGCAGTCCGTTGATTTAACCAGCGTACAATAGCTTCGCACGAATTTACTCACAAACATTCGCATATGTAGGCCTATATATTGTTAATTGTATTTTATTTTATTTAAGGACTTGGTTCATTACCATCTTAAAATACACGGAAGTGGAGTGAATTGGTGCGTACACTCATATGTTGGAAAGTGCCGCGGCCATTTTTAATTGGGAAAAGCCAAAGATTCATGCGTGCAAGGGAAGTATTGCATCTGGAAAATCTTGAAAATAAATATATTTCCTTTGACGTTTCAAGAAATGCAAGATATTTGCTGTATGGACTATTGAGACGATTTGGAAGATTGAATGAATATATAATTATGTACAATATTGTTCAAAATACGGAGTTATTGAACACAAATGTAAAACCACCTTTCACCCCTTTAAAAACGGAATTTAAAAAATTTCTTTTAAAATAGTATTTATGATATATGAAAATAATTATCTGAATGAATATATGTACAATATTTTTCACAGAAACGGAGATATTCAACAAAAATGTAAATTCACTTTTCACCCCTTTTCACCCCTATAAAATAGGAATTTTTAAAATCATTTCTTAGTGAGCATCTTAGCTAGAGTAGGAATATGTCTTCAAATTTTCATGTAATTATCTCCAGTAGGTTTTGCTGTGCGTTGAATATCAGTCAGTCAGGACATCCTGCGTTATATATTATATTATATTATATTATATTATATTATATTATATTATATTATATTATATTATATTATATTATATTATATTATATTATATTATATTATATTACATTACATTACATTATAATATATTATATTATAGCTGTTTCTGTTAACTTTATTTACTGACCCTCATCTAAATCATATTATTCTTCCGGTTTGTGATTTTAATATATATATTTGGGTGGTCAGTAATTTTGATTCTGTCCTTCTCATGAAGGCTTTAAACCTTGTACTTATCCTTGTGTAGATCTGTATCCGTTGGTTATCCTTCCAACGTCTCCTTTATTTAAGCTTATTTTATTCTTTTAATGTCAGACACTATTCGTATACCATTATCCTTAACGGGACGCTTTCCCCGATTTCTTAGATTGTATTATTTCACCTTGATTTTAAATAAGGCAGTGCTTTCACTTATTGTACCCCTCTGTTCTGTTCAAGAAATGCAAGATATTTGCGGTGGGGACTATTGAGACGATTTGGAAGATTGAATGAATATATAATTATGTACAATATTGTTCAAAATACGGAGTTATTGAACACAAATGTAAAACCACCTTTCACCCCTTTAAAAACGGAATTTTAAAAATTTCTTTTAAAATAGTTGAGAAAAATGAAACCACCTCTGTTATTGCGGTGATTTGTCACATGTTTTGATCGCATGTCATTATTTTTCTCATCATTTTGATGACTCTTTATTTTGAGACGTTTTGTTTTTGCGAATGATACCTGGAGTCTGGTTTGATTGCGATCAGTGACACGTTGGTGCTAATTTCGCTTGAGCTCAGTCTAGTTGAGTATGTGCTGATATTTACTGATTACTCATTTAATCCAAGGCTTATTTTGATGATCGTCGATATCATCATTTAGTCTATTCTGTTACGTTTGATTAACTATTATTGAATTAAGGAGTGTTCTCTCCTTTGAGTTAACATTGGCCTAAACAATTTAGTGGTGATAGTTACTGTTCTCATATTTGTTTTCACCAGTTCATGGTTGTCTTACTGTGTCAACCTTTAAGATTCACCAGTAATTAATTAATGTACTGTATATTATTGAATTATTGAATTAAGGAGTGTTTCTCCTTGTGTTTCATTGGGCTTGATGTCCGGCTCCATGGCTACATGGTTAGCGTGCTCGCCTTTGGCAACATGGGTATCGCCTACCATTCCCGGCAGGGTCAGGAATTTTAACCATAATTGGTTAATTTCGCTGGCACAGGGCTGGGTGTATATGTCGTCTTCATCATCATTTCATCCTCATCACGAAGCGCAGGTCGCCTACGGGAGTCAAATGAAAAACCTGCACATGGCGAGCTGAACACATCCTCGGACACTCCCGGCACTAAAAGCCATACGCCATTTCATTGTTTCATTGGGCTTGATGTGTCAGTGGTGATTTTTACTGACCTTGTTTTAAACTTCCCTTAACTTAATTAATTTCGGGTTGGATCCTTGCCTTCCTTGTGCGGTGATTTTCTGTGATTAATTTTTTGAGGCCATTTCCTTCCTGATTTTTGCTCCCGGGGAACATTTATGTGTTTTCACCCTGCTAAGATATTGGTTTCATTTTTCTCTTATTATCCTTCTCTGTTTATTTAATTACTTGTTCCTTTTTCTTGCCAATTAATCGTAATACCAAACCAGATTATTCATCCTTCTGTAATCCTTTTATACCTTTAATAAATTTTATCTTTCCTAAAACTGGTGTTATCCTTTCATGTCCGACTCGTTGGCTGAATGGTCAGCGTACTGGCCTTCGGTGCAAAGGGTCCCGGGTTCGATTTCCGGCCAGGTCGGGGATTTTAACCTTATTTGGTTAATTCCAATGGCCCGGGGGCTGGGTGTTTGTGCTGTCCCCAACATCCCTGCACCTCGCACACCACACATAACACTATCCTCCACCACAATAACACGCAGTTACCTACAAATGGCAGATACCGCCCACCCTCATCGGAGGGTCTGCCTTACAAGGACTGCACTCGGCTAGAAATAGCCACACGAAATTATTATATCCTTTCATGACAAAGCCAAACCAAACCAAACCAAACCCCATGGTACTACAGCACTTGAAGGGCCTAGGCCTACCAAGCGACCGCTGCTCAGCCCGAAGGCCTGCACATTACGAGGTGCGTATGGTCAGCATGACGAATTCTCTGGGCTGTTATTCTTGGCTTTCTACACCGGGGCCGCTATCTCACCGTCAGATAGCTCCTCAATTCTAATCACGTAGGCTGAGTGGGCCTCGAACCAGTCCTCCGGTCCAGGTAAAAATCACTGACCTAACCGGGAATCGAACCTGGAACCTCCGGGTAAGAGGCAGGCACGCTACCCCTACACCACGGGGCCGGCACCCTTTCATGACAACCGTTTGGAATTAAACTCTAAATTTAGTAGGTAGGTACTGTTACAGAGGTCACCCTTGCATGATCCACTCTAAGCTTGCTCTCCACTCATTTACCCATTTTAGGTAACTTATATTGGTTGTTCTTGCATGTTGGTTTAATATTTTCTGTTTTAATTTGACTTGGGGTGTGTGACACTGTTGTGGAATTTATGTTGTGGGTGTAAGTGTACTGTGTGTGCTCTTCTTTACCTAACCTGAACCTGGTGCTGGGCAACACGTTCTGTTCACCACTTTGTCACTGCGTTTATGAGCAACCAATTAAAATATGCCAAGTTACTGTGTTCATTTATTCCCTCCCACGTCTCAGTGCTTTTATTAAATGCACGTTGCACATTATACCAGTGATGCCTGGAACAAGGGATCGCCCGACAGTAATTCTGAGAGCGTTCTTTAAATTACTATCAGAAATACTCACACGCAACCCAGTTTTCGTACAAGTCAAAACAGAAAAAAGGAAACCTTTCACATATGCATTTAGAACGAAGCATAGAAATAATCTTTGCTGCTTCTGGACGCACCTTAGGAAAATCTTCCTTCTACAAATTCTCGTAGAATTCGAGCAAAGTCTTTGTATTGAAAAATAGATGTTTTTGATCATCAAGTAATTATTATATCACACATTAAGCAGTTGGTTTTATCGCCACGACTGACAAAGGTACGAAATTTCGCAGTTCGATTGAAATGGATTTTAGGAAGTCTTTGCTTAATTCGAAACAGATTGCTCCATTATTTTGTTGTTGTCTTGCGCTTATCTACTTCATTGATAAAGAAGCCGTCTATCACCGAAAGCTTCGACGCTGTCAGTATATTACATCATTCGACTCAAGCAGGGTTGAGTCGAATCGGACAGTGCGCTGAGCCTCCGCGCCTCGGTTTGCGCGCGTGAGATTTGAGCGTTTGAAAGGTCCTGGTTTAGAGAAAAGGAAGTACTAGAAAGAAGAATAATGGGGAAATTTTTAGGACCAATGAAAACAACATGACAATGGAAATTAAGACTTAATAAGGAAATATAGCAGAACATGGAATATATAAGAGAATATAATATAAACAATAAGAAGACGGAGATTGCTATTTTTGACATATGTACAGAATGGTTCATAACAGATTGACATAACAGATATTCAGAAAATTTAGGGAGAAAAATCAACAACATGGTGGATACAAGAACTTAAAAAAGTTTTAGAAAGAAATAAAAGAAGAGGAAAACTATAGAAAGAGATTTTTAAAAAGGAAGTTTTAAGAATGGAAAGGAAACCTGGACAAAAGTGGTCTCAGGAGAGGAGAATAAGACATAGTGCAATGATGGAGGAATACTGAAAAGAACGGAATAGGAAACAACAAGGAAGGATGACATGTGGTCCCTGGCGGATTTCATTGTAAAGAAGAAGAGAACCAGAGAGCTAAGTTTGATTTTAAGAATCAGCCTGCTGCGGTGTTATGTGTCTGCGGCAATATTCTAGGGAATGGAAGCTTGTATACTAAAACATGATGTGGCCAACCATTTGGAGGCTTTTGAGAAGTGGACTTTCCGAAGGATTCTGCGAGTAATTTGGTTGTATAGAGTCACGAACCTTGAGGTATTGCATAGGATTGGATAGAGATGGTTAACATAGTTACTTGGGCCATATAACGAGAGGAGATGGATATCGTCTTCTAATAGTAATCATTGGAAACAAGGTGAACTTCATGGTTGGACAACCTTAAAAATCGCTTTAATTGTAGTTGAAGTGAATTATTCAGCGCTGCTAGATCCAAGGACCGCATTACCAACTTTATTAGAGGAGACGCACATGAAGAAGAATGCTGTCAAAATAATAGAAGGGCACATGTCTGTGAATATCACTGAAAAGTAGTGGAAAATCACTAGATTTGCCATCATAATTTGGACATAGATATTTTAGCTTGACAAAAATTATCATGTGCAATGAATGAAAATTTGTAGATTGTTATTAGCTTATTAATTACCGGTTACACTTCATGGTTAATTTTTTATGACGGTTTATTCGTTGCGATCCTTAATAAGGCTACAGATTTCCTCCAGATTGTTGGAAGGTTAAACACGGAAACTACTCATGTGACATAAATTATATTTTTACAGCTACTACCCACAGCATGTACCTACAACGTAGACTACAATCATATTTGGTAAAATAGTTTTTGTGATGATTACCGTATGATTAGTTTGATGTCCCATGTCCTCAAAATATTTCTGCGAATCATACACACCCGGATTTACAAGAAATGTGAATCTTATATGGATCAGACCCAGTTTGGCTTCCGAAATGGGGTCGGCACAGTGGAGCACTCTTCTCCTTAAATGTACTAGTACAGAGGTGCAGGGACATGAATGTCGATGTATATACTTGTTTTATTGACTACAAAACAGCCTTCGACTCTGTGAAACATGAAAAGATGGTAGAGATAAGATCGACTGGTATTGACCAATACGATTTACGCATTATCAGCGCACTGCACTGGAATCAAACCGCAGATGTCAAAATCGACCAAAGAACATCAGAAGCGACTACAATAAGAAAAGGTGTTCGTCAGGGTTGTGTGCTGTCACCTCTCTTATTCAACATTTATTCTGAGGCAATATTTAGGGAGGTGTTGTTGGAGGAAAACAACGGGATGGTTATAAATGGACAGGCAATTAACAATATCAGGTATGCAGATTATACTGTTGTCATAGCAAATGAATTACCTGTGCTCCAACGCATGATAGACAAATTAGTCCAGCGCAGTGAAGAGTTTGGCCTGTTTGTCAACGCTTCCAAGACCAAAGTTGTAGTCTTCTCTAAAAGCAAAATTCCAGCAACCCTGTCAATAAACGGCAGTAAGATTGAACAAGTATCCTCCTTCAAATACTTGGGTACTGTGCTAGATGAGGAATTTGATTTCAAGAGAGAGATAAAATCTAGAATAGAACAGGCCAGGAGGCAATTTTTTTTAGCATGAAACAGCTATTTACAAAATCGGATCTAAGTGTGCAATGATTCGATGCTATGTATTCTCCATTTTTCCCTTTGGATGTGAAAGCTGGACCCTTGACCAAAATCTAGAAAAAAGAATTGATGCTTTTGAAATGTATCTATATCGCCGCCTACTCCGAATATCTTTGGTGCAGAAAATTTCAAATGACGAAGTCCTTCATCGCATGAAGAAACTAAAAGAACTATTACTTACTGTTAAAAAAAGAAAAACCCAATATCTAGGGCACATTATGAGAGGCGAGAAGTACCAGCTATTACAACTCATCATTGAAGGTAAAATACAGGGGAAAAGGTCTGTTGGCAGGAGGAGGAATTCATGGCTGAAGGACATCCGAAGATGGCACAACTGCACTTCAGAAGATGCTTTCCATGCTGCAACATCACGTCCAGAGCTGGCTATGTGGACCGCCAACCTCCGCTAGGAGAAGGCGCCTCAAGAAGAAGAAGAAGAGTTTTTGTAGGAAAATTTCAAATAATAAAATTCAAATTTTCTCAAATGTTGTCATTTATTTTATGACCAATTTTTCATAAATTAAGAGCTACATTCTTGACTGCATTTCTGGATTAAGACAATTTCACACAACAATCGTGTGTCATATTACATTGGTCTATCATTAATAGTCGCTGAGATACTGGACTTGAATTTGTTTACTTTATATTGCTCTCCTGTAAAAGATTATTATTAATAATATTAATTTTAACATCTCTGTAACCATTAATCACTGACAAATGAAATTTGGCATACTATTTTAGCATGAAATTAACTTAAACATGGAGTATAATCATAAATGTGGCTCTTTATTTATGATAATGAGGGCTATGCAATGTTCAAACAAAATGTATGAAAATATGAGTAAGAATATTTGAACTTTTCTTGACATATATCATGATTGTAGTTCACTTTGTAGCTACGTGCTGTGGGTAGTAGCTGAAGAGATATCATTCATGTCACATGAGTAGCTCCCAAGTTTACCTTCCGACAGTTTGGAGCAAATTTGCAGCCTTCAATCATGGCAAGGAATAAACTGTCATAAGAAAATATCCATGAAATGTAACCAGTAACTAATAAGCTAATAACAATCTAAAATTCTCATTCATTGCACATGACAATTTTTGTCCAATTGGAATGAGTATTTCTGTCCAAATTAAGATGGCAAAAAAAGTGATTTTCCACTACTTGACTGTGGTATTCACAGACATGTGACCTTGAAAGCATTATAAATACAGGCCTCACCTTCTGTCCTGCGAAAATGGGGACGTCTGGTACTCCTAAACGAAAAAAATATTACATTTATGTTTCGTCTGCAAATAGAGTATCTGAGGAAGGGAAAGCAAGGACAAAAGAAGATGATCTTTACCTGGTTATTATGGAGCCTACACTGGGCGGATATGACGCACCTTCAAACTATCTCCCGAATGGGCGGTCAGGAGACAAAACCCCATTTTAATGAATACATTTGAAGTCTGTGGCGGATTTCGTAACATCCGCGAATAAAAGGACGTGTTCTGGTTGGAGGACCTCAACGACCTACCTAACCTTTGTTTGCCAGTTCCTCTAAAGAGAACAACAACAATAACAAAAAACAAGCCTTGACCCTAACTCATTTGTGAAGTGACGCTGTCCTTACGTTGAATAATTTCATAGAGTATCAAGATATGCAATCAGTGTAATTAGTTGATGGTAATCAGAGTTAGGAAGTACCTGAACAAAAGTAATCGGATTACTTGTTGTTTGAGTCATCAGTCCATAGACGGGTTTGATACAGCTCTACACGCCACCCTATCCTGTAATAAACTTACCATTTCCACGTAAATACTACATCCTTCATCTCCTGCTTGCCATACTCATACCTTGGTCTACACCTATCGTTCCTACCGCCTACACATCCAACAAAAACAAACTGAACAAGACCTAGATGTCTTAAGATGTGCCCAATCATTCTGTCTCTTCTTCTATTCAAATTTATCCACAACTATCTCCTCTCAACATTTCGATTCAGTATCTCTTCATTCGTGATTTGACCTATCCATCTCAACTTCAGCATTCTTTTGTAACACCACATTTCAAAAGCTTCTATTCTCCTTCTTTCAGTCCATGTTTCACTTCCATATAAGGATACGCTCTAGACGAAACTCTTCAGAAACACACGTTAATACCTATATCAGTGTTCGAAGTGAGCAAATTTATTTTCTCTAGAAAGGCCTTCCTTTTGCTAGCCTGCATTTTATTGCCTTCTTACTTCTGCCATAATTAGGTATTCTACTATCCAACAAACAAAATTCATCCCTTCTTCTTTTAAGACTTCCATTTCCTAAACTAATATTTCCTGCATTACCATACTTTGTTAGACTGCAATCCATTACTTCTATTATTATTTTTTTGGACTCTGGACGTGCACTAATTACTCAACACTCTTTCCAAACCATTCAGCAATTTCTTCAGATCTTCTGCAGTCAGATAAGATAACAATATCATCGCTAGTTTACAAAACGTAATACTTAGTTATAATTTACTTCTTGAAATAAAACTGATTATTTCATTCCATTAATCGTTTCTTTCTAGTAATTTATATTCATCACACGGAAGCAGAAAGGTGAGAATGATATTATGAAAAGAAAATACAATTTAAGTAAGGTGTTCAGTTCTGTTACATCAGAACGAGTAACTTTACCAGTTCTAACCGCTCCAGTACTTCCTATGACATAATATTTATCCCAGTGAAACATAGGTATTCCTTCAGGTGTCTCCGTAGGAGACGTGTTTTCAGTAAATGCATAGATATACTTATGTATATTCCCGCAATGAGGTCAAGGGTTAGTGATTAGAATGCCAAAAGATAATTTGGCATGTTCCAAGTTCATTTAAAGACGATAGCTACTTAATGCGTCTTTGCTACAGGAACACACAGAATGAAGTGATGTCTGTTTCGTTCCAAACTTTTGCACTATTCGAGCCCCATAAAAAGAAAACTCAGTGATTTCCTTAAGACTAGTGAAGTGATTGTAACTTTACTGACTGCTTGATGGTAATGTACTTGAGTAAAACATCATATTCCATACTAATTGCCTTCTTCCCGTACAGCACGGAAAAGACACTTTAGCACTGTTTTAATTACAAATCGTCTGTTAATACGTTGAGCGTCGATTCATGGTAAACACTAAACAAGACGAGTGCGAACTCTGATCCTTGCAGTACTCGTTTCTGCACTTAAGGGGACGGTATATACCCATAAATTCTGCTTGCTTTACTTTAAAGAACCGTAGTGACGTCCCCGTTATTTCAAGTAATATTAAATTATGACGTTATCTTAGTCGCAATAGCCGTTACATTTCAGCGTGATTGAAATTTGGAAGTTAAAGAAACTATTCATTCAATCCTTATGAAGTTTATGCTACTGATTACTATCTGTCTCAGCAGAATACTCACGAAATTTCAAGTGAATTACTGTTATAATTTCTGAGATGACGCATTTTATGGAATTATTAGCTAAGCTATAAGAAGAACCTTGTGCAACAATTTCTGCATTGCATGCTAATTTTGCACCAAGCCTCACCATTCATGCTGTTTTGAAATTTCCATTTAGCTTTTAATTCAATGATTATTTTAATTGCATTTTCGGCTTTATATTTTTAACGTAATTTATTTTCCCTTCATAAAATACAGCAACTATTTATGCAATTAAAAACTTATCCTGAACCTCGATCTATAGTATCATTTGTTTGCTGTATATTGATGGACATCTACACCACATTTCAATCTCATAGCATAAAACTTGTAAATAAAGGTATTTTAAAATTAAATGAACAAAAAACCTATGGCGCAACAGTCCCGAAGGGCCACCGCCTACCAAGTGACCGCTGCTCAGCCCGACAACCTGCAGATTATTACGCGTCGTGTGGTCAGCGCAACGAATCCTCTCGGAAGTTTTTCTTGGCTTCCTAGACCAGGGACGCCATCTCACCGCCAGGTAACTCCTCAAATGTAATCACGTAGGCTGAGGGGACCCCGAACCATCCCTCAGATCCAGGCCTGGCAGGGAATCGAAGCCGGGGCCTTTGGGTATGGGGCAGGCTAAATTAAATGAAACCTAAATAAATTCAGTTTTGAGAGACATCCAAGTTCCCCCTTCCCTTCTTGGCACACCTTACCCACTTTCTGCCAGCTCCCGTATTGGTAGACAATCTTTGTTTACTTCTGAATTAAATCTGGTAGATTAACGCACAGATTTACTGAACACCGAGAACACACGTGCTACCATCATCAAATAATTTTTCGGTCAAATTTCAGTCATATTCCTTCATTTAAATCTTAAATACAAATATTGTATAAAATTACAAGATACACTTGAAATGGTGTTAAAGGCAGCAGTATTAGTGAACAACACTAGTAACAGCATTCCAAGGAGAACAAACGTTCAAAGACATGAAGTCAATTATAAACTGTGAATTACGTATTTGGAAGTACCAGACATCTGTACTTCTCACCTGAAAGAAAAGAGAAAAAGAATTTCACCATTTGCGAGTGATTTATTTACAAAACTGGAATCAACATTGTTATGCTCATTAATTTTTTAAAAATTAAATAAGTTTTGTAGCAAGAAGATTGTGACTCAAGGATTTTATACCAAAATAGATAGTGCATTACTTTAGTTTAGTTTTGCAGTAAGAAGAAGAAGGAGAAGAAGAAGAACTACCCCTTATCCCCATCATTGTTCAATATTGTGCCCGGAAAGGTTATCAGGACTACTCAAAATTAAAATCCATCCGATCACGAAAGGAATGCTGAAAATGCGTCCAGCATAATCTGTCTGTAGCATGCAGTGACCATGCTGGATGTCTGTTCAAGAAAGTGTTTCTGAATTCAAATATAGCCTCAAAATAAGGTTCTGGTAAAGGTTGTGGTAAATAAAAAATGTAGCGCTAGCGAGAAACTTGGCTCGTACTAAAGAAGAAATATTCCTTTGCACTAGCAACACATGGCAGTAATGACGTACTTTACCCTGTGTTTGTGTCTAATTTTGATATGGAATCTGAGCAGATTTCAATGGTCATCCTCACAATTCAGGACTAAATTGACAATAGAGGGTAAGTAATATGCAAAGTGTTGAATAGTGAACTGGAGAAAGGAAAATTCCACGGGAAAATTGTGTAGGCTTTGCATGTGACAAGCCAAGCTTCATGACTATTGTATCCAAAGGCGTAAATTAATTTCTTTGAAAACATTCATGAGCAAGGCTATGCTTGCCTTCTTGTGCATTTAACTGCTCAAAAGGTCCGTAATAGTCTCGAAGAATGCCAACATCGAATATTTAAAAATTATATTTATCACTGCTTGCAAAAGGGTTGCAAGAGGTAAAATACTTTGTCAAGGGTCACAAAATATCGAAATACGTTTCGATTAAGTGCTTTTCTCTGTTATAATCTTAGAGGAGTGGAACCCTTTGAAAGGAAATGAAGAATGTAGTATCAGCAAGTTACTCAGTTTGAAGAAGGGCATTTAATAGGGCTACGATATTGCAGAATGGCAGGGATGCATCCGCAGTCCATCGGTGTTGCCAACAATGGTCACGAGAAAGCACAGTCTCAAGAGGACCGGTGTTTGGCCTCACACGGGCCACTACGAAAAGGTAAGACCGCCGTATTCCCCGCATGGCTCTGGTGGATCGTATTGCATCTGGAGCAGCCATAAGAGCTTCAGTTGGCACCAGTGACTCAGCGGACTGTAACAGATATATTACTTGAGGGACAGCTCGGAGCCAGACGTCCTGTTGTGCTAATATCGTTAATTCTGAGTCTCTCACATCTAGAACTTCGTGATGTCAAGCTATAGCCAATTGGAGGGCGTAGCGAAGATCTGGTGTGTTGTCAGATGAAAGTCGTTTCTGTCTCATCGTTATCACAAGAACTTTGACAGCGTAACTGAGCGTCATTCGCAGTTTTCAAGGGGACATTTTCCAACAAAATAATGCTCGTGCTCATACCGCTGCAGTCACCCCTATAGGCTCGACCAGCTACCTTGGTCTCCGCCCATTGAGCATTACTTGGACATTACGGGACGACAAATACAGCGTCATCCAATACCAGCTTTAACCGTTGTTGATTTGACTGACGTGGATTGCATTTCCACCCCACAAGATGACATACGCCACCTGTATGACTCAATGCATGGCGACTACAGTGGGTAGTGATGTACCACCATGTCACATGTCTTCTTGAACCTGAGATCTGGAAACTAGACAATTGCTTAGCCTAAATTGCATTCCTCTAAACTCATCTCTTTTTTTATGTTGGGATTTCATTTTCCGCCAGTGTCCGGCTCCATGGCTAAATGGCTCACGTGCTGGCCGTTGGTGACAGTGGGCCCGAGGTTCGATTCCCGACATGGTCTGGAATTTTAACCATAATTTTTTAATTCCCCTGGCACGGGGACTGGGTGTATGTGTGGTCTTCATCATCATTTCATCCTCATCACGACGCGCAGGTCGCCTATGGGAGTGAAATCAAGAGACCTGCACCGGACTTCTCCGGAGGCCACACGGCGGTGTACATCGGCACGTTTCCTACAGGTCGGTATGTTATTCCTCGATAATGTATCCCTCGCTTCGTTCAATCTATGGTACCGCTCGCTGAGTTTTCTTTATTGGAAACCGTACGTAAAATGACAGCACAATTAATCCAAGAGTAGGCTACATGCGCGGGGACTAACTCTGGGCGAGTTCTAATTCACGATATGGCGGCCAAGGTGTCGGCCAAGTTGGCAGAGAGAAAATTTTAATGTCATCAGGTTGGAAGCAGTGCTACGCCATCTTGTACAGATACCTTTTCTTTTTTCCGCCAAATAAATTCTCTGTTATCGAATACTGTGCTTCCTTTCCCAGTCGATTACTTAACCCGTAGAGAGCCAGACAACGATATATCGTTGTTTCGTATATACGCGTAAAGTGCCAACCACGATATATCGTTGTTTGGGTAGCGCGCAATTCTATACGAGTTAGTACAACTTGAGCAGTCAGATTGCAACATCTTATGTGTCAAGTCCATAGATAATTGTCATTAGATTTTAACTAAGCCGCTATATAGTGCGTAAATTCATTCGCTATCATGCATTGAATTTCTAAAGTCCGTGTTCATCTACGACGTATGATCTCCATGCCGCGTGAGTAAAATGGCGGTTAGCGGGAGAAGTTATTTTGTTAATGATGACGAACTGACTGTATATCTTAATATTTTTAGTGAAGAAGAGGATGGTGAAGACTCTGATGAGGAATTCATTCCTCCAACAAGTGAGGAAGGGTAAAGTGAAAGTGTTATTGGGACTGATAACGGCGAGTTTTCTGTAAACACTCAACCACGTGCTCATTGTCCGAATGTAAACATTGGAAGTGGTAATGACCGTCTGAGTGACAGTACTGATGATGATGACGGCTGTAACAATATCCGACAGCAACAATTTCCTATTTTCCGTGAAATTCAATTAGGTCAAGATGAAAAATACCAACCCTAACCAGATTATTATGATACTCCTAGCCCGAGACACGCTCCTTCGTCAGACGCAAACCTATAGCGTATTTTTATTTTATTTTTCACGGCTCAATTATTGAATCTCATAACTACAGAGACAAGCAGGTATGAGAAATCATGTCTTGTCACCATACGCCAGAGCACAGCAGTGGCGCCCGGTTACATTGACTGAAATGAAGGCTTTCATTTCTGTTTTTTTTTTTTTTTTTTTTGGCCGAGCATATTTTCTTATTGGGTCAAAAACTCCCGTTATATTCCGTGGTTTGGAAATATGCTCTCAAGAAACAGATTCCAATTGATCTTGAGAATCTTTCATCTTGTGAACAATGATAATGTATCACCATCTGGTCACCGTGACTACAACCCATGTGCCAGGTTCGATCCCATTGTTGAACATGCCAATTGTATATTACGATATCATTGCACATAACTCTTAAACTATTGAAGATAAAAATGTAATAATTTACATGTTTATTCATCTAAAATAGGACATTTCAAGGAAGTCATCAATATTTACCGTTGAGTTGAATTTTCTGTTTTTTTCTGTTTTGTTTCTGATTTTTAATTTTTGGTGTTTTGAAATTGTTTGGAATATTTTTTTTCAAAATACCCAAGAGCATTTTTGTGCTGTAATTTAGTTCAGCACTAAGAATGTCTTTCTTGTTAACATTTAATAAAAATTTCAAGTCATAGTTATAATATTTGTGAACTATATAGTCCACAGAGTGAGAACCTGCAAAATTCTCTAAATCTGTCTGGCACTCTTGGCATACTGTGAACAATCAGGCCTGGCACTAAGAGGGTTAATACACAAACAATAATACACAAGCAACAGTCGCACAACACGTTCTGGTACAATTCTCAGGAGCAACTAACACCTCTCACCTGGCTTCACACACAAGAGCCGAAATTTGGTCAGCGGCAGAATGATGGGAAGTGTGCTCGTTAAGTGAGAGCACTGTATTGAGAGAGAAGGAGACTTCAGTTAAACCTCCTGAAGAGTTATTTTCAAAATACACTGACAAGCAAAATTCTCTCTTACCTTTATAATCCACTGCGCAGTCCGCAGCCACGAGAGTGGACTCGTTTGCAGGACGAAATATGAAAGGCCCTGAGTCATCAGATTTGTAATAGGCGAAGTTCTGTGACATGATGACGGTTTCATTTATCATGGGAAGTACGAGCTCTTGTATCAGAAATGACAAAACAAAAATAGTATATTGCAAAATTACTTAAAAATGCACACTGCAACAGGAAGAATTTCAACATTTTAAATACATGGTTCAATCTGATCAAGATAATACAGGGTGATGTTTCCAAGCGGATCCGTAGTTTCCAGTGGCCTGGTGGCGGAAGATGAGTGGAGACTTCCCGACATCAACAACTAGAAACTTGCTGTTAGCATCGACAATAGAAAAATATCTCTTGTAGTTGAAGTATGAACTTCCTAATTTTGAAGGCGCTATCAATAGCTGCTACACAGTTAGGGAAACCCCAACGCTTCAGCTTTCTGTTCCCAGTGTATGTGATTAGAGGGAGGCAGAGAAAGAGGCACAAGTTTCTTATGTAGCACAGCCAACACCCTAGGTACGAACGTAAATATAGCAGAAAGGGAGATGCGGTGACCAAATGCCAGTCATCTGTACGATTCTCCCGTGACCAGAAACCTGAATGATAATGAATAATAACATGCAGTAAATGCCGTATAGAAATAAGTATATTCATTTTGTTCAAATTCACAACTGAACAGCTCAAACCACTCTTCGTGTAAATATTTTAGTATGGGCCTTTCAAAAAAAAAAATTTAACCCTTTTGATCTTGTTTCTGTTTAAGTTTAACCAACAGAACCATATTTTAAGTTGTTACGCCTTTAACAAAAAGAAAGAAATTATATACGTACCCATGATATACAATGTTTTACACAGGACAGGATACAGGTGTCGTGTTTATCTGTTGCAGGAGGTGAGTGCAAGAAACGGTGGAAAAGTATGGGAGATCACTACAAGGGGAAAACTTGAAGAGAATGCTATAACAGGCAGTGTTGGTAAAACGAAAAGGGCTATTTACTGGGAACGGTTGACTTTTGTAGATGTGTGGATAATGAAAGCAACAGTTTTGCAAACATTCCTACTGATGCCAAAAATATAATAGTTTCATATGGCTATTTGTAGCCGGGTGCAGCCCGTGTAAAGCAGACCATCCGAGGAGGATGGGCGGCATCTACCATGTGTAGGTAACTGCGTGTTATTGTGGCGGAGGTTAGTGTTAGGTGTGGTGTGTGAGTTGCAGAGATGTTGAGGACAGCACAAACACCCAATCCCCGAGCCAAGGGAATTAAGGTTAAAATCTCCGACCCGGCCAGGAATCGAACCCGGGACCCTCAGGACCAAAGGCCAGACGCGGAGCCGGACATGCCAACAATGTGCCATCAACTTCAACTACAGAAACTGGCTTTGTGAAGAAGGTACCCCAATAGAACAAATGTCAGACCAATCTTCTCGCGATGAATCATCTCAGCAATCGCACACTCCATTCTCAGAAAGTCAAACGTCTGCATTTCAACCTCCCAAAATCCAAAAGAAGGCAACTAAATGGTGCTCTTAATAAATATTGAAAGGAAAACACAACGACAGAGAACATTTTAAAATACGACGATGAAAATGACATGTTTTTAAAACCGTGGGGGGTACCGTGAAACAATTCTCACCAGAGTCGTACAGAACTGGAACTAGCGGCCACCGGGTTCACAGACAGCCTACTCCTCATCAGCATCACCCCAATCACTTCTCACGCTGTCAGTGACAGAGTTCATGATGAGTCGGCTGACTGTTAATCTCCGCCTCTGCGGTGTAGTGGTTACTGTGATTAGCTGCCACCCCCGGGGCGGGCGGTTTCGATTCCCGGCTCTGCCACGAAATTTGAAAAATGGTACGAGGGGTGGAACGGGGTCCACTCAGCCTCGGGAGGATAACTGAGTAGAGGTGAGTTCGATTCTCACCTCAGCCATCTGGTTTCCCTCTTCTCCTCCAGGCAAATGCCGAGATGGTACTTAACTTACGGCCACGGCCGCTTTCTTCCCTCTTCCTTGCCTATCCCTTCCAATCTTCCCATCTTCCACCAAGGCCCCTGTTCACCGCAGCAGGTGAGGCTGCCTGGGCGAGATAGTAGTCATCCTCCCCAGTTGTATCCCCCGACCCATTGTCTCAGGCTCCAGGACACTGTCCTTGAGGCGGTAGAGGACGGATTCCTCGCTCTGTCCGAGGGAAAATCCTACCCTGGAGAGTAAGCAGATTAAAAAAGAAATAAACATGTCAATAATAATATTGTTTAAAAATGAAAATAAAGACCATAAGTGTATTTCTTAATTTCCTTGTTTGCTCACTTACCTCAGAGTTAGAGCCAATTTTTCGGCTGCTGAAAAAGGCGATTTCACTCTGTTGCGGGAGGAAGTTGTCAAGTTGTCTTCTATTCGGTTGAAAACGTATGCGAATCTTTCACGGGTCAATCTAAAACGTATTTTAAAACTTTCTTCTTCGACAATGAGACGGTTAGTGATAAAAGCTTTGTTTATCTCCTTTTTTTAACTTTTTCATAAGTTTCACTAACCTACTTTCTGAATTTCGCGTACTTCTGAAGCATATAGCCCTCTTCTTCATCATCATCCATTGCAAGTTTCATAATAAGCATTGCAATCATTTGCCTTCTTCGGTTTTGAACCATTTCAATTCACTCAGACGCTGTCAGTTCGCCCACTGAGTAGATTAACACGCTGTGTAATGTTTTACTTCATAAGAACACTGAAATGTCATAGGTTGCTGATTTATTCTTACAAAAAATCATCCTCTGCTACAACATCATCAAAACATCACCATGACTACTATACTATTACTTTCATGGAGTCCATATTAAGTACGAACAGGGACGGTCAATTAGATAATTCTCCACACGCTGCCCGTAGAAAAACAAAACACGTCGCGTATACGCATTTCGTGCTCCCGTCAACGTGCTCGAACAAACCCGGTTCCTCCTGCGTTAAAAACGCGTCGCTACGAAGTAGTATAATACAGGGATTCTGCCGCCACCTCCTCCTCAGGCTCTCGGGAGAGACCTCCACCTCCCGCGGGAAATTTGAATTTGGCGGGAAATTTGAATTTTGGAGCGAGATTTGAATTTGTAAACAAAGCCCCGTGCTTTTTTACAGCTGTCATCGACAACAACGCATCGCTAACCTCACTGCTGCCATCTTGACGGGTCTAAACCTCAGTGGTACCAACGTAACCTAACTAGCGCGAGATTTGAATTTGTAAACAAAGCCACGTGCTTTTTGACAGCTACGTGCTTTTTGACAGACAACAACGCATCGCTAACCTCAGTGATGCTATCTTGACGGGCCTAAACCTTAATGCTACCAACTAAACCTCACTAGCGCGAGATTTGAATCGGTAAACCAATCCACGTGCTTTTTGACAGCTGTCATCCGCCATCTTTAAACTACAGAGCACCATGATGCCCTCTTTGTCGCAGTAGCTGCAAATTCGTCACCTGTCATCGGCAGTGCTGCCATCTTTGCGGGTCTAAACCTTAGTGGTACCAACTTAACCTAACTAGCGCGAGATTTGAATCGGTAAACAAATCCACGTGCTTTTCTGACAACTGTCATCCGCCATCTGCAATCTATAGAGCACAGTGCTGCGCTCTTTAGCTACTTACCTTTGAAATGTGGTGGCGGATAAATTGAAAAATGCTTTTTGACAGCAGCCATCTTTAAGCACCGTGCTGCCCTCTTTAGCTAGATACTTTTGAAATGTGGTGGCAGACAATTCCACGTGACAGCAGCCATCTTTGAGCACAGTGCTGCCCTCTTTGTGGTGGCGGCAAATTCCACGTACTCTTGTTTGGAAACAAACTCACGTGCTTTTTTCTGACAGCTGTCATCCGCCATCTTGCATCACAAACCTCAGTGCTGCACTCTTTAACTAGATACCTTTGAAATGTGGTGGCGGCAATTTGAAAATTCTACATTCTCTTGTTTGGAGAAAACCTATGCGCTTTTTTGACAACTATCATCCGCCATCTTTAATCCAGAGAGCACCGTGCTGCCCTCTTTAGCTACTTACCTTTGAAATGTGGTGGCGGCAAATTCTACGTGCTCTTGTTTGGAAACAAACCCATGTGCTTTTCTGACAGCTGTCATCCGCCATCTTTAATACAGAGGGAACAGCGCTGCACTCTTTAGTTGAAATGTGGTGGCGGCAAATTCCACGTGCTCTTGTTTGGAAACAAATTCTACGTGCTCTTCAGCTGTCATCCACCATCTTTAATCAAGAGAGCACCATGCTGCCATCTTTGTAGTGGTAGTAAATTCCACGTTCTTCACAAACCCACGTGTTTTTTGAGAGCTGTCATCCGCCATCTTTAATCAAGTGAGCGCAGTGCCGCACTCTATGTAGTAGCGGATAATTTGAAAAATTCTTTTTGACAAGCAGCCATCTTTATTCAACACAGTTACCGCTATCTTACATCGCTTAACTCGGTGCTGCGCTCTTTAGTTGAAATGTGGTGGCGGTAAATTCGAACAAGTTTAATCATACATAGGGGGAGCTAGAGTAAGCACGTGCTGCAGTGATGACGTCATCATGCATGTTTAGACTTGTATGTTTTCTTAAGAGTAAGTCGGTGTAAAGGAATGTCGTGGCGGTAAATTCGAACAAGTTTAAACATGCATCGGGAAAGCTAGAGTAAGCACGTGCTGCAGTGATGACGTCATTGTGCATGTTTAGACATGATCGTTTTCTTAAGAGTAAGTCGGTGTAAAGCAATGCAATAAGTACAACATTTTTGAATGCGATCAAATATTTATTTACAAATGTACTACAACAGTGTTCGTTTTTGCTGCTGACAAGGTTGGTATGCTCCTTAACAACGTATGCTTCTGAAATGCCTCATGCAACATTCAAATTAAACAAAACATTCAGAAATATATTATACTAAGTATGTTATGCTTTACAGAGAAGATCATATACTTCTTACCTTGTTGTTATTCCTTTTCGGAATCATCATCATCATCACCATGAGGTACTAGAGAAAGTTCATTCATACACTGTGTACAGTGTTAAATCCTCGGATTTGGTCCATCCCAATCATCATCACCATTTTCTCCTGGATGCTTGTAATGTCGTTCACAAGTTCTGCATAAAGCTACTTCGATCGACATCTTACTGTGTAGAGGAAGGATGTCCCAAAAATTATGTACGTAAGAGGCAGCGTACGTATATAAAAATCCTGGTGGTAAGTATTGAATAAGATGTTTCGGCATCGACGATCTATGTATATAGAACATCTTAATAGCCTCACTCACTCGTGTAAGATAAATAAGATGTTGCGTATGAGCATGCAAACAGCATGCACATTTACAGTTTTGTTCCATAGCGTACGATGTCGAAGCACACACTAATGAAATTGATAAAGATCTATTCTTATTTATAGTCTCGTAACAATATTCGTTAGCGGATGGTAAGTAACATCACTCATATGAATAATAAGACAATAGGCTGCTGTGTTAGCAGGAATGTTTTCAGATGTTTCAAATTCTAAACGAATATCAATTGGAGATTCTTTTATAGATTCTTCATGATAAGAGCAGTCTATAACTACAATCGGTGCTTTATTTTTAAATTCTTACGGTGTAAATAGCGAACGATCTTCTTTCTGATAATACGATGATTGAAATTTACAAAACATGTCATAGAGCATCCCAAACTTATTTTTCTCAAAGTTAATGTCTATGTTTTCGTAGGGATACGTAATTCCGTTGAGATATAGTCTAAACGTGTCTTAATTTACAGTGATCAAACAGTGAACTATCTTTTTCGTGATTGAATTTACCATTAGTTTGAAATCCAAAAATAATGTACAAGGGCTTCTCAGTAAAACGTGACGTTTTAACAGCCCAGCTATGCTGGTTTGTAGGTGGTAACACAGGATATTCATGCAGCTCCCAACTTCTAAAACGTATAGGTAATGGTGTATCATTTTCTACAATCTTGAGCAATCGAAGTTTTTCACGATCAGATGAGGTTACATGTGGAATCCTCCACAGTATACGATGCAGTGTTATTTTCGATTCTACTGGTGTTTCTACTGCTTTAAGAGAATTGTAATCACTTCGATCACGGATTAGAATAAGCTCTTGTTTTGCGTTGATTATAATACGTGTAAAGTCATCTGCGAATCCAAAAATATGTTTCAGTGATAACATACCCGTAAAAGTACCATCCTCATTAATCATCCAGTTGTTAGTAGCTTTTGGACACCATCCAGTCATCCGCAAAAGATTACTTTCTTTATCACAGAAAGAAGGGTAGAGTTTCATTGCACTTGTAATACCAACATTCTTCGTTCGATCTATTTCAACATTATTTACTTCATATCGCGCTTCAGAAAAGAGAAAAGCTAGAGCATGGTTGTTTAGTTGTGAAGTGCTTGGTCCACTTCCATCCGACTTTTCTAGTCGTCCTTCAATATAGACGTAGGTTTCGTGTGGTAAGGTGTATACATCTTGCTGATTAATAATAAAATGAATTTCATCATTGTGATTTAATCCAAACGTAACAGGTTGATAGGAATGAAGCTCACTTCGTACTACACTTTCACGACTTTCTACTGTATTCGTAATGTCTAGCATTTCTTCCATTCTGTTGTAGTAGTGTATATCCTAAATCTTGGAGTATCTGCTTATGGGTATCTGTTAACTCGATGAGTCTCTGCACACATGTAGTATGTCTTCGGAATGTACACCGTGTTTTATAGATGGTTTTCATACTGGTTTAAGATGTAGTTTGTAAGCTACGTACGCGTGCCGATCTAAATGAATAAGCTGATTATGTTTATTTACAAGTCTAAGAGTAATGTTGCTAATGTGTTTTACAGACACAGGATGATAAAGAACTACTGCTGGTTTCTCACAAATAGTATATCCACGTTCCTCTGTAACAATAAAGTCGTGCAGGACGTGCGAAGTTTGTAGATTACTATTCAAGTCTGTAATAATATTACAAGTAATGTTCACATTATAATCATCGAAGAGTTTTATAGGTTGATCAGACTCGTAACGTACGTTCCGTAGGAGCTCCCTCTATGAAAACCCAAGCAGTGGTCCAATCGAATCAGGTTGTGATTTGAAGTCAATCTTAAATGATGATTCAATAACACATTTATGTGTAATGTTGCATATAGTGATTGAGAACTCGTAATTATGATTACTAAAACTATCTTCCCCAAACTGATCAATTAACGTGCTTTCAATATAGTCGTGAATATCGTCTACTGTATAACTACCTGAGGGTAGTGTTAGCACATACTCATCGTAATAGAACTTGTTTACACCATCACGCACATTATAGATTTTATTGTAGCTTTCAAACGATACTAGTCCAAGACTATGCGGCTGATAAACAAGATCGATTGGTGGATTAAAATAGACGGTTGTTTCAGGTCCTTCTCCACGTACAGCAAACGTTATTTCACTGTTCGTCATCACGTAGACACTAATGCACTTTCTGTACTGTCTGGGTTTAATATAAGAACATAAGACATAATCGTCCGCACATGCGTGGATTAATGTTTTGCACACGGTTTTTATTGTAAACAATGTCTGCATTGCTTCCGAAATAACGTATGAGCTCAAAAGGAGGAGGTAAGTCTCCATAGCTATCAAAATACCATACTTTAGATTTACGTTTTACATAAGCAACGTAATGAGTTCCAGGTCCACGACTGTCGTCCAAGTTAATTACGACACTTTCACGTTCACGTGCGCGCGCTGGTAGTTGATCGCGCATATACACTCCTCGAAAATAATGAATTCCTAGTTGTTTAGCAAACGTAAAAACTTCATCATGCGTTAGAGCTCAATGTGGCAGTGCATTCACTAGACGTTTTTTGGAGAAATGTAGATACCAAGCCCTTTCTTGTATGGCGCTAGCTTCATGTTCATACCTTTGCCTCGTAACGCAATTGCCTCCATCGTCTTGTTATGACGTTCACTCTCTTTCAACTGTTGTTTCGCTTCTTCTACAGCTTTGACAGTTCTCGCTACAGCACTAGCACCACCTAGCAATGACCCTAAAGCTGCTAAGCCAGCAAACAGCGCAGGAAGAAATCCTCCTCGTTTTGGTACAGGAATAATTCGTGCACGTTTACTAAATATTGCTCTGCACTTTGGACAAATTCTCGCTCTTGCTGCGCGTAACGCCTTAGTAAAAGCTACACGAGGTTTGTATTCCCCGCGAATAGCTTTTTGCGCAGCCTTTATAACATCTTTCCATCCAACAGTTTTTACTTTCTTCTTCTTCTTCATGTCGTTTGGATATCGTTGTTTCACCATGCTGTACACGAATTTACTAGTCAAGAGCAAATCATAAACTAACCGTTGCCTCTTGTTTTGTTTAATATATATATTACTATTACGTACTTTATGATTCAGTTATCATGAAGATTATAAAGCAGCAAGACACATTACCTGTTACCGACATTGTACCACATCTCTTACCTAGTTCTAGTACAACTACAAAAAACAGCATAGAACGTTGTTTCCTTTTACTGTTCGATGTATTATATCAGGTCCGACGGGATGCGGGAAAACAAATCTTTTACTCACACTTATTACTTCTGTAAATGGTGTACGCTTCGAGAATATTTACGTTTTCGCAAAGTCACTCTATCAGCCGCTATATACTATTCTACAAACTGTAATGCACGATCTAGTTAAAGATGGAATGAGATATTTTAAATTTAATTCGCATGAGCAAGTACCATCACCAGACGATGTGCTTCCTAATTATCTTATGATCTTTGATGATGTCGCAACAGAAAGAGCAAAACGTTATTCGTGCATTCTTTAGTATGGGTCGGCATAAATATGTTGATTGCATCTATTTGTGCCAAACCTATTCTCGTGTGCCTAAGCAGTTGATACGCGACAACGCAAATGTTATTGTGCTTTTTCGGCAAGATGAGCGCAACATGCGACATGTGTATAACGATCATGTTAACACTGATATGACATTCGATGACTTTAAACGTATGTGTGCTAAATGTTGGTCATTACACCGTTACAGCTTTTTAGTTATTGATAAAGAAAGTGATGTACAGCATGGACGATATCGCATGGGTTTCGATCATTTTATATGCATTAACACAGAATTACAGTAACTACTTGATTAAAAACCATCATCATGTTAACATCTAGCAAGGAGATCACAAAACATATCATCCAAGCTCGAAACAATATTCGACGGAAATTTAAGGAGCTTAAACGTATTCAAGCAGACACGGATTTATTTTTAAAAACACAACTAAGTACACCACTCAAAGAAATTTTTAATTCTACTTCATTACCGCAGTCTACTTCAAGTTTTGCTTCTATGCAAACATCATATCATAAAGAGAAGCATGAACAAGATAAGGAAGAGAAGAAGCAGGATGTAGATCAAGAAGAAGAAGATAAGGAAGAAGATGAAGAAGAAGAACTTAATGATACATCACCATCTAAGCGTGTTGAGTTTTTAACTACAGATGTTATTGCTGAAACACCTACTACATCGACGCAAAATCTACCATCTTTGTCTGAGGTTATGATTACACCAGAGTATCGCAATCAGTTTAGAACTTTTATTCAAGATGCCTATGGATCTCTCTTTGCACCTTATATAGAAAAACTTTTACAGGACAAACTGACACTACCTACGGTATTCGCTACGAAGATGACTGTTTCCGGATAGGAAATTCAAATGTTAAGATTAATAACAACAAACTCATTGTAAAAGGTGTTACCTATAAACCTACGAAAGGACTCTTAGAACTTCTTTTCTCACGAATACCTGAAAAGGATATAATATTACAATATTATCTTAAAAAATATAAAGCAATACTTTTTGCTACTGACGCAACACGACGTAATTACAAGAGAACAGAAGCTGTAAATGCGAATAAGAGTTACAAGTATCGTGAGTTTATTTCTAAGATGTTTCCGACTGCACGTAGTCTTGATGTTATCTACAAGCCTTTGTTGCCGTATGTGGATGTAAGATACTGGAATGACCCAAACTTAATCGTTGAACGATTACAACTTTTAAGAGCATCGCAAGAGGCTGGTCACACTGGTCACGGATCAGAAATTCTAGAAATAGAAAGAGAACTACGTTATGCCGGTATTATTTTGTAATGGCTCGTCAAGAGAAGATCTCACCTGTAAAGGTAAACATCGACATGAGTTACATAAACCAGCACGTCGCACCTACTGTCGCAGACGCTTTATTACACGAGGAAAAGATGATCTCTGGCAAGCAGACTTAGTAGAAATGATTCCATATGCCTCTAGTAATAAGGGGTATAAGTATCTACTTACTGTTATCGATGTGTACTCGAAGTTTGCTTTTGCACAATCCGAGCTTTCTAAAACAGCAGCTCAAGTTAAAGAAGCATTTAAACATATTTTTGAAGAATCGAAACGCTGCCCAAGGCTTCTTCAAACTCATCAAGGTAAAGAGTTTTACAACAAGGATTTTTCTTCTTACCTCAAGTTACTTGGCATTCAACACTACTCTACGTTCAGCAATCTCAAAGCAAGTGTTGTAGAACGCTTTAATCGTACACTCAAAACAATGATGTGGCGAGAATTTACAGCACTAGGTTCATATCGTTGGATTGATCTGCTACCTAGACTTTTATTTACCTACAACGATACACCTCATCGCACTATCGGAACAAAGCCACGTCTTGTTACAAAGAATACACCTCGTATAAATGCTATTCATCTTGTAATTAAAACAGCTGATCCACGTCGCCATCGCTTTAAAGAAAGTGATTTTGTTCGCATCAGCAAACACAAGTCTATCTTTGCAAAAGGATACACACCTAACTGGAGCACTGAAATTTTTCAAATCAGAAGTGTTAAGCTTACTAATCCAGTTACGTATTTACTTCGCGATCTCAGAGGACAGCCTATTGAAGGAGGATTCTACATCGAAGAACTGCAGAAAACAATATATGCTGATCACTATTTAGTTGAACGTGTTATTCGACGTCGTGGCAATAAACTGTATGTTAAATGGCTTGGTTTTAATAACAGCTTTAATACATGGATTAATAAAGAGGATGTACTTTAAATCTTATGTGTGTTTTCTTTTAATCCTCTACGTTTCCTTTCTTCTAAGTCACTAGGACATGCTGTAGGATTAAACAACACCTGTAATATGTTTTGACAATTTATACTTATTTTACAATATATATATATATATATACATTTTTATCCTTTGTCTATTTTACGGTCTTTGTCACTCAGTTTTCGTTTTATTGTACCAACAACGACAAGTGCTGCTATATTCTTCTGAACAGCTAAAGCACTAGATAATAACGCACACACACACAGCATAACTTTACGAAGCAGATTTTAACAGCTACACGACATACTCTATGCAGGCAGCATGTAACTACATGTCAGGCGAACGTGTTCTAGGGCCGCAGGGGAGATGAAGCACGAAGAAAATAAGATCAATCACTCTATTGATGAGTCCAAGCCCAACATGCTTCCTCATCTTTTTCCCAGCACGTTTCTTCACCTTTTCCTTGTTTACTCTCTCCACAGCCATGATAAGTGTTTATAAGTGAAGACAACTCGTTAGTTTTAGGTCCGTGATACAGTTTAATTAGTTGACATGTACGGCACTGTCTCATAGAAGGTCTTCTACCTAAACTCACGTGTTCATGATGTAAACTACACGTTTGAAGCTCTGAGAAAACAGGATCTTGAGTCCACTCACGAGGCACCTTTTCCCAAATCTTCTTTACAGCATTCGCAGCTACATTAACCAAAAATGCCTTTGGTAATGCATTTGACTCTTCTTCAGTAAAAGTGTTTATTTTCTTTTTGGATGCATAAAATTTTACGATCGCCGTTTCAACTGCGTTTCACTTAGTATCTGTTAGAAATGACATGATGTCTTTACTCTACAAATGTTTCTTTTACACTAAGGTTATTTCGACAACTTTTGTCTAGCGCCTGACACTCAGGAGCCGTCATCGGTTATATTCGGTGTCACTCGGCTCGTAGTGCCGAACGCATCGTCACAAGTCCCGCTCACCTTTCATTCTTTGAAAATCTTTGAGTGGAATAATTTAGCTAGTGTATTATTTAATTCTATCGTGTCGTCACAAGTAATTAATTATGGTAGTGTATGAAATTTAATTCTAAAATAGAGGTGTGTGCAGTATCTTCTACCGGTACATCCTATAATTATACACAAGTCTTTCTTTCTTTCTTTTCTTGCAGTGTATTCATTCCCGCGCGGAAAGATGCTCGCTCCCAATATGTAGCGTGCGGTAGTCAGATGAAGTTTGTAAAAACGTGGATTGAAGTTTTTTTCTTTGAGAATTTTGGAGTGAAATTATTAAGCTAGTCAGTAGTCATGAATAACTTTGTGTGCACAGTATGTTCTACATCTTTTAATTATAGAAAAAACTTGAATCGTCATTTTCAGACGAAACATTCAGGTGATGCAGTGAAATTTGCATGTGACTTCTGCAGTTTCAGCACTCATAATAAGTACAATTTAAAGCGTCATCTAAGTGCGAAGCACGTAAATCCACGCACAGACAGTGTATTAGTGAAAGTAAGATGTCCAATTTGTTCAGAGTTACTGGACTCAAGAACGGATGCGGTGCAACATTATACGAACAATAATGACATTTCTATTTCACACGAGACTCTGGAATTCTCCAGTAGTGAGGAGTTTTACAGCTGGAAGGCGAACACTGAGAAAGACCATGTCTGTGAGTAAGTCACATGGCGCTCTAAATATGTAAGTAAAATTGATGGTTCTACAAAAATGTCTTTTGTTTGTCATCGCGGTGGTTATTTTAGGACTAAGGGGCAGAACATACGGCATGATAAAATTTTGGGAACAAATAAAATAAACGGCCATTGTCCATCGAAAATAGATGTTACATTCAGCTCATCAGGAAAAACAGTTGCTAATTTCTGCAAAACCCATGTCGGTCACCAACCAGAACTGGGTCGTCTGAGGCTGACAAAATTAGAGAGGGAAGATATAGCAAGTAAAATATCCATGAAAATTCCCTTTGATAAAATTCTTGATGATGTTCGATTTTCTATAGCTTGTTCAGATATAGATCGCATACATCTTCTCACCAGGAAAGATCTGTTTAACATCGAACAACAGTATAATTTAAAATCTGAGGCAGTACGACATCGAAATGATTGCACGAGTGTCGAAGCTTGGATACGTGAAGTGGATACATTAGGAGATGTAGTGCGTTTCTACAAGGCACAAAGCATTCCTTCCTCGAATTCGCAGTTAAACATAGAGGACTTCGTGTTGATTCTTATGAATGAATCACAAAGGGAAATGCTTGAAAAATATGGTTCTAACTGCATTTGCCTTGATAGCGCACACGGGGTGAATTCATATGGATTTGAACTGACTACACTGCTAGTTATCGACGAAAAATGCCAAGGTTTCCCGTGTGCTTTCATGCTGAGTAACAGGTCTGACACGACAGTCATGGAAATATTCATGTCGGTTTTGAGAGAGGCTATGTCTCAAAAACTTGAGCCTAAAGTTTTCATGTCGGACATGGCGGAATCATTCTACAATGCCTGGATGAAAGTAATGCTTCCTCCCAAGTTTCGACTTTTCTGTTCCTGGCATGTTGACCGCGCGTGGAGAAAAAATCTTAGTAAAATTAAAGGAAGGGAAAAGCAGGCTGAAACTTAGAAGATATTAAGGATTCTGCATTTTCGAGGATGTTAAATCAGGCATTAACTGATTTAAAATGTGACCCGGACACTCTGGAATTTGCCCTGTATTTCGAGCTGCATTATAAACACTGTGCTTCTAGTTGGGCGTATTGCCATCGCCTCCATGCAGGTCTCAATACCAACATGCATTTGGAGCGAATGCATGGAATTATCAAGCACATTTATATGGGCGGGGAGAACCCGAAAAGGTTGGACATAACCATCGATATCCTGATGCGGTTCATAAGAGAAACTTTTTGAGCGTCTCATTTACTTACACAGAGGTAAAGTAACAAGTAAACTGTCTGAGATAAGACGCGGACATACGAAAGCACTGTCTCTTTCATCAGAAAATGTTATCTACGATGGTGACTTGTGGAGTGTACCATCTGCCAATAGGCATGAAATATACGAAATTAGGAAAACAGATGAAAGAGACTGCGAGTGTAATTTAACATGCAGTGAATGTAAAGTCTGCATTCATGCATATATATGTAGCTGTCACGAGTCAGCCATCAAATTCAATATGTGTAAGCATATCCATCTGATAGCAATGCAGTCTGCTGAAGAAAAAAAATACAGACAATTCCAGCACAGAAAATGACCTTGTTATTCAGGAACGCCCATCTAAAGAGGAAGAAGAAAGACTCATAAATGAGATTCGCAATTCGCTGAAGAAAAATTCGGATAATGATGTACAACAAAGAAAAAGAAAACTTAGAGAAATGTTCGAACAAATTCTTGCAGAAGTTGAGGATATTGAAGATTCTGAAATTGCTGAGAAACACCTTCAACCTATAATACCTACAATACGGGCCCGGAAATCCATGACGGCACACAACACATCGTCTACACACATGCCATCTTCTTCTAAAAGAATAAATTTCGAACCGCAAAGAAGATTATTCTCCACTAAAAAAAGACCTTATCAAAGAACAGCCTCATCATTGTCAAGACCTACTGTAGACGATCAAGAAGTAATCTGTGCAAATTTATTACTCCGCTAAACTACATACCACAGCCATGTAATAAATATATGTAGTTGTATCTTCCCTATTTTGTTCCACAGTGATATGTTTCTCATCTTTCAGATAATATAAATAGAAATTTCTTTGTTCACTGTATTTTATTAGTTAACATTTTGAGTGTGAACAATAAGTTATTTACAGAATATGTGCAATATGATAGGTGACATTGAAAACTGAACTATAAGTGTTGAAACTGTGGTCATAAGTCGTTCTACAGGATTGAGCGTGAACAATAAGTTATTTACAGAATCTGTGCAAAATATGTCAAGTGATATTAGGAACGAAACTATAACTGTGATAAAGATCGTTCGACAGGAACTATAAAATGAGTTTCAACAATCCTATTCCCGGCGCTTCTGGAGATGTAGAACGAATTTGGTAAGCCTACTTTTATGATAAATAATTTTCCAGTATATGTACAGTCCATATACAGTTGTAAGAGGAAGACGTCTCATCCTAGCAAAGAAAAGTTAAAAGTTTTATCAGCTCGTTCCCCTTACAATATTATATGGGCCTTCATTATAACGATATGATATGAATATTTGTAAATAGCTATGCCTTTCATAATAATATTAGCCACTAATTTTCTCTTAATATGTTAGAAATAACAAGTACCATTAGAACCCGTTATAAACTGAGCACGCAATAGCATTGTAATTCTGTTCACAATACACTCAGCTCGAGGGAAGTGTTAATCCTTAGTTTTGAAACGCTAAAGCATAGGGAGGATGTGGCTAAATATCGGGCGACGACGACCATGCACGAACTTAGCCGATGATGGCTCCTGAATGTCAGGCGCTAGACAAAAGTATTTCGACACTGCAGTTTACATATGTTGTTCACTTCCCGGCATGCACTGCAACACAACCAATCAAAGAGCATGCATACATGTTGCAAAAACTGTTTACTTGTTTCTCTACTATGCTCTTTCGGAAGAGTTTTAAATGATGGGCACCCCAATTCATGCATGTCGATAATTTCACACGATGATGGTAGAAAATCACGCAAGCATTCTTTCTTTTCACAACCCTTTAAAAGAACAAGATCTGCTCTTGACAAATGTGCATTCATCATTAAAGGTAGAAAACGATAAGGTATTCCTTTTTCTTCCCACTTCAAACTGAAACATGCTAATTTAGCATGGTTTCTAATGTGATTATACCGATGTCTCCATGAGTAGATATCTGGCTGTTCCTATAGTTATTGTATTTCGACCTTCTGTCGACAGAGGGCAGCTCCTTCTGTGACGAGCGTGAAGGATCTTTTCTCGGCGAGACCTTTTTAATATCTTCTCCTTGAAGTAATGTTGGGCTATTTATGCTGGGAAAAGAAGAGATGTGTCACACACACACAGGAGCGGCGTTTTTGCTTTTCTTATGGTGGTTTTATAAGTTTAAAACTATGCAAAACTGCCGCATCATTTGCATGCTTCGATGAATGATATTGACGGTAATGTAACGTTTTAAATTTATTTGATGTATTATCTTTCTTTTTATTATGGCCGACCGAAGTCCATCTCGGTACTCGAAGCGAGAATGGCATGTGTATGAGTTGTGTAGGTGATTGTGGTGCGTCAAAATCTGGTCTCTGATTATTTTAAATGAATTTCTCGATGAAACATTTAGCCATTATTTGGAGGTATGGTCTGTGTGTCGGCCAGGTCTATTCTAGCCGTACGCAGTATGTAGGTGATGGATCTACGCGTGGCCGTGGGGTCATAAACGTCCTACTGCCATTTGCCCTTGGTGGGCTATTTATCTACTACTGACGTGAGACCTTATTGATGAAATGTTGAACTGCACTCCACGAGTTGCCTTGATTTTATTTACTCGCACCAATCTGCCGGAATTATTTGCCTTTGGGGGCAAAAGGATCGCGTGATTGAATGAATGTGTAGATGAATGAGCTGAGTGCCAAGATGACGTATCGGTCTGTTGAATTTATGCCTATTTGCTCCCTATCGCGCCTCCTTTTCTCCTGGGTGCGAAGTCATTATTTTGTATGGTGTGCATCCTGTTGTTTACGACCTGGAGCTCGCCATGTCGGTTTATTTCTTTCATGACCTGTGCAGGTCCCTGTTTTCTGTTATTGTTTTGCTTTGCGTTCATTGCTCACTGGAGCATTGTCTATGCCCCTCGTGGATTATTTCCTTGGTCCGGCAGTTTTCTGATTTAATCACTTTATTATTTTATCTGCTCCTTGGTGTGTGGGAATCGATATGAGAGGGTATTGTTTAAAAAAAGGATGGATATTGAAAATGACTCCCACGCTTGAAATTGCGTTTCTATTCCTCTCCGGAGGAAAGATTGAATAAAGATTGAGTTAATGATATTCAGCTCGCAGTTTTTAGTAGCGAGGTCAGTGTGGAATAAATGTTATCCTCTCAAGAGTAACTGTGCCCTATGCATGTAAGAAAAGATGAGGTCACGAGACCTTGGTACGATTATCTTTTGGGCTGACGCCGAATATGTATGTATTACCTTGTTATTATTACTGGTTATTTCATGTAATTAATCCCTTTGATTTACGTTACATTACAATAAATTCTCATCTATCATTTATACGGATTTTTACTCGTAGTAGTGTTAGTTGTTAGCTTTAATTGTTTGAGGAGAATAACGTTTTCAGCTCAGGGCTATGTCTTTCGCCCTTCCTGATCGGGGATCCACGGCAAATTTGTTTCCCTACAATGGTCGTGATTCACTATGTGTGTCCTATAGTTAGGGAGGGTGTGGCTCAGAAATGGTAGCAGAAACGTGCTCGATCAGGATATCTCATCTGGAAAAGTGCACGGGTGAGATAGAACTGGGAATGGTATTCTGTTTCGGATGCGTTAAGAAAAATCGTTATTTATTTTCGATTTAATCTATTGAAACTTGCTATAGTTATTCTGATCTTGTGTGTCGTTTATTAATTAACTCTTTCGATGACCATTGTGTATGTGTGGGTTTTTCATTGCTGACGAAACCTTGGCTGAAATATGGAAAGTGATAAAGTTGTTGACATGAGTGGTGAGAGTGATGTATTTGCTGGAGAGGTCTCCGATGTCGAAAGAGAAAGGCGTGAACGTATTAATCGGGATAGTGCTTCTGCCCTATCAGGTAGTGAGAGTAATATGTGCTTAGGAAATAACAATGCTGTTGTTGATAGAAATTGTGCCCTCGATGAGAATCGTGTCGATTTGGTTTCCAACTGTTATGGACCCATATTAGTCCTCATATTAATCCCGTTTTCGATATAGTTAGGAAATGGAAGCTCAATTTCTCCGGGGAAGGGAAAAATTCTAATGTGGTTGAATTTCTTGAGAGGGTCGAGGACATCACTGATTGCAGCTCGATACCCCTTAACCTTTTTGTTCCTGTAATTCTGGGGATGCTCGAAGGGCCGGCGTTAAGGTGGTTTAAGTTGGTTAAAGCAAATCTCCGGTCGTGGGAGGATTTCGCTGACCGCATTAGAAAACGTTTCGGGTTGTCCGATATGGATTATCGCCTGAAACAAGAGATCTTTAGAAGAAGCCAAGGCGTTGGGGAAGGTGTTGACGACTATGCAACTGGTATTTTGACCCTGTATAACCGATTGGGTGTGAAGGTTCCTGAGTGTGAAATACTCGACCAGTTTTACCGAAACCTGTCCCCTCAATACAAAGTATTCATTAAGAGATCCGAGGTTCAGAGCGTCGATGATGTTATTAACTTGGGTCGCGAGTTTGAATCGATCGTATGTCAAAATAAAGAATATCGTCCCCCTCCGACTCCTTCCGAATGCTCTTTACCCGACGTCGCCTGCCGCACGTCCGTCAAGTCAGTATCCTTTGATGCCCCCCCCCTTCGCTGTCGCGCCCCTCGAGTAGTCCCGAGCGAAGGACCAGCGTTGTGTCTCCGGTTCGACGCTGTATTAACGCCATCCAACCCTCCGAGTCGCCTGTTGAACGCGGTTCCGCTACAAGAAAGTGCTGGAATTGCGGTAAGGCGGGACATATTTCTAAAAATTGTTGGTCAAAATCGCGATTGAAGTGTTTTAAATGTGGCCTCGTTGGTGTCATTGCGCGTGTATGTCCTAGATGTAGTTCCGGGCAGGGAAACTGAACGCGCGCCGGCTAAATGGCCCTTCGTTGGCGCAAAATGTCGGTGTTAACAAAAGGATCTGGGGCCTTCCTTCATCGACACCCTGGCCCAAAGTTTCTATGGGGTCCCGCACGCTATACGCCCTGCTGGATACCGGTTCCAGCGTTTCCTTCTTGAATCTGAGCTTTGTGTCTTCCATGTATTTAAAGTATCTCTCGGATTGCGGGAAGATAGATAAGTTTATGTCTGCTGAAGGCTGTCAAGTGTGTCCGGAGGGCCGCGTCGTATGCCACATCAAAATTCATAATCTTTCGTGGAATTGGAAATTTTATGTTGTTACTGATCTGTCTGTCCCGATCATTTTCGGGACTGACTTTATGCAAGCGACGGGTCTATCCATTGATTTCGTTACTCGAAGTTTCGCCTTCCGTTTCCGGTCTGACGTAAATTATCCTTTCGAAACCCCCTTTCTGCGTAATATTGTGTGCCCTCTTTCTACTTTTGTGACTCCAAGTGCGTCGTGTGACCTAACCGACGGGCAGAATTTGATGCTAAACAGTTTAATGGAGGAATTTTCTGATATTTTGACGCCTGAGTTGGGTTGTGCGAAAAACTTTTCTTATTCAATTGAGCTCAAAGATAAAACCCCTGTTAGGTCCCCTCCTTTCGGATGTTCGCCTCCGAAGTTGTCCGCCATGAGAGAATGTGTAGACGAACTTCTAGAAAAGAAGGTCATCAGTCCATCCAAGTCACCTTATGGTAGCCCCGCCTTCCTAATCCCTAAAAAGGACGGGAGTTTTCGTTTCATTGTTGATTACCGCAAGGTAAATAGGAACATCGTGTTTGACAGCTTCCCATTGCCCACCATCGAAAGCGCCTTTCAGCATTTTCATGGTGCTAGGTTTTTCACTGTCTTCGACTTTAACTCGGCGTATTACCAGATTCCTTTGGACCCAAAAAGTCGCCCTTGTACAGCCTTCGTCACCCCTTTTGGTCTCTTTCTTTTCAATTAAGTACCCATGGGCATCTCGATCGGGGGACAAGCGCTTAGCCGGGTCATGGATTCGATCCTTGGCGATCTAAAGTTCTCCTATGTATTTAATTTTCTGGATGATCTCCTCATATACTCTGCAAGCTTTGACGAACACCTGGCTCACCTACGTGAGGTACTTAGTCGTCTGCGCAAACACGGGTTCACTATCAACCCCAAAATGGTCTCTCTCTGTTCCAAACGATTGAATTTCTTGGGGCATGTCATCTCGGATTCCGGTATAGCTGTAAACCCTGAGAGGGTTAAATGTATTAAAGAGTTTCCTCAGCCCAAGAACGTCCGCGGCGTAAGAAGGTTCTTGGGTATGGTGGGTTTTTACAGTCGGTTCATCGAGAATTTTTCTCAAATTTCGGCCCCTTTGAAACTTCTAAAAAGGAAGAATTGTCGTTTCGTCTGGGGTGAAGCCCAAACCCTTGCCTTCAATCAGCTGAAAGATGCCCTTTGTCGAGCCCCTGTTCTCCACAGCCCCGATTTCTCCCGCGATTTCGTTCTCCAATGCGATTCCAGTGAAATTGCGATTTCCGCTGTGCTAAACCAAACCGATGATGACGGAAAACTAGTCCCGATCGCATATTTCAGCAAGCTACTACACGGGGCCGAGTTACGTTACTCCATTTACGAAAAAGAATGTTTGGCCGTCGTGTTGGGTGTAGAAAAATTTAGAACTTACCTCGAACACCGTCACTTCTTTGTCCACACTGATAATCAGGCCCTGTCGTGGATGAGTGCCAACGTCAAACGACTTGGAAGAACAGCCAGGTGGATTCTTCGACTTTCTGCGTATAAGTTCACCATTGTACATGTTCGCGGAAAGGAAAATGTCGTGGCTGACTGTCTGTCACGTATGTTTGACGGAATGAACATGAGTGAAGCCGAGGACGCGGAGAAATACCATAGATCTGATAGTGCTGGATGTGTTAATATTTTGCAGAAATATCCTTGGTCTTTTTCTGATATTTCAGAGCACCAGAATACTGATGACGAGTGTCAAAAACTGATGAAAGGTGTCGCCGATGGGTCACTTCATGATAAATCATTTTGTATTAAACGTGGATTGTTAGTTCGTCGTTGTGTTAAAAGGGGAAAGGACAAGATTTACATTCCAGATAACATAAGACGCATGGTATTACATTATTACCATGACTCTTATTTAGGGGCGCATTTGGGTCAGTACAAGACATTACATCCCATTTCTCGTGACTTCTACTGGCCAAATATGAAAAAAGAAGTGCTCGACTATGTGAAAAGCTGCGACGTGTGTCAACGGTCTAAACCTGCCAAATCACCTCAAGTTGGGTTGCATTCCGCTGATGTGGCAACGTACCCCGGAGAAAGGTTATTCGTAGATTATTTCGGCCCTCTCGTCAAGTACCGTAAAGGCAACGTTGGTATCCTATCTGTCATTGACTTTTTCTCAAAATTCGTCTGGTTGTTCTCAGTGCGCAAAATCAACTCTAATAACGCCGTTCACTTCTTTTCTCGTCACACCTTTGCAATTTATGGGGCCCCAAAAATGCTGGTAACCGACAATGCATCCACTTTCAGCGGTAGTAACCTTCGTCAATTGTGTTTTGAGTGGGGAGTGAACCAGATATTTCTCAGCCCTCACTACCCTAAACCGTCTCATGTAGAGAGGTTTCATGGTAATCTTAAGGCCTGCCTAACCGCGTTCCACAGCGCTGATCAACGCAGTTGGGACGAAAACTTAAATTTCTTTGTTCTAGCTTTCAACAGTGCTCAATATGAGTCGCATCGGCACACACCGGCGGAGTTGTTCTTGGGAAGGAATGTTGCTGACCCGTTACAATTAAAATGGAATTTTGGATATTTGTCCGAACCGTTAAGGACCAAGAGCGTCGAAGAAAAATGGAAGGAAGCGGTCGAGCAACTGATCAAAGCCAGAGATCGTGTAGTCAAAAGGTTCAACAAGGGAAGGAAAGAAGTCACCCTAAAGGTTGGAGACTTAGTAATGATTAAAAGGTTCCCGACAAGCTCGGCAGCAGACCAAATTGGAGCGAAACTCTGCCTAAAATGGTCTGGTCTCAACCGTATTGTGAAATTCTTGGGACCTGTTACCGTGTTGTTGGAGGATGAAATAAATAAGAGGGAATCCAGAGCTCACGTGAGTTTGTTGAAGCCCTACCATTCACGGGGCCAGAAATAATTGATCTAGTAGTTATTAGTACCTGGTGGTATCGTGATTTGATTAATTTATCACTCTTAGAATCGTTGTTCTAAAGTCTTTTTCTTTTCAGGAAAAAAAGGAAAGAGAGGGAAAGTAAAGAAGAGTCAAAGGATATTTCAGTATCGAAGGACAAGGATAAACAACAGACCTATTGATGGGACACGAATATTGCATTACTACTGTTCTCCTAGGACACGAACATTGCATGACTACTGTTATCCTTTACCTGCCTGCAGCAGATTCGTGAAAGTGTCGTATTAATGATAGGAAAAAAGACTGATTAAATCCAACGCCTTTCCTTCCTTTTAAAGTATTGAACTTTAAGCAATGTGTATTCCGCCAATCTATGCTCCCTTGTGGCTGTTGGTGATAATCAATGTTATTTGTTGTTACTCTGATTAATTACGTTAGTAATTAGGTTAGCTAATTTTAGTTATATAGTGCGCACTATATACATAAGTAATCATATTTAGCGTTGAGACCTCACTTTAAAATGTGTCTCCTTGACTGATCATCAAGTTCGGACACATTTTAAAGGCAGAGCGGTGTGATGATGAAACATGCTAATTTAGCATGGCTTCTAATGTGATTATACCGATGTCTCCATGAGTAGATATCTGGCTGTTCCTATAGTTATTGTATTTCGGCCTTCTGTCGACAGAGGGCAGCTCCCTTTGTCGCGAGCGTGAAGGTTCTTTTCTCGGCGAGACCTTTTTAGTATCTTCTCCTTGAAGTAATGTTGGGCTATTTATGCTGGGAAAAGAAGAGATGTGTCACACACAGGAGCGGCGTTTTTGCTTTTCTTATGGTGGTTATATAAGTTTAAAACTATGCAAAACTGCTGCATCATTTGCATGCTTCGATGAATGATATTGACGGTAATGTAACGTTTTAAATTTATTTGATGTATTATCTTTCTTTTTATTATGGCCGACCGAAGTCCATCTCGGTACTCGAAGCGAGAATGGCATGTGTATGAGTTGTGTAGGTGATTGTGGTGCGTCAAAATCTGGTCTCCGATTATTTTAAATGAATTTCTCGATGAAACATTTAGCCATTATTTGGAGGTATGGTCCGTGTGTCGGCCAGGTCTATTCTAGCCGTACGCAGTATGTAGGTGATGGATCTACGCGTGGCCGTGGGATCACAAACGTCCTACTGCCATTTGCCCTTGGTGAGCTATTTATCTACTACTGACGTGAGACCTTATTGATGAAATGTTGAACTGCACTCCACGAGTTGCCTTGATTTTATTTACTCGCACCAATCTGCCGGAATTATTTGCCTTTGGGCGCAAAAGGATCGCGTGATTGAATGAATGTGTAGATGAATGAGCTGATTGTCAACATGACGTATCGGTCTGTTGAATTTATGCCTATTTGTTCCCTATCGCGCCTCCTTTTCTCCTGGGTGCGAAGTCTTTATTTTGTATGATGTGCGTCCTGTTGTTTACGACCTGGAGCTCGCCATGTTGGTTTATTTCTTTCATGGCCGTGTGCAGGTCCATGTTTTCTGTTATTGTTTTGCTTTGCGTTCATTGCTCCATGGAGCATTGTCTTTGCCCCTCGTGGATTATTTCCTTGGTCCGGCAGTTTTCTGATTTAATCACTTTATTATTTTATCTGCTCCTTGGTGTGTGGGAATCGATATGAGAGGGTATTGTTAAAAAAAAAAGATGGATATTGAAAATGACTCCCACGCTTGAAATTGCGTTTCTATTCCTCGCCGAAGGAAAGATTGAATAAAGATTGAGTTAATGATATTCAGCTCGCAGTTTTTAGTAGCGAGGTCAGTGTGGAATAAATGCTATCATCTCAAGAGTAACTGTGCCCTATGCATGTAAGAAAAGATGAGGTCACGAGACCTTGGTACGATTATCTTTTGGGCTGACGCCGAATATGTACGTATTACCTTGTTATTATTACTGGTTATTTCATGTAATTAATCCCTTTGATTTACGTTACATTACAATAAATTCTCATCTATCATTTATACGGATTTTTACTCGTAGTAGTGTTAGTTGTTAGCTTTAATTGTTTGAGGAGAATAACGTTTTCAGCTCAGGGCTATGTCTTTCGCCCTTCCTGATCGGGGATCCACGGCAAATTTGTTTCCCTACGATGGTCGTGATTCACTATGTGTGTCCTATAGTTAGGGAGGGTGTGGCTCAAAACCTAAATTGTTTTCAATCCACTGAGTCTGCTTTCTATCTTCATCTGTTTGCAAACAGTAATGGAACGGTGGGCTAAATACTAAGCTAAAATGTTTTGGTGCCCAAAACACACTGCAATCTAACACAGCCACCTCTTTAAACACAAATTTGTTTCCGTTTACTTCGAAGTCTTGCACATCAACTATTAATGTTTTCGTCATGTTTGCACTCTACTCTCTATCACTGTTGCTCGAAGACTAAAGCTTTTAGTCAACGAACGGGTTTAAACATGCGCACCTACAATAACGTCATCGCTGAAGCACATGCAAACTCTTGTTTTTATGATGCATACTTATTGCATTCCTTTACACCGACTTACTCTTAAGAAAACGGACAAGTCTAAACATGCATGATGACGTCATCACTGCAGCACGTGCTTACTCTAGCTCCCCCGATGTATGATTAAACTTGTTCGAATTTACCGCCACCACTTTTCAACTAAAGTGTGCAGCACCGAGGTAAGCGATGTAAGACCGGTAACTGTGTTGAATAAAGATGGCTGTTTGTCAAAAAGAATTCTTCAAATTATCCGCTACTACATAGAGTGCGGCACTGCCCTCTCTTGATTAAAGATGGCGGATGACAGCTGTGACGTAAAAATTACCCGCAAGATAGCAGCACGATGCTCTTTTCATTAAAGATGTCAGCTTGTCAAATAGAATTTTTCAAATTAACCGCCTCAAAGGTAAGTAGCCAAAGAGGACAGCACTGTTCTCTCTGGATTAAAGATGGCTGCCTGTCAAAAAAAGAATTTTTCAAATTATCCGCCACCACAAAGAGGGCAGCACGGTGCTCTCTTGAATAAAGATGGTGGATGACAGCTGAAGAGCACGTAGAATTTGTTTCCAAACAAGAGCACGTAGAATTTGCCGCCACCACATTTCAACTAAAGAGTGCAGCGCTGTTCTCTCTGGATTAAAGATGGCGGATGACAGCTGTCAGAAAAGCCCATGGGTTTTTTTCCAAACAAGGGCACGTAGAATTTGCTGCCACCACATTTCAAAGGTAAGTAGCTAAAGAGGGCAGCACGGTGCTCTCTGGATTAAAGATGGCGGATGATAGCTGTCAAAAGAGCGCATAGGTTTGTTTCCAAACAAGAGAATGTAGAATTTTTCAAATTGCCGCCACCACATTTCAAAGGTATCTAGCTAAGTAGTGCAGCACTGAGGTTTGTGATGCAAGATGGCGGATGACAGCTGTCAGAAAAAAGCACGTGAGTTTGTTTCCAAACAAGAGTACGTGGAATTTGCCGCCACCACAAAGAGGGCAGCACTGTGCTCAAAGATGGCTGCTGTCACGTGGAATTGTCTGCCACCACATTTCAAAAGTATCTAGCTAAAGAGGGCAGCACGGCGCTCAAAGATGGCTGCTGTCAAAAAGCATTTTTCAAATTATCCGCCACCACATTTCAAAGGTAAGTAGCTAAAGAGGGCAGCACTGTGCTCTATAGATTGAAGATGGCGGATGACAGCTGTCAAAAAGCACGTGGATTTGTTTACCGATTCAAATCTCGCGCTAGTGGGGTTAAGTTGGTAGCATTAAGGTTTAGGCCCATCAAGATGGCAGCACTGAGGTTAGCGATGAGTTGTTGTCTGTCAAAAAGCACGTGGCTGTCAAAAAGCACGTGGCTTTGTTTACAAATTCAAATCTCGCGCTAGTTAGGTTAAGTTGGTACCACTGGGGTTTAGGCCCGTCAAGATGGCAGTACTGAGGTTAGCGATGCGTTGTTGTCTGTCAAAAAGCACGTGGCTGTCAAAAAACACGTGGATTTGTTTACAAATTCAAATCTCGCGCTAGTTAGGTTAAGTTGGTACCACTGAGGTTTAGGCCCGTCAAGATGGCAGCAGTGAGGTTAGCGATGCGTTGTTGTCGATGACAGCTGTCAAAAAGCACGTGCTTTGTTTACAAATTCAAATCTCGCGCCAAAATTCAAATTTCCCGCCAAAATTCAAATTTCTCGCGGGTAGTGGAGGTCTCTCCCGAGAGCCGGAGGAGGAGGTGGCGGCAGAATCCCTGTATTATACTACTCTAGGAAAACAGGGCTTAAGGGGTGGCGAGAGCGCGAGCAACTCACAAAGTTTGTTTAAGTTAAGCAGCTAAATACATGTCTGTGAATTAATTCGAGGATTCAGTTGTGTTTAGCTTCCGTGGTGTAAGAGTTAGCTGTGATTTGGGTTCGATTCACGGTGCTGCCAGAGATTTAAGAAAGGCTGGTATAGTACCTGCACCTCACCTGTGCCAGAAAAATGCTCCTCTACTTCTACAGAAGAGTTCACTTTTACATGACTCTGACCACATGAAGGCGTAGGTAAGATGGTGTATGTGTGTGTGTAACCTTCACGTGATGTGTGCTATAATTGTTTCAGAGCTGCTACTTTCACAGTTATTGGCTGTAAATGGACTTTTATCCTCGCCCTAAACAGTCTATTCTACTTTGAGAGACTGATAGGTAATGGCTCAGTGAGGAAAGCAATGGGCTTAACGTTACGCTGACCTTAATTTACATTTTTCCTTTCTTCATTGATTCTAATCCTAGAGCTGTTAAACATCCAACGAACTTTTCAACTAAATATACATATTAATTCGCACATAAGTGTTTGAGGTAAATAATGACTTTAACATTTCTGGGTGTGAGGGATATGTAATAGCAACTTCTAGCTCAGTGTGGAAACTACAGGGACGCATGCAGTTAACGACTCTGACTTGGTCTAAATAAAAAGGAACTCTTATAACTCTCAAAGCCTTAGTTGCAAAGAAAAATTTTGCCTAAAATTTGTCCTTTAACGGGATCAAATCGCCCATAATTCTTTTTTTTTTTTTTCTGGATAAGAACATTTCGACTGGGCTCGCTTTTAGCAACCCATCATAGTAACTTAAGTAAAAGTTATGTATGTGTTTGGATGTTGCATCTTAGGTGTTAGCTGTGTAAAGAATGTATTATGTATTATGCTTTCTACCCCCTGTGGGAGGGGGCGGTAGAATAACACCCACGGTATCACTTGCCTGTCGTAAGTGGTGACTAGAAGGACATCCAGCGGCTCTCATCTTCGGAGCGTGGTTTGGCGACCACGGAGTCCTTAGCTGAGTCCTGGCATTTTTTCCCACTTACTTGTACCAGGCTCCTCACTTTCATCTATCCTATACGACCTCCCTTGGTCAGCGCTTGTTCTTTCCGACCCGACTGTATTAGAGCACCTAAGGCCTAGGGAGTCTTTCATTGTCACGCCCTTCGTGGCCCTTAAATTCCTTTGTACGATACCTTCAATTTTAGAAATGTTGGATCAATTCCAATATTTCCCTCTGATCAGTCTTATATAGAGGATGTTTGCCTAGTTGTACTTACTCTCAAAAAACAACAATCACCACCACCAGTCATGCTTTCTCACACGTGTTTCGCATGACATCAGCAATTAAACAGGTGGGCTGAAGATCATGTTCTGCAAGACAGCAGCGTGTGTAGACTGAATTCGAATGCATTTCTTCACTCATCCGAGAAAAAAGATCCCACAGCTCTCTTATCAACAGCAAGTAACAAATACTTCGTATACGATTTGCTTGAGAATATGCTGAAACTATGCATTCTCACGCTTATATTTGAGTATATATAGAGAAACCTTGCAGTACATTTTTACATTCAAGATCCTAGTTGCTGTTTGGTGTACTGCTACTACTGTTCTTAACTACTTTTATAGAAGAAAGTCAAATCAAAGTCTAAGTACTTCAAGCCAGTTGCAGGATATGTGCCGTCACTGAGATAAACTTGTGCCCACCGTCAGAAATTCCCCAGCAGTCACAGGAGATCACGGTATACCCACTAACCTGTTCGCTCCTTCTAGATCAACAATTTGGATAAAGTGTGATGGGAATCAGCATTATAAAATACATAATTTACCGACGACCAAATGATTATATCGTCCCATTTATTGACATGCAGTCCATCAGATCAATTTTCGTTGAGTTCAGTTTCCTATGTTCGCGTGTAAAGGAAAATGAACTTTACTGTACCATACTGAAGGAATGTATGTTTGCATGGCATTTACCCACTCCTAGAGTGTGATGTATTTAAGGTTCATTTTCCTTTACACACGCGCATAGGAAAATGAACTCAACGAAAATTGTTCTGATGGACCGCATATCCATATGTGGTAGGAAGGCGTGACCAGTCCTACGGGATTTTTTTTTTTTTGCTTGTTGTTTTTACGTCGCACCGACACAGATAGGTCTTACGGCGACGATGGGACAGGAAAGGGCTAGAAGTGGGAAGGAAGCGTCCGTGACCTTAATTAAGGTACAGCCCCAGCATTTACATGGTGTAAAAATGGGAAACAACGGAAAACCATTCTCAGGGCTGCCGACAGTGGGGTTCGAACCTACTATCTCCCGAATACTGGTTACTGGCCGCACTTAGGCGACTGCAGCTATCGAGCTCGGTCCTAAGGGAAATAATGGATAGGAAGAGCATTGTCACATTCGCCGTTTTGGCAGAACAGGGACGACATTTACTCGAGTTTGGAGGTTGTTCATTAAGCTATATGCCAACAGAAAATAAATGACTTCATAATTTTCCTCGTTTCATTTCAATATTACGATAGGTTTTGAATTTTTAATTATTGTAATAGATTTATCCCAGATAGAGTGCAAAAAATGACCTTTTTAAACGTGTTTTAACCGCGCGTCAATTCTAAGATACAAGTAGTATAATAGGCGGGTTCGGGCGCCACCGCCACCGCAGGCTCCCAGAGGCCACCTCCACCGCCACCACAGCCAGAGGCCTCCCAGATGCCTCCTCCACCACCACCATAACCAGAGGCCTCCCAGAGGCCTCCTCCACCACCACCACAGCCAGAGGCCTCCCAGAGGTCTCCCCCACCACCTGCGGGAAATTTGAATTTGTAAACAAAGCCACATGCTTTTTGACAGCTATCATCGACAACAACGCATCGCTAACCTCAGTACTGCCATCTTGACGGACCTAAACCTCAGTAGTACCAACTTAACCTAACTAGCGCGAGATTTGAATTGGTAAACAAATCCACGTGTTTTTGAGAGCCACGTGCTTTTTGACAGACAACAACGCATCGCTAACCTCAGTACTGCCATCTTGACGGGCCTAAACCTCAGTAGTACCAACTTAACCTAACTAGTGTGAGATAAACAAAGCCACGTGCTTTTTTGACAGTTGCCATCCGCCATCTTTAAACTACAGAGCACCGTGCTGCCCTCTTTATCGCAGTAGCTGCAAATTCGTCACCTGTCATCCGCAGTGCTGCCATCTTGGCGGGCCTAAACCTTAGTGCTACCAACTTAACCTCACTAGCGCGAGATTTGAATCGGTAAACAAATCCACGTGCTTTTTTGACAGCTATCATCCGCCATCTTTAATCTATAGAGCACGGTGCTGCCCTCTTTAGCTACTTACCTTTGAAATGTGGTGGCGGATAATTTGAAAAATGCTTTTTGACAGCAGCCATCTTTGAGCACCGTGCTGCCCTCTTTAGCTAGATACCTTTGAAGTGGTGACAGGCAATTCCACATGACAGCAGCCATCTTTAATCAAGAGAGCACCGTGCTGCCCTCTATGTGGTGGCGGCAATTTGAAAAATTCTACATGCTCTTGTTTGGAAACAAACTCACGCGCTTTTTTGACAGCCGTCATCCGCCATCTTTAATCAACAGAGCACAGTGCTGCCCTCTTTAGCTAGATACCTTTGAAATGTGGTGGCGGCAAATTCCACCTGCCCTTGTTTGGAAACAAAGCCATGTGCTTTTTTTTTGACAGCTGTCATCCGCCATCTTTAATCAACAGAGCACCGTGCTACACTCTCTAGTTGAAATGTGGTGGTGGCAAATTCTACATTCTCTTGTTTGGAAACAAACCTATGCGCTTTTTTTGACAGCTATCATCCGCCATCTTGAATCCAGAGAGCACCGTGCTGCAGCTACCATCCGCCATCTTTAATCCAGAGAGCACCGTGCTGCACTCTCTAGTTGAAATGTGGTGGCGGCAAATTCTACATTCTCTTGTTTGGGAACAAACCTATACGCTTTTTTGACAGCTATCATCCACCATCTTTAATCCAGAGAGAACAGTGCTGCACTCTATGTGGTGGTGGCAAATTCTACGCGCTCTACAAATCCGTGTGCTTTTCTGACAGCTGTCATCCGCCATCTTTAATTTAGAGAGAACAGTGCTGCACTCTATGTGGTGGCGGCAAATTCCACGTGCTCTTGTTTGGAAACAAATTCTACGTGCCCTTCAGCTGTCATCCACCATCTTGCATTGCTAACCTTAGTGCTGCCCTCTTTAGCTACTTACCTTTGAAAAAATCTATTTGACAAGCTGTCACCCGCCATCTTGCATCGCAAACCTCAGTGCTGCACTCTTTAGTTGAAATGTGGTGGCGGATAATTTGAAAAAATCTTTATGACAAGCAGCCATCTTTAATACAGAGAGAACAGTACTGCCATCTTTAGCTACTGCCAACTTACATCGCTTACCTCGGTGCTGCACTCTTTAGTTGAAATGTGGTGGCGGTAAATTCAAACAAGTTTAATCACGCATCGGGAAAGCTAGAGTGAGCACGTGCTGCAGTGATGACGTCATCATGCATGTTTAGACTTGTCCGTTTTATTAAGAGTAAGTCGGTGTAAAGGAATGTGGTGGCGGTAAATTCGAACAAGTTTAATCACGCATCGGGAAAGCTAGAGTGAGCACGTGCTGCAGTGATGACGTCATCACACATGTTTAGACTTGTCCGTTTTTCGTAAGAGTAAGTCGGTGTAAAGCAGTGCAATAAGTACGACATTTCTCAATGCGATAAATATTCATTTACAAATGTACTACAGCAGTGTTCATTTTTGCTGCTGACAAGGTTGGTGTGCTTCTTAACAACGTATGCTTCTGAAATGCCTCATGCAACATTCAAATTAAACAAAACATTTAGAAATATATTATAGTAAGTATGTTATGATTTACAGAGAAAATCATATACTTCTTACCATGTTGTTATTCCTTTTCGGAATCATCATCATCATCACCATGAGGTACTAGAGAAAGTTCATTCATACACTGTGTACAGTGTTAAATCCTCGGATTTGGTCCATCCCAATCATCATCACCATTTTCTCCTGGATGCTTGTAATGTCGTTCACAAGTTCTGCATAAAGCTACTTCGATCGACATCTTACTGTGTAGAGGAAGGATGTCCCAAAAATTATGTACGTAAGAGGCAGCGTACGTATATAAAAATCCTGGTGGTAAGTATTGAATAAGATGTTTCGGCATCGACGATCTATGCAACCTTACCAATTAGTAAACCAAACATTCAAAAGAAAAGCACAAACATCAAGAAGAAAACAAGCACAATACTTACCGAAAGGCAGTAGCATAAAATATGAAGCGTGGAAGGCAAAGCGAGAATTAAAAAGGCCAGGATCTTACATAACTTTGACAGGTTGCCAGGTAAATACTGCTAGCTACTAAATGACACACCAGATAAATTTGAAATGAAGAAAATTTACTAAGCAAATGTAACTTGAAAATGGTATAAAATAAGAACAATAAAAAAATATATAATTCTTTTTCTGAAATTTAAAAATGCAATCAAGCTAGACGAGGAAAACAGTATTTTAAAATAAAGTAGAAATTAAGGAAAAATGAAGCTCACATAAACATAGGCTTCCGCCGAAATTAAGGTTTGAAAATTCATTAATAACTCATTACCTTACATATAGAAACATTAAAATTGGTTGCAACCGATATGCGGGCCCGCGATATAAAAACACTTTAAAACTGAAATTTGCTACACTACAAAATTCTAAGTTACAAGACGCACACAAGGACACACGAAAAAGAAGAAAATTTAGTGGCTCCAACCGCGAATAAACATTACACTAAAGAAACGAGCTAGATGAAAACACAATAAAATAATAGTGCACAGCAACCCCAACAAAATGAAGTATATTAAAGGAAATTTACAATTAACGGTGCACTCATAAAAATAATAAAGGACACCGAAAACCAAACAGAAGCTACCCGTTACCGACGCGAAGCCAAGATCCCATAATAATCATCAAAGCCACCCAAAATATTAACGTATCATCAGATTAGATAAGAAGGGGTGACATGACGTAATAAAGACAAAAGCAAGGAACCCAAACAATGGGAGAAAAGATAATAAGACAACGAAAGAAAAGTCCCATTATTAAACTTAATTTCGACCAGCAAATTTCAATTTTAAGATTTTAAGTTATTAAAATAATAATAATAATAATTATCATTTATCCAAGAGGTGATAGTGCCAGTTTACATTAGCCTTACTTAATTAAATCACCAGCGATTTACATACTTTAGAACAGAGGGGGCCGTGGAATGCGCTACGATGCGAATATGAGGTGTCATTAATTGAGGCCCGTAACAATGCGATAATCATTACGTACAGATAACCAGCCACGAAGGCAATAGGACAAAATTAGACAGCAATTACATCCAACCAGAAAAAAACTAAGGGAGAAAACACGCACCGAAATGAATTACCAAAAAAAGGTAATAATAATAATAATAATAATAATAATAATAATAATAATAATCGCCATCATAATGAATATCAAGAAACACAGTTGGCAAAAATGCACCCCGACAAAAACGTAAGATAAAATCACTTACACAAAATATCACCTCATAGATGCATAACTAGCGATCCTCGAGCTCCCTACATTACATTAAATTTTCTTTTTCAAATGCATTCACTTCAAATATATATCAGATTTTGCTTACAAGGTTAACCAATACCAAAATAGTCGTTTATAATGTTGCTCATGTCCAAGATGAAATTACTCACACTAGTGCCTGAACGACTGGGATCCCTTCAATAAATTATAATTTTCAGTACTTACTTGAGTTAAGGTATCCAAACTTACAAGACACTTAAAACATTTCATGCCGATAACAGTTACTCACTGCACCAAGTTTACATGTTACATTAAGAACAAAAAAAGGGTTGGAGCACACTGGATAACTTTGAAGGAATAATAGGGCCTAGCCCTCACATTATGTTTAACCGCCGGAGTCAAGCTCCATTATAATAGCTTTCCCTTCTCGCCAAACCGTCTGCTTGGGAGCTCCATACAACACAGCCATCTTGGAGAGTAACGGCAAGCTGACTACTGCCGACTACTGAGCTCACACCGAGCTAGCCGAGAGGCAGTCCCATAATTCAATGCGTGTACCGCGAAAATGCGCAGAAGTACAAATGATAATTCGGCGCACTACAGAGTTCAGTCAAATGCCTGACAATAATGGATAGATAACTTGAATTAAATTGGTCTGGTAACTTCCACAGTTAGGAAACAGTTCCAACAATGACCGATAATACAGATAACGGCTGGATACACAAGTCGACATGACAGATGAATAAATAAATACACTTAGATGCTTTGATGTAATAATTCAGTTATGTCCAGTAAATATTAGTTCCCATTTTCACATTACAGTTCTCCCCTCCCGAAGCTAGAACACAGGGGAGGCGCAAGTCCAAAACAATGGATAGCATGCCAATGGTATAATTTCAATGTCCAAACAAATCTTCATACGTTGGATACAGGAAGAGAGACACCAAATTTTTTCCAGGTTCAAATAACAAGGAATGGTCTTACTTGGTTGCAGGAATGTTGATCTTCACACAATACTAGCAGACAAACATGCTGAGTGTGAACAGAATGGGATGCAACGGGGCCAGCGTCTCATCACGCACCACACAAGTTGACAGTACATTATTCAGCACATTGATCACACCAGTACCGAGCGCAGTAGGGAACCACAGATATCACACACATTAGATCTCCGATCAGCAGATGCATGGGTGCTCGCGCGCGCAAATAACTGGAACACCACACACAGGAGCAGAAAGAGAGGGTCCAAGTGTACATAGCAGACCATAATAAACGTAAATGATTCAACCACTAAAGTTGGGGACCACAAAATTTTTCCAACTAGGTTTCCAGGACACCTTAGCAATATTTCATTAAGTTTCGAGGAGTTACACAAGTTCCACATGTCCAAATTTACCAGCGATAATAGCTCCAATTTTGCACCCGAATTAAACATATAAGTAACACCGTTAACGTCATTATACCAGACCACATAGTTTGTATCGGCATTTGAAGAATTACCAAAATAATTTAGTTATTTTACATCTTTTGTTGGCTAGTAAGCAAACATACACAAGTTTTTTTGAATTACCAACTTATGAGTTATAGTATTACCCATCCAACCTTTGAATAAGACTTACATATTAAGAAAAGTGAAAAAATAACTGAAATATCCCAAGACTTTAATATACTAGTAACGAGACTAATCACAAGAGATCAGAAATGTAATTTTGAATATTTAAGATGGCTCATGGAATCCAGTGGCAAGTTACAGTGGTTTTAGTCCCAGCAAGTTAAGTAAAATTCAATAGACTCAGCAATTTGATAGGTCGAAGACCATTATAGATTACACATTCATTTACATGAAATACTAGCATACTTCCACACATTACATAATTCCACAGGACAATACAGATACCAGAAAGATCGTTAAGACCAAGAGCAGGAAAGATAAATGACCAGGGTGTACAGGGAGGTAACAGAGCAAAAAGATATTACTAAATGGAGGCAGCAGAGCACATACTGACAAACCATGTACAGAAAACAGGTAGCCCAGAACATGAAGATTATGAAAACAGGAGACGCAGAGGCAGAAACTTTCACAATAAACACAACCATCCGCAACCATAACGTAGCAATCACATGGATAATCGACCAAGAATAAGAAGCAACGATGGCAATAACTGGAGACTTCGCATGCATAATAACAGATGGTGGGGTGTACACAATGTGTGTCCGCAAGAGATCACCATGCAACCATTACCGAGGCCAACAACCACATGACAGCCAACAATTACAGTCAGGACGATAGAGAACAACTGACAAGACATGGAAATTACATAACATCAAACAGAACCAGCTCAACGCAGCATAACAAGGGCCAAAATTCAGGGAAAATTACCTCTCCATATAAATAATCTTTGAATATACTGAGCACAGGTGTATTATCACAACCATCAAGTGTTCAGAAGAGCCTCTGGATAACCCAGGACTAATAATATGGTGGCAAAACAACAGTCCACCCTGTGTGATTAGACCAATCACCACAGACACCCTACCAGCCAGTCGGAATACACGGGATATAATAAAATATAAACGATGAAGAAGTGATAGGTTACACGATGACAAGGCGCATAAGTTGATGGAGAAGAACCTTCAGTCAATCAGTTGGGTCCCATACCCCAACGACGGACAAGGAATTTTAGCGACAGTGCCGGATTTACACCAAATGATCCCATACTCATTGGAATAGAACCCAGAACAGTCAGATGAAAACCAGGCAACGATATAGTGTTGCAAAAACATGCAGGGTAGAGCCAGAAGCGACAGAGTTACAAGGGGTTACCTTACTAAACCAGATGAGGAACTACGGAAGGCACGAACAAAGGAATACCTTATGTAAATAAGATAAAACGGAAGACGTTACACAGTGACAAGCACCAGGTACAAGGAAAATTTCTCGTACACAAATTTTTCACAATAACAGCAGATCACATACAGCATCTGATCCACGGATACAAATCAAAAGCGACATAAGCTCTCATACCACTAGACATCAAATGAAGACATGATCAGGACAGTGTACATTCACAAAATGACAAGATTTACCAATTACACTCTCATAACCCACAGAAAATGAACAGGAAGGAAGATTTACTACAGAAGGTTAATTTCAGAACAGATTCCACCATAATTAGATAAAGAACGCCACCAGTAACAACACAACAATTGCGAAACTCACAACCAAAATCCCAACATGAAGACACAGTAAAAACGAAGGGTCGTTTAAGCGATAAGCCAGCTGTACTCCACACCAGAACTCAGAAATGAACCCACACAACCGCCATGAAGTACCAGTAACACCACACAGGTATAACGACAACAGAAAAGGGCAACCAAGAATCAACACATGCAGCAACCCACCAGTACTAGCAACGAAAAATCAGGAAGAATGAAAATTCACTCAAGCACATGGCCAAAACTGATATCATTAACCAGCACCAGAAGATCACACACATGCGTGACACTAGTCACACCTAATGAGCAGCAGAGAATGAAACCCAGAGCAAGAGTTTAGTACACAGACACCTGACAGAAAATATGCAAGGGGAAGAAGCTAATACACAATGACTACAATTAACCAGGTCAAATAAACCACAGATTCACAAGGAAATTAAGACCACACCTCATTACAACAAGACCACATGAGTGAAGTACATGCACACAGCAGAAGAAGGTGAATAAAAGGTGCTGAGTAGTTCCAAAAGGACTAAGACATGAATAACATCAGGTACAGAAATTAATCACTCCACAACAGAACTGACAGAGCTACCTGACATGGACACATCAAATTAAAAAGATAATACCATCTCAGATGAACCATACAGACGTAGCCTATCACCGTTCAATCAGGAAAAGCTTTTCAGAGTATATGACAATAAGAAGACTGCCCAAGGTTACACAAATAGCATTAAACACAACAAATTCAAGTGAGATTCCCACCAATACACCATAATCACATGACATAATCATCCACGAGTTCAATACAGACCTACAACAACACCATATCAAGAACGGGAACATGCACAAGACCACACAAGGTAAAATAGGAAGAAATCCCACAGCACATGACCCAGATACAAACCAATATAGGCCTACATAAGCAACAATCACCAACACATGAGAACTCACCACATTAAATAAACTCAGAATAATAACACATGACACATCGTAACCTGGACAAGGCAGAACGGTAAAAATAAAAGTGGAAGGAGAGAGTCACCATGGGTCAAGATTGTAAATCAATTTCACATGTTCAGGCCAAACAGCGAGGTGGGTACACAGTCACTGCAAGAGAAAATTTTATTATAATACAATTTCATATCACACACTCTGGACCATGGATGAAACTGGAATAAAAACATCACCTAGAATTTAAATCAGGGTCACAACAACAGTTCCAAAACCCAACACAAATTAATCCAAGTAAATCCCACCAAGGACAGGCACAGCCATTCCAGCAAGACCTATAGTATACCAAGAAGCTGCAGATAACAAGGTCAAAGAACATCACATCATTAAGGTAAAATGTGGAAGAAACTTTCAATTATTAAATCAGAAAGCAGATTAAGTAAATATTTCAAATTAATTATTAATAAAAGTGAGAATGGTCTTCAACTTACCCCTACATGGCAGCTACAGTATAAGCAGACCCAAAACCAACAGGATTCCATGACCACGGAACATGGTAAATAAAACAAGCAGCAAGTGCACAGATATAGAGCCACGCCATACTCCAAGTACAAGAGGGCAGCAACAAGCAAGTCTCGATCAAACATGAAACATACATAGGAAGGAATTATTTTGGTCCATCTCAGTTTTACAATTTTTTTGTTTAAAAGGTTGGTCACTTTTAGCAGCCAGCAATACTGACCCGGGCAACTTATAAGGTTGTTAGAACAACAACAACAACAACCACAGCGAATTGCTACCACTCACTACTGCAACCTTACCAATTAGTAAACCAAACATTCAAAAGAAAAGCACAAACATCAAGAAGAAAACAAGCACAATACTTACCGAAAGGCAGTAGCATAAAATATGAAGCGTGGAAGGCAAAGCGAGAATTAAAAAGGCCAGGATCTTACATAACTTTGACAGGTTGCCAGGTAAATACTGCTAGCTACTAAATGACACACCAGATAAATTTGAAATGAAGAAAATTTACTAAGCAAATGTAACTTGAAAATGGTATAAAATAAGAACAATAAAAAAATATATAATTCTTTTTCTGAAATTTAAAAATGCAATCAAGCTAGACGAGGAAAACAGTATTTTAAAATAAAGTAGAAATTAAGGAAAAATGAAGCTCACATAAACATAGGCTTCCGCCGAAATTAAGGTTTGAAAATTCATTAATAACTCATTACCTTACATATAGAAACATTAAAATTGGTTGCAACCGATATGCGGGCCCGCGATATAAAAACACTTTAAAACTGAAATTTGCTACACTACAAAATTCTAAGTTACAAGACGCACACAAGGACACACGAAAAAGAAGAAAATTTAGTGGCTCCAACCGCGAATAAACATTACACTAAAGAAACGAGCTAGATGAAAACACAATAAAATAATAGTGCACAGCAACCCCAACAAAATGAAGTATATTAAAGGAAATTTACAATTAACGGTGCACTCATAAAAATAATAAAGGACACCGAAAACCAAACAGAAGCTACCCGTTACCGACGCGAAGCCAAGATCCCATAATAATCATCAAAGCCACCCAAAATATTAACGTATCATCAGATTAGATAAGAAGGGGTGACATGACGTAATAAAGACAAAAGCAAGGAACCCAAACAATGGGAGAAAAGATAATAAGACAACGAAAGAAAAGTCCCATTATTAAACTTAATTTCGACCAGCAAATTTCAATTTTAAGATTTTAAGTTATTAAAATAATAATAATAATAATAATTATCATTTATCCAAGAGGTGATAGTGCCAGTTTACATTAGCCTTACTTAATTAAATCACCAGCGATTTACATACTTTAGAACAGAGGGGGCCGTGGAATGCGCTACGATGCGAATATGAGGTGTCATTAATTGAGGCCCGTAACAATGCGATAATCATTACGTACAGATAACCAGCCACGAAGGCAATAGGACAAAATTAGACAGCAATTACATCCAACCAGAAAAAAACTAAGGGAGAAAACACGCACCGAAATGAATTACCAAAAAAAGGTAATAATAATAATAATAATAATAATAATAATAATAATAATAATAATAATAATAATAATAATCGCCATCATAATGAATATCAAGAAACACAGTTGGCAAAAATGCACCCCGACAAAAACGTAAGATAAAATCACTTACACAAAATATCACCTCATAGATGCATAACTAGCGATCCTCGAGCTCCCTACATTACATTAAATTTTCTTTTTCAAATGCATTCACTTCAAATATATATCAGATTTTGCTTACAAGGTTAACCAATACCAAAATAGTCGTTTATAATGTTGCTCATGTCCAAGATGAAATTACTCACACTAGTGCCTGAACGACTGGGATCCCTTCAATAAATTATAATTTTCAGTACTTACTTGAGTTAAGGTATCCAAACTTACAAGACACTTAAAACATTTCATGCCGATAACAGTTACTCACTGCACCAAGTTTACATGTTACATTAAGAACAAAAAAAGGGTTGGAGCACACTGGATAACTTTGAAGGAATAATAGGGCCTAGCCCTCACATTATGTTTAACCGCCGGAGTCAAGCTCCATTATAATAGCTTTCCCTTCTCGCCAAACCGTCTGCTTGGGAGCTCCATACAACACAGCCATCTTGGAGAGTAACGGCAAGCTGACTACTGCCGACTACTGAGCTCACACCGAGCTAGCCGAGAGGCAGTCCCATAATTCAATGCGTGTACCGCGAAAATGCGCAGAAGTACAAATGATAATTCGGCGCACTACAGAGTTCAGTCAAATGCCTGACAATAATGGATAGATAACTTGAATTAAATTGGTCTGGTAACTTCCACAGTTAGGAAACAGTTCCAACAATGACCGATAATACAGATAACGGCTGGATACACAAGTCGACATGACAGATGAATACATAAATACACTTAGATGCTTTGATGTAATAATTCAGTTATGTCCAGTAAATATTAGTTCCCATTTTCACATTACAATCTATGTATATAGAACATCTTAATAGCCTCACTCACTCGTATAAGATAAATAAGATGTTGCGTATGAGCATGCAAACAGCATGCACATTTACAGTTTTGTTCCATAGCGTACGATGTCGAAGCACACACTAATGAAAATGATAAAGATCTATTCTTATTTATAGTCTCGTAACAATATTCGTTAGCGGATGGTAAGTAACATCACTCATATGAATAATAAGACAATAGGCTGCTGTGTTAGCAGGAATGTTTTCAGATGTTTCAAATTCTAAACGAATATCAACTGGAGATTCTTTTATAGATTCTTCATGATAAGAGCAGTCTATAACTACAATCGGTGCTTTATTTTTAAATTCTTACGGTGTAAATAGCGAACGATCTTCTTTCTGATAATACGATGATTGAAATTTACAAAACATGTCATAGAGCATCCCAAACTTATTTTTCTCAAAGTTAATGTCTATGTTTTCGTAGGGATACGTAATTCCGTTGAGATATAGTCTAAACGTGTCTTAATTTACAGTGATCAAACAGTGAGCTATCATTTTCGTGATTGAATTTACGATTAGTTTGAAATCCTAAAATAATGTACAAGGGCTTCTCAGTAAAACGTGATGTTTTAACAGCCCAGCTATGCTTGTTTGTAGGTAGTAACACAGGATATTCATGCCGCTCCCAACTTCTAAAACGTATAGGTAATGGTGTATCATTTTCTACAATCTTGAGCATTCGAAGTTTTTCACGATCAGATAAGTTTACATGTGGAATCCGCCACAGTATACGATGCAGTGTTATTTTCGATTGTACTGGTGTTTCTACTGCTTTAAGAGAATTGTAATCACTTCGATCACGGATTAGAATAAGCTCTTGTTTTGCGTTGATTATAATACGTGTAAAGTCTTCTGCGAATCCAAAAATATGTTTCAGTGATAACATACCCGTAAAAGTTCCATCCTCATTAATCATCCAGTTGTTAGTAGCTTTTGGACACCATCCAGTCATCCGCAAAAGATTACTTTCTTTATCACAGAAAGAAGGGTAGAGTTTCATTGCACTTGTAATACCAACATTCTTCGTTCGATCTATTTCAACATTATTTACTTCATATCGCGCTTCAGAAAAGAGAAAAGCTAGAGCATGGTTGTTTAGTTGTGAAGTGCTTGGTCCACATCCATCAGACTTCTCTAGTCGTCCTTCAATATAGAGGTAGGTTTCGTGTGGTAAGGTGTAAACATCTTGCTGATTAATAATAAAATGAATTTCATCATTGTTATTTCATCCAAACGTAAAAGGTTGATAGGAATGAAGCTGACTGCGTACTACACCTTCACGACTTTCTACTGTATTCGTAATGTCTAGCATTTCTTCCATTCTGTTGTAGTAGTGTATATCCTAAATCTTGGAGTATCTGCTTATGGGTATCTGTTAACTCGATGAGTCTCTGCACACATGTAGTATGTCTTCGGAATGTACACCGTGTTTTATAGATTGTTTTCATACTGGTTTAAGATGTAGTTTATAAGCTACGTACGCGTGTTGATCTAAATGAATAAGCTGATTATGTTTATTTACAAGTCTAAGAGTAATGTTGCTAATGTGTTTTACAGACACAGGATGATAAAGAACTACTGCTGGTTTCTCACAAATAGTATATCCACGTTCCTCTGTAACAATAAAGTCGTGCAGGACGTGCGAAGTTTGTAGATTACTATTCAAGTCTGTAATAATATTACAAGTAATGTTCACATTATAATCATCGAAGAGTTTTATAGGTTGATCAGACTCGTAACGTACGTTCGGTAGGAGCTCCCTCGATGAAAATCCAAGCAGTGGTCCAATCGAATCAGGTTGTGATTTGAAGTCAATCTTAAATGATGATTCAATAACACATTTATGTGTAATGTTGCTTATAGTGATTGAGAACTTGTAATTATGATTACTAAAACTGTCTTCCCCAAACTGATCAATTAACGTACTTTCAATATAGTCGTGAATATCGTCTACTGTATAACTACCTGAGGGTAGTGTAAGCACATACTCATCGTAATAGAACTTGTTTAAACCATCACGCACATTATAGATTTTATTGTAGCTTTCAAACGATACTAGTCCAAGACTATGCGGCTGATAGCCAAGTTCGATTGGTGGATTAAAATAGACGGTTGTTTCAGGTCCTTCTCCACGTACAGCAACCGTTCTTTCACTGTTCGTCATCACGTAGATACTAATACACTTTCTCTACTGTCTGGGTTTGATATAAGAACATAAGACATAATTGTCCGCACATGTGTGTACTAAAGTTTTGCACACGGTTTTTATTGTAAACAATGTCTGCACTGCTTCCGAAATAACGTATGAGCTCAAAAGGAGGAGGTAAGTCTCCATAGCTATCAAAATACCATACTTTAGATTTACGTTTTACATAAGCAACGTAATGAGTTCCAGGTCCACGACTGTCGTCCAAGTTAATTACGACACTTTCACGTTCACGTGGGCGCGCTGGTAGTTGATCACGCATATACACTCCTCGAAAATAATGAATTCCTAGTTGTTTAGCAAACGTAAAAACTTCATCATGCGTTAGAGCTCGATATGGCAGTGCATTCAGTAGACGTTTTTTGGAGAAATGTAGATACCAAGCCCTTTCTTGTATGGCGCTAGCTTCATGTTCATACCTTTGCCTCGTAACGCAATTGCCTCCATCGTCTTGTTATGACGTTCACTCTCTTTCAACTGTTGTTTCGCTTCTTCTACAGCTTTGACAGTTCTCGCTACAGCACTAGCACCACCTAGCAATGACCCTAAAGCTGCTAAGCCAGCAAACAGCGCAGGAAGAAATCCTCCTCGTTTTGGTACAGGAATAATTCGTGCACGTTTACTAAATATTGCTCTACACTTTGGAGAAGTTCTCGCTCTTGCTGCGCGTAACGCCTTAGTAATAGCTACACGAGGTTTGTATTCCCCTCGGATAGCTTTTTGCGCAGCCTTTATAACATCTTTCCATCCAACAGTTTTTAATTTCTTCTTCTTCTTCATGTCGTTTGGATATCGTTGTTTCACTATGCTGGACACGACTTTACTAGTCAAGAGCAAATCATAAACTAACCGTTACCTCTTGTTTCGTTTAATATATATATTACTATTACGTACTTTATGATTCAGTTATCATGAAGATTATAAAGCAGCAAGACACGCTACCTGTTACCGACACTGTACCACATCTCTTACCTAGTTCTAGTACAACTACATGAAAACGTCATGGAACGTTGTTTCCTTTTACTGTTCGATGTATTATATCAGGCCCGTCGGGATGCGGGAAAACAAATCTTTTACTCACACTTATTACTTCTGTAAATGGTGTACGCTTCGAGAATATTTACGTTTTCGCAAAGTCACTCTATCAGCCGCTATATACTATTCTACAAACTGTAATGCACGATCTACTTAATGATGGAATAAGATATTTTAAATTTAATTCGCATGAGCAAGTACCATCACCAGACGATGTGCTTCCTAATTCTCTTATGATCTTTGATGATGTCGCAACAGAACAGCAAAACGTTATTCGTGTATTCTTTAGTATGAGTCGGCATAAATATGTTGATTGCATCTATTTGTGCCAAACCTATTCTCGTGTGCCTAAGCAGTTGATACGCGACAACGCAAATGTTATTGTGCTTTTTCGGCAAGATGAGCGCAACATGCGACATGTGTATAACGATCATGTTAACACTGATATGACATTCGATGACTTTAAACGTATGTGTGCTAAATGTTGGTCATTACACCGTTACAGCTTTTTAGTTATTGATAAAGAAAGTGATGTACAGCATGGACGATATCGCATGGGTTTCGATCATTTTATATGCATTAACACAGAATTACAGTAACTACTTGATTAAAAACCATCATCATGTTTACATCTAGCAAGGAGATCACAAAACATATCATCCAAGCTCGAAACAATATTCGACGGAAATTTAAGGAGCTTAAACGTATTCAAGCAGACACGGATTTATTTTTAAAAACACAACTAAGTACACCACTCAAAGAAATTTTTAATTCTACTTCATTACCGCAGTCTACTTCAAGTTTTGCTTCTATGCAAACATAATATCATAAAGAGAAGCATGAAGAAGAAGAAGAAGAAAAGCATGAACAAGGTAAGGAAGAGAAGAAGCAGGATGTAGATCAAGAAGAGGAAGATAAGGAAGAAGAAGAAGAAGAACTTAATGATACATCACCATCTAAGCGTGTTGAGTTTTTAACTACAGATGTTATTGCTGAAACACCTACTTCATCGACGCAAAATCTACCATCTTTGTCTGAGGTTATGATTACACCAGAGTATCGCAATCAGTTTAGAACTTTTATTCAAGACACCTATGGATCTCTCTTTGCACCTTATATAGAAAAACGTTTTACAGGACAAACTGACACTACCTACGGTACTCGCTACGAAGATGACTGTTTCCGGATAGGAAATTCAAATGTTAAGATTAGTAACAACAAACTCATTGTAAAAGGTTTTACCTATAAACCTACGAAAGGACTCTTAGAACTTCTTTTCTCACGTATACCTGACAAGGATATAATTTTACAAGATGATCTTAAAAAATACAAAGCAATACTTCTTGCTACTGATGCAACACGACGTAATTACAAGAGAACAGAAGCTGTAAATGCGAATAAGAGTTACAAGTATCGTGAGTTTATTTCTAAGATGTTTCCGACTGCACGTAGTCTTGATGTTATCTACAAGCCTTTGTTGCCGTATGTGGATGTAAGGTACTGGAATGTCCCAAACTTACTCGTTGAACGATTACAACTTTTAAGTGCATCGCAAGAGGCTGGTCAAACTGGTCACGGATCAGAAATTCTAGAAATAGAAAGAGAACTACGTTATGCCGGTATTATTTTGTAATGGTTCGTCAAGAGAAGATCTCACATGTAAAGGTAAACATCGCACATGAGTTACATAAATCAGCACGTCGCACCTACTGTCGCAGACGCGTTATTACACGAGGAAAAGATGATCTCTGGCAAGCAGACTTAGTAGAAATGATTCCATATGCCTCTAGTAATAAGGGGTATAAATATCTACTTACTGTTATCGATGTATACTCGAAGGTTGCTTTTGCACAACCCGTGCGTTCTAAAAAAACAGCAGCTCAAGTTAAAGAAGCATTTAAACATATTGTTGAAGAATCGAAACGCTACCCAAGGCTTCTTCAAACTCATCAAGGTAAAGAGTTTTACAACAAGGATTTTTCTTCTTACCTCAAGTTACTTGGCATTCAACACTACTCTACGTTCAGCAATCTCAAGGCAAGTGTTGTAGAACGCTTTAATCGTACACTCAAAACAATGATGTGGCGAGAATTTACAGCGCAAGGTTCATATCCTTGGATTGATCTGCTACCTAGACTTTTATCTACCTACAATGATACACCTCATCGCACTATCGGAACAAAGCCACGTCTTGTTACAAAGAATACACCTCGTGTAAATGCTATTCATCTTGTAACTAACAGCTGATCTACGTCGCCATCGCTTCAAAGAAGGTGATTTTGTTTGCATCAGCAAACACAAGTCTATCTTTGCAAAAGGATACACACCTAACTGGAGCACTGAAATTTTTCAAATCAGAAGTGTTAAGCTTACTAATCCAGTTACGTATTTACTTAGCGATCTCAGAGGACAGCCTATTGAAGGAGGATTCTACATCGAAGAACTGCAGAAAACAAAATATCCTGACCACTATTTAGTTGAACGTGTTATTCGACGTCGTGGCAATAAACTGTATGTTAAATGGCTTGGTTTTAATAACAGCTTTAATTCATGGATTAATAAAGAGGATGTACTTTAAATCTTATGTGTGTTTTCTTTTAATCCTCTACGTTTCCTTTCTTCTAAGTCACTAGGACATGCTGTAGGATTAAGCAACACCCGTAATATGTTTTGACAATTCATATTTATTTTAGAATATATACATTTTTATCCTTTGTTTATTTTACGGTCTTTGTCACTCAGTTTTCGTTTTATTACACCAACAACGACAAGTGCTGCTATATCCTCCTGAGCAGCTAAAGCACTAGGTAATAACGCACACACGGCATAACTTTACAAAGCAGATTTTAACAGCTACACGACATACTCTATGCAGGCAGCATGTAACTACGTGTCAGGTGAACGTGTTCTAGGGCCGCAGGGGAGATGAAGCACGAAGAAAAGAAGATCAATCACTCTATTGATGAGTCCACGCCCAACATGCTTCCTCATCCTTCTCCCAGCACGTTTCTTCACCTTTTCCTTGTTTACTCTCTCCACAGCCATGATAAGTGTTTATAAGTGAAGACAACTCGTTAGTTTTAGGTCCGTGATACAGTTTAATTAGTTGACATGTACGGCACTGTCTCACAGAAGGTCTTCTACCTAAACTCACGTGTTCATGATGTAAACTACACGTTTGAAGCTCTGAGAAAACAGGATCTTGAGTCCACTCAGGAGGCACCTTATCCCAAATCTTCTTTACAGCATTCGCAGCTACATTAACCAAAAATGCCTTTGGTAATGCATTTAACTCTTCTTCAGTAAAAGTGTTTAGTTTCTTTTTGCATGCATAAAACTTTACGATCGCCTTTTCAACTGCGTTACACTTAGTATCTGTTAGAAATGACATGATGTCTTTACTCTACAAATGTTTCTTTTACACTAAGGTTATTTCGACATTGCAGTTTACATATGTTGTTCACTTCCCGGCATGCACTGCAACACAACCAATCAAAGAGCATGCATACATGTTGCAAAGACTGTTTACTTGTTTCTCTACTATGCTCTTTCGGAAGAGTTTTAAATGATGGGCACCCCAAATCATGCATGTCGATAACTTCACACGATGATGGTAGAAAATCACGCAACCATTCTTTCTTTTCACAACCCTTTAAAAGAACGAGATCTGCTCTTGACAAATGTGCATTCATCAATAAAAGTAGAAAACGATAAGGTATTCCTTTTTCTTCCCACTTCAAACCTAAATTGTTTTCAATCCACTGAGTCTGCTTTTTATCTTCATCTGTTTGCAAACAGTAAGGGAACGGTGGACTAAATACTAAACTAACAAGTTTTGGTGCCCACAACACACTGCAATCTAACACAGCCACCTCTTTAAACACAAATTTGTTTCCGTTTACTTTAAAGCCTTGCACATCAACTATTAATGTTTTCGTCATGTTTGCACTCCACTCTCTATCACTGTTTCTCGAAGACTAAAGCTTTTAGTCAACGAACGGGTTTAAACATGCACAATAACGTCATCACTGCAGCACATGCAAACTCTTGTTTTTATGATGCATACTTATTACATTCCTTTACACCGACTTACTCTTAAGAAAACGGACAAGTCTAAACATGCATGATGACGTCACCACTGCAGCACGTGCTCACTCTAGCTTTCCCGATGCGTGTTTAAACTTGTTTGAATTTACCGCCACCACATTTCAACTAAAGAGTGCAGCACCGAGGTAAGCGATGTAAGGTGGCAGTGGCTAAAGGTGGCAGCACTGTTCTCTCTGGATTAAAGATGGCTGCTTGTCATAAAGATTTTCTCAAATTATCCGCCACCACATTTCAACTAAAGAGTGCAGCACTGAGGTTTGCGATGCAAGATGGCGGGTGACAGCTTGTCAAATAGATTTTTTTTCAAAGGTAAGTAGCTAAAGAGGGCAGCACTAAAGTTAGCAATGCAAGATGGTGGATGACAGCTGAAGAGCACGTAGAATTTGTTTCCAAACAAGAGCACGTGGAATTTGCCGCCACCACATAGAGTGCAGCACTGTTCTCTCTGGATTAAAGATGGCGGATGACAGCTGTCAGAAAAGCACATGGGTTTGTAGAGCGCGTAGAATTTGCCACCACCACATAGAGTGCAGCACTGTTCTCTCTGGATTAAAGATGGTGGATGATAGCTGTCAAAAAAGCGTATAGGTTTGTTTCCAAACAAGAGAATGTGGATTTTGCCGCCACCACATTTCAACTAGAGAGTGCAGCACGGTGCTCTCTGGATTAAAGATGGCGGATGGTAGCTGCAGCACGGTGCTCTCTGGATTCAAGATGGCGGATGATAGCTGTCAAAAAAAGCGCATAGGTTTGTTTCCAAACAAGAGAATGTAGAATTTGCCACCACCACATTTCAACTAGAGAGTGTAGCACGGTGCTCTGTTGATTAAAGATGGCGGATGACAGCTGTCAAAAAAAAGCACATGGCTTTGTTTCCAAACAAGGGCAGGTGGAATTTGCCGCCACCACATTTCAAAAGTATCTAGCTAAAGAAGGCAGCACTGTGCTCTGTTGATTAAAGATGGCGGATGACGGCTGTCAAAAAAGCGCGTGAGTTTGTTTCCAAACAAGAGCATGTAGAATTTTTCAAATTGCCGCCACCACATAGAGGGCAGCACGGTGCTCTCTTGATTAAAGATGGCTGCTGTCATGTGGAATTGCCTGTCACCACATTTCAAAGGTATCTAGCTAAAGAGGGCAGCACGGTGCTCAAAGATGGCTGCTGTCAAAAAGCATTTTTCAAATTATCCGCCACCACATTTCAAAGGTAAGTAGCTAAAGAGGGCAGCACTGTGCTCTATAGATTAAAGATGGCGGATGATAGCTGTCAAAAAAGCACGTGGATTTGTTTACCGATTCAAATCTCGCACTAGTGAGGTTAAGTTGGTAGCACTAATGTTTAGGCCCGCCAAGATGGCAGCACTGCGGATGACAGGTGACGAATTTGCAGCTACTGCGATAAAGAGGGCAGCACGGTGCTCTGTAGTTTAAAGATGGTGGATGACAGCTGTCAAAAAAGCACGTGGCTTTGTTTATCTCACGCTAGTTAGGTTAAGTTGGTACTACTGAGGTTTAGGCCTGTCAAGATGGCAGTACTGAGGTTAGCAATGCGTTGTTGTCGATGATAGCTGTCAAAAAGCACGTGGCTTTGTTTACAAATTCAAATTTCCCGCGGGTGGTGGAGGAGACCTCTGGGAGGCCTCTGGCTGTGGTGGTGGTGGAGGAGGCCCCTGGGAGGCCTCTGGCTGTGGTGGTGGTGGTGGAGGAGGCATCTGGGAGGCCTCTGGCTGTGGTGGCGGTGGAGGTGGCCTCTGGGAGCCTGCGGTGGCGGTGGCGCCCGAACCCGCCTATTATACTACTGATACAGTTACTAAAAAATCCGTCATCTGATCTAATCCAGCTTTCAACACAATATATATGGATATGTTTTATATTTTTTATAAACTGCACAATTGTATCTTTCCAGAAACTTGACATGACTTTTCTTTTCCTTCAGACACACCCAGGAGACGATTTCATGTTGACTTTCCCAATATTTTCCGTACATATAATCATCGTAATATGTACAACGATTTGCCTTATTAGTAACTGTCACTTCCATTAGAGCACACAACAGTAAATACTTACACCAGCAAGTTTCGATGTAGAATGGTGTTTGTGGCTGAAGGCATCAGTCTCTAAATAATGCACGCGAGAGAAGAAGCGAGCAGGAGCCCTGGAAGTTTAGCAGGGATACCCTGAAATTAAGCTAATAAGACCCACTCCCTGCTGCATTGACCGCAAATCCCCTGTCACTATTGGGGAATTCCTGTGGATGGGTGCAATATATCCCAGTGACCGAAAATATCTGGACACATTTCAAGCCTACGCAGATAGTTACTGTTCAAAAGTAAAGTATTTGTCCACACACAGCATGTGCGTGCACAAATTGCACGCATTTCCGCTTATTTTTCTCACCTACATACAAGAAGATGAAGGCTGTTCACTTCGTTGACATATTCATCGGAGTGATTTATATGTAGAAGGTAAAAAGCTCTAACCTTACCTGCAGGCAGGTTTACCTTAGCCACAATCCTCCTTCTGTTCTGGGTGTTAACAGCGCGGTACTTGATAACTTGAAGTGGTGTGCCTGCCAATAATTCTGACAGCGTTTTCACAGTTCTGCAAACAATATGCTCAGTCACGGCCAACTTTCCTCCAATGCCGAAAAATTAAAAAAAAAAATGCAGACGTGTTAATACGCATGCAAAAGTGAGATTTGTTTCTACTCACTCATAAGGTTGTGTTTGAGTACATCTATCAGTGTTGAACCTCTAACAAAAACAAATAATGACAAGCGCAATACTAAATTTAAATTTTTACTTACATGAAGAAAAAAAAACACAAGCAGCAACTAAGAAGGAGAGGCCAGACCCTCCGTCCAACTGATTTCAACGAGTTTCAATGTACCTGTTGGGAGCATTCAAAAACAACTCGTGTATAAGAGTTTAGGTCAATAGGTTTCCAAAAAAAGGGGGACAAATGTCATGAGCAGCTTCCGCTTCGGAAAAAGTAGGGTTGATAGAACACTAAAAGGCAACACATTTGACTTGAACATGTCTGGTCTGCAACCTAATAATTTCCGAGAAATTCATGAGTCTCCCGATTCCAATGCAACGAATATATACTTAGAGAGTTGCAACGTAGGTAAGTGAAGCGGTGGTGGAGTAGTCACCGTACTTGTCTACGAGCCTCAACGACTTGGGTTCGAATCTCGCCGTACTTACATTTTTGTACAAAATGAATTACTATTTGTGGGGACGTGAAGATAAAACTTCCTTTCTTAATCTGTTTACCCAGGATCGGCTTTTCCCTCGGATTCAGCGAGGGACCCCACCTCCACCGCCTCAAGGGCAGTGTCCTGGAGCGCGAAACTTTGGGTCGGGGATATAACTGCGTAGGAGGACCAGTACCTTGCCCATTCGGCCTCACCTGCTATGGTGAACAGGGGCCTTGTGGGGGGATAGGAAGATTGGAAGGGATAGTCAGGGAAGAGGGAAGGAGTCGGCCGTGGTCTTAAGTTAGGTACCATCCCGGAATTTGCCTGGAGAAGAAACCACATGGAGAATGGCTGAGGAGGGATTCGAACCCACCTCTACTCAATTGAGTTCCCGAGGCTGAGTGTACCCCGTTTCAACCCTCGTACCACTTTTTCGAATTTCGTAACAAAGCCGGGAATCGAACCCGGGCCTCCGGGGGTGGCAGCTAATCACGCCAAGCACTACCCCACAAAGGCGGATGTAGATAAACCTGCAAATAAAAATATTCGTTTCTGCTTCAGCCTGTCTCTGCAGTGTAGTGGTCAGTGTGATTGGCTGCCACCCCCGGAGGCCCGGGTTCGATTTCGGCTCTGCCACGAAATTTGGAAAATGGTACGAGGGCTGGAACGGAGTCCACTCAGCCTCGGGAGGTCAACTGAGTAGAGGTGGATTTGATTCCCACCTCAGCCATCCTGGAAGTGGTTTTCCGTGGTTTCCCACTTCTCCTCCAAGCAAATGCCGGGATGGTACCTAACTCAAGGCCACGGCCACTTCCTTACCTCTTTCTTGTCTGTCCCTTCCAATCTTCCATCCCCCACCACGGCCCCTGTCCAGCATAGCAGGTGAGGCCGCATGGGCGAGGTACTTGTCATCCTCCCCAGTTGTATCCTCCGACCCAATGTCTCACGCTCCAGGACGCTGCCCTTGAGGCGGTAGAGGTGGGATCCCTTACTAAGTCCGAGGGAAAAACCAACCCTGGAGGGTAAACAGATTAAGAAAGAAAGAAAGAAAGTTTCTACCTCTAATTAATATATATATATATATATATAGACAGAGACCCAGCAGTAACTGTGGAACGTTTAGGCCTATATTTATTTCAGGTAGAAAATAAAGTGTACTGCAATTTGCGTAATATCTTTGTTCCAATTTTTATCTTCACCGGGCGAGTTGGCCGTGCGGTTAGTTTGCATGCGGGAGATAGTGAATTTGAACCCCACTGTCGGGAACCCAGAAGATAGCTTTCCGTGGTTTCCCATTTTCACACCAGGCAAATGTACCTTAATTAAGGCCAGGGGCGCTTCCCTCCCAGTCCTAGGCCATTCCTATCCCATCGTCCCCATGAGACATATCTGTGTCCGTGCGACGGGGAACAAATAGCAAACAAATAATTTTTATCCTCACGTCTCTTCAAATATGAATATATTTTTTCAAGAAATATAGCTGCGACGAGCCTCGAACTCACGTATTCGACGTGCGCAGACAAGTACGGTGCCCCGTATCTCACCACTCCGGTTGACTGCGACGTAACTCTCCAAATATAAGTTATATGTGTTGCATTTGAATAGGGCCACATCGATTTTTGGAAATTATTAGGTTGCGCACCTGACAAGCTTAAGTCAAATCTCTTCGCCTTTTTAGTGTTCTATCACCTGGACTTGGTCCGAAGCGGATCCTGCGTCATGAAATTGTCCTCACTTTTATTTTTATTTTTCTTTCGAAAAGAGAAAGCGTATTGACCTAAACCTTTATACACCAGTTACTGTTGAGTGTTCCCCCAAAGGTATATTAAAGGTCGTTGAAATCGGTTGGCCGCAGGATCTGGCCTCTCCTTGTAAGATCTTGAAGCGATCTTCTCATGCACGGTCAACTTCGCCAATCTAAAAAAGAAAAAACGTACCCTTTTCAATTCGCAAAAAAACGAATATTTTCTACTCCTGTATAAAATTATGTATTTGTACATCTATCAATGTTGAACCTCTAAAACTATAATGTTAAGAGTATTACTAAATTTCAATAAACAATAACATCTTTACTTACTTGAGAAAGAATACATAGCAGTTGCAATACGTGAAGCAGCGACTAGGTTCTTGAATGTAAAAATGTACTCCAAGCTTTCTTTATTTATACTCAGATATAAGCGTGAGAATTCATAGTGTAAGTTCATTCTCAAGCAAACCGGATACTGAGCCGATGACCTAGATGTTAGGCCCCTTTAAACAACAAGCATCATCAACAAGCAAACCGGATACGAAGTCTTTTTATTTAACTGTTGATAAGAGAGCTGTCATATCTTATTTATTATATAAGAGTGAGAGAATGCATACGAATTCAGTCTACACATGCTGTCTTGCAAAACACGACCTTCAGCACACCTGCGAAACATAGTGTGCGAATGTATAACTGCTTACATTATATATTATTTATTCAGATAAGATCTAAAAATGCAACATTTTACTGTCCGCTTAGAAAGACATGTATAACTGTTACTAAAGTTTACATTATAGGTTGCAAAAGCGAGTCCACTCAAAACGTTCTTACACTGAATAAAAACAAGTCATGGGTGAGTTCATCTTGTTAATGGATAAATTTTAGACTAAAAACAAGTTTTCTGCAACGGACGGTGTAAGAGTTATTCAATTAAGAGTTGATCTTACCTGGTCGAAGTCAAAGTCGTTAACTGCACACTGAGCGAGAAGTTGCTATTACATATCAAAGCCCACCCAACAATTTTAAAGCAATTTTTTACATTTAAAAATTAAAGGTGAATTAATACGTATGTTTAGTTGAAAAGTAGGTTGGATCTTTAACAGCTCTCCATTAGAATAGGCCTGGGCTAGATAACAGCGAATACACCGTTGCCTACGCTATAATACAAGGCCTTGAAATGCACTCGTGGAGACGGGTTGCTTCCTAGTTCACCATTCAGCCGCTAGGATCGCGTTCTTGCCCCCCTGTATTCGCACGGCCGTATATGTCAATGAGTAAATTATATCCCAAATAAAAAGAACTGAATGTTTTTGCGAGTATTGAACAGTACTTTATTTACAGAGCGGTGCTGCATTGCCTTGGATATGTCATTGAAGTTTCAAAACTTTCCTTTTGAGGGGCTTCTTATCAAGTTTCAAAACTTTCTCTCTTCTACTTGAGTAGCTCAAAGCAATGTTGTTTAACAGAGGTCTCAGAAATGTTCATAGTAGAAAAAGAGGTGGTTTGTCGCCTTTACACTTTCCACACTTTATTTCACTGTTGAACATGTCTTTCGAAAAAATATACGTACACCTTTAAGTAACTCTCTTCGGGACAAGTACTGCGTAGCGGAGGTGACATTCCGTCGTTCAGTGCAGAAGTGCCACAGACGATGATTTTCGGTATCTGAGGGCTCCTCGATCTTGAAAACGAATAAAACTCAATGTTGGACTTTAAGTGGCTGGAGAAGAGATATGTTCTAAACAACCTTTATAGTCTGTTTTTTCTTTTACCACACGAACCATAATGCCATTGTATTCCGCTTGGCGTCTTAGCTGAAGAAGAGCTCGATGTCATAGCTCGTTAGGTTTCTCGTCAATGCATAATGCAATAATGTATACTTACGAGGTATTTTACGCAGGCCACAGTGGATTGGGTAGTCAAGATCTATGCCTGATACATTTCTGTCATGAATCTTTTTTTTACTTTCTTTGAATACATTTGAAGTTTCTTAATATATGACAGGAAATCATTAATTAACCAGCTGAGGCGTTCATCTTCAGTAACAAAGGATTATTTTTTTTTGCTGGTGGCTTTACGTCGCACCGACACAGATAGGTATTATGGCGACGATGGGATAGGAAAGGCCTAGGAGTTGGAAGGAAGCGACCGTGGCCTTAATTAAGATACAGCCCCAGGATTTTCCTGGTGTCAAAATGGGAAACAACGGAAAACCATCTTCAGGGCTACCGACAGTGGGATTCGAACCCACTATCTCCCGGATGCAAGCTCACAGCCGCGCGCCCCTAACCGTACGACCAACTCACCCGGTTAAAATATGCTCGTTTGTTCTCGTTCCTGGAATATGTCCCATGTGAGGTGATGCAGACGTCATGCGCATCGAACAATTTCATAAAATGCTCTATAAAACAAATGGCTTATTTTAAACTGTATTTAATGCTCTCGGGACAAACCACCTCCATACTTTTCAAACCAGAGATTGTTACAGGGGAAAATACAGTATTTTTAGCACTTGCTACATTCATTTTCGCCAAATTCGTTGGGCAAATTATTTTCCTCGTTGGTTTCCTAATTTAAGATTTCTGAGTTTGAAGATGCCTCTCAAATGATCACCGGTCACGGTAGCATTGTTTACAAAACAGTCCAGTGACAAATTTTGGGATCGTCCGATTCTTATGACGTAACTCGGATCAAAACTTAGGAACAGAGGCTTACTTCGATCAGCGTGAAGTCGTATCTCATGCGTACTTCCTCTGTATAGTGATTCGAACATTGAACATTCACTGGAAACTTGTGAAATGAAATTCCACTACCTTTAATTTCTCGTGAATAAATCATGACTGGAACTGCGAATGCTTAACATCAGACGAATACATAATACATTCACAACCAACTCAGTTAATAAACACATTTAAAGGCGCGAATCTGGTAGACAGGGGGCAAGAAAGCGATCCTAGCGGTCCGGCATTGAACCTCAGTGTAACCACTTCCATAGCGTTTTACGGGCTCTATTTCCAGGCCTTGTATTATAACGTAGGCAACGGAATATACAGATACAGTGCGTCAACTCGGGTCAATTTCTGATTGGTTGTGCCTGGAATTGCGCCCGCACCGCCATATTGGTCCCTAGGACTGTACTGTAAACACGTTGTTATAGAGGTCGCAGTTCGCAGAGTTGGTGAAAATGCCGGGTTGTTGTGGTGTACCAACAGACCGGGGAAAGGATTTATCAAGAAGGTAATTCCCAGGGACCCAATTCATCGAAAACAATGGGCTGCCATGATTAAAAGAGAAGAGTGGTCTCCTACTGAAGCATCACGTTTATGTGGAGTAACTCTAACATACTTTTCTTAAGGTAATCTAAGTATCCACTATACAGTTGGCTGAACTGACCGGCATGTTATTTTACTTCACTAGGAACACTTTGAACCACATATGTGGCAAAAAGTAGAGAGGATGGGGAATAAATTCTGAGACGTAATGCCGATCCTACAATTTTCTATACTAAACTATGGTGGTAATCCTACACGACAGAACCGTTGTGTTATGGTTTCACTTTTAGCTGGAATATACCGTTAATACCAATTTTGCACATTCAGTACGGAAGAAATCACCATTGACTTATTGAGATATGTTTCTTTTCAGCATCAACACTTCTTCAATCTGAGGATTAAACAAAAATAAAAAGTGAAAAAAGTATTTTTGAGAAACCTTTTCTGAGAAATCTAATATTAACATTAATACAATAATCAGAATACAGTCAGTGAATATGAAATACTTTTACCTCAACCACAAACCATTTAAACTCACCGGATAAAAACTAGTCACCCTAGTGCGCACGCACAGATTGATCGTTAAGCCTGTACAGATGGCGGTGCTCAACCGCACGCGCACTGCAAACTGATCAGGCAAGCGAACAATGTACGTCAACATGGGTGTGGCAGGTATGGCCATACGGTCCGTGAAGTTGCTGGAATTGAGGCCACGTCGGGAAGAGATCCTGATAGAGATGGGCCGGGGACTTGTTTCACTGTTTGTGAATCAAAATAGCTTTTCAAACCCGACAGGAATTGCTTCAGTCAGTGATTGAATGTCCATAAAATCCTGTTAGCGAGAAAACATTACGACGGAATATCCATTCAAAGAACATTTGGAGTCGGTCACCTCGCAAGACGCCATTGCTCACACAAGCACACACAATGGGCTAGAAAACATTGAACGTGGACAGTGGCTGGGTGGCGAAAGATAATGAGGTCTGACGAATGACTGTTTTGCTGTATTCCAATGACGCACGTCGTCGAGTGTACTGAGGGACAAATGAAGCATTTCATCCTGGATGTGTGTGTGCAAGGACAGGTTCAATTCGGAGGTGGGTCTGAGATGTTTTGGGTGTGTTATTCGTACCATGTATTGGGCTCGTTCACTGAGGTGACCACTGACTTGAACCAGCGTGTCTGGATTATCAGGTGTTGCCTTTGAGTCAAACCTGCATGATGAGTATGTTATTGATACCCCGGTTTGTAAAGATGACAACAGCAAAGTTTATTGGGATGGAGACATATGAGAGTGGTTTCATGGACACTCCACCCTATTACATCTCCATTGGCCTCCAAATCACCTGACCTGAACCACATAGAAGATCTGTGGGACATGTTGGAACAGTGAATACTCGTAAAACGCCGACACCGCAATTTGGTGGAATTTCGAGATCAAATCCTCAGCGGGTGGTTTAACCAGGACGTGACGTGACTGCACAACCTTGTGGACTCACTTCCTAACCGAATCCAGGCGGTAATAGAGTCCAGAGGCGGAGTTACGCGGTATTAAATGATGCTTATAATGATTTCTCCAGGAGTGAATATTTTTTTGTCCAGTGAGCTTATATCGTGTCCACAGTCCCTCTGGTACATGTTATATGTTATGTCTGTAATATTAATAATTGATTTTTGGATTGATGTTCAATTACTATAACAATAATGGCGTACGACCTCTAGCCAGAAGAAATGACCCGGCCGGAATTCGAACCCTGTCCTCATTCTATAAAGACCCCATCAGTCTAACCAGTTAGCCGTGGACGAGGACCATTACTTACTTTGGACTAGACATGTGAAACTAACCTTGAACTTAAAATTGATATACCGGCATTTTGGTGGATTTAAGAGCACTAAAGTTCAATATGACGTCATTTCTGCACCTTGCCCACCGTTCCAAATTGTAGGATAAACGTTTGAACTCACAATTTTATTTTCCTGTGTAAACATTTGTCCCCAGTACTTTATACTCGGAATTAGGTGATTGCCTCGCGTCATTATCAATTTGTAGTAATGTCCGTCATTGCTAGTGAGTACATATCAACAATTGAAACTATTTGCGTCATGAAATACAAGATTAATTCAACTGTTATTATGAGATAATAATAGAAACACTACGAGGGTGGAGCCCTGATGAGCGACCGCTGATTGCAGATCACGAGGTGATGTTGAATGTTGAACGTTATTCTTGGATTTCACAACCGGGGCCACTATATTTCTGTCAGATACCTTCTCAGTTGGTCTCACGTATACCGAGTAGATCTCAGTCCAGCCCCCATACCCAGGTAAAGGTCCTTGACCTGTTCGCTAACAACGCGATGCCTTCGGGTACAAATGCAGACTCGCTAGCGACGACTCGTAAATGCCCCACAAATCACCCCGTTTTCCCACTTCTAACAAGGAGCTAGTTAATTAGATATATTTCGGTTAATTACTTTTAGATAATCCTGAAAATACTCGCTAGTTTAGCTGCTGTCCTCGGAGTGTCGGCTTCAATCCTCGCTGCATGTAGTTGAAGTACGTTGGATGTGAATCTGGAAGGAACTTCATCCCCTCGAGTGTTACTAAAATACGAATACACTTTACGATCACCATCACCGTACCCACTCAACTCTTCAGTGCCTGGTAATGTCGTGAAGTCACACTTGAGTAGTATAATTGAATGGTTCGGCCGCCGCCTCCTCCTCCGGGCTCCCAGGGGCCCCTCCGCCTCCCGCGGGAAATTTGAATGTTGTCTGGAAATTTGAATTTTGGCGGGAAATTTGAATTTTGGCGGGAGATTTGAATTTGTAAACAAAGCCACGTGCTTTTTGACAGCTGTCATCGACAACAATGCATCGCTAACCTCACTGCTGACATCTTGACGGGCCTAGACCTCAGTAGTACCAACTTAACCTAACTAGCGCGAGGTAAACAAATTCACGTGTTTTTTGACAGCCACGTGCTTTTTGACAGACAACAACACATCGCTAACCTCACTGCTGCCATCTTGACGGGCATATACCTCAGTGGTACGAACTTAACCTCACAAGCGCGAGATAAACAAAGCCACGTGCTTTTTTGACAGCTGTCATCCGCCATCTTTAAACTACAGAGCACCGTGCTGCCCTCTTTAGACAATAAACGCATCGCTAACCTCAGTACTGCCATCTTGGCGGGCCTAAACCTCAGTAGTACCAAATGAACCGCACAAACGCGAGGTAAACAAAGCCACGTGCTTCTTGACAGCCACGTGCTTTTTGACAGACAACAACGCATCGCTAACCTCAGTACTGCCATCTTGGTGGGCCTAAACCTTAGTGCTACCAACTTAACCTCACAAGTGCGAGATAAACAAAGCCACGTGCTTTTTTGACAGCTGTCATCCGCCATATTTAAACTACAGAGCACCGTGCTGCCCTCTTTATCGCAGTAGCTGCAAATTCCTCACCTGCCATCGGCAGTGCTGCCATCTTGGCGGGCCTAAACCTTAGTGCTACCAACTTAACCTCACTAGCGTGAGATAAACTAATCCATGTGCAGCTGTCATCTACCATCTTTAATCTATAGAACACAGTGCTGCCCTCTTTAGCTAGATACCTGTGGTGGCAGGCAATTCTACGTGACAACAGCCATCTTTGAGAACCGTGCTGCCCTCTATATGGTGGCGGCATATTCTACATGCTCTTGGTTGGAAACAAACCCACGCGCTTTTTTGACAGCCATTATCCGCCATCTTTAAGCAACAGAGTACAGTGCTGCCCCCTTTGTGGCGGCGGCAAATTCCACGTGCTCTTGTTTGGAAACAAAGCCACATGCTTTTTTGACAGCTGTCACCCACCATCTTTAACCAACAGAGCACTATGCTACTATCATGCGGGCAATTTCGTTAGCTGTCATCCGCCATCTTTAATGAACAGAGCACCGTGCTACCCTCATGTGGGGCAATTTCGTAAGTTGTCATCCGCCATCTTTAATGAACAGAGCACCGTGCTGCCATCTTTGTGTTGGCATCTTTATTCTTTGACATGTGGTGGCGATAAATTCTACACCCACAATCTGAGAGCACCGTGACGTACTCTTCGTTGTGGCGGACAATTTAAAAAGGAACATGTCAAGGAATACCATTGTTCTAAGAGAAAACAAGACTACGGTTCTGAACGGCTTGCGTAGGATAGCGATTGTTATAACCTCCTTTTCCCTGCTCTGTTAAGGCATAGCTTTATCGAATACTTGAAGATTATATTACAAAATAAGTGATTAAGAATATAATAGATACAACATATGATCAGAACATTGAATGATGTGTTTGGGGTGCACCTTCGTTCTAAGAGAATCGAACCCGAGACTGCTGGGTGAGAGGCAAGCACACTAAACCAAACCGTAGGAGCCGGCAATTCTCTTTCTATATAATAATTTCGTGTGGCTATTTCTAGTCAAGTGCAGTCTAAAAATAAATCCTAGAGTTGTTGTATCAGGAAGGGTAACAGGCTAAATCCTGGTCTTTCAGCGTCAGGAAGGGTAACCGGCCGTAAAACAGATTCTTGCGATTTAAACTCTTGCGTCAGGAGGGGGGCACTCGGCTGTAAAACATATTTTTAATCCCAAGAGAATCGAACCCGAGACAGCCGGGTGAGAGGCAAGCACACTAAACTAAACTGTAGGAGCCAGCAATTCTCTTTATATATAATAATTTCGTGTGGCTATTTCTAGCCAAGTGCAGTCTAAAAAAATCCTAGAGTTGTTGCATTAGGAAGGGTAACAGGCTAAATCCTGATCTTTCAGCGTCAGGAAGGGCAACCGGCCGTAAAACAGATTCTTGTGATTTAAACTCTTGCGTCAGGAGGGGGCACTCGACTGTAAAACATATTTTTTAATCCCAAGAGAATCGAACCCGAGACTGTCGGGTGAGAGGCAAGCATACTAAACCAAACCGTAGGAGCCGGCAATTCTCTTTCTATATAATAATTTCGTGTGGCTATTTCTAGCCAAGTGCAGTCTAAAAATAAATCCTAGTCTTGTCACATCAGAAAGGGTAACTGGCTAAATCCTGGTCTTTCAGCGTCAGGAAGGGCAACCGGCCGTGAAACAAATTCTTGCGATTTAAACTCTTGCGTCAGGAGGGGGTACTCGGCTGTAAAACATATTTTTAATCCCAAGAGAATCGAACCCGAGACTGCCGGTTGAGAGGCAAGCACACTAAACCAACCTGTAGGAGCCGGCAATTATCTTTCTATATAATAATTTCGTGTAGCTATTTCTAGCTAAGTGCAGGCTAAAAAAATAAATCCTAGTCTTGTTACATCAGGAAGGGTAACTGGCTAAATCCTGGTCTTTCAGCGTCAGGAAGGGCAACCGGCCGTAAAACAGATTCTTGAGTCAGGAAGGGCATCTGGCCGTAAAATAGGTTCTTACAATTTAAAATCTCATGTAAAAACAGGAGGAGAGCAGCGGCTAGCTGCTTCCTAGTGCATTTCAGTTGTTATGCCTTACGAGTAGCTATGTACTAGCACCGGATTTAGAATAAGCAGACTTTAGAACGAGAAAAAATATCTGGAATGTGTTTTGAAGAAGGCTTCCCACACACACGCGCGCGCAAGCTGCATCCGGCTAGCCAGCTCCTCCTACAATGCGTTTGCCTCAGCAGAGTACGAAGTCCGCTGCACGCGTACAGTTCATATTAAAATTATTAGCAGCTTCTCGAGCTGAGCTCAAACCTTCCCGTTTAATCATAGTACAAATACGCCTGCTTGTAGAACTTGTATATTTCGGTACCTCAGCGTTTCGTGTTGTTGCTAACAGGCAGGGGGTACTGTGGATGTAGACTTAGCTTAGTAAAACTCACGACAATGTCCAACCTCAGTAGGTTGAAACTTGGTTTCTTCCGAACATTGCAACTTTAGTCTATTGATAAATAGTTGTTCTCTTCAATCCTCATGCTATAGAAGAGGTCAATCTTATAATTTCAAACTTACAACCATGTCCGACTTCTATAGGTTGAAACTGTGTTTCTTCCGAACACCGTAACATTTAGCCAATTTCTATTGATGACGAGGTCCTTAGTTTTGTCCTGGCATTGCTTCCACTTACTTGTGCCAGGATCCTCACTTTCACATATCTACTCTAGGATTAGAAGGTGTAGACATGGCAGAGGTTAATCTTGTAATTTCAAACTTACAACCACGTCTGAGCTCTATATGTTGAAACTTAGTTTTTTCCTCAAACATTGCAATCACGTGCTAACTTTCCAAGGCTCGATCCACTGCAGAACTCTTAAATTCTGACACCTCGGCATCAACAGCAGGTTCGATCCCGGATTAAATAAGTCAGCCTGCAGAACTCAGCGTAAGGCACTCAGGAGAGCTCTTGTTGCATAAACATTTCGTTCCGACTGTACTGCAAACGTCTGCAATTCTTGATATCCGCTTGGTAACAAGGAGCATATTTACTCGCTGCAGTCTGCGTTAAGCGCACACAGTTCTCTGTATGTGTTTAATACGTGCGCATCTCCCGTCTAGGTACTGTCTGCTGTGAATATTATTCTTCAGCCTTTAACTTAAAGTAAGCCTGAACTGTTAGTTACTGTTTGCAAAGCAACTTCTACGCTAGGTAATAATCATCTACATGCATATATGTTTGTTCTTTTCTTTTAAGGTACCGTTCGAGTTACAGGCTTGAAAGTACGCATTTTATTCATCCGAGTAACAGTCTGCAGCACGTGCATTTTTAAGGTATGTTTTCGAATTTTGAGTTGTAAAGATAGCTGGGCTAGCTGATGTACCCTACACTACATTCGTATATGTTTGTTCTTTTTAGGTACGACCAGAATATTATCATTCGAGTTTCAGGCTTGAACGCACGCATTTTATTCATCCGAGTAACAGTTATAAGCGTGAAGATTTTAAGGAATGCCTGACCTCTATACGTTGAAACTTAGTTTCTTCCGAACATCTTAACTTTAAGCTAATCATAAATAGTTGTTCTCTTTAATCCTCATGCTATAGACGAGGTTAATCTTATAATTTCAAACTCACAAAAATGTCCGACCTCTATACGTTGAAACATGGTTTCTTCCGAACATCGTAACTTTAAGATAATCATAAATAGTTGTTCTCTTCAATCCTCATGCTATAGACGAGGTTAATCTTATAATTTCAAACTTACAGCAATGTCCGACCTCTATACGTTGAAACTTGGTTTCTTCCGAACATCGTAACTTTAAGCTTATCATAAATAGTTGTTCTCTTCAATCCTCATGCTATAGACGAGGTTAATTTTATAATTTCAAACACACATAGCTATGTCTGACCTCAAAAGGCTGAAACTTGGTTTCTTCCTAACATCGTAACTTTAGTCTATTGATAAATAGTCGTTCTCTTCAATACTCATGCTATAGACGATGTTAATCTTATAATTTCAAACACACATAGCTATGTCTGACCTCAACAGGCTGAAACTTGGTTTCTTCTAAAACATCGTAACTTTAGTCTATTGATAAATAGTCGTTCTCTTCAATCCTCATGCTATAGACGAGGTTAATTTTATAATTTCAAACACACATAGCTATGTCTGACCTCAACAGGCTGAAACTTGGTTTCTTCTAAAACATCGTAACTTTAGTCTATTGATAAATAGTTATTTTCTTTAATCTGCATGTCATAGAAGAGGTTAATCTTATAATTTCAAACTCACAGCAATGTCCGACCTCTATACGTTGAAACTTGGCTTCTTCCGAACCTCTTAACTTTAAACTAATCATAAATAGTTGAGGCGTCTAGTATCAAAACCGGCCAAGTCACAAAATTTACGAAAATGAGTTAAGGTTATAAATTTGAAGTATAAGAATAGCACTATCAGGTGAAACAAGAATATGCTTTAAAATCGTCCATGTCTTCATGTTATAGAGCACTGAATTCTCGGTCGTGCAACAGAATCGGCCAAGTCATGCAGGCAGTGAATTCAAAACCGGCCAAGTCAAGGAACGAGCGACAATCTTTATGATGCAGCATTGTTGTCTGGAATCTTGTGTTGTTACATTAAGCAACAATGTGATAATATCAATAGGCAAAATCGTTCCTTGTAATGTATATTCTTTGAAGTCATAATATTTTGTTTTTTGTTCGTTTGCAACACTGATTTACGTATTCGCGGGCTTCTTACCGTCATTGGCGCCAAAGCAATCCTATTTCCGGTGTGCTCGTATTTTGTCATTATTGTGTGCTGTAACGTGGATATTGTTCCGAGTGGTGAACTAAAAGATTTACTTTCATACCTTGTGAAATTGTACAAAATTGCAACAAAAACGGCCAAGTCAAAATTTAAATTAACAAAGAGGATGGGTTAATTATGAGTTAGATTTCTCAAAACAGCGGAACTTAAATATTAAACCATTAAGGATATAACTGTGAAAAAAAATCTTTTCTGACCATCATTGCTTTGTCTCTACAGGTTTTTCGTCCATATTGAAAAATATGCCTTGAGTGACTTGGCCGGTTTTGATACTAGACGCCTCAGTTGTTCTCTTCAATCCTCATGCTATAGACGAGGTTAATCTTATAATATCAAATTCACAGCAATGTCCGACCTCTATACGTTGAAACTTGGTTTCTTCCGAACATCGTAACTTTAGTCTATTGATAAATAGTCGTTCTCTTCAATCCTCATGCTGTAGAAGAGGTTAATCTTATAATTTCAAACTCACAGCCATGTCCGAACTCTATACGTTGAAACATGGTTTCTACCGAACATCGTAACTTTCGCCTAATCTCTATTGGTTGTTCCCTTTTCAAATGTTCCCCTGCTGTGAGGAATGCAATGTAACGTTTACAAGGCGAGATAACTTCATGCGCCATATGAAATCAAAACACCCTAGCATAACATCCGCTCTATGTAAAGTTTGTAGTGTGTATTTCGCTAACGTAGAGCGATACGAGGCTCAATTAGTAGAAGCGCATCAGGTATCTACTTGCCCTCAGGTAATAGGAGAAAAGCGTAAAAAATCGGATGTAGCTGTAGAAAGTACTAGTAGTAAAAAACCTACAAAAAATCATGAACTTCAAACTATTCACTGCGAACACTGTAACACTGATGTACCATCTTAACATTTTCAGGGACACTTACGTTGTAATGCGCATAAAATAATGCGTGTAGAAGTGGTAGTAACGCAAACATCGAGGAAATTAATACAGCATTTAAAAGTAGGATTTCTAGTTACAGAATTCGCACCAGTCAAAAGTTTCAGAGCACTTCAAAATTTTTAAATTGTGTTCAACCGGATGTACAACAGCTTCTTGCTAAATCTTTGTCCAATCATAATTTGTTTAAAGTTAATTTTGAACTTTTCGCCTTGTACATTAAAAGCACTGAAAATCCGAAATAACGGACATAAAATCATTTAATACGAAGAATTTTGTCATAAGTGAGTCGACTAATTTTGGTGATGTACTTAGGGATGTCTCTAACATTATTTCAACTAAGAGCGAGGAATTTCAGGAAAAGGAATCAGGGTGGGCTTTAGTTGAAATAATGTATCTAGAAGTTAACATCAATAAGTACAATCCTATGCGAGGTTCATTGTACATCGAGCTGCCGACATGGATTCAGCGAAAAGAAGCTGTTGTAAACATCCAAAACAATGACGAAGCATGTTTTGCATGGGCGGTGATATCGGCTTTAAATCCTGCTAAATCGAATGTAGCGAATAAAACATCATCGTATCCACACTATTCAACGCAACTAAATTTCGATAGTATAGAATTTCCTGTGCAGTTAAAAGATATTAAGCGTTTTGCGGAACTAAATAACATTAGCATTAATGTGTATAGTGTAGAGAAAAAGTCTGTAGTAGGTCCTCTGTATTATACATGTCATAAGAAGAGTACTCATGTTAACTTACACTATATCGAAAACAGTGAGAATAGCCACTTTTGCTGGGATAAAAATCTGAGTAGACTTGTTGGTAGCCAGTTGTCGAACAGGTGTAACAAAAAGTGGCTATGTGATGGATGCTTGCAGTTTTTTAGAACTGAAGATCAGTTAACGAAGCATTCCAAGAATGACTGCAATCATGTACGTACAGAGATACCTACTACAGGCAATGATGTTTTAAAATTTACAAATTTTCACAAGCAGATGTGGGTACCTTTCGTGATTTATGCAGACTTTGAAGCCATCCTCACGCCATGCAACACATGCTCACCTAATCCTGACAACACTTTCACTAATACTACGCACATGCATGTCCCGTATAGCTTCGCGTATTACATCAAGTGTAGTTATGATAGTACGCTTAACAAGTTTGAGCTGTATCGAGGATCTGATGCTGCTAAAGTATTTTTAGAAAGACTTGAAAGTGATGCAGTTCGTCTTGGTCGTATTCTAAATAGTAATATTCCTATGAAGAAACTCAACGAAATTCAGTTAAATGATCATGAACGTGCTACAAAGTGTAGCATTTGTGATGGGAATGACCCTAAAGTTTTTGATCATGATCATTTAACTGGTTTCTACAGATGTGCCGCTCATTATAGCTGTAATCTTAAGTATAGAGTTCCTAAATTTATCCCTGTAATTTTTCATTACTTATCTGGTTACGACTCACATTTCATCATTTCACAATTTGGAGCTTCAGATGAAAAAGTAGATATAATACCTCAGAATAAAGAGCGGTACATTGCGTTTGCAAAGTCTGTAAAAGTAGATGCTGAACATTCTATAAAACTGAGATTCCTTGACTCGTTTCGCTTTATGGCGAGTAGCCTCGATAAACTTTCTAGTCATTTACAGAATGAACAATTTACGGAAATTCGACGCGTTTTTCCTGAAGAAGCGCAGTTTAATTTACTTCGGCGTAAGGGTGTTTTTGTTATTGAATATCTTGACTGCTTAGAACGCCTCGAAGAACGTGCCTTACCATCGAAACAATCCTTTTACAGCTCGCTGAATTCAGCAGATATTAGTGATGATGACTATTTACATGCACAACATATCTGGGAGCAGTTCCACATTCAAACGCTGGGTGAATACTCCGATTTATATTTAAAGACGGACGTACTTTTGTTAGGTGATGTTTTTGATAATTTTCGCTGTGTTTGCAAGAAAACCTACAGCCTTGACCCATGTCAGTATTTTACTGCGCCTGGGTTAAGTTGGGATGCGATGTTAAAATACACGCAGGTGAATTTGGAACTGCTAACCGATATTGATATGGTGCACTTTATAAAATCATCTATTCGAGGCGGTCTAAGTCAGTGCAGCGGGCGGTATTCTAAAGCAAATAATAAGTACACGCCGAGTTTCGATTCTAGTCAGGAATCTCAGTATATCGTTTATCTCGATGCTAATAATCAGTATAGGTGGGCGAGAAGTCAGCATCTACCGGTGAGTGGTTTCCGCTGGCTAACGCAGTGCGAAATTGATGCTTTACAGCTGCACGCCCTAGGCGATGAAGCTGATAAAGGCTATTTCCTCGAAGTTGACTTACAGTATCCTAAAGAGTTACACACTTCTCATAATGACTTACCGTTCTGCCCTGAAAATATTAAGTCCCCGTTCATCGCATCAACGACGAAAATGCTAATTGCTAATTTGTGTGATAAATCTAAGTATATCATTCATTACCGAAATTTAAAACAGTGTTTGCAGCATGGTTTGAAGTTATCCAAAATTCATCGCGTACTAGAATTTAATCAGTCACCGTGGCTAAAGCCATATATCGATCTGAACAATAATTTAAGAACGAATGCGGTTAACGAGTTTGAAAAAGATTTCTACAAGCTCATGAATAACAGTGTGTTTGGTAAGACTATGGAAAATGTTGACAAACGCGTTGATGTAAAATTGATTACAAACTGGGAAAATATTAAGAAAAGGTATGGTGCTAACTATTTAATAAGTAAACCAAATTTCCACAGCTGCACCATCATACATGTGAATTTAGTTATTATACAGATGAATCGTGTTAAGGTTAATATGACAAACCTACCTTCGTCGGCTTTGCAGTACTTGAATTGGCTAAAACACTCATGTATGAATTCCATTACGATTATATGATGAAGAAGTACGCGCATAATGCGCAATTAATCTACACAGATACCGATTCGTTTATTTATCAAATTAAAACTGATGACTATTACAATGATATAAAGCCAGACTTGGGTAGGTTTGATACAAGTAAGTATCCTGCAAATAATCAATATCATCTACCGCTAGTGAACAAAAAGGTTCTAGGTAAAATGAAAGATGAATGTGCTGGGAATGTTATCGATTCATTTGTAGGTACTAAATCCAAGTCATATTGCATAAAACACTTAAATGAATTACAAATACAGAGATTGAAGGGGGTTAAAAAGAATGTCGTTCAGAATCAGCTAAGTTTTGAAAACTATAACAATTGCATTAAAAGTAATCCACCTGTTTTGCATAAGCAAATGTCTGTCATTAGAAGCAAGAAGCACCAGTTGTACACTCATTTAATTAGTAAGGTAGCCCTTAATAGTGATGATTGCAAACGGTTTGTCATTCCAAATTCTACCAACACTCTAGCCTGGGGGCATAGTATTATTGATCGGTACTACTTTACATAAAGCAGATGTGTGTAAACATTATGCTAGAGGTGTGTACTTACGTTATGCTGTCTTACATCATAATTCACTGTACATATTGTATAAAGATAGGCGGAGGTACGCTGAGAGCGTAGTACGGAAAGTTTAAACTTGTACATACAAGAATTGCGTCGAGAATGGGAGAAGTACGCAAACATCACTAGGGTAAAATGATTCGAGATAAAACTTGTACATACAAGATGTAAATAAATAATGTAGAATTGGCATATTCTTTTATTTTAGGTTAGGTATTACCTTCCTCCCGCTCCTTATCTGCAAGATAGTGTTTCGTTTATTACTCAAAGGAGAAAAGCAAGAAAGAAGGTGATGAGCAGATTCGTAAGTATGTTATTGTCTGGCTCATGTTGAGAAGAGAATTTTTTTTCTTTTTCTAAACAGTGTTTGATTGCAATGCAGTGTTCAACAACATCGAACTATAAATGGTAGTATGTGTTCAAGTCTAAACTTGCACACTCTTGCTTTTGCAATGCACGTTCGATAGAGTTGTATCCTGATAGAGGAAGAAGAGCAGCTTAGTGAGTATGTTGAGAAGATATTTAGTTTTTCTTTCTAAACAGTGCTCGATTCTAGTTATACAATGCAGTGTTCAACAACATCGAACACTAGTATGCAGTTCAAGTTGTGAAAAGTTTTGAAGAGTAGTATGTGTGTTCAAGTCTAAAAATGCATCACTGCGGGTATGCGAGCGGATGACAGCTAACGAAATTGCCCCGCATGAGGGCAGCACGGTGCTCTGTTCATTAAAGATGGCGGATGACAGCTAACGTAATTGCCCGCATGATAGTAGCATAGTGCTCCGTTGGTTAAAGATGGCGGGTGACAGCTGTCAAAAAAGCATGTGGCTTTGTTTCCAAACAAGAGCTCGTGGAATTTGCTGCCGCCACAAAGAGGGCAGCACTGTACTCTGTTGCTTAAAGATGGCGGATGATGGCTGTCAAAAAAGCGCGTGTGTTTGTTTCCAAACAAGAGCAGGTAGAATTTGCCGCCACCACATAGAGGGCAGCACGGTGCTCAAAGATGGCTGTTGTCACGTAGAATTGCCTGCCACCACAGGTATCTAGCTAAAGAGGGCAGCACTGTGTTCTATAGATTAAAGATGGTAGATGACAGTTGCACATGAATTTGTTTATCTCACGCTAGTGAGGTTAAGTTGGTAGCACTAAGGTTTAGGCCCGCCAAGATGGCAGCACTGCCGATGACAGGTGAGGAATTTGCAGCTACGGTGATAAAGAGGGCAGCACGGTGCCCTGTAGTTGAAAGATGGCGGATGACAGCTGTCAAAAAAGCACGTGGCTTTGTTTATCTCGCGCTTGTGTGGTTAAGATGGTAGCACGAATGTTTAGGCAGGCCAAGATGGCAGTACTGAGGTTAGCGATGCTGTTGTCTGTCAAAAAGCACGTGGCTTTTTTTACCTCGCGCTTGTGAGGTTAAGTTGGTACTACTGAGGTTTAGGCCCGCCAAGATGGCAGTACTGAGATTAGCGATGCGTTGTTGTCTAAAGAGGGCAGCACGGTGCTCTGTAGTTTAAAGATGGCGGATGACAGCTGACAAAAAGGACGTGGCTTTGTTTATCTCGCGCTTGTGAGGTTAAGTTGGTATCACTAAGGTTTAGGCCCGCCAAGATGGCAGTACTGAGGTTAGCGATGCGTTGTTGTCTGTCAAAAAGCACGTGGCTCTCAAAAAGTACGTGGCTTTGTTTACCTCGCGCTTTTGAGGTTGAGTTGGTACTACTGAGGTTTAGGCCCGCCAAGATGGCAGTACTGAGGTTAGCGATGCATTGTTGTCTAAAGAGGGCGGCACGGTGCTCTGTAGTTTAAAGATGGCGGATGACAGCTGACAAAAAGAACGTGGCTTTGTTTATCTCGCGCTTGTGAGGTTAAGTTGGTACCACTGAGGTTTAGGCCCGTCAAGATGGCAGCATTGAGGTTAGCAATGCGTTGTTGTCTGTCAAAAAGCACGTGGCTGTCAAAAACACGTGGATTTGTTTTCCTCGCGCTAGTTAGTTTAAGTTGGTACTACTGAGGTTTAGGTCCGTCAAGATGGCAGCAGTGAGGTTAGCGATGCGTTGTTGTCGATGACAGCTGTCAAAAAACACGTGGCTTTGTTTACAAATTCAAATCTCGCGCCCAAATTCATATCTCCCGCATTAATTCAAATTTCCCGCCAAAATTCAAATTTCCCGCGGGACGCGGATGGGCCCCTGGGAGCCCGGAGGAGGAGGCGGCCGCCGAATCCCTGTATTATACTACTCTCTTGGTCGTCCGCTTGGTCTAAACCCCTTCGCTTCTTAAGAAACATACAATTCGAATGTCCAGTAATTGACAGTCCGAAAAATGTCCGATTCAATGTCATTATTGCGCTGGGTGTGAGGTAAAATTCTCTGACGGTCACGCTTTCTCGTCTTAAACTCCACCGATCCACAGACTCCGATCATTTCTCTTCTCGTTGACTATTTCCCCATCTCTACATTCAACACATGAATCCTTGTGGTAAAACACATCCACAGCTTCCTCTACGACCACAAGCGTGGAACTTCCTTTGGTTCTCGACGTGGAACATTAGTATGGAGACCAAGGGCAAGGCTCAACCCATTAGTTCTTCCTATTTGATCTCCCTTGATTAGTTCATGTTCTCTTCTGACGTTGATTGAATTTACGAGTTTCTAGTAGTGCTTTTTTAACACGTTCGCAGCCGCTCGTATATCGGCAACCATTACCGTGGTACCGTAATACTTTTTTTGCTTAAAGGACTTCATTTCCGTGTCCTTATGCATTTTAGTTCATTATTTTAATTATTTCAATATTATTTATGTGCATACGAGCGATGACGCACATGCTGCGTCAGCGGCACTACGGTGCGTTTTTCGCCTTCGGTGCCGTTTGACGCAGCGTGTGGGTCATGACTGGTAATGAAGTGGAACGAGAAAAACAATGTTTTGTTCGAACGTAGAACTTCTTTACAACAGAAAAATAAGTTTTTGAACATTTCACACAAAGATAATGTGCAGTACAATCTTATTATTGCTGTGTGAACAATGTATAGGCCTACTTATATTAGGCCTACTCCAAAAGCCGTACAATGTAACTAGTCAAAACAGTGTGCTACATTTCACTGACATTTCCTCGCAAAAATAACTCTTCTTCAAATGCGTTACATTCAGTTATAATGTAATTCAGCATGTTGTCTTCTGAAAGCAAGCGAAAATAATGGGTTTCGCGTCACTTGGCAGTAGAACCTTCATTCCCGGCCAACCAATAAAGTTTATTTGTTTCGATGAGGACGAATCTGAACTCCAAGAAATGACCCCTGAAATATTGCCCATGTTATTTGGCGGGAGATTTGGAGATGGTATATTGCTTACGTCTTCCACATCTTCTGTAATGTGAGAATTGGGAGTAGACACTCGACACACACATCCGTGATTAAGATTCTCACTCAGGTGGCTACAGTCATTTTCACACTGTCATCACTATCGTCACTAACAATGCTGTCACTGTCACTGCCGTTCAGGAGAGTAGTATAATACAGGGATTCTGCCGCCGCCTCCGCCTCAGGGCTCCCAGGGGCCCCTCCGCCTCCGCCTCCGCCTCAGGGCTCCCAGGGGCCCCTCCGCCTCCGCCTCCGCCTCACGCGGGGCCCTCCCAGAGGCCTCCTCCGCCTCCGCCTCCCGAGGGGCATTCCCAGAGGCCTCCTCCGACTCCCTAGGGAAATTAGAATTTGTAAACAAAGCTACGTGCTTTTTGACAGATAACAACGCATCGCTAACCTCAGTACTGCCATCTTGACGGGCCTAAACCTCAGTGGTACCAACTTAAACTAACTAGCGCGAGGTAAACAAATCCACGTGTTTTTGACAGCTACATGCTTTTTGACAGATAACAACGCATCGCTAACCTCAGTACTGCCATCTTGACGGGCCTAAACCTCAGTAGTACCAACTTAACCTCACAAGCGCGAGATAAACAAAGCCACGTGCTTTTTGACAGCTGTCATCCGCCATCTTTAAACTACAGAGTACCGTGCTGCTCTCTTTATCGCAGTAGCTGTAAATTCGTCACCTGTCATCCGCAGTGCTGCCATCTTGACGGGTCTAAACCTTAGTGCTACCAACTTAACCTCACTAGCGCGAGATAAACAAATCCACGTGAGTAGTATAATACAGGGATTCTGCGGCCACCGCCAATGCAGGCTCCCAGAGGCCACCTCCACCACCACCACAGCCAGAGGCCTCCCAGATGCCTCCTCCACCACCACCACAGCCAGAGGCCTCCCAGAGGTCTCCTCCACCACCCGCGGGAAATTTGAATTTGTAAACAAAGCCACGTGCTTTTTGACAGCTGTCATCGACAACAACGCATCGCTAACCTCATTACTGCCATCTTGACAGGAATAAACATCAGTAGTACCAACTTAACCTAACTAGCGCGAGGTAAACAAAGCCACGTGTTTTTGACAGCCACGTGCTTTTTGACAGACAACAACGCATCGCAAACCTCAGTACTGCCATCTTGACGGGCCTAAACCTCAGTAGTACCAAATTAACCTAGCTAGCGCGAGGTAAACAAAGCCACGTGTTTTTGACAGCCACGTGCTTTTTGACAGACAACAACGCATCGCTAACCTCAGTACTGCCATCTTGACGGGCCTAAACCTCAGTAATACCAACTTAACCTAACTAGCGCGTGGTAACAAAGCCACGTGCTTTTTGACAGCCACGTGCTTTTTTGACAGCTGTCATCCGCCATCTTTAAACCACAGAGCACTGTGCTGCCCTCTTTATCGTAGTAGATGTAAAATTCGTCACCTGTCATCGGCAGTGCTGCCATCTTGGCGGGTCTAAACCTTAGTGCTACCAACTTAACCTCACTAGCGCGAGATAAACAAATCCACGTGCAGCTGACATCTGCCATCTTTAATCTATAGAGCACAGTGCTGCCCTCTTTAGCTACTTACCTTTGAAATGTGGTGGCGGATAATTTGAAAAATTCTACATGCTCTTCTTTGGTAACAAACTCACGCGCTTTTTTGACAGCCGTCATCCGCCATCTTAAATCAACAGAGCGCAGTGCTGCCCTCTTTAGCTAGATACCTTTGAAATGTGGTGGCGGCAAATTCCACGTGCTCTTGTTTGGAAACAAAGCCATGTGCTTTTTGTACAGCTGTTATCCACCATCTTTAATCAACAGAGCACCGTGCTGCTATCATGCGGGCAATTTCGTCAGCTGCCATCCGCCATCTTTAATCCACAGAACACCGTGCTGCCCTCTTTAGCTATATACCTGTGGTGGTAGACAATTCCACGTGACAGCAGCCATCTTTGAGCACAGTGCTACCCTCTTTGTGGTGGCGGCAAATTCCACGTACTCTACAAACTCACGTGCTTTTTTTTGACAGCTGTCATCCGCCATCTTGCATCACAAACCTCAGTGCTGCACTCTTTAGCTAGATACCTTTGAAATGTGGCGGCGGCAATTTGAAAAATTCTACATTCTCTTGTTTGGAAACAAACCTATGCGCTGTCATCCACCCTTCCTTAAACCACAGAACACCGTGCTGCCCTCTTGCGTTAGCTGTCATCCGCCATCTTTAAACTACAGAGCACCGTGCCGCACTCTTGCGTCAGCTGTCATCCGCCCAGAAATTCTCTTTCTATATAATAATTTCGTGTGGCTATTTCTAGTCAAGTGCAGTCTAAAAATAAATCCTAGAGTTGTTGTATCATCAATCGTAACTGGCTAAATCCCGGTCTTTCAGCGTTAGGAAGGGCAACCGGTCGTAAAAAAGATTCTTGCGATCTAAACTCTTACGTCAGGAGGGGGAGGGCACTCGGCTGTAAAACATAATTTTTATCCCAAGAGAATCGAACCCGAGACTGCCGGGTGAGAGGCGAGCACACTAAACCAAACTGTAGGAGCCGGTAATTCTCTATCTATATAATAATTCCGTGTGGGCTATTTCTAGCTAAGTGCAGTCTTGTTGTATCAGGAAGGGTAACTGGCTAAATCCTGGTCTTTCAGCGTCAGGAAGGGCAACCGGCCTTACCGCGAAACAATAGTGTATGATGTAAGAGGCTAGATACTGCTTTTTAAAATCTAAGAAGAGCATCTAGTTGTAAAACCCCGATTCTCGTGTTAGAAAGGGTAACTAGTTGTAAAACAGATTCTTAATCCCAGTTCTTTGACGTCAGGAAGGGCAACCGGTCGAAAACAATAGTGTATGATGTAAGAGGCTAGATACTGCCAGTTTTGCATCAGGAAGGGCAACCAGTCGTAAAACAGATTCTTGCGATTTAAAATTCGCGTCAGGAAGGGCATCCGGCCGTAAAACAATAGTTCGTGATACAGCGATTTAAAATCTTAGTTCCTGCGCCAAGAAGTGCATCTAGCTGTAAAACCCCGATTCTCGTGTTAAAAAGAGCAACTAGTTGTAAAACAGATTCTTAATCCCAGTTCTTTGACGTCAGGAAGGGCAACCGGTCGAAAACGATAGTGTATGATGTAAGAGGCTAGATACTGCTATTTAAAAATCCTAGAAGGGCATTCAGTTGTGAAACAGATTCTTGTGATTTAAAATCTCAAGTCAGGAAGGGCAACCGACCGTAAAACAATAGTGTATGATGTAAGAGGCTAGATACTGCTATTTAAAATCCTAGAAAGGCATCCTGTTGTAAAATCTCGCGTCAGCAAGGGCAACCGGCCGTAAAACAGATACTTGCGATTTAAAATCTCATGTTATGGAAGGGGGTACTCGGCTGTAAAACATATTTTTAATCCCGGTCCTGTTACGTTAGGAACTACATCTAGCTGTAAAACATGAGCTGCAAACTTTTACAGTGTTAAGCTTTAGTAGCATGCTATGGGTTACATTTTTTTTCTACCGCATAGAACACTATCTTTGAAGTTGTATCGGCGCAGTCATTCAGAGCGATGTGCGGAATACATGTGTTTGCTGAAATTGTACACGCATCTTCCGGCTGCACTAACCTTGAAACGGGGACACGGCGTGCTGATAAGCCACTTGTAACTCACGGAACGTCTTCTTAGCTGTGTGTAGCATTCACCTGGTGTAAGCTCCTAACATAAAATATTATGGTTGTACGGAGAGGTTAAAACACAGTGCCAGCATATAGCCTACCCCTATCGAAAGAGCCTGCACGGTGCTGGCATATAGGCTACTCCTGTTGAAGGAGCCTGTACAAGGTTTAACGCCTCCATCAACAGCCCTTACTTAATGCTGGCTTTTTGCACGCCCTCGAAACTACCTAAGAATGTAATATACAAAAGTAAGGAGGGGGTAAAACCCAGTGCCGGCACATAGCCTACTCCTACCGAAGAAGCCTGCACACGGCTTAACGCCTCCATCCGACAGATGAATCACCCTCAACATCTTGTACTCACAATCATTTTCGAAGGAGTCTGAACAAGGTTTAACGTCCCCATCAACAGCCCTTACTTAATGCTGGCATTCTGCACACCCTCGAAACTACCTAAGAATGTAATATACAATAGTAGGGAGAGGGCAAAACCCGGTGCCGGCACATAGCCTACTCCTACCGAAGAAGCCTGCACACAGCTTAACGCCTCCATGCGACAGATGAATCGCCATCAACATCTTATACTAATAATCATTTTCGAAGGAGTCTGCACAAGGTTTAACGCCCACATCAATAGCCCTTACTCAATGCTGGCTTTTTTGCACACCCCGCCTCTTAGATCATACACCATAGTTTTACGACCGGTTACCCTTCCTGACTAGGATTTTAAATCGCAGTATACGCGATAAATTTGTTATAGCGGGTTTTATAACTAGAGATCCCGGTACCGGCACATAGCCTACTCCTACCGAAGAAGCCTACACAAGGCTTATTGCCTCCATCCGACAGATGAATCACCATCAACGTCTTGTACTCACAATCATTTTCGAAGGAGTCTGCACAAGGTTTAACGCCCCCTATCAACAGCCCTTACTTAATGCTGGTTTTTTTGCACACCCCGCCTCTTAGATCATACACCATAGTTTTACGACCGGTTACCCTTCCTGACTAGGATTTTAAATCGCAGTATACGCGACAAATCAGTTGTAGCGGGTTTTATAACTAGATGTCCCGGTACCAGCACATAGCCTACTCCTACCGAAGAAGCCTGAACAAGGCTTATCACCTCCATCCGACAAATGAATCACCCTCAACACTCTTGTACCCGCAATCATTCTCGCTACTTCGGAAGATAGCGGGTTCGAACTCTTACTGTTGGAAGCCGTAAAAAATAGCAAATGCTAGGCGAGGGGCCTGCGCGATTGTCATAACGTGTAATTACATGATCTAGCTAAATGTAGTTTTAGCTCAATACTTTTAAGTGCCTACAGGTAATGAATACCGCGTATGTAGCTTAGTACCCTCCCGTTTAAGTCCAGAGGTCGAGGATCGAGCGCTAACTTTCTAAGGCTCGATCCGCTGCAGAACTCTTAAATTCTGACACCTCGGCATCAACAGCAGGTTCGATTCCGGCCTAAATACGTCAGCCTGCAGAACTCAGGGTAAGACCCTCAGGAGAACTCTTGTTGCATAAACATTTAGTTCCAACTGTACTGCAGTTGTCAGCGACTTTCACATCCGCTTGGTAACAAGCGGCATATTGACTCGTTGCAGTCTGCGTGAAGTGCTCACAGTTCTCTGTATGCGTTTATTACGTACACATCTCCCGTCTAAGTATTGTCTGCTGTGAATATTATTCTTCAGCCTTTATCATAAGGTAAGCTAGAACTGTTAGTTACTGTTTGCAAAGCAACTTCTACGCTAGGTTATAGACATCTACATTCATATAAGTTTGTTCTTTTCTTTTGTTTGGTACCGTTCGAGTTACAGGCTTGAATGTACACATTTTATTCATCCGAGTAAGAGTCTGCAGCACCTGCATTTTTAAGGTATGTTTTCGAACTTTGAGTTGTAAAGATAGCTAGGTTAGCTGATGTACCCTACACTACATTCATATATGTTTTTCTTTTCTTTTTAGGTACGACCAGAATATTATATATTCGAGATTCAGGCTTGAACGTACGCATTTTATTCATCCGAGCAACAGTCTGCAGCACATGCATTTTTAAGGTATGTTTTCGAACTTTGAGTTGTAAAGATAGCTATGTTAGCTGATGTACCGTAGACTACATTCATATATGTTTGTTCTTTTCTTTTAGGTACGACCAGAATATTATCATTCGAGTTTCAGGCTTGAACGCACGCATTTTTTTCATCCGAGTAACAGTTTGCAGCGCGAAGATTTTAAGGTATGTCTGACCTCTATACGTTGAAACTTGGTTTCTTCTAAAACATCGTAACTTTAGTCTATTGATAAATAGTCGTTCTCTTCAATCCTCATGCTATAGACGAGGTTAATTTTATAATTTCAAACACACACATAGCTATGTCTGTCCTCAACAGGCTGAAACTTGGTTTCTTCTAAAACATCGTAACTTTAGTCTATTGATAAATAGTCGTTCTCTTCAATCCTCATGCTATGGACGAAGTTAATTTTATAATTTCAAACACACACATAGCTATGTCTGTCCTCAAAAGGCTGAAACTTGGTTACTTCTAAAACATCGTAACTTTAGTCTATTGATAAATAGTCGTTCTCTTCAATCCTCATGCTATAGACGAGGTTAATTTTATAATTTCAAACACACACACATAGCTATGTCTGACCTCAACAGTCTGAAACTTGGTTTCTTCTAAAACATCGTAACTTTAGTCTATTGATAAATAATCTTTTTCTTCATTCCTCATGATATAGACGAGGTTAATTTTATAATTTCAAACACACACATAGCTATGTCTGACCTCAACAGGCTGAAACTTGGTTTCTTCTAAAACATCGTAACTTTAGTCTATTGATAAATAGTCGTTCTCTTCAGTCCTCATGCTATAGACGAGGTTAATTTTATAATTTCAAACACACACATAGCTATGTCTGTCCTCAACAGGCTGAAACTTGGTTTCTTCTAAAACATCGTAACTTTAGTCTATTGATAAATAGTCGTTCTCTTCAATCCTCATGCTATAGACGAGGTTAATTTTATAATTTCAAACACACACACATAGCTATGTCTGTCCTCAACAGGCTGAAACTTGGTTTCTTCTAAAACATCGTAACTTTAGTCTATTGATAAATAGTCGTTCTCTTCAATCCTCATGCTATGGACGATGTTAATTTCATAATTTCAAACACACACATAGCTATGTCTGTCCTCAAAAGGCTGAAACTTGGTTTCTTCTAAAACATCGTAACTTTAGTCTATTGATAAGTAGTCGTTCTCTTCAATCCTCATGCTATAGACGAGGTTAATTTTATAATCTCAAACACACACACATAGCTATGTCTGTCCTCAACAGGCTGAAACTTGGTTTCTTCTAAAACATCGTAACTTTAGTCTATTGATAAATAGTCGTTCTCTTCAATCCTCATGCTATGGACGATGTTAATTTTATAATTTCAAACACACACATAGCTATGTCTGTCCTCAAAAGGCTGAAACTTGGTTTCTTCTAAAACATCGTAACTTTAGTCTATTGATAAATAGTCGTTCTCTTCAATCCTCATGCTATAGACGAGGTTAATTTTATAATTTCAAACACACACATAGCTATGTCTGACCTCAACAGGCTGAAACTTGGTTTCTTCTAAAACATCGTAACTTTAGTCTATTGATAAATAGTCGTTCTCTTCAGTCCTCATGCTATAGACGAGGTTAATTTTATAATTTCAAACACACACATAGCTATGTCTGTCCTCAACAGGCTGAAACTTGGTTTCTTCTAAAACATCGTAACTTTAGTCTATTGATAAATAGTCGTTCTCTTCAATCCTCATGCTATAGACGAGGTTAATTTTATAATTTCAAACACACACATAGCTATGTCTGACCTCAACAGGCTGAAACTTGGTTTCTTCTAAAACATCGTAACTTTAGGCTAATCTCTATTGGTTGTTCTCTTTTCAGATGTTTCCCTGCTTGCAGTGCGATGTAACTTTTACAAGACGAGATGCCCTTACACGACATTCAAAAATGAAACATGGAGAAGCGTCTACTACGCGTTCACCTGCGAGCAGTGTGAGGCATCGTTTACGGGGGTAGATACCCTTACGCGGCATAAAAAAGTAAAACACCCTAGCATAACATCCGATTTATGTGATGTTTGCGGGCTGTACTTCGCTAATGTAGAGCAATATCAGGCTCACTTAGCAGAGGTACATCAAATATCTACTTGCCCTCAGGTAGTAGTAGGGAAAAAGCGTGCAGCTACTGATGTAGCTGTAGAAAGTACTAGTAGTAAAAAACGTAGGAAAAATGAACTTCAAACTATTCATTGCGAGCACTGTAACACTGATGTACCATCTTCACATTTTCAGGGACACTTACGGAGTAATGCACATAAAAATAATGAGTGTAGAAGTGGTAGTAACGCAAACATCGAGGAAAATAATACAGCATTTAAAAGTAGGATTGCTAGTTACAGAATTCGCACTAGTCAAAAGTTTCAGAGCACATAAACTTTTTAAATTGCGTTCAACCGGATGTACAACAGCTTCTTGCTAACTCTTTGTTCAATCATAATTTATTTAAAGTTAATTTTGAACTTTTTGCCTTGTACATTAAAAGCACGGTTGAATCCGAAATAACGGACATTAAGTCATTTAATACGAAGAATTTTGTCATAAGTGAGTCGACTAATTTTGGCGATGTACTTAGGGATGTCTCTAACATTATTTCAACTAAGAGCGAGGAATTTCAGGAAAAGGAATCAGGGTGGGCTTTAGTTGAAATAATGTATCTAGAAGTTAACATCAATAAGTACAATCCTATGCGTGGATCTTCGCACGTCGAGCTGCCGACATGGATTCAGCAAAGAAAAGCTGTTGTAAACATCCAAAACAATGACGAAGCATGTTTTGCATGGGCGGTGATATCGGCTTTAAATCCTGCGAAATCAGACGTAGCTAAGAGAATATCATCGTATCCACACTATTCTACGCAACTAAATTTCGATAGCATAGAATTTCCTGTGCAGATAAAGGATATTAAACGCTTTGAGGAACTAAATAACATTAGCATTAATGTGTATGGTGTAGAGAAAAAGTCTGTAGTAGGTCCTCTGTATTATACATGTCATAAGAAGAGTACTCATGTTAACTTACTGTATATTGAAAACAGTGAAAATAGCCACTTTTGCTGGATTAAAAATCTGAGTAGACTTGTTGGTAGTCAGTTGTCCAAAGAAAGGTGTAAAAAGTGGCTATGTGATGGATGCTTGCAGTATTTTAGAACTGAAGATCAGTTAACGAAGCATTCCAAGAATGACTGCAATCATGTACGTACAGAGATACCTACTACGGGCAATAATGTTTTAAAATTTACAAATTTTAACAAGCAGATGTGGGTACCGTTCGTGATTTATGCAGATTTTGAAGCCATCCTCACGCCATGCAACACATGCTCACCTAATCCTGACAACTCTTTCACTAATACTACGCACATGCATGTCCCGTATAGCTTCGCGTATTACATCAAGTGTAGTTATGATAGTACGCTTAACAAGTTAGAGCTGTATCGAGGACATGATGCTGCTAAAGTATTTTTAGAAAGACTTGAAAGTGATGCAGTTCGTCTTGGTCGTATTCTAAATAGTAATATTCCTATGAAGCCACTCACCGAAATTAAGTTAAATGATCATGAACGTGCTACAAAGTGTAGCATTTGTGATGGGGAATTTTCCGAAAATGACCCTAAAGCTTTTGATCATGATCATTTAACTGGTTTCTACAGATGTGCCGCTCATTATAGCTGTAATCTTAAGTATAGAGTTCCTAAATTTATCCCTGTAATTTTTCATTACTTATCTGGTTACGACTCTCATTTCATCATTTCACAATTTGGAGCTTCAGATGAAAAAGTAGATATAATCCCTCAGAATAAAGAGCGGTACATTGCGTTTGCAAAGTCTGTAAAAGTAGATGCTGAACATTCTATAAAACTGAGATTCCTTGACTCGTTTCGCTTTATGGCGAGTAGCCTCGATAAACTTTCTAGTCATTTACAGAATGAACAATTTACGGAAATTCGACGCGTTTTTCCTGAAGAAGCGCAGTTTAATTTACTTCGGCTTAAGGGTGTTTTTTGTTATCAATATCTTGACTGCTTAGAACGCCTCGAAGAACGTGCCTTGCCATCGAAACAATCCTTTTACAGCTCGCTGAATTCAGCAGATATTAGTGATGATGACTATTTACATGCACAACATATCTGGGAGCAGTTCCACATTCTAACGCTGGGTGATACTCCGATTTATATTTAAAGACGGATGTACTTTTGTTAGCTGATGTTTTTGAAAATTTTCGCTGTGTTTGCAAGAAAACCTACAGCCTTGACCCATGTCAGTATTTTACTGCGCCTGGGTTAATTTGGGACGCGATGTTAAAATACACGCAGGTGTATTTGGTACTGCTAACCGATATTGATATGGTGCACTTTATAAAATCATCTATTCGAGGCGGTCTAAGTCAGTGCAGCGGGCGGTATTCCAAGGCAAACACTAAGTACATGCCGAGTTTCCATTCTAGTCAGGAATCTCAGTGTATCGTTTATCTCGATGCTAATAATCAGTATGTGTGGGCGATGAGTCAGCATCTACCGGTGAGTGGTTTCCGCTGGCTAACGCAGTGCGAAATTGATGCTTTACAGCTGCACGCCCTAGGCGATGAAGCTGATAAAGGCTATTTCCTCGAAGTTGACTTACAGTATCCTAAAGAGTTACACACTTCTCATAATGACCTACCGTTCTGCCCTGAAGATATGAAGCCCCCGTACATCGCATCAACGACGAAAATGCTAATAGCTAATTTGTGTGATAAATCTAAGTATATCATTCATTACCGAAATTTAAAACAGTGTTTGCAGCATGGTTTGAAGTTATCCAAAATTCATCGCGTACTAGAATTTAATCAGTCACCGTGGCTAAAGCCATATATCGATCTGAACAACAATTTAAGAACGAATGCGGTTAACGAGTTTGAAAAAGATTTCTACAAGCTCATGAATAACAGCGTGTTTGGTAAGACTATGGAAAATGTTGACAAACGCGTTGATGTAAAATTGATTACAAACTGGGAAAATATTAAGAAAAGGTATGGTGCTAACTATTTAATAAGTAAACCAAATTTCCACAGTTGCACCATCATACATGAGAATTTAGTTATTATACAGATGAATCGTGTTAAGGTTAAGTATGACAAACCTACCTACGTCGGCTTCGCAGTACATGAATTGGCTAAAACACTCATGTATGAATTCCATTACGATTATATGATGAAGAAGTACGCGCATAATGCGCAATTGATCTACACAGATACCGATTCGTTTATTTATCAAATCAAAACTGATGACTATTACAATGATATAAAGCCAGACTTGGGTAGGTTTGATACACGTAAGTATCCTGCAAATAATCAATATCATCTACCGCTAGCGAACGAAAAGGTTCTAGGTAAAATGAAAGATGAATGTGCTGGGAATATTATCGATTCATTTGTAGGTACTAAATCCAAATCATATTGCATAAAACTCTTAAATGAATTACAAATAAAGAGATTGAAGGGGGTTAAAAAGAATGTCGTTCAGAATCAGTTAAGTTTTGAAAACTATAAAAATTGCATTAAAAGTAATCCACCTGTTTTGCATAAGCAAATGTCTGTCATTAGAAGCAAGAAGCACCAGTTGTACACTCACTTAATTAGTAAGATAGCCCTTAATAGTGATGATTGCAAACGGTTTGTCATTCCAAATTCTACCAACACTCTAGCCTGGGGGCATAGTATTATTGATCGGTACTACTTTGCATAAAGCAGATGTGTGTAAACATTATGCTAGAGGTGTGTACTTACGTTACGCTGTCTTACATCACAATTCACTGTACATATTGTAGGGAGAGGTACGCTGAGAGCGAGATACGGCAAGTTTAAATTTGTACATACAAGAATTGCGTCGATAAGTACGCAAATATCACTAGGGTAAAATGATTCGAGATAAAACTTGTACATACAAGATGTAAATAAATAATGTAGAATTGGCATATTCTTTTATTTTAGGTTAGGTATTACCTTCCTCTTACGGTGCTCTGTAGTTTAATGATGGCGGATGACAGCTGACGCAAGAGTGCGGCACGGTGCTCTGTAGTTTAAAGATGGCGGATGACAGCTGACGCAAGAGGGCAGCACGGTGTTCTGCGGTTTAAAGATGGTGGATGACAGCGCATAGGTTTGTTTCCAAACAAGATAATGTAGAATTTTTCAAATTGCCGCCCCCACATTTCAAAGGTATCTAGCAAAAGAGTGCAGCACTGAGGTTTGTGATGCAAGATGGCGGATAATAGCTGTCAGAAAAAAGCACGTGAGTTTGTAGAGTACGTAGAATTTTCCGCCACCACAAAGAGGGCAGCACTGTGCCCAAAGACGGCTGCTGTCACGTGGAAATGTCTACCACCACAGGTATCAAGCTAAAGAGGGCAGCACGGTGTTCTGTGGATTAAAGATGGCGGATGACAGCTGACGAAATTGCCCGCATGATAGCAGCACGGTGCTCTCTTGATTAAAGATGTTGGATAACAGCTGTCAAAAAAGTACATGGCTTTGTTTCCAAACAAGAGCACGTGGAATTTGCCGCCACCACATTTCAAAGGTATCTAGCTAAAAAGGGCAGCACTGCGCTCTGTTGATTAAAGATGGCGGATGACGGCTGTCAAAAAAGCGCGTGAGTTTGTTTCCAAAGAAGAGCATGTAGAATTTTTCAAATTATCCGCCACCACATTTCAAAGGTAAGTAGCTAAAGAGGGCAGCACTGTACTCTATAGATTAAAGATGGCAGATGTCAGCTGCACGTGTATTTGTTTATCTCGCGCTAGTGAGGTTAAGTTGGTAGCACTAAGGTTTAGACCCGCCAAGATGGCAGCACTGCCGATGAGAGGTGACGAATTTTACATCTACTACGATAAAGAGGGCAGCACAGTGCTCTGTGGTTTAAAGATGGCGGATGACAGCTGTCAAAAAAGCACGTGGCTGTCAAAAAGCACGTGGCTTTGTTTACCACGAGCTAGTTAGGTTAAGTTGGTACTACTGAGTTTTAGGCCCGTCAAGATGGCAGTACTGAGGTTAGCGATGCGTCGTTGTCTGTCAAAAAGCACGTGGCTGTCAAAAACACGTGGCTTTGTTTACCTCGCGCTAGCTAGGTTAATTTGGTACTACTGAGGTTTAGGCCCGTCAAGATGGCAGTACTGAGGTTAGCGATGCGTTGTTGTCTGTCAAAAGGCACGTGGCTGTCAAAAAACACGTGGCGTTGTTTACCTCGCGCTTGTTAGGTTAAGTTGGTACTACTGAGGTTTAGGCCCGTTAAGATGGCAGTACTGAGGTTAGCGATGCGTTGTTGTCGATGACAGCTGTCAAAAAGCACGTGGCTTTGTTTACAAATTCAAATTTCCCGCGGGTGGTGGAGGAGACCTCTGGGAGGCCTCTGGCTATGGTGGTGGTGGAGGAGGCATCTTGGAGGCCTCTGGCTGTGGTGGTGGTGGATGTGGCCTCTGGGAGCTTGCAGAGGCGGTGGCCGAAGAATCCCTGTATTATACTACTCACGTGCTTTTTTGACAGCTGACATCCGCAATCTTTAATCTATAGAGCAGAGTGCTGCCCTCTTTAGCTACTTACCTTTGAAATGTGGTGGCGGATAATTTGAAAAGAAAAATTGACAGCAGCCATTTTGCAACGCAAACCTCAGTGCTGCCCTCTTTAGCTAGATACCTGTGGTGGCAGACAATTCCACGTGACAGCAGCCATCTTTGAGCACCGTGCTGCCCTCTTTGTGGTGGCGGGTAATTTTAACGTCACAGCTGTTATCCGCCATCTTGCATCGCAAACCTCAGAGCTGCACTCTTTAGCTAGATACCTTTGAAATGCAGTGGCGGTAATTTGAAAAATTCTTTATGCTCTTGTTTGGAAACAAAGCCACGTGCTTTTTTTGACAGCTGTCATTCGCCATCTTTAATCGACAGAGCACCGTGCTGCCATCATGCGGGCAATTTCGTCAGCTGTCATTCGCCATCTTTAATGAAGAGAGCACCGTGCTGCCCTCATGCGGGACAATTTCGTTAGCTGTCGTCCGCCATCTTTTAATGAACAGAGCACCGTGCTGCCATCTTTGTGTTGGCATCTTTATTCTTTGACATGTGGTGGCGGCAAGTTCTACATCCACAATCTGAGAGCACCGTGACGTACTCTTCGTTGTGGCGGACAATTTAAAAAGAACATGTCAAGGAATTCCTTTGTTCTAAAAGAAAACAAGGCTATGGTTCTGAACGGCTTGCGTAAGATAGCGATTGTTATAACCTACTTTTCCCTGCTCTGTTAAGGCATAGCTTTATCGAACATACAACGCGACCTTACACATAAGACAGCATGCATATCACGTACCAGCAAGTTTACACTTGAACACATAATACTGCTTATAGTTCGACGTTGTTGAACACGGCATTGCATGACTAGAATCGAGGACTGTTTAGAAAGAAAAAAATTATCTTCTCAGCATACTTTCTAATCTGCTCTTTTTCCTCTATCAAGCTACATCTCTATCGAACATGCATTGCAAAAGGAAGAGTATTGCAAGTTTAGACTTGAACACATACTACCGTTTATAGTTCGATGTTGTTGAACACTGCATTGCAATCAAACACTGTTTAGAAAAAGAAAAAAAATTCTCTTCTCAACATGAGCTAGACAATAACATAGTTACGAATCTGCTCAACACCTTTATTCTTGCTTTTCTTCTTTGAGTAATAAACAAAAATCTATCTTGCAAATAAAGAGCAGGAAGAAGGTAATACCTAATCTACAATAAAAGAATATGCCAATTCTACATTATTTATTTACATCTTGTATGTACAAGTTTTATCTCGAATCATTTTACCCTAGTGATGTTTGCGTACTTCTCGACGCAATTCTTATATGTACAAGTTTAAACTTGCCGTACTACGCTCTCAGCGTACCTCCCCCTATCTTTATACAATATGTACAGTGAATTGTGATGTAAGACAGCGTAACGTAAGTACACAACTCTAGCATAATGTTTACACACATCTGCTTTATGTAAAGTAGTACCTATCAATACTACTATGCCCCCAGGCTAGAGTGTTGGTAGAATTTGGAATGACAAACCGTTTGCAATCATCATTATTAAGGGCTACCTTACTAATTAAATGAGTGTACAACTGGTGCTTCTTGCTTCTAATGACAGACATTTGCTTATGCAAAACAGGTGGATTACTTTTAATGCAATTGTTATAGTTTCCAAAACTTATCTGATTCTGAACGACATTCTTTTTAACCCCCTTCAATCTCTTTATTTGTAGTTCATTTAAGAGTTTTATGCAATATGACTTGGATTTAGTATCTACAAATGAATCGATAATATTCCCAGCACATTCATCTTTCATTTTACCTAGAAACTTTTTGTTCACTAGCGGTAGATGATATTGATTATTTGCAGGATAGTTACTTGTATCAAACCTGCCCAAGTCTGGCTTTATATCATTGTAATAGTCATCAGTTTTAATTTGATAAACAAACGAATCGGTATCTGTGTAGAGCAATTGCGCATTATGCGCGTACTTCTTCATCATATAATCGTAATGGAATTCATACATGAGTGTTTTAGCCATTTCAAGTACTGCGAAGCCGACGTAGGTAGGTTTGTCATACTTAACCTTATCACGATTCATCTGTATAAAAACTAAATTCTCATGTATGATGGTGCAGCTGTGAAAATTTGGTTTACTTATTGAATAGTTAGCACCATACCTTTTCTTAATATTTTCCCAGTTTGTAATCAATTTTACATCAACGCGTTTGTCAACATTTTCCATAGTCTTACCAAACACGCTGTTATTCATGAGCTTGTAGAAATCTTTAAATTCTAGTACGAGATGAATTTTGGATAACTTCAAACCATGCTGCAAACACTGTTTTAAATTTCGGTAATGAATGATATACTTAGATTTATCACACAAATTAGCTATTAGCATTTTCGTCGTTGATGCGGTGTACGGGAACTTCACATTTTCAGGGCAGAACGGTAAGTCATTATGAGAAGTGTGTAACTCTTTAGGATACTGTAAGTCAACTTCGAGGAAATAGCCTTTATCAGCTTCATCGCCTAGGGCGTGCAGCTGTAAAGCATCAATTTCGCACTGCGTTAGCCAGCGGAAACCACTCACCGGTAGATGCTGACTCATCGCCCACCCATACCGATTATTAGCATCGAGATAAACGATATACTGAGATTCCTGACTAGAATCGAAACTCGGCATGTACTTATTATTTGCCTTGGAATACCGCCCACTGCTCTGACTTAGACCGCCTCGAATAGACGATTTTATAAAGTGCACCATATCAATATCAGTTAGCAGTTCCAAATTCACCTGCGTGTATTTTAACATCGCATAGCTGCCTCTGTGGATCAGCGGTAGAGTGTCGGCCTCCGGATCCCAAGATAGCGGGTTCAAACTCGGCAGAGGTAGTCGGATTTTTGAAGGGGCGGAAAAAAGACCATTCGACACTCCATGTCGTACGATGTCGGCATGTAAAAGATCTCTGGTGACACATTTGGTGTTTACCCGACAAAATTAATTAAATCTCAGCCATAGACGCCCAAGAGAGTTTCGGTTTACTCGGTCTGCCATCTAGTGGGGGCCTAGAGTAAAACGGAACGTCGAAATTGACGAGCAGACAGCCAGATGGCGTCAAATTGAAATGTCTGCACACGGTGGCTGAGGCGATACGATTATTATTATTATTATTAATAACATCGCATCCCAACTTAACCCAGGCGCAGTAAAATACTGACATGGGTCAAGGCTGTAGGTTTTCTTACAAACACAGCGAAAATTTTCTAAAACATCAGCTAACAAAAGTACATCCGTCTTTAAATATAAATCGGAGTATTCCCCCAGCGTTTGAATGTGGAACTGCTCCCAGATATGTTGTGCATGTAAATAGTCATCATTTCTAATATCTGCTGAATTCAGCGAGCTGTAAAAGGATTGTTTCGATGGTAAGGCACGTTCTTCGAGGCGTTCTAAGCAGTCAAGATATTCATAACAAAAACACCCTTACGCCGAAGTAAATTAAACTGCGCTTCTTCAGGAAAAACGCGTCGAATTTCCGTAAATTGTTCTGGCTGTAAATGACTAGAAAGTTTATCGAGGCTACTCGCCATAAAGCGAAACGAGTCAAGGAATCTCAGTTTTATAGAATGCTCGGCATCTAATTTTACAGACTTTGCAAACGCAATGTACCGCTCTTTATTCTGAGGGATTATATCTACTTTTTCATCTGAAGCTCCAAATTGTGAAATGATGAAATGAGAGTCGTAACCAGATAAGTAATGAAAAATTACAGGGATAAATTTAGGAACTCTATACTTAAGATTACAGCTATAATGAGCGGCACATCTGTAGAAACCAGTTAAATGATCATGATCAAAAACTTTAGGGTCATTCCCATCACAAATGCTACACTTTGTAGCACGTTCATGATCATTTAACTTAATTTCGGTGAGTGGCTTCATAGGAATATTACTATTTAGAATACGACCGAGACGAACTGCATCACTTTCAAGTGTTTCTAAAAATACTTTAGCAGCATCAGATCCTCGATACAGCTCTAACTTGTTAAGCGTACTATCATAACTACACTTGATGTAATACGCGAAGCTATACGGGACATGCATGTGCGTAGTATTAGTGAAAGAGTTGTCAGGATTAGGTAAGCATGTGTTGCATGGCGTGAGGATGGCTTCAAAGTCTGCATAAATCACGAAAGGTACCCACATCTGCTTGTGAAAATTTGTAAATTTTTAAACATTATTGCCTGTAGTAGGTATCTCTGTACGTACATGATTGCAGCCATTCTTGGAATGCTTCGTTAACTGATCTTCAGTTCTAAAATACTGCAAGCATCCATCACATAGCCACTTTTTGTTACACCTGTTCGACAACTGGCTACCAACAAGTCTACTCAGATTTTTAATCCAGCAAAAGTGGCTATTCTCACTGTTTTCGATATAGTGTAAGTTAACATGAGTACTCTTCTTATGACATGTATAATACAGAGGGCATACTACAGACTTTTTCTCTACACTATACACATTAATGCTAATGTTATTTAGTTCTTCAAAGCGCTTAATATCTTTTAACTGCACAGGAAATTCTATACTATCGAAATTTAGCTGCGTTGAATAGTGTGGATACGATGGTATTCTATTCGCTACATTCGATTTAGCAGGATTTAAAGCCGACATCACCGCCCATGCAAAACATGCTTCGTCATTGTTTTGGATGTTTACAACAGCTTTTCTTTGCTGAATCCATGTCGGCAGCTCGATGTGCGAAGATCCTCGCATAGGATTGTACTTATTGATGTTAACTCCTAGATACATTATTTCAACTAAAGCCCACCCTTATTCCTTTTCCTGAAATTCCTCGCTCTTAGTTGAAATAATGTTAGAGACATCCCTAAGTACATCGCCAAAATTAGTCGACTCACTTATGACAAAATTCTTCGTATTAAATGATTTAATGTCCGTTATTTCGGAATCATCCGTGCTTTTAATGTACAAGGCGAAAGGTTCAAAATTAACTTTAAATAAATTATAATTGGACAAAGATTTAGCAAGAAGCTGTTGTACATCCGGTTGAACACAATTTAAAAATTTTGAAGTGCTCTGAAACTTTTGACTGGTGCGAATTCTGTAACTAGAAATCCTACTTTTAAATGCTGTATTATTTTCCTCGATGTTTGCGTTACTACCACTTCTACACGCATTATTTTTATGTGCATTACTCCGTAAGTGTCCCTGAAAATGTGAAGATGGTACATCAGTGTTACAGTGCTCGCAGTGAATAGTTTTAAGTTCATGATTTTTTCTAGGTTTTTTACTACTAGTACTTTCTACAGCTACATCCGTTTTTTTACGCTTTTCTCCTATTACCTGAGGGCAAGTAGATACCTGATGTGCTTCTATTAAGTGAGCCTCGTATCGCTCTACGTTAGCGAAATACACACCACAAACTTCACATAAAGCAGATGTTATGCTAGGGTGTTTTGATTTTATATGACGCATAAAGTTATCTCGCCTTGCGAACATAACTTTGCACTGCCCGCAGGAAAACGTATCAGATTCATCACGATGTTTCGATTTTACATGACGTGTGAGGATGTCACGTCTTCTGAACGTTTCATTACACTGCGAGCAGGGAAACATCTGAAAAGAGAACAACCAATAGAGATTAGCCTAAAGTTGCGATGTTCAACGTATAGAGGTCGGACATGGCTGTAAGTTTGAAATTGTAAGATTAACCACTTCTACAGCATGAAAGATTGAAGAGAACAACTATTTATCAAGAGACTAAAGTTGCGATGTTCGGAAGAAACCAAGTTTCAATCTATAGAGGTCAGACATGGTTGCGAGTTTGAAATTATAAGATTAACCTTTTCTACAGCATGAAAGATTGAAGAGAACGACTATTTATCAATAGACTAAAGTTGCGATGCTCGGAAGAAACCAGGCTTCAACGTATAAAGGTCAGACATTGCTGTGAGTTTGAAATTATAATATTAACCGCTTCTACAGCATAAAACATTGAAGAGAACGACTATTTATCAATAGACTAAATTTACGATGTTCGGAAGAAACCAAGTTTAAACGTATAGAGGTCGGACATGGTTGTGAGTTTGAAATTATAAGATTAACCTCGTCTATAGCATGAGGATTGAAGAGAACAACTATTTATGATTAGCTTAAAGTTAAGATGTTCGGAAGAAACCGAGTTTCAACGTATAGAGGTCGGACATTGCTGTGAGTTTGAAATTATAAGATTAACCTCTTCTATGACATGCAGATTAAAGAAAATAACTATTTATCAATAGACTAAAGTTACGATGTTTTAGAAGAAACCAAGTTTCAGCCTTTTGAGGTCAGACATAGCTATGTGTGTTTGAAATTATAAAATTAACCTTGTCTATAGCATGAAGATTGAAGAGAACGACTATTTATCAATAGACTAAAGTTACGATGTTCGGAAGAAACCCAGTTTCAACGTACAGAGGTCGGACATTGCTGTGAGTTTGAAATTATAAGATTAACCTCATCTATAGCATGAGGATTGAAGAGAACCATTATTTATGATTAGCTTAAAGGTACGATGTTCGGAAGAGACCAAGTTTCAACGTATAGAGGTCAGACATACCTTAAAACCTTCGCGCTGCAAACTGTAACTCGGATGAATAAAATGCGTACTTTCAAGCCTGTAACTCGAATGATAATATTCTGGTCGTACCTAAAAAGAAGAAACATATATGAATGTAGTGTAGGGTACATCAGCTAGCCTAGCTATCTTTACAACTCAAAGTTCGAAAACATACCTTAAAAATGCACGTGCTGCAAACTGTTACTCGGATGAGTAAAATGCATGCGTTCAAGCCTGTAACTCGAATGATAATATTCTAGTTGTACCTAAAAAGGAAAAGAACAAACATATATGAATGTAGTGTAGGGTACATCAGCTAGCCTAGCTATCTTTACAACACAAAGTTCGAAAACATACCTTAAAAATGCACGTGCTGCAGACTGTTACTCGGATGAATAAAATGTGTACTTTCAAGCCTGTAACTCGAATGATAATATTCTAGTTGTACCTAAAAAGAAAAGAACAAAATATATGAATGTAGTGTAGGGTACATCAGCTAGCCTAGCTATCTTTACAACTCATAGTTCTAAAACATACCTTAAAAATGCACGTGCTGCAGACTGTTACTCGGATGAATAAAATGCGTACTTTCAAGCCTGTAACTCGAATGATAATATTCTAGTTGTACCTAAAAAAGAAAAGAAAATATATATGAATGTAGATGTTTATTACCTAGCGTAGAAGTTGCTTTGCAAACATTAACTAACAGTTCAGGCTTACCTTAACCTGAAGGCTGAAGAATAATATTCACAGCGGACAGTACTTAGACGGGAGATGTGCACGTAATAAACACATACAAAGAACTGTGAGCGCTTCACGCAGACTGCAGCGAGTAAATATGCTCCTTGTTACCAAGCGGATATCAAGAATTGCAGACGTTTGCAGTACAGTCGGAACGAAATGTTTATGCAACAATATGCTCTCCTGAGGGTCTTACGCTGAGTTCTGCAGGCTGACGTATTTAAGCCGGGATCGAACCTGCTGTTGATGCTGAGGTGTCAGAATTTAAGAGTTCTGCAGCGGATCGAGCCTTGGAAAGTTAGCGCGCAATCCTCGACCTCTGGACTTAAACGGGAGGGTACTAAGCTACATCCGCGCTATTCCTTACCTGTAGGCACTTAAAGGTATTGAGCTAAAACTACATTTAGCTAGATCATGTAATTACACGTTATGACGATCGCGCAGGTCCCTCGCCTAGCATTTGCTATTTTTTACGGCTTCCGACAGTACGAGTTCGAACCCGCTATCTCCCGAAGTAGCGAGAATGATTGCGGGTACAAGAGTGTTGAGGGTGATTCATTCGTCGGATGGAGGCGATCCTACTGTTGCATATTACATTCTCAGGTAGTTTCGAGGGCGTGCAAAAAGCCAGCATTAAGTAAGGGCTGTTGATGGGGACGTTAAACCTTGTACAGTCTCCTTCGAAAATGATTGTGAGTATAAGATGTTGATGGTGATTCATCTGTCGGATGGAGGTGATAAGCTGTATGCAGGCTCTTTCGGCAGGAGTAGGCTATGTACCGGCACCGGGTTTTACCCTCCCCCTACTGTAGTATATTACATTCTTAGGTAGTTTCGAAGGTGTGCAAAAAGCCAGCATTAAGTAAGGGCTGTTGATGGGGACATTAAACCTTGTGCAGGCTTCCCCGAAACTGATTGTGAGTACAGGATGTTGATGGTGATTCATCTGTCGGATGGAGGTGATAAGCTGTGCAAGCTTCATCGGTAGGAGTAGGCTATGTACCGGCACCGGGTTTTACCCTCTCCCAACTGTAGTATATTACATTCTTAGGTAGTTTCGAGGGCATGCAAAAAGCCAGCATTAAGTAAGGGCTGTTGATGTGGGGCGTTAAACCTTGTGCAGACTCCTTCGAAAATGATTCTGAGTATAAGATGTTGAGGGTGATTAATCTGTCGGATGGAGGCGATAAGCTGTGCAAGCTTCATCGGTAGGAGTAGGCTATGTGCCGGCACCGGGATTTACCCTCTCCCTACGGTAGTATATCACATTCTTAGGCGCTTTCGAGGGTGTGCAAAAAGCCAGCATTAAGTAAGGGCTGTTGATGGGGGCGTTAATCCTTGTGCAGACTCCTTCTAAAATGATTATGAGTATAAGATGTTGAGGGTGATTCATCTGTCGCATGGAGGCGTTAAGCCTTGTGCAGGCTTCTTCGGTAGGAGTAGGCTATGTGCCGGCACCGGGTTTTACCCTCTCCCTACGGTAGTATATCACATTCTTAGGCAGTTTCGAGGGTGTGCAAAAAGCCAGCATTAAGTAAGGGCTGTTGATGGGGGGTGTTAAACCTTGTACAGGCTCCTTCAACAGGAGTAGTCTATATACCGGCGCCGTGCAGGTACTTTCGATAGGGGTAGGCTATGTTCTGGCACTGTGTTTTAACCTCTCCGTACAATCATAATATTTTATGTTAGGAACTTACACGAGCTAAATGCTACACGGCTAAGAAAACGTTCCGTGAGTTACAAGTGGCTTATCAGCACGCAGTGTCCTCGTTCAAGGTTAGTACAGCCGGAAGCCGAGTGTACAATTTCAGTCAACGTATGCATTCCGCACTTCGCTCTGACTGACTGTGCCGATACAACTTCAAAGATAGTGTTCTATGCGGTAGAACAAAAAATGTAACCCATAACCCGTTCCTAAAGCTTAACACTGTAAATGTTTGGAGCTCCTGTTTTTACAGCTAGATGTGGTTCCTAACGTAGCAGGGCCAGGATTAAAAATATGTTTTACAGCCGAGTGCCTCCTCCTGACGCAAGAGTTTAAATCGCATGAATCTGTTTTACGGCCGGTTGCCCTTCCTGACGTGAGATTTTAAATCACAAGAATCCGTTTTACAACAGGATGCCCTTCTAGGATTTTAAAAAGCAGTATCTAGCCTCTTACATCATACACTATTGTTTTACGGTACGGCCGGTTGCCCTTCCTGACGCGAGATTTCAAATCACAAGAATCTGTTTTACAACTGGATGCCCTTCTAGGATTTTAAATAGCAGTATCTAGCCTCTTACATCATACACTATTGTTTTCGACCGGTTGCCCTTCCTGACGTCAAAGAACTGAGATTAAGAATCTGTTTTACAACTAGTTGCCGTTTCCAACACGAGAATCGGGGTTTTACAGCTAGATGCTCTTCTTAGATTTTAAAAAGCAGTACCTAGCCTCTTACATCATACACTATAGTTTCACGGAACGGCCGGTTGCCCTTGCTGACGCTGAAAGACCAGGATTTAGCCAGTTACCCTTCCTGATGTAACAAGACTAGGATTTATTTTTAGACTATACTGGCTAGAAATAGCTACACGAAATTATTATATAGAGAGAGAATTGCCGGCTCCTGCGGTTTGGTTTAGTGTGCTTGCCTCTCACCCGGCAGTCTCGGGTTCGATTCTCTTGGGATTAAAAATATGTTTTACAGCAATGCATGTTCGATAGAGATGTAGCTTGATAGAGGAAAAAGAGCAGCTTAGTACCGGTATGTATGCTGAGAAGATAATTTTTTTCTTTCTAAAAAGTGCTCGATTCTAGTCATGCAATGCCGTGTTCAACAACGTCGAACTATAAGCAGTATTATGTGTTCAAGTCTAAACTTGCTGGTACGTGATATGCATGCTGTCTTATGTGTAAGATCGCGTTGTATGTTCGATAAAGCTATGCCTTAACAGAGCAGGGAAAAGGAGGTTATAACAATCGCTATCTTACGCAAGCCGTTCAGAACCGCAGTCTTGTTTTCTTTTAGAACAAACGTATTCCTTGACATGTTCTTTTTTAAATTGTCCGCCACAACGAAGAGTACGTCACGGTGCTCTCAGATTGTGGATGTAGAACTTGCCGCCACCACATGTCAAAGAATAAAGATGCCAACACAAAGATGGCAGCACGGTGCTCTGTTTATTAAAAGATGGCGGATGACAGCTAACGATATTGCCCCGCATGAGGACATCACGGTGCTCTGTTCATTAAAGATGGCGGATGACAGCTAACGAATTTACCTCGCACGAGGGCAGCACGGTGCTCTGTTCATTAAAGATGACGGATGACAGCTAGCGAAATTGTTCCGCATGAGGGCAGCACGGTGCTCTGTTCATTAAAGATGGCGGATGACAGCTAACGAAATAGCCCCGCATGAGGGCAGCACGGTGCTCTGTTCATTAAAGATGGCGGATGAAAGCTGACGAAATTGCCCGCATGATGGCAGCACGGTGCTCTGTCGATTAAAGATGGCGGATGACAACTGTCAAAAAAGCACGTGGCTTTGTTTCCAAACAAGAGCATAAAGAATTTTTCAAATTACCGCCACTACATTTCAAAGGTATCTAGCTAAAGAGTGCAGCATTGAGGTTTGCGATGCAAGACGGCGGATGACAGCTGTGACGTAAAAATTACCCGCCACCACAAAGAGGGCAGCACGGTGCTCAAAGATGGCTGCTGTCACGTGGAATTGTCTGCCACCACAGGTATCTAGCTAAAGAGGGCAGCACTGAGGTTTGCGATGCAAAATGGCTGCTGTCAAAAAAGCATTTTTCAAATTATCCGCCACCACATTTCAAAGGTAAGTAGCTAAAGAAGGCAGCACGGTGCTCTGTAGTTTAAAGATGGCGGATGACAGCTGTCAAAAAGCACGTGGTTTTGTTTATCTCGCGCTTGTGAGTTTAAGTTGGTACTACTGAGGTTTAGGCCCGTCAAGATGGCAGTACTGAGGTTAGCGATGCGTTGTTATCTGTCAAAAAGCACGTAGCTTTCAAAAACACGTGGATTTGTTTACCTCGCGCTAGTTAGGTTAAGTTGGTACCACTGAGGTTTAGGCCCGTCAAGATGGCAGTACTGAGGTTAGCGATGCGTTGTTGTCGATGACAGCTGTCAAAAAGCACGTGGCTTTGTTTACAAATTCAAATTTCCCGCGGGAGGCGGAGAAGGCCTCTGGGAAGGCCCCTCGGGAGGCGGAGGCGTAGGAGGCCTCTGGGAGGGCCCCCCGTGAGGCTGAGGCGGAGGGGCCGCTGGGAGCCCTGAGGCGAAGGCGGCGGCAGAATCCCTGTATTATACTACTCAGGAGAGCTTTCAGACTATCATTATTAATTGCAAATCGCCTGTTTATCCCGCTAAGACGTGTTTCTTCCGGAGAGAAGAACCTGACTCTTCACTGTTCCCTCTTGACATCGCAGAAACGTATGCCGACTTAGAATGGCTACAGAGATTGTAACTAACAATTGATCTGATGTCCGGATGGCGCATATGTTTAATAACACCATAACAATGCACAGGTAAGAGGTCTGTTTGTTTACATACATATTGGCGGAAATACGAGCTTTAATATTTGGCGCGGAGTGTGACGCACGTGTGTCGTCATCGGCACTGAGTGAATGTGGAGTCATGACGCATATGTGTTGTCATCGGCCGCGAACGTGTTAATTTCACATCCTTTCATTATTCCATTACGATCGAACTTTTGTTTTATCTTCAGATAAAAATCACGAGAGGGTTGTTGTAAATAATTCTGCATCCCATTAGAGCAAAAACCAAACCACTGCCACCACCACATCTTGCCGGCTTTTAATAAATATAAGATTGTATATTTGCTGATAACATTTACGAGATGTACTAATACAGCCAACATATTTTCAACAAAGGATATTGAGATTGAAGTTATATCAGAGGTAGTTAGGAATGAGTCAATATCACTTTTGTCACCTCTCTTGATTTAAGGTCTTCTGCTTCACCTTAGAATTTTTTCCTTTCGTACAGATTCATCTTGTAAAATCACTTAACATGCTCAAATGCATCGTTCACGTGCCCTTGTGCCCTCGAAACTATCGATATTTCCTCTTAGTAATTATGACTAAATTACGTACAAATAAACTGCCGAAGTGACACATGTGTTTAGTACTTCGGAGGCGAGGACGTCGTATGAACATTCCTCGGTGCTCTTCATTGGTCTCCGGACAGTTCTTAGTGTTATCTTCTGTCCTTTGGAGTTCATGTAAGGATCTCAAGATATTATACACCGCCTATCGTAAACAGTCTCTTCATATGTCGTACGATTGAGAATGAGGTAGCAATGATGCCTGTCGAATTATAACGCCTGATACGTGTGTTCTCTACAATATTACCTCATTGTAATGGATGGAACTCAGGAAGTATAAACCTATCGCCTATACAGGCGTTTATAAAATTGATAACATGTGCTGAGGGTCAGGTGATTTCTCAGAACACAGGCCCGAGAATGTGTTCCTGGTGAAATCAGGTTGCTTATGTCGTCCATCCGTTAAGAAGTGCATGAAATGAACTAAAGTGTTTTCACGAGTAACCGTGCAGATTTCTTAGTCATCAATCATCATTATACTGATCTGAAAAGTGATTACGACACAAAGAGTTCAGCGCACCACTTCACGGCGTAGTCTCAGAGAGTTCAGCAGGATGAGCTGAATGAACTTCAGTTTTAAGTTTTGTCTGACTGTTGACATTGTTAATTTACGTGGAATACAAACGACGGAGTCTTTGAATTTTAAAAATATGTTTGGAAGAAGCAGATTTAAAGAACCTTGAAACTGGAAATATAAACTGAATATTGTCTGTGAATATACGGGAGGCTGGTAGTATGTGTTCTAAAGATCAGTTGTAGTAGACAAGGGGACCTGACGCGGACGTTAGTAGGTTCTCGTGCACATGATTAGTATCATAGTTTGGTCTAATGCTATTGAAGTGGCTGCGCACACTCCATAAACATCAACTTGCCCATTGCCTTCAGAGATGAACCTTACACGTAGAATTTCATGTTTGTCGTCTTGAACTTCTTGTAGCTTACAAATTCTTCCTTCCCCCTCCCACCATTCCTTTTCTATAGACACCAGGCACGGATATTCAGAAAGTGTTGCATGCTAGTGTCACACAGTGCAAATATCACCATCCTAGATCAGATACACCAAGTACGGGTATATGTGGGATATGGCTCCATTCAAGTGTCACTCCGTGCAAAGGTGGACAATCCGTGATCTGACAAACCACATACGGTTATATAGGTGAAATGCTTCGATGCAAGTATCACTCCGTGCAAATGTCACTATCCGTGTTCTGACACACCAGGTTCGGTTGCATAGGTGAAAGGGCTCCATGCATGTATCACTTAGTGCAAATGTCACCATCCTTGAACTGTCACACCAGATACGGTTATACAGATAAAAGCGCTCCCAGAAAATGTCTATCGTTGCTAACGTAACCACCCGAGGTCCTACTCACCAGGTACTGTTACTCCGTGCGAATATCAACATCCTAGATCTGACAAACCCGGTACGGTTATATGGAGTTAATGGCTCCATGCAAGGGTCACTCCTTGTGAAAGTCACTATCCCTAGATCTGACACACCAGGTATTGCTACACAGAGAAAAGAAGTCCCGGCAAGGGACAATCCGAGCAGATATCACCATCCTACTTCTGACACACCCGGTACGGTAATATGGAGTTCATGGCTCCAAGCAAGTGTCACTCCTTGTGAAAGTCACTATTCTAGATCTGACAAACCAGGTACGGTTACACAGATAAAAGGTCTCACTGCAAGTGTCATCCGTGCAAATGTCACATCCTTGAACTGTCACACCAGTTACGGTTATACAGATAAAAGCGCTCCCAGAAAGTGTCTATCGTTGCTAACGTAACCATCCGAGGTCCGACACACCAGGTACTGTTTCTCCTTGTGAATGTCACCATCCTAGATCTGACACACCCGGTACGGTTATTTGGAGTTAATGGCTCCATGCAAGTGTCACTCCTTATGAAAGTCACTATCCTAGATCTGACAAACCAGGTACGGTTACACAGATAAAAGGGCTCACTGAAGTGTCATCCGTGCACATGTCACTATCCATGATCTGACACACCAGGTACTGTTAGACACAGTAAAGGTCTCCCTGCAAATGTCAATCCAAACAAATGTCACCATCTAATTCTTGAGCCTCCGGGTACTGGCAGAGAGAGACAAAATCGGTTCCCTGCAAGTGCCAATCCTTGCAAATGTCTCAAGCCTACTTCTGAACGCCAGGTAGTGTTAGGCCGGGAAAAGGACTCCCTGAAACTTTAAATCCGTACAAATGTCACCATCCTTGATCAGAGATACCAGGCACGGTTATTCAGAAAGGGCTGCACGGTGGTGTCAATCCGTTCAAATGTTACCATCCTTGAACAGACACACCCGGTACGGCCAAATGGATTAACGGTCTCCGTGCTAGTGTCACTCCTTGTAAAAGTGGCTATCCTAAATGTGCCACACCGGCTACGGTTACACAGAAAAAGGGCTCCTTGCAAGTGTCAATCAGTGCAATTATCACCATCCCAGAACTGACACACCAGGAACGGTTATACAGTGTAGTAGGGCTCCCTGCAATTGTTTCTCCGTGCAAATGTCACCATCTTACCTCTGACTCGCCAGGTACGTTTATATAGAGAACGGGGTCTCTGAAAGTGTTACTCCGTGCACATGTCACCATTCTAGATCTGACACACCAGGTACTGCCAGATAGGGAAAAGTGCTCCCTTCAATTGTTAAGCAGTGCAAATGTGACCATCTTACTTCCGACTCACCAGGTACGTTTATATAGAGAAGAAGGCACCCTGCAAGTTCCATCCATGCCAATGTCACCACCCGAATCTTACACATCAAGTACTATTAGATAGGGAAAAAGGCTCCCTGCAAGTGTCAATCCGTGCAAATGTGACCATCTTACATCCAACTCGCCTGGTACGGTTATATAGAGAAGAGGGTACCCTGCAAGTTTCAATCCATGCAAATGTCACCACCCAAATCTGACACACCAGTTACTGTTAGATAGGGAAAAGGGTTACCTGCAAATGTCAATCCGAGCAAATATAACCAATCCAAATTATGTGACTCCAGGTAATGGCAGAGAGAGAGAGAAAATGTGTTCCCTGCAAGTGTCAACCGTGCACATGTCTCTATCCAACTTCTGCACATCAGGTAGTGTTATATAGAGGAGAGAGCTCCTTGCAAGTGTTACTACGTGCAAATGTCACCATCCTAGGTGTGACACACCAGGTACGGTTATATAGAGGAAGGGCTGCATGTAAGTGTCACACATTGCAAATGTTACCATCCTAGATTTGACACACAACGTACTGTTATATAGGTGAGAATGCTCCCTGCAAGTATTACTCCGTGTAAATGTCACCATCCTTGATCTGACACACCAGGTACTGCCAGATAGGAAAAGTGCTCCCTGCAATTGTCAGTCTCCGCAAATGTGACCATCTTCCGGCTCACCCGGTGCGGTTGTATAGGGAAGAGGGTTCCCTGCAAGTTTCAATCCATACAAATGTCAGTATTCTGGATCTGACGCACCAGGTACGGTTATTTCGAAGAAATGGCTCCATGCAAGTGTCACTCCGTGCAAAAGTCACAATCTTCTTCCTGACTCACCAGGTACGGTTGCATAGAGGAGAGGACACTCTGCAAGTTTCAATCCATGCAAATGTCACCACCCGAAACTGACACACCTGGTACTGTTAGATAGGGAATAGGGCTCCCTGTAAGTGTCAATCCAAGCAAATATAAGCATCCACGTTCTGAGAATCCAGGTAATGGCAGAAAGAGAAAATGTGCTCCATGCAAGTGTCAACGGTGCACAAGTCTCTATCCAACTTCTGCTCATCAGGTAGTGTTAGATAGAGAAAAGGGCTCCCTGAAAGTGGCAATCGGAGCAAATGACACTATCTTAGATCTGACACACCAGCGACGGTTATTGTGAACAAAAGGGTTCATGCAAGTGTCACTACGTGCAAAAGTCACAATCTTACTCCTGACTCACAAGGTAGGGTGATATAGAGAAGAGGGCAACCTGAAAGTGTTATTTCGTGCAAATGTCTCCATTCTAGATCTGACTCACCAGGTCCAGTTAGATATGGAAAATTGAACCCTGCACGTGTGAATCCATGCAAATGTCACCATCCTAAATATGACACACCAGGTACGCCTGTTCAGAAGAAAGGGCAGCAGTCATGTTTCACACTGTGCAAATGTAACCATGTTAGATCTGACACACCTGGTACGGTTATTTATAAGATATGGCTCCATGCATTTGGCACTCCGTGAAATGTCACAATCCTAGAACTGACACACCAAGGTACGGTTATTTAGAAGAAATAGCGCCTTGCATGTGTCACTCCGTGCAAAAGTCACCATCCTAGATCTGATTCACCAGGTACGGTTTCTATAGAGAAGAGGACACCCTGCAAGCATTACTCCGTGCAAACGTCACCTTCATAGATCTGACACACCAGATATGGAGGAAATGGCTCCATGCAAGTTTCACTCATTTGCAAATGTCACCATGCTATATCTGACACACCAGTACGTTTATTTAGAAGAAATGGCTCCATGCATGTTGCACTCCATGCAAATTTCACCATCCTAGTACTGTCACACCAGGTACGATTATATGGTTGAAATGGCTCAAAGAAAGTGTCAATCCATGCAAACGTCACCATCCTAGATCTGACAATCCAGGTACTGTTATTCAGAAGAAAGGTCTGCATGCAAATGTCACGCCGTGCAAATGTCATCATCGTCGAACTGACACACCAGATACGGTTATATGGAGTAAAGGACTCTGTGCACGTGTCACTCCTTGTAACAGTGTCTATTCGAGATCTGACACATCAGGTACTGTTAGATACGGTAAATGACTCCCTGCAAGACACAATCAGTGCAGATGTCACCACCCCAGTTCTGACACACCATATACACCCGTGCAAATACCACCATGCTTGATCTGATAGACCACGTACGGTTGTATAGGTGAAAGGCCTCCATGCAAGTATCACTCCGTGGAATTATCACCATCCAGTACTGACACGCCAGGTATGCCTATGAGGAGTAAAGGGCTCAATACCAGCGTCACTGTTTGAAAAAGTGACTATCCTAGATCTGACATACCAGGTATTGTTACACAGAGCAAGAGACAATCCGAGCAGATGTCACCATCCTACTTCTGATACACCAGGTAGGGTAATATAGAGAAGTGGGCTCCCGGCAATTGTTACTCCGTGCAAATATCACCATCCGTAATCTGACACACCCGGGTACTGTTTGATAGGAAAAAATGCTATTTGCATTTGTAAATCTGTGCAAATGACTCTCTCCTAATCCTCAACACCTGGTAGTTTTAGATGGAGAAGAGGGCTTCCTGCAAGTTTCCATCCGTGCAAGTGCAACAGTCACTGCAACAGACGTCATCCTAGATCTGACACACCGGTCCTGTCAGATAGGGAAAAGTGAACCCCGCAAGTGTCAATCCATGCAAATATCACCATCCTAGAACTGACACAACAGGTACGGTTATATAGAGGAAGGGCTGCAAGCAAGTGTCACACCTTGCAAATGTCACCATCCTAAATTTGATACGCCACGTACCGTTATATAGGTGAAAGTGCTCCTTGCAAGTATCACCCCGTGCAAATGTCACTATCCGTGATCTGACACACCAGGTACTGCCATATAGCGAAAAGTGCTCCCTGCAATTGTCAATCTTTGCAAATGTGACCATCCAAGTTCTGAGACTCCAGGTAAGTGCAGAGAGAGGAAATTTGTACCCTGCAAGTGTCAACCGTGCACACGTCTCTATCCTACTTCTGCACATCAGGTAGTGTTAGATAGGGGAAAGGGCTCCCTGAAAATGTCGATCGGAGAAAATGTCACATACTACATCTGACACACCACTTCCGGTTACATAAAGGGAAAGGCACCAAGGAAGTGTCACACCCTGCAAACGTCACCTTCCGAGAACTGACACACCAGGTAGGGTTATTCAGAGGAAAGATCTGCATGCAAGTATCAATCCGTGCAAACGGGACCATCCTAGAACAGACACACCAGATACGGTTATCTGGATTAAAGTTCTCCGTGCAAGTGTCACTCCTTGTAAAAGTGACTACCCTAGATCAGCCACACCGCTAACGGTTACACGGATAAAATGGCTCCCTGCAAGTGTCAATGCGTACAAATGTCACCATCCTAGAACTGACACACCACTTACGGTTATTCAGAAGAAAGGTCTGCATGCAAGTGTCTCGCCATGCAAATGTCACCATCCGAGATATGACTCTCCAGGTACAGTTTGAAGTTAAAAGGGCTCCAAGCAAGACTCAATCCATGCAAATTTCACCATCCCTGAACTGACTCACCAGGTACGGTTATGTGGAGTAATGGGTTCCATGAAGTGTCACTCCTTGTAAACGTCAGTTCTGAAAAACCCGATACTGTCAAATAGGGGAAAAAGACACAATCCGAGCAGATATCACCATCCTAGTTCTGACACCCCAGGTATGGTTATATAGGTGAAACGGCTGCATGCATGTATCACTCCGTGCAAATGTCACCATCCGTGATGTGAAGCACCACGTACTGTTATATAGGTGAAAGGCCTCCATGCAAGTATCACTCCGTGAAAATGTCAAAATCCGAGATCTTAATCACCAGGTGCTGTTACACATAGAACATTGCGCGCCTTTAAGTGATACTCCGTGCAAATGTCATTATTCTAGATCTGACACACCACGTACGGTTATTTAGGTGAAAGGGCTCCATGCAGGTGCCAAACCGTGCAAAAGTCACCATCTTACTTCTGACTTACCAGGTACGGTTATGTAGTGAAGAGGGCACCCTGCAAGTGTCTCTCCGTGCAAACGTCACCACCCTAAATCCTACACAACTTAAACATCTTAGAACTGACACAACAAATACGGATATATGGAGTAAGGGACTGCGGACAAGTGTTACTCTCTGTAAAAGTGACTATCCCAGATCTGCCACACCAGGTACAGTTACACATTTTAAAAGAGTTCCCTGCAATTGTCAATCAGACACACCAGGTACGGTTATATGTGGGATATGGCGCCATTCAAGTGTCACTCCTTGCTTATGTCACCATCTGAGATCTGACACACCAAGTTTTGCTTGATAGGGAAGAGGGTTCCATGCAAGTGTTTCTCCGTGTAAATGTCATCATCCGTGATCCGACACACCAGGTACTGTTTGATGGGGTGTAATGCTTCCTGCATGTGTCAAGCTGGACAAATCTCTCTATCCTAATTCTGAACACCAGGTAGTTTTAGATAGAGAAGTGGGCACCCTGCAAGTTTCAATCCATACAAATGTCACCACCCGAATCTGACACACCAGTTACTGTTAGATAAGTAAAAGACTTCCTGTAAGTGTCAATCCAAGCTAATATAACCATCCACGTTCTGAGACTCCAGGTAATGGCAGAGAGAGAAAATGTGTTCCCTGCAAGTGTCAACCGGACACATGTCTCTATCCAAATTCTGGACATCAGGTAGTGTTATATAGAGGAGAGAGCTCCCTGCAAGAGTTACTACGTGCAAATGTCACCATCCTAGATCTAACTCACCAGGTACGGTTATATAGAAGAAGGGCTACATGCTAGTGTCACACCGTGCAAATGTAGCAAACACGTACGGTTATATAGGCAGGGAAAAAGACTCACAGAAACTGTAAGTCCGTGCAAATGTCACCGTCCTGAATCTGAGACACCAGGCACTGCTATTCAGAAAGGGCTGCATGCTAGTGTCACATCGTGCAAATGTCACCATCCTAGATCAGACACACCCGGTGCGGTTATATGTGGGAAATGGCTCCATGCACTTGTCACTCCTTGGTTATGTCACCATCCGGTTATTTAGAATAAATGGCTCCAGGCACGTTTCACTCCGTACAAATGTCACCGCGCCAGAACTGACACGACAGGTACGGTTATAGGGAGAAATGAACTCCATGAAGTGTCACTCCTCGTAAAAGACACTATCCTGGATCTGACAAACCACATACTGTTACATAGGCAAAAGGGCTCCCAGCAAGACACAATCCGTGCAAATGTCTCCATCCGTGATCTGACACACCATGTACGGTTATATAAGTGAAGGGCTCCATGCAAGTGGCACACCATGCAAATGTCGCTATCTTACTTCTGACTCACCAGGTACGTGTTATATAGTGAAGAGGGATCCCTGCAAGTGTCTATCAGTGCAAACGTCACCATCAGAGATCTGACACACCAGGTAAGGTTATTCAAATAAAAGGGCGCCCTTCAAGTGTCATTCCGTGCAAACGTCGCCATCCTAGAACTGACACAGCAGGTATGGTGATATGAAATAAAGGGCTCCATGCCAGTGTCACTCCCTGTTAAAGTGACTGTCCTAGATCTGACAGACATGGTATTGTTACTTAGAGAAATGTACTCCCCGCAATTGTCAATCCGTACAAATGTCTTTATCCTACTTCTGACACCAGTTACTGTTAGACAGAGGTGAGGGCTCCCTGCAAGTGACTATGCCTGAAAATGTCACCATTCTAGATCTGACACACCACGTACCGTTGTTTAGGTGAAAGGGCTCAATGCAACTATCTCTCAGTGCAAATGTCATCATCCTAGTTCTGACACCCCACGTACGGTAATGCAGATCAAAAGGGCTCATTGCAAGTGTCAATCCGTGCAAATGTCTCAATCCTACTTCCGAACGCCAGGTACGGTTAGGCAGATAAAAGGACTCCCTGAAACCCTAAATCCGTGCAAATATCACCATCCTGGATCAGAGATACCAGGCACGGTTATTCAGAAAGGGCTGCATGGTAGTGTCAATCCGTTCAAATGTCACCATCCTTGAACAGACAAACCCGGTACGGTCAAATGGATTAACGGTCTCCGTGCAAGTGTCACTCCTTGCAAAAGTGGCTATCCAAAATATGCCACATCGGCTACGGTTCTGACGGTATTTGAAGAGTTTAAAGGTATCTGAGTACCTGGGGATTGACTCATCTATCAAAGTCAACTTTCCAAAAACGTCATGCCCCGTTGATTGTAATGGAACATCACCTTAGATTCTGGATGTGCCCGCAATCTCTTGAGATCTGCATGATTCACGGGAGCCGTGTCCTCGTGTGAGACCCGCTATCTGCATCGGTCTGCCATCTAGTGGCATTCTCCGTACTCAACTTGTTCTCGTGATCTCCGACCTCTGTGGATATCTATGTACACCGACCGGTCTTTGTTTTGAGTATTGTAGTCCGTTGTTGAAGGTTGTTGACTAAAAAGGATTCGATCTCATCGCTGCTGGTGAAAAAGGATATTGAAAATTAAGTGAAGAAGAAGCAGGAGTCATGGTGTTCGACAATGGGTGAATTACTCGCCGTCCGGCGAGAACCAAAATGTCTGCATTTCCTTTTGTTTTCTTTATTATATGTTCGGCGAGACTGTGAGTATTGATAACCCTAAAGTCTTGATCTGGGGTCTGGATTCATCTCAAGAAATGCATGCTAACTGAAAGTCGAATTGTTTTGGTCCTTCGAAGCGGGAAAATTCTAAATTATATCGTGCATGATCTTTCTATAACCAAGGATTTACATTTGAATATGTTTCGACATGATGTTACACTTCGTAATAACGATATAATTTAAGTTATTGGGGTTTTCTTTAATGTAAAATGTTGGCTATGTTTACGCCTATTAATTATTTCAAAACGAGTTATGTTGTACTTTTCATCTTAAAATTCAAATGAAATGTAACTGCTAGAATCTGATGTTACTCATTGACTGTGGCATCTAAATAGTATTTTTCAAGCATTATATTATGGGTGGGTTAATTCTTATTGTTTTCGATTTTGGTCTATGTTATTAGTTCATTCTGGAAAAAGGTTAGTTAGTGAGAAGGAAACGGTTCATTTGACTTCCTTGGTTGTTGATGGGCAGCCATTTGGCTGGGGGTCATGTGACCCGGTTTCCATGACGGCACTTGTAAACATAACTGTGATGGGAGCTCTCTGTTACGAGCTAACAGCTGACTCTCGTTGTCTGTCGTGAGTATTATTTGGGGTTGTCAAGGAGATGATGTTGATTGATTTGGACGATTGTGAAGACTGCTGAGTCGACCAAGGGATCCGTGTTTTGAGTTTAATGTTTATTTCCTTTCACGTTTCGTTCTTGCTAATTCTTAATTTGCGAATTAATTCCATTTCTCTGTTTGCCCTTGATGGAAAATATTCTGAGGAGATATTGCTTGGAGTTTACTCTTCTATAACCAGTGATTGTCTCATAAGGAACCGTTTTCTCCTCTCGTGCTGCAGTCAAGTTTTACCTTTTGCTGTATTAATTTACTGTAATTTATTAGCTGTAGTTCTGGGATCCCAAGGTCTGTTTAAGGGTTTTCTTTACCTTTTATTTTTTTTAAAACGAGATCTCGCCGCATTTTATCTTTAATCTTTTCAAAAGAATTATTTTATGAAAGACTTAAACATTTCTTTTCCAATTAAATTCAGTATTTCCTTCAAATCGTTGTTTTATTTTAGTCAGTAGTAATTTATTTTATTTTCTGGTAATTTATTTATTTTTTCTTTATCCACCTGACCTCGGTGGGCCCTAGTAATCTTCCACGTGTTGCTACGACCTTCTATTGGGAATTTCCCTGTTCTTGCTGGCCTGGGTCGTGCAAATACTATCGTGCTATACCTCCTTGAAAGTACGCGATACGGTTACACAGAAAACGGGCTCCCTGCAGGTGTCAGTCAGTGCAATTATCACCATCCCAGAACTGACACACCAGGTACGGATATATAGAGAAGTAGGGCTCCCTGCAAGTGTTTCTCCGTGCAAATGTCACCATCTTACCTCTGACTCGCCAGGTACGTGTATATAGAGAACGGGGTCTCTGCAAGTGTTACTCCGTGCACATGTCACCATACTAGATCTGACACACCAGTACTGCCAGATAGGGAAAAGTGCTCCCTTCAATTGTCAAGCAGTGCAAATGTGACCATCTTACTTCCGACTCACCAGGTACGTTTATATAGAGAAGAAGGCACCCTGCAAGTTTCATCCATGCAAATGTCACCACCCAAATCTGACACACCAGTTACTGTTAAATAGGGAAAAATGTCAATCCGAGCAAATCCATCCAAATTATGAGACTCCATGTAATGGCAGAGAGAGAGAGAAAATGTGTTCCCTGCAAGTGTCAACCGTGCACATGTCTCTATCCAACTTCTGCACGTCAGGTAGTGTTATATAGAGGAGAGAGCTCCTTGCAAGTGTTACTACGTGCAAATGTCACCATCCTAGGTGTGATACACCAGGTACGGTTATATAGAGGAAGATCTGCATGTAAGTGTCACACATTGCAAACGTTACCATCCTAGATTTGACACACAACGTACTCTTATATAGGTGAGAGTGCTCAATGCAAGTATAACTCCGTGCAAATGTCACCATCCTTGATCTGACACACCAGGTACTGCCAGATAAGGAAAAGTGCTAACTGCAATTGTCAATATCCGCAAATGTGACCATCACCCGGCTCGCCTGGTGCGGTTATATAGGGAAGAGGACACCCTGCAAGTTTCAATCCATGCAAAATGTCACCACCCGAATCAGACACACCTGGTACTGTTAGATAGGGAAAAGGGCTCCCTGTAAGTGTCGATCCAAGCAAATATAACTATCCACGTTCTGAGAATCCAGGTAATGGCAGAAAGAGAAAATGTGCTCCCTGCAAGTATCAACCGAGCACAAGTCTCCATCCAACTTCTGCTCATCTGGTAGTGTTAGATAAAGAAAAGGGCTCCCTGAAAGTGGCAATCGGAGCAAATGTCACTATCTTAGATCTGATATACCAGCGACAGTTATTGTGAAGAAATGGGTTCATGTAAGTGTCACTACGTGCAAAATCACAATCATACTCCTGACTCACAAGGTAGGGTGATATAGAGAAGAGGGCAACCTGAAAGTGTTACTCCGTGTAAATGTCACCATTCTAAATCTGACTCACCACGTCCAGTTAGATACGGAAAAGTGAACCCTGCAAGTGTGAATCCATGCATATGTCACCATCCTAAATATGGCACACCAGGTACGCCTGTTTAGAAGAAAGGTCTGCAGTCAAGTTTCACACTGTAACCATCTTTGGATCTGACACACCTGGTACGGTTATTTAGAAGATATGGCTCCGTGCATTTGGCACTCCGTGAAAATGTCACAATCCTAGAACTGACACCCCAGGTACGGTCATATGGAGGAAATTGCTCCATACAAGTGTCACTCCTTGCAAATATCACCATCCCATATCTGACACACCTGGTGCGGTTATTCACAAGAAATGGCACCACGCAAGGGTTATTTAGATTAAATGGCTCTATCCTAGATCTGACTCACCAGGTACGATTTCTATAGAGAAGAGAATACCCTGCAAGTATTATTCCGTGCAAATGTCACCTTCATAGATCTGACACACAAGATACGGTTATATGGAGGAAATGGCTCCATGCAAGTTTCACTCATTTGCTAAGGTCACCATGCTAGACCTGACACACCAGTACGTTTATTTAGAAGAAATGGCGCCATGCGTGTGTCACTCCGTGCAAATGTCAGCATTCTATATCTGACACACCACGTACGGTTATTTAGGTGAAGGTGCTTCATGCATGTGGCACTCCGTGTAAATGTCACAATCCTAGAACTGACACACCCGGTACGGTAATATGTTAATTGCTCCATGCAAGTGTCACTCCTTGTCAAAGTCACTATCCTAGATCTGACAAACCAGGTACGGTTACACAGATGAATGTTCTCACTGCAAGTGTCAAACCCTGCAAATGTCACTATCCTAGTACTGACACACCAGGTATTGTTACACAGAGAAAAGGACTCCCGGCAAGAGACAATCCGAGCAGATATCAACGTGCTAGGCCTTGCACACCACGTACGGTTATATAGGTGAAAGGGCTCCACACAAGAGTCTATGCGTGCAAATGTCATTGTCCAAGATCTGACACACGTGGTACTGTTACATTGACAAACGTGCTCCCAGCATGTGTCCATCCGTGCAAAATCACCATCTTACATCTGACTCGCTAGGTACGTTTATATAGAGAAGACGGGTCATGTCACCACCGTAAATCCGACTCACAAGGTACGGATATGTAGATAAAAGGGCTCCCTGGAAGTGTCTATCTTAATTCGGACTCACCAGATACGGTTATATAGGGAATAGAGTTCCCTGTAAGTTTCAGTCCATGTTAATGCACTATCCTAGATCTGACATACCAGGTACCGTTATTTCGAACAAATGGCTTCATGCATGTGTCAGTCGGTGTAAAAGTCACAATCTTACTCCTGACTCACCTGGTACTGTGATATAGAGAAGAGGGCACCCAGCAAGTTTCAATCCATGCAATTGTCACCATCCGAATCTGACACGTACTGTTAGATAGGGTAAAGGGCTCCCTGATAGAGTCAATTCGTGCAAATGCCACCATCCTAGTTCTGACACACCAGGTACGGTTATAAGGGGGAAAGGGCTCCATCCAAGTGTCACACCGTGTAAATGTTACTAACTTACTTCTGTTTCACCGGGTACGGTTATATAATGGTTAGTGTTCCCCGTAAGTGTCAATCCGTGCAAATGACACCGTCCGCTATTTGACTAACCAGGTACTGTTTGATAGGGAAAAACGCTCCCTGCATGACTCAATATGTACAAATGAATCTCTCCTAATCTGAACACCAGGTAGTTTTAGATAGAGAAGAGGGCTTCTTGCAAGTTTCCATCAGTGCAAGTGCAACAGCCACTGCAACAGTCATCATCCTATATCTGACACACCAGGTCCTGTCAGATAGGGAAAAGTTAACCATGCATGTGTGAATCCATGCAAACTTCACCATCCTAGAGCTAACACACCAGGTACGGTTATAAAGAGGAAGGGCTGCATGCAAGTGTCACAACTTGCAAATGTCACCATCCTAGATTTGATACACCACGTACGGTTATATGGGTGAAAGTGCTCCTTGCAAGTAACACTCCGTATAAATGTCACCATCCTAGATGTGGCACAATAGGTACTGCCAGATAGCGAAAAGTGCTCCCTGCAATCGTCAATCTGTACCAACGTGACCATCCAAGTTCTGAGACTCAAGTTAATGGCAGAGGAAGGAAATGTGTTCCCTGCAAGTGTCAACCGTGCACTTTTCTCTATCCTACTTCTGCACATCAGGTAATATTGTACCAGGAAAAGTTTTTGGGTAAAGGGCATGAGTAGGACCTCAGGGAGTGGAACTTGGTTTTGGAGCCGATACAGAGTAGGATAGACTCGCAGAGCGAATAATAGATGGTTAACAAAAATTTTTCAAAATAATTTATTAATTCTTCACCCTGCAATATGATTATTGGACTCAAATCTGGCATTGAAATTAAAAGTTTGAACATAATCTTCCTGAATTCTCTTCATGAAAATGGAATAAATATCACTGATTCCAAAGTCTTTCATATGTGGGAATATGAGGTACTGAATTTCCACCTAAAGTCTTTCTAAACCTAAGCACACACTTGTAATTGTAAGTTGATATGAGAAATTAAATTTCTGTTAAAAGTTTTCAGTTTTCAGTTTGTAAACCTTGATATATAGCACACTTGAAAAGCCTAAAGTCTTTCTGTGAGACATAAAAATGAAATTTGAAATTAAATTAATCACTTCTGAGAAATTATGAGAACTCTGAAATATTTGTTCACACGCGGCACTGAAGTTTCCACTGTTCAAAATTAATGAAAAAAATTTAGTCAGTTTGTTACTACTCACTTACGGAAAGAAATGTTGCTACAAAATGTCGAAGAATGGACATCTGGAATGTTCCGTGGAGAATCAGGATCGGCGATGTTCACTTAACACACCATGTTGACGTTCCCGATGAGGTGATGACGGCTGGAACTGGATCATGTAGAATTGCAGCTTGTTAGGGTGATTTTTCGCACACGAAAATTCACTTGGTGCTAGTAGTTATCACTGACACTGTCATTTACTGTTGAACACTATTTATGGCGTACTTGAATTTCAAGACGTTAAATGAAGAATCACAGTCCTTCCTGTATGAAATACTATTTAAAGTCGTTACTGAAACGTTCATAATTACACAGTTCACACTTGAAAAGGCAAATCATAGTCGATAATCACAGTCTTTGAACACAGTCATTAAGTCACTAAGGATTACTTTCTGCTTATCTTGTTATTATAACGTCATATTACCTCAGAAAAAGTTCTTAGTTTTCACTCAAATTAATACTGTAAGTCGTATACTGATGTGGCGTGAATAAAGAAATACAGTTCAATACTCGAAAAGAAATGAGTTCTGGTGATTCTACACATTAGTTTCTGTAGAAGTTCAATATCATTTGAAGTAACCTAAGTCTACACGTAATGACATATTCTGTGAACGTTAAATATTTAATATTTGCACTTCAATAAGTTCACTCGTATTATGTTCTTAAATGTCTTTAGGATTAGACTGTAGTCGCGACGCGATGTACTAAATACAGTGCGACGTCTTTTATAATTCTGTCGGCGATATAACTTCGTGTTCCGGAAATGCGACGGCAAGTACTTTCACCGTGACTGCGCGAACATACTGTACGCGGTCGGTCACTCCTCTGTCTCACTCACACACATCTGTATACTCGTCCTTGTACTGGCCTACTTGCTGGCTGGCCTTGACATATATAGATACCAGCGCTGGGAGGGGTAGCATCTCTTGGCCATGTGACCGTGAGTGCGTAATTTCGTTGAGACTTTAAATTATTATAACTCAACAACCATGGGACGAATTAATTCGAAATTCACAGGGATTAACTTTTATGACGTCCGCTACAATTCAGCGTTTGTCCCGTTGAAATTATTTAAGGCGTTGAAAAGCTGGCAAAATAAAATTCTTTTCGAGAAATATCTCTAGGGGAGGTGAGCTTCGAGCGACAGGTGACGTCACTTGACTCCGCCTAGTGCACTCGTGGGGTCTGGCACATACTGGAACATTCTTTACATAGCTGTTCGTACGTCGGTCGGATCTTTTATGCTGGAATAACGTTTCTTTCGATTGATATGGACCAGGACCTAGGCTTTTCTGGTACATCTTCCCCTTGGTTGGACGAAAAGAAAATACGCAGGATTTTCTTTTCCAGGCTTTACTCTTCCTGTGGTACAAATTGTCATTTTATGAATTAAGTTACGAACTTCTTCTCGATATTTCTCGGGGACGGGATATGGTTTCTTCTGATAAGGCTACAAGTCATTTACATCAAGATGATATTCATAGCCAGCTATCTCTCCAGGCTTGTCATCGAATACACATGCAAATTTTTGTAGAACGTCATTTTTAGCCTCCTCCAATTTTAATTTAATTTCCGGGTCTTCAACCACACTGGCTATTGACATTATATAGTCCGGACCTATGATGGAGTTCTCATTGAATAGGGACTCTGCATCGTCCTCACTTAGGTCACCCTTTCTACTTTCTGCTACGGCTGGCGCAACCTTGCTTACAGCGGGCTTAATAATGTCACCACCGGCTTCTTCGAAACGGGCTCCCTTTTCTTGAACTTCCAGGTCATTTCGTCCTACCAGCTGTAGTCCTACGGAATTATTCTTGAATCTTACGAGGTTGGCATCATAGTCAATGGTTCCTTTGTATTTGATCATAAAATCTGATCGAAGTATTAAGTTGAAGTTAAGACGTGATACTACCAAAAATATGTGTTCGAATGTCTGACTGTTAATTTCAAACTCTAAAAATGCCTGGGATTTACATTTAACAATTTTATCAGGAACTATCCCTCTTACTTTAATCTGAGCTGCAGGCAATAACAAAACATTGTTCTGATTTTTAAGCGAGTCTACAAGCCTATCAGAAATTAAAGAAGCTTGCGCTCCAGAATCGATGAGCGTAATCACCTGTAGGTTGCCTGTGCGTACTGTTATGACAGGTAATGAACGTGTAATAATTGGCCTTAGTGTTTGTGCGTCTTCGAACAGTAATTCGGAATCGTCAATATGCCAGTAATTGATAACAGTAGTACAATAATTTGAAATCTCGTCCTCATCGTGTTCTGCAGTTAATCTCCCTATTGCGAGATCGGCGTTTTTTTATAGCGCCTGTTGATTCAGGATCAGGTGATCTTTGTTCTCTTGGTCCGAATTGACGTTGGTATTCCAGGGATGTAGCTCCAAGCTCATCAGGATTACGATTTCTCTCCCTGATGTATTCCCGTGTATCCTTCCATCTACTTTCAAGTTCTCGTCGTCTGGACTCACGATTTTCTTCAGGAGTGCTTTCGCGCTGTCTCCATAAATTCCTAGGTTGGTAAGGGTGTCTATCCTGATTCCTCTGACGTCTAAAATTCCGGAATCTGGTTGGGTTGGTAGGGCTTAATCTGCCTTCTTCACGTGTCCTGGGTTCCTCTCTCTCCGGCGGTTTTATTTCCGCAGAGTTCGTATTTATTTCTCGACTCCTGTTAGTTTTCGGACTAGATTGGGTATTAGCCGTATCTAACCTACGCAAAGTAGCGTCAAAATGCTCCAATGTTTTCGGTTTGGTAAAATCTATTCACACAAGAGACCGACTTTATCAACAATATTTAAAAAATAAGGATAACTTGGAAATTAAAGAACAGTACAGGAAATATAGGAACAAACTAAATGATCTAATTATGAAAACGAAAACTGAGTACTATAGGAATCTGATCAATCGCAATTCAAATAACCGGGGTAAGGTCTGGGGCATAGTCAATGAAATAACACAAAGGTCAGTTAGAAAAGAAGAGATCAAGGAAATCAGATATAAAGGTGAAATCTGGAAAGATGACATAAATATCTCTAACAAATTTAACAATTATTTCATTAACGAAACCACTGAGAAAGCAAAGCATCACAGACAGATTTCCGACCCCACATTAAATATCGCTCGCAACCCTCATACTTGCTTCCTTGCACCGGTAACAGAATACGATCTGAAGAGATGTTTGAGTGAAGTACATGAAAACAAAGCTGTAGGAATAGACAATATTTCGGCTCGAATTATTAAAGAAAATATAGAGTCATTAAAGGAACCGTTGCTGAATATTATCAATGATTCCTTCACCTTAGGTTACTTTCCAAAACAGCTTAAAACAACAATAGTAAAACCTCTTCACAAGTCTGGAAATATTTATGACATTAGAAATTACAGACCCATTTCGATAACTACAACAATATCAAAAATATTCGAGAAATGCTTAAAGAACAATATTTACCAATTTTTAGAAAAACACCAAATACTTTCGCCCAGACAGTTTGGATTCATTAAAAATCTCGGAACGACTGATGCTATATCCGCCTTAACAAATAGAATATACGAAGATCTTAATTCTTCTCTGCTCCCCACAGGGATATTTCTCGACCTTGAAAAGGCATTCGATAGTGTGTCACACCGCTTGCTCCTCCAGAAATTGGAAAAATACGGCTTTAGGGGTAATGTGCTGGATTTGCTTGAGAGTTATTTGACAGATCGAGTACAGTATGTCAAAATTAATCAACATCTAAGCACACCAATGAGGATAATAAAAGGTGTCCCACAAGGCACAGTATTAGGTCCTTTATTGTTTATTCTATTTATTAACGATCTAGAGAAAACAATAGCAAATGCCGAACATACGCACGTCGTAACATATGCAGATGATACAGTCATTTATGTTGAGGGTGATAGCTGGAATCTCGTCAGACAGAGAGCAACTCGAGCACTGCTTAAAGTTAAAGCATGGTTAAATAATAATGAATTATTTCTAAACATTAAAAAGACAAAATTTATGAATTTTTCTGTAACAGATACACGAAACGATTTTAATGAATTAATTGTACACAACATCAACTGTAAATTTAATTGTAACTGCTACAAAATTTATAAAGTAAATAATGTTAAGTATTTGGGATTATTAATTGATTCGAACATGAAATGGAAAAGTCACATTACCGATTTAAGAAAGAAAATCAGAAGAACTGTTTATATATTTCATAATTTAAAATACATATCCAGTATAAAATTGTTTAGAGAGGTTTATTACGCTTTAGTTCAGTCTGTTCTTAGCTACGGAATTTTGGCATGGGGAGGAGCCTACAAAAATGTAATCAATAAAATACAGGTTGTTCAAAACCTTATATTACGAATAATGTACCAGAAAGGAAGATTATACCCAAGTAGTCAATTATATGCTGAAGCAAATATATTTAATGTAAAACAGCTCTATGCCCTTGAAATATACAAATATATTAACAAAAACAAAAATATAATTGAGAACATTAAACATGAATATTCAACACGCAGTAAGATGAACCACCGTTGTATGTTATACAAACCCAAACTTAGCATAACAAAGCGCAATTTCTTGTACTTCATTCCAAAATTCTTTAATGTCCTTCCCAGTTCTTTACAAACTACTTTATTAGGTCAGAAAATGAGTCTGAAGTGTCTTAAATCCTTTGTCAGGGATAATAAAACTGTTATGGAAGAAATAACTAAATGAGAATATCACGTCACCATATCCAATTTCTATTCAATGCTCCACCATGTGCTGTTGATCATATCCGTCATTCACTCATACCCATACTCGTATTTCAGGCATCATTTAAAATATATTTCTCACTATGTAATTAATATTCTAAATTACCACACACAAGGTTTCACCTTACGTGGTATTTTACTGATACCTACTCGACTCTGATGAGGTTGGTGTGATTTTGTATAATAATAATAATAATAATAATAATAATAATAATAATAATAATAATAATTTATTTAATGTGTGCAAGAGATAGTTAGTAGTTCAATTTATTTTAAGTATTAATATGTTGATAATATGTCCTACTACTTCTGTAATATATGTGGTTTAGTTATAAGATTAATATTTCTCAAGTAATAATGTTATTAGAAGAGTTATGTATATATAAAACAGAGTCCTGTAACTATGTAAACGACATGATGAATGAATAAATACTACTACTACTACTACTACTGTTGGCAGCGACTAGTATCTCTTGAACATGAGGCGGATATTGAAGTGTCAGGATCTGAATAAGTTCGATATCTGGCAAAGGTGGATCTAAAAACTGTAGCTTCTTTAATTGCATTAGGCAATAATCGGAATATCGGGAAGTATTGACTGAAGTATTGTATTTACTAGAGTAGAGTTGCATCTTGACAAGGTGCTGTCTTTCTGAATCCCAAAAGCGTTTAAGAAGTGCCTTTTTAAAGTCGTCATAGTTTTTAAAGTTGCTCTTAAAAGCTATGAACCATGATAAGGCTCGTCCTTCTAGAAGTTTGGATACTACTCTAAGTTTCCTATCGTCATCTACCCTATTCTCTTCCAGGTAATCATCGATATTTAACAAAAATTCTCGAGCAGTATACTCGTCACGTCCTGAAAATTTGACTGGTTTGTCATCTGGTATTTTAATAAGGGTTGTTGTGCTGTGTACTTCCCTCGACGAACCAGGAATTGTGACGTCAGTCGTATGTTCTTTGAGTTTAATTTGATTCATTTCTTCAGACAAACTTTTCATTTTAGAATTAATTGAGGTGTCTAAATTTTTTATTTCATTTCTCAAGTCAGTTTTAATGACTTGTACGTCCTTACAGAAAGCAGCTATCTGGGTATGCGTGCTGTCTAGCTGTCCTGTAATACGCTTGTCGAGTTCTCCTTGCGTGCTCTTAATTAATCCTATCTCGCTTCGTAATTTACCCACATCGTTCTTTAATGCATCTCGCAAGGTTTCCTGCACCTGAGCTAGCTTTACTTGAGTTTGTGAGATGTTACCATGGAATTCTTGAAATTCAGTCCGTAAATCTTTGAGTTCGGTGGAAAATGCTTGAACGGAAAGAAGAAAATTTATAAGATCTTTGTCTAAAGACTTAACGACCTCTGTCTTTATTTCTTCCTTGATAGACTCTAAGTTTTCAACAAACTGATCCCGCATGTTTTTCAATGTGGCTTCGACTTGTGCACTAGAATCAGTTTCTTTTCGAGGCGAGTTCCAGCTTCACGGAATCGTTGCTCGATAAGGGCACTAGATTCAGTGAGCCTTTTATTAATGACTTTATCCGCTTCAGCAAACTTAGTGTCCAAGGTCCTGTCAATTTTAGAAGTTAAGTCTTCAACCTTACTATTTGACTCAGTTAACTGCGCTTGAAGTTGAGTATTTTGAGCCTGCATTTGTTGTTGAAGTTGAGTATTTTGAGCCTGTAATTGGGAATTAGACTCTACCATTTGCGTATTAATTCGATCAATCTTGGCATTCTGATCGTTAATGCTAAGCCTGAGATCTTCGATTGCTGCAAGTAAGTTATCCATGTTTCCGGAATATTCGAATAAGTCAAATACAACAAGTTCTTCGTGTTCGTAATAGTTGCAGTCGGATCCTGTACTCAAAATGCAATTTATTATGACTTGAATCGAACCCTGAATGTTGCGATTATTACTGGCGCATCATCTATTATTATGGCACGGCTCCAAATCGGGCCCCACGTTGGGCGCCATCTATTATTATTCTATCCTCTCTGTACCAGGAAAAGTTTTTGGGTAAAGGGCATGAGTAGGACCTCAGGGAGTGGAACTTGGTTTTGGAGCCGATACAGAGTAGGATAGACTCGCAGAGCGAATAATAGATGGTAAACAAAATTTTTTCAAAACAATTTATTAATTCTTCACCCTGCAATATGATTATTGGACTCAAATCTGGCATTGAAATTAAAAGTTTGAACATAATCTTCCTGAATTCTCTTCATGAAAATGGAATAAATATCACTGATTCCAAAGTCTTTCATATGTGGGAATATGAGGTACTGAATTTCCACCTAAAGTCTTTCTAAACCTAAGCACACACTTGTAACTGTAAGTTGATATGAGAAATTAAATTTCTGTTAAAAGTTTTCAGTTTTCAGTTTGTAAACCTTGATATATAGCACACTTGAAAAGCCTAAAGTCTTTCTGTGAGACATAAAAATGAAATTTGAAATTAAATTAATCACTTCTGAGAAATTATGAGAACTCTGAAATATTTGTTCACACGCGGCACTGAAGTTTCCACTGTTCAAAATTAATGAAAAAATTTTAGTCAGTTTGTTACTACTCACTTACGGAAAGAAATGTTGCTACAAAATGTCGAAGAATGGACATCTGGAATGTTCCGTGGAGAATCAGGATCGGCGATGTTCACTTAACACACCATGTTGACGTTCCCGATGAGGTGATGACGGCTGGAACTGGATCATGTAGAATTGCAGGTTGTTAGGGTGATTTTTCGCACACGAAAATTCACTTAGTGCTAGTAGTTATCACTGACACTGTCATTTACTGTTGAACACTATTTATGGCGTACTTGAATTTCAAGACGTTAAATGAAGAATCACAGTCCTTCCTGTATGAAATACTATTTAAAGTCGTTACTGAAACGTTCATAATTACACAGTTCACACTTGAAAAGGCAAATCATAGTCGATAATCACAGTCTTTGAACACAGTCATTAAGTCACTAAGGATTACTTTCTGCTTATCTTGTTATTATAACGTCATATTACCTCAGAAAAAGTTCTTAGTTTTCACTCAAATTAATACTGTAAGTCGTATACTGATGTGGCGTGAATAAAGAAATACAGTTCAATACTCGAAAAGAAATGAGTTCTGGTGATTCTACACATTAGTTTCTGTAGAAGTTCAATATCATTTGAAGTAACCTAAGTCTACACGTAATGACATATTCTGTGAACGTTAAATATTTAATATTTGCACTTCAATAAGTTCACTCGTATTATGTTCTTAAATGTCTTTAGGATTAGACTGTAGTCGCGACGCGATGTACTAAATACAGTGCGACGTCTTTTATAATTCTGTCGGCGATATAACTTCGTGTTCCGGAAATGCGACGGCAAGTACTTTCACCGTGACTGCGCGAACATACTGTACGCGGTCGGTCACTCCTCTGTCTCACTCACACACATCTGTATACTCGTCCTTGTACTGGCCTACTTGCTGGCTGGCCTTGACATATATAGATACCAGCGCTGGGAGGGGTAGCATCTCTTGGCCATGTGACCGTGAGTGCGTAATTTCGTTGAGACTTTAAATTATTATAACTCAACAACCATGGGACGAATTAATTCGAAATTCACAGGGATTAACTTTTATGACGTCCGCTACAATTCAGCGTTTGTCCCGTTGAAATTATTTAAGGCGTTGAAAAGCTGGCAAAATAAAATTCTTTTCGAGAAATATCTCTAGGGGAGGTGAGCTTCGAGCGACAGGTGACGTCACTTGACTCCGCCTAGTGCACTCGTGGGGTCTGGCACATACTGGAACATTCTTTACATAGCTGTTCGTACGTCGGTCGGATCTTTTATGCTGGAATAACGTTTCTTTCGATTGATATGGACCAGGACCTAGGCTTTCCTGGTACAATATAGATAGAGAAAAGGGCTCCCTGAAAGTGTTGATCGGAGAAAATGTCACATCCTATATCTGACACACCACTTACGGTTATATAAAGGGTAGGGCACCATGCAAGTGTCACACCGTGCAAACAGGACCATCCGAGAAATGACACACCAGATACGGTTATGTGGAGTAAAGGTCTCCGTGCAAGTGTCACTCCTTAAAAAGTGACTACCCTAGATCTGCAACACCGGGTACGGTTACACGGTTATGTAGGGAAGAAGGCTCCATGCAAATTTCAATCAATGCAAATGTCACCATTCATGATCTGACTTACCACGTACACTTTAAATTTAAAAGGGCTCCATGCAAGACTCAATTCATGCAAACTTCACCATCTTTGAACTAACACACCAGGTACGGTTATATGGATTAATGGGTTCCGTGAAGTGTCACTCCTTGTAAAAGTTTGATCTGACTAACCAGATACTGTCAGATAGGGGAAAAAAGACACAATCCGAGCAGATATCACCATCCTAGTACTGACAACCGAGGTAGGGTTTCATAATTGAAACGGCTGCATGCATGTATCACTCCGTGCAAATGTGACCTTCCGTGATGTGGCATACCACGTACGGTTATATAGGTGAAAGGCCTCGATGCAACTATCTCTCCGTGCAAATCTCACAATCCTTGAACTGACACAACAGGTACGATTAAATGGAGCATATAGCTCCAAGGAACTGTCACTCCTATCAAATGTCACCATGCTAGATCTGACACACCCGGTACGTTTATTCAGAAGAAAGGCCTGCATGCAAGGGTCTCGCCGTGCAAATGTCACCATCCTTGAACTGACACGCCAGGTACGGTTATATGGAGTAAAGTGCTTGATGCAAGTGTCACAACTTGCAAATGTCACCATCCTAGATTTGACATACCAGTATGGTTATTTCGAAGAAATGGCTCCATGTAAGTGTCACTCCGTAAAAACTGCCCCATATCGCTTCTGACACGCCAGGTACGGTTACGTAGGGAGGATTCAATCAATGCAAATGTCACCATCCGAGATCTGACTCACCAGGTACAGTTTGAATTTAAAAGGGCTCTTAGTAAGTCTCAATCCATGCAAACACCATCATTGAACTGACACACCAGGTACGGTTATATGGATTAATGGGTTCCATGAAGTGTCACTCCTTGTAAAAGTCAGTTCTGAAAAACCAGATACTGTCAGATAGGGGAGAAAAGACACAATCCGAGCAGATATCACCATCCTAGTTCTGACACCCCAGGTATGGTTATATAGGTGAACCGGCTGCATGCATGTATCACTTCGTGCAAATGTCACCATCCGTGATGTGACACACCACGTACGGTTATAAAGGTGTATGCCTCCATGCAAGTATCACTCCGTGAAAATGTCAAAATCCGAGATCTGACTCACAGTTGCTGTTACACATAGAACATTGCTCCCTGGAAGTGATACTAAATGAAAATGTCAATATTCTAGATCTGACACACCACGTACGGTAATTTATGTGAAAGGGCTCCATGCAGGTGCCAAACCATGCAAAAGTCAGGATGTTACTTCTGACTTACCAGGTACGGTTATGTAGTGAAGAGGGCTCCCTGCAAGTGCCTCTCCGTGCAAACGTCACCATCCGAGATCTTACACACCGTACACATCCTAGAACTGACACAACAAATACGGATATCTGGAGTAAGGGACTGCGTGCTAGTGCCACTCCCTGTAAAAGTGACTATCATAGATCTCCCACACCGGGTACGGTTACACATTTTAAAAGAGTTCCCTGCAAGCGTCAATCCGTGAAAATGTCACTATCCTAGAACTGACAAACCAGGTACGGTTATATAGAGAAGAGGGCTCCCTGCAAGTGTTACTCCAAATAAATGTCATCATCCGCGATCTGACACACCAGGTACTGCTAGATAGGGAGAATGCTCCCTTCATGTGTCAATCTGTGCAAATGTCTGTCTTAATTCTGAACACCAGGTTGTTTTAGATAGCGAAGAGGTCTCCCTACAAGTTTCCATCCATGCAAATGTCCCCATCCCAGATAGGACCTACCAGGTTCTGTTTGATAGAGGAAAGGGCCTCATGCATGTATCAATCATGCAAATGTCACCATCCAAGTTCATAGTTTCCAGGTACTGGCAGAGGGAGAAAATGGGTTCAATGCCATTGTCAATCCGTGCAAATGCGTCTATTCTATTTCTGAACACCAGTTACTGCAAGTGTCACACCGTGCAAATGTCACCATCCTAGATCTGACAAACCAGATACTGTTAGATAGGCAAAAGTGCTCCCTGCTAGACATAATCCGAGCAGATGTCCCGATCCTAGTTCTAACACACCAGGTACGGTTATATAAGTGAAACGTCTCCATGCATGTATCACTCCGTCCAAATGTCACCATCCGTGATCTGACACACCACGTTATATAAGTGAAGGGCTCCATGCAAGTGGCACACCGTGCAAATGTGGCTCTCTTACATCTGACTCACCATGTAAGGTTATATATTGAAAGAGGATCCCTGCAAGTGTCTATCCGTGCAAACGTCACCATCCGAGATATGACACACCAGGTACGGTTATTCAAAGGGCTCGCTTCAAGTGTCATTCCGTGGAAACGTCACCATCCTAGAACTCTCACACCAGGGTGATATGGAATAAAGGACTCCATGCCAGTGTCACTCCCTGTGGAAGTGACTAACCTAGATCTGACAGACTAGGTATTGTTACATAGAAAAATGTACTCCCTGCAATTATCAATCCGTGCAAATGTCTCTAACCTACTTCTGACACCAGTTATTGTTAAATAGAGGTGAGGGCTCCCTGCAAGTGACTATGCGTACAAATGTCACCATTCTAGAACTGACACATCAGGTACGGTAATATGGATTAAAGGGCTCCATGTCAGTGTCACTCCTTGTAAAATTTACTAACCTAGATCTGACACACCAGGTACGGTTATATAAAGGAAGGGCTGCATGCAAGTGTCACACATTGCAAATGTTACCCTCCTAGATTTGACACACAACGTACTGTTATATAGGTGAAAGTGCTCCATGCAAGTATAACTCCGTGCAAATGTCCCCTGCAAGTGTCAACCGTGCACAAGTCTCTATCCAACTTCCGCTCATCAGGTAGTGTTAGATAGAGGAAAGTGCTCCCTGAAAGTGGCAATCGGAGCAAATGACACTATCTTAGATCTGACACATCAGCGACTGTTATTGTGAAGAAATGGGTTCATGCAAGTGTCACTACGTGCAAAAGTCACAATCTTACTCCTGACTCACAAGGTAGGGTGATATAGAGAAGAGGGCAAGCTGAAAGTGTTACTCCGTGCAAATGTCACCATTCCAGATCTGACTCACCAGGTCCAGTTAGATAGGGAAAAGTGAACCCTGTAAGTGTGAATCCATGGAAATGTCACCATCCTGAATATGACGCACCAGGTACGCCTGTTCAGAAGAAAGGGCTGCAGTCAAGTTTCACATTGTGCAAATGTAACCATCTTAGATCTTACACAAGTTGTACGGTTATTTAGAATATATGGCTCCATGCATTTGGCACTCCGTGCAAATGTCAGCATCCCAGAACTGACACACCAAGTACGGTTATTCAGAATAAAGGTCTGACGCAAGTGTCACTCCATGCAAATGTCGCCATCCTGGAACTGTTACACCAGGTACGGTTATAAGGATTAAAGTGCTCCACACAATGGTCTCACCTTGTAAAAGTCACTATCCTAGATCTAACACACCAGGTATGGTTAGATTGGGAAAAGGGCTCCCTGCAAGAGACAATCCGGGCAGAAGTGACCATCCGAGATCGGACACACCAGGTACGTTTATACAGAAGAAAGATCTGCACGCAAATGTCACCCGTACAAATGTCACCTTCCCAGATCTGACACACCCGGTACGGTTATATGGATTTAAGGACTCCGTGAAAGTATCACTCTTTGTAAAAGTGACTATCCTAAGTCTGCCAAACCGGGTACGGTTACACAGAAAATGTGCTCCCTGCAAGTGCCAATCTGTGCAAATGTCACCATTCTAGATCTGACACACCAGGTACGTAGAAAAGGTACATTAATTAATAATAACTTATTGATATACAAACCCCCGATAATGTTAATAACAAATATACTTGAGAGATAAAAAGAGGATCTTATAGATATTTCTAGCATTGTAGGGGGTATGTATCTACATATATATTATATATAAATTTATATATTAATAAATGGTTATATGGATTAAAGTGCTGCATGCCAGTGTCGTTTCTTGTAAAAGTGACTATTCTAGATCTGACACACCAGGTATTGTTACATACAGAAAATGACACCCTGTAAGAGACTATCCGAGGATTTGTCACCGTACTACTTGCGAAACACCATGTACGGATATATAGAGAAGTGCCCCTGCAAGTGCTTCTCCGTGCAAATGTCACCATCCTTGAATCAATCAATCAATCAATCAATCAATCAATCAATCAATCAATACTGATCTGCATTTAGGGCAGTCGCCCAGGTGGCAGATTCCCTATCTAGCCTTTCTATCCTTTTCCTAAATGATTTCAAAGAAATTGGATATTTATTGAACATCTTCCTTGGTAAGTTATTCCAATCCCTAACTCCCCTTCCTATAAATGAATATTTACTCCAGTTTGTCCTCTTGAATTCCAACTTTATCTTCATATTGTGATCTTTCCTACTTTTATAAACGCCATTCAAACTTATTCGTCTACTAATGTCATTCCACGCCATCTCTCCGCTGACAGCTCGGAACATACCACTTAGTAGAGCAGCTCTTCTTCTTTCTCTCAATTCTTCCCAACCCAAACATTGCAACATTTTTGTAACGCTACTCTTTTGTCGGAAATCACCCAGAACATATCGAGCTGCTTTTCTTTGGATTTTTTCCAGTTCTTGAATCAGGTAATCCTGGTGAGGGTCCCATACACTGGAACCATACTCTAGTTAGTGTCATACCAGAGACTTTTATGCACTCTCCTTTACATCCTTACTACAACCGCTAAACACCCTCATAACCATGTGCAGAGATATGTACCCTTTATTTACAATCCCACTTATGTGATTACCCCAATGAAGATCTTTCCTTATATTAACACCTAGATACTTAAAATGATCCCCAAAAGGAACTTTCACCCCATCAACGAAGTAATTAAAACTGAGAGGACTTTTCCTATTTGTGAAACTCACAACCTGACTTTTAACCCCGTTTATCAACATACCATTGCCTGCTGTCCATCTCACAACATTTTCGAGGTCACGTTGCAGTTGCTCACAATCTTGTAACTTATTTATCACTCTATAGAGAATAACATCATCCGCAAAAAGCCTTACCTCCGATTCCACTCCTTTACTCATATCATTTATATATAAAAGAAAACATAAAGGTCCGAAAATACTGCCTTGAGGAATTCCCATCTTAATTATTACAGGGTCAGATAAAGCTTCACCTACTCTAATTCTCTGAGAACTATTTTCTAGTCCAATTGCACTCATTTTTGCCAGTAGTCTCCCGTGATCCACCCTATCAAATGCTTTAGACAGGTCAATCGCGATACAGTCCATTTGACCTCCAGAATCCAATTATTTGCTATATCTTGCTGGAATCCTACAAGTTGAACTTCAGTGGAATAACCTTTCGTAAAACCGAATTGCCTTCTATCTAACCAGTTATTAATTTCACAAACATGTCTAATATAATCAGAAAGAATGCCTTCCCAAAGCTTACATACAATGCATGTCAAACTTACTGGCCTGTAATTTTCAGCTTTATGTCTATCACCCTTTCCTTTATACACAGGGGCTACTATAGCAGCTCTCCTTTCATCTGGTATAGCTCCTCCGACCAAACAATAATCAAATAAGTACTTCAGATATGGTACTATATCCCAACCCATTGTCTTTAGTATATCCCCAGGAATCTGATCAATTCCAGCCGCTTTTCTAGTTTTCAACTTTTGTATCTTATTGTAAATGTCATTGTTATCATATGTAAATTTTATTACTTCTGTGGCCTTAGTATCCTCCTCTATCTCGACATTATCCTTGTAACCAACAATCTTTACATACTGCTGACTGAATACTTCTGCCTTTTGAAGATCCTCACATGCACACTCCCCTTGATCTTTAGTTATTCCTGGAATGTCCTTCTTGGAACCTGTTTCTGCCTTAACATACCTATACATACCCTTCCATTTTTCACTAAAATTCGTATGACTGCCAATTATGCTTGCCATCATGTTATCCTAAGCTGCCTTCCTTGCTAGATTCAGTTTTCTAGTAAGTTCCTTCAATTTCTCCTTACTTCCACAGCCATTTCTAACTCTAATTCTTTACCATCCCTTAACACCCTTAATGGTACAAACCTGTTTTCGCATTCCTTAACAATTTCTTTAAATCCATCCCAGAGTCTGTTTACATTTTTATTTACCGTTTTCCACCGATCATAGTTACGTTTTATAAACTGCCTCATGCCTGCTTTATCAGCCATATGGTACTGCCTAATTGTCCCACTTTTAAGACCTTCCTTTCTATCACATTTATTTTTAACTACCACAAAAACAGCTTCATGATCACTAATACCATCTATTACTTCAGTTTCCCTATAGAGATCATCTGGTTTTATCAGCACGACATCCAGGATATTTTTCCCTCTGGTTGGTTCCATCACTTTCTGAATCAGCTGTCCTTCCCATATTAACTTATTTGCCATTTGTTGGTCATGATTCCTGTCGTTTGCATTTCCTTCCCAATTGACATCTGGCAAATTCAGATCTCCCGCTACAATCACTTTCCATGTCGTTTCCCACATAGCTGACTATCCTATCAAATAATTCCGAATCCGCGTCAGTGCTACCCTTTCCCGATCTGTACACTCCAAATATATCAAGTTGCCTATTATCTTTAGAAATGAGCCTTACACCTAGAATTTCATGTTTCTCATCTTTACATTTTGGTAACTTACAAATTCTTCTTTCACCAGAATGAACACTCCCCCTCCCACCCTTCCTATCCTATCTCTACGATACACACTCCAGTGCAGTGAGAAAATTTCTGCATCTATTATATCATTTCTCAGCCATGATTCAACTCCTATTACAATATCTGGTAAATATATATCTATTAAATTACTTAATTATATTCCTTTCCTTACAATACTTCTACAGTTCAACACTAACAGTTTTATGTCATCCCTACTTGATTTCCACTTCCCTGTTCCCTTATCACCGCTCCCTAGGCCATCCCGTTTCCCTGAATGTACCTCCCTATTACCCTTCCAAACAAATTTCCTAATGCGTACCACTGCGGTTTAAATGAAGGCCATCTGAGCGCAGATCCCTATCTCCTACCCACCCATTAGGATCTAGAAATTTCACTCCCAGTTTCCCACATACCCACTCCATAGTCTCATTTAAATCCCCAATCACCCTGCAGTCAGTATCCCTTCTACACAGTATTCCACTAATAATAATCTCCGCTTTCTTAAACTTCACCCGTGCTGCATTTACCAGATCCCACACATCTCCAACTATGTTGGTACTGATATCAGCTTGCCTTACGTTGTTGGTACCAACATGAAACACTACCACCTTCTCCTTCCCCTCCTCCCTCTCTTCTACCTTCCTCAACATCTGCCTCAACCGAATTCCTGGATAACACTCTACCCTGGTACCCTTTCCTCCACACACTTTCCCACGTGTCTAACCATGGAATCCCCCATGACTGCAGCCTCAAACCTACCCACCTCATTTGATACCCTCCCCTCATTGGTCAGCCCTATCTTTCCTGATAGCTGCAGAAGCTACTTCCTCCTCCCTTTTCTCCATCCCATGACCCTGTTCCATCTGTCTTTTCCTATCCTCTACTCTACATTTTCCTTTCCTATATTCTCCCTTCCTCCTACTTCCACACATCTCAGCAACAGTTCCCTGTCCCTCATCTTCCCTCTGTTGTTCTACCTGGAGTGACTCGTACCTATTTCGCACAGACACCTGTCCTGAATTCTGATCCTGAATAGAGCCCTTAGCTTGCAATCTCCTTCCCCTTAGAACATTACACCACCTGTCTTCTACAACTCCCCCCTTTCCTTCCCCTCCCTCTTGTACACCTACTGTAACCTGTACATTGTTTGAGGGATTCCTATCTTCCTTGCTGTCTTCTGTGAGGATCCTAATTATCTCCCTCAAACTTTCCAACTCCTCCCTCATACCCCTCAATGCCTCACCACACCCACAGTAAGTACACTCGCGCTCCTTAGCCATTCTTTACGGGGACAAAATGAAATCTATATATATAAAATAAGAGTTTTGTCTGTACATTACTCAGAATTTGAAAATAATGGTATTTCTGTATCGATCATGTCCATAGTAACAAGAAAATGCACTTTTTGCTTTTCCGTAATGTCTGTCTGTCTGTCTGTCTGTCTGTCTGTCTGTCTGTCTGTCTGTCTGTACACGCATCACGAGAAAACGGTTGAAGAGAATTTAATGAAAATCGGTATGTGAAGTCGGGGGATGAGCCTCTACAATCTAAGCTATAAATCGTTTTACTCACGCTGAGTGAAATGGTAGTTTAGGGGAAGGCCTAAAATTGAATTCACAACTATTTTATTAGTGGTCTAATGAAAATCGGTATGTGAAGTCGGGAAATGAGCCTGTACAATCTAGGCTATAAATCATTTTACTCACGCTGAGTGAAATGGTAGTTTAGGGGAAGGCCTAAAATTGAATTCTCAACCATTATGATATTAGTGATCGTATTTTAAAGAAAATGGGTATTCAAAGTTGGGGAATAAGCTGATACAATCTAGACTATCAATAATTGTATTCACGCTGAGAAAAATGGTAGGTTAGGGGAAGGCCTAAAATTTAATTCTCAAATATTGTTATTAGTAGTCCTATCCTGATGAAAATCGGTATGTAAAGTCAAGAAATAAGTCGCTATAGTCTAGGCTGTAAATTATTTTATTCACGCTGAGTGAAATGGTAGTTTAGGGGAAGGCCTAAAATGTCATTCTCAAATATTTCTTATTAGAGGTGAATGCTACATAACTAAGGATATATAATATTAAATTTCCTATTATTCACGTCTTATACATTGTTACCGTACTGGCTATGATCACAAAGATATTAATGAATTTGGATTTTTGTTACTAAGTCCATATCAGCACCGAGTAACGAGAAAATGGGTAAACAGTATTTAATGAAAATCGGTGTGTAAAGTCGGAGAATAAGAAACTACAGTTTAGGGTATAAAATATTTTACAAATCACAGAGTTGAAAGAAAACTAAATGTGAAGGCCTACAATATAGAAAGCTCATAACATTGATCAACAATACCATTACATTGACCATTGTTTGCCGTGATGTGCTTTGTGTCTTCTGTTGCCCCTCATCTCCGGTAGATAGGATTACTGCTGCGTACATAGTATTTTTATTTGATTTACGTCGCACCGACATAGATAGGTTTTATGGCGACGATGGGATAGGAAAGGGCTAGTAGTGTCTTAGGCCTTAATTAAGGTACAGGCCCAGCATTTGATTGGTGTGAAAGTGGGAAACCACAGAATACCATCTTCAGCACTGCCGACAATTGGGATCGAATCCACTATCTCTCGGATGCAAGCTCACAGCTGCGCACCGCTAACCACACGGTCAACTCGCCCGTCGTACAGAGTGTAACAGCCTGCCTGAATATTGATGGGAAGTAGCTGGGGAGTTAGATAACATTCATCTTTAGCATGCCATTCCCCTGGTTTATAAATTTTCAGATACTACTGGTCATAGCATTCGGGCTATTCAATCCCTACTCTGAGCCACTGATTTGAATGAACAGTGTGCATATTTAACGGAATAATGGCATATGAGTGTTCATGGCAATCTGAGGCCTGGTCATCCCAGCTCTGGAACTTTGGACTATTAGATTGGCACCGCAATCTAACCGCAGCACTGTTCGTTAAAAGCGATAAAACGTGCGGCTTTCCATTTGATCGAGTATTTTATATGATAGCGTTGCTTTTAATCGCTACATTCATACTTACGTTTTTGTAATGACCTATGTTGATTTCAGTTAAGAAAACCACAAAGTCAGTCTTTCTGAGAATCCCGTAGCGAAGCACAGGTACATCAGCTAGTTAAAAATAAAATAACTTATTTGCAAAAAATAAATGAACGGAGGGATATATTGTCTGGGACAGTACACAACAATACGGTAATTAAATACAACTACACTACAATACTACTTAGTTCTGCTCCATTTTTTTTTATCCTACAACCCCTGACAGGATAAAAACTGCTGTTAATTACTGCATATCGAAAGTAATAGCCTACACAAGAACTACACAATTCCAAACTGCAATTAAGCCTATTATAATTACAACAACAGTATCTTAATAAGAGTTTCTACGGATACCTCTACTACACCAGTACTACACAAATATTTTAAGTAGTATAATAGGACAGTTCGGCCGCCACCACCTCCTCCGGGCTGCCAGGGGTCACTCCACCACCCGCGAGAAATTTGAATTTTGGCGGGAAATTTGAATTTTGGCGCGAGATTTGAATTTGTAAACAAAGCCACGTGCTTTTTGACAGCTGTCACCGACAACAACGCATCGCTAACCTCACTGCTGCCATCTTGACGAGCCTAAACCTCAGTGGTACCAACTTATCCTAACTAGTGCGAAGTAAACAAATCCACGTGCTTTTTGACAGCCACGTGCTTTTTGACAGACAACAACGCATCGCTAACCTCAGTACTGCCATCTTGACGGGCCTAAACCTTAGTGGTACCACCTGAACCTCACAAGCGCGAGGTAAACAAATCCACGTGTTTTTTGACAGCCACGTGCTTTTTGACAGCTGTCATCTGCCATCTTTAAACTACAGAACACCGTGCTGCCATCTTTATCGCAGTAGCTGCAAATTCGTCACCTGTCATCCGCAGTGCTGCCATCTTAGCGGGCCTAAACATTAGTGTTACCAACTTAACCTCACTAGCGTGAGATAAACAAATCCACGTGCAGCTGACATCCGCCATCTTTAATCCATAGAGCACAGTGCTGCCCTCTTTAGCTACTTACTTTTGAAAGGTGTTACGTCACAGCTGTCATCCGCCATCTTGCATCGCAAACCTCAGTGCTGCACTGTTTAGCTAGATACCTTTGACATGTAGTGGCGGCAATTTGAAAAATTCTTTATGCTCTTGTTTGGAAACAAAGCCACATGCTTTTTTGACAGCTGTCATCCGCCATCTTTAATCCAGAGAGGACCGTGCTGCCCTCTTTAGCTACTTACTTTTGAAATGTGGTACGTCACAGCTGTCATCCGCCATCTTGCATCGCAAACCTCAGTGCTGCACTCTTTAGCTAAATACGTTTGAAACGTAGCGGCGGCAATTTGAAAAATTCTTTATGCTCTTGTTTGGAAACAAACCTATGCGCTTTTTTGACAGCTATCATCCGCCATCTTTAATCCAGAGAGCACCGTGCTGCCCTCTTTGTGCCGCTGGCAAATTCCACGCGTTCTTGTTTGGAAACAAACTCACGTGCTTTTTGACAGCTGTCATCCGCCATCTTGCATCACAAACCTCAGTGCTGTACTCTTTAGCTAGATACCTTCGAAATGTGGTGGCGGCAAATTCTATGTGCTCTTGTTTGGAAACAAAGCCACGTGCTTCTTTGACAGCTGTCATCCGCCATCTTTAATCAATAGAGCATTGTGCTGCGTTCATGCGGGTAATTTTGTCAGCTGTCATCCGCCATCTTTAATCCACAGAGCACCGTGCTGCTCTATGTAGTAGCGGGCAATTTGAAAAGTTCTGTTAGCTGTCATCCGCCATCTTTAATCAAGAGAGCACCGTGCTGCCATTTTTAGCTAGATACCTTTGAAATGTAGTGGTGGCAAATTGAAAAATTCCAGATGCACTTGTTTAGTAAACAAACTCACGCGCTTTTTGTCAGCTGTCGTCCGCCATCTTACATCGCTAACCTCAGTGCTACACTCTTTAGTTGAAAAATGGTGGCGGATAATTTAAAAAGAAAAATTCTACAGCAGCCATCTCTCGACGCTAATTGCACAAGATGATGGCTATACATGACTCTATAAAGGTGCTTATGCAAGATGATCGCTATACATAGGTTCTCATGAGACGCCCTTGGGATGCTTGCGCAAGATGGCGGTTATACAAGGCTCCTTATGAGACACCCTAGAGATGATTGCGCAAGATGGTGGTTGCTCTTATGAGGCGGCTTAAGGGTCCTTGCAGAAGATGGCTAGAGACGCCCCTAAGGATGTTTGCGCAAGATGGCGGACGCAAGATGACGGCTATAAACGACTCCTTATGAGACGCTTTAAGGGTGATTGCGCAAGATGGCTGCCGCTCGTAGCTTAGAGGTTAACGTGTCGTGCTAGTTCGATTCATTAAATTTAGGGCTTAAATGCAAAATGTTAAATATGTCGAAAACGGTGCACCGTAGAGCAAAACGGACAAAATTGTTCTGCTTAATACGTAGGTTCGCAGTATGAGGAACAAGAAAAACATAGTCTAATGATGGGATCAACGGTTCGATTCCTACTTAAGCCCTTTGGCATTGGCAGCTATCTAATTATGCAAGATGGTGGCTGCTATTATGAGGCACAAGATGGCTTGAGACGTCCTAGGGATGCTTACGCAAGATGGCGGACACAAAATGGTGACTATACATAGCTCCTTATGAGACAGCCTAGGGGGTGCTCGCACAAGATGGCGGCTACTCTTATGAAGAAAGCTAGCTTAGAGGCTACTGCGCAAGATAGCGGTTGCTGTTATGCATGCGGTGGAGAGCAAATTGAAATTATATGTGCTTAATCAACAGAGCACCCTGCTGCCCTCTTTAGCTGAAATGCGGTGGTGGATAATTTGAAAAATTCTTTTGACAGGTGTCATCTTTAAACAATGACGACTATACATAGGCTGTTAAGATCTTATCATTCTCCTCCTCCTCCTTCTCTACCTCCTCCTCCTCCTCCTCCTCAGCCTCTTATGTCAAGGCATAGCTTTATATCGAACAAGTTTAAACCTGCATCGCGAAGGCAAGCGTGTGCAGCGATAACATTATTGTACATGTTTAGACTTGCGAAACATAAGAAGAGTAGAATCAAACACTGCACTCGATACAACATGTGATCAGAACATTGATACATGTGTTCAGAACACAAAATAAGTGATCAAGACTAGAATCGAACACTGTACTCGATACAACATGTCAGGGGATACCCTTGTTCTAAGAAGATCAGATTGAATCATAACAAGACGTGAATCGAACACTGTACTCGATGTCGTTAACTTCAACATGTGATTAAAACATTGGTGTGTTCAGAACACTACATAAGTAGAATCGAACGCTGTACTTAATACAACATGTTAGGGGATACCTTTGCTCTAAGAAGATCAGATTGAAACATAACAAGACTAGAATTGAACACTGCACTCGATGTCGTTAACCTTAACATGTGATCAGAACATTGATTGATGTGTTCAGATCACTAAACAAGTAGAACCGAACACTGTGCTCGATACAACATGTTAGGGGATACCTTTGTTCTAAGAAAATTAGATTGAAACATAACAAGACTAGAATCGAACACTGCACTCGATGTCGTTAACCTTAACATGTGATCAGAACATTGATTGATGTGTTCAGATCACTAAACAAGTAGAACCGAACACTGTACTCGATACAACATGTCAGGGGATAACTTTGTTCTAAGAAAATTAGATTGAAACATGACAAGACTAGAATCGAACACTACACTCGATGTCGTTAACCTTAACATGTGATCCGATACAACATGTTAGGGGATAACTTTGTTCTAAGAAAATTAGATTGAAACATAGCAAGACTAGAATCGAACACTGTACTCGATACAGCATGTGATTAGAACATTGTTTGATGTGTTCAGAGCAAAAGTACAACTTCAATGATTTACCTAGTGTAAAAATCAAAAACACGCACTGTGCACATATCGCATAGCTATCTCGCCTATCACTTGCCTAGTACGAAAATCAAAAACACACTGTGCACATATCGCATAGCTAAGTCGGCAACACTTCGAATGATTTGCTTAGTGCGAAAATAAGAAAATCTATACCGCGTATCTAACTCGTTCACCGCACTGCTAAAACGCTTAGCAATTGCAACTACACTGATATATGTCATACGAAAGTAGTATAATTGGATGGTTCGGCGGCCACCACCCCCACCGGCTCCCAGAGGCCACCTCCACCTCCACCACAGCCAGAGGCCTCCCAGAGGCCTCCTCCACCACCACCACAGCCAGAGGCCTCCCAGAGGTCTCCTCCATCACAAGCGGGAAATTTGAATTTGTAAACAAAGCCACGTGATTTTATGACAGCTGTCATCGACAACAACGCATCACTAACCTCAGTACTGCCATCCTGACGGGCCTAAACCTCAGTAGTACCAACTTAACCTAACTAGGGCGAGATTTGAATAGGTAAACAAATCCACGTGTTTTTTGACAGCCACGTGCTTTTTGACAGACAACAACGTATCGCAAACCTCAGTGCAGTCATCTTGACGGACCTAAAACTCAGTGATACCAAATTAACCTCACTAGCGCGAGATTTGAATTTGTAAACAAATCCACGAGCTTTTTGACAGCTGTCATCCGCCATCCTTAAACTACAGAGCACCGTGCTGCCCTCTTTATCGCAGTAGCTGCAAATTCGTCACCTGTCATCGGCAGTGCTGCCATCTTGGCGGGCCTAAACCTTAGTGCTACCAACTTAACCTCACTAGCGCGAGATAAACAAATCCACGTGCTTTTTTGACAGCTGTCATCCGCCATCTTTAATCTATAGAGCACAGTGCTGCCCTCCTTAGCTACTTACCTTTCAAATGTGGTGGCGGATAATTTGAAAAATGCTTTTTGACATCAGCCATCTTTAATCTAGAGAGCACCGTGCTGCCCTCTTAAACAAACTCACGTGCTTTTTTCTGACAGCTATCATCCGCCATCTTGCATCGCAAAACTCAGTGTTGAACACTTTAGCTAGATACCTTTCAAATGTGGTGGCGGCAATTTGAAAAATTATACATTCTCTAGTTTGGAAACAAACCCATGCGCTTTTTTGACAGCTATCATCCGCCATCCTTAATCCTGAGAGCACCGTGCTGCCCTCTTTAGCTACTTACCTTTGAAATGCGGTGGCGGCAAATTCCACGTGCTCTTGTTTGGAAACATATTCCACGTGCTCTTGTTTGGAAACAAGCTCACGTGCTTTTTTCTGACACCTGCCATCCACCATCTTGCATCACAAACCTCAGTGCTGCAGTCTTTAGCTAGATACCTTTGAAATGTGGTGGCGGCAATTTGAAAAATTCTATGTGCTCTTGCTTGCAAACAAAGCCACGTGCTTTTTTGACAACTGTTATCCGCCATCTTTAATCAATAGAGCACTGTGCTGCTATCATGCGGGCAATTTCGTCAGCTGTCATCCGCCATCTTTCATCGACAGAACACCGTGCTGCCCTCTTTATGACATGTAGTAGCGGGCAATTTGAAAAGTTCTGTTAGCTGTCATCCGCCATCTTTAATCAAGAGAGCCCCGTGCTGCCATCTTTAGCGAGATACCTTGAAACGTGGTGGTGGCAAATTAAAAACTTCCACGTGCTCTTGTTTAGCAAACAAACTCACGCGCTTTTGTCAGCTGTCATCCGCCATCTTACATCGCAAACCTCAGTGCTACACTCTTTAGGTACATACCTTTGAAATATGGTGGCGGATAATTTAAAAAGAAAAATTCTACAACAGCCATCTCTCGACGCTAATTGCATAAGGTGGTGGCTATACATGACTCCTTAAGGGTGCTTACGCAAGATGGCTGCTATACACAGGTTCTTATGAGGCACCCTTTGGATGCTTGCGCAAGATGGCAGTTATACATGGCTCCTTATTAGACACCCTAGGGATGCTTGCGCAAGATAGCGGCTGCTCTTATGCGACGGCTTAAGGGTCCTTGCACAAGATGGCTTGAGACGCCCTAAGGATGCTTGCGCAAGATGGCGGACACAAGATGGCGGCTATACACGTCTCCTTATGAGACGCTTTAAGGGTGCTTGTGCAAGATGGCTGCCGCTCTTATGAAGAAAGCTAGCTTAGAGGCTAACGCGTCGTGCTAGTTCGATTCATTAAATTTGGGGCTTAAATGCAAAATGTTAAATATCTCGAAAACGGTGCACCGTAGAGCAAAACGGACAAAACTTTTCTGCCTAACACCCAGGTTCGCAGTATGAGGAACATGATAGCATAAGAAAAACATAGTCTATCAACGGTTCGGTTCCTACTTAGGCCCTTTGGCATTCGCTCTGTTTTAGCTTGTATTGAAGCGAGTCTTCATAACGTGATCAGGTCTAGCTATGGTAGAGATTATAACGTACCGTGCTGATTCGATTCATTAAATTTGGGGCTTAAATGCAAAATGTTAAATATCTCGAAAACGGTGCATCGTAGAGCAAAACGGATAAAATTTTTCTAGCTGATACCTAGGTTTGCAGTATCAGGAACAAGAAAAAACATAGTCTAATGATGAGATCGACGGTTCGATCCCTACTTAGACCCTTTGGAATTGGCAGCTATCTAATTCTACAAGATGGAGGCTATACATAGCCTCTTATGAGACAGCTTAAGAGCGCTTGCACAAGATGGCTGCTGCTCTTATGAGACGCCCTAGGATTGCTTGCGCAAGGTAGCAGCGACAAGACGGCGACTATACACAGCTCCTTATGATACGGCCTAGAGGTGCTCACACAAGATGGTGGCTGCTCTGATGAAGAAAGCTAGCTTTGCATCATGCAGGTATCTTTACAGCACTTAACCTCATACCTTTGAAATGTGGTGGCGGGTAATTTGAAAAACTCGACGTGCTTTTTCTTAACAGCAGCTATCTTTAAACAATAGCCCCTATACATAAGCTGTTAAGGCCACCTCTTATGTCAAGGCATAGCTCTATGGAACAAGTTTAAGCCTGCATCGGGATAGCTAGAGTAAGCACGTGGTGCAGTGATGACGTCATTATGCATGTTTAGACTTGCAAATCACTAAAGAAACATAACAAGACTAGAATCGAACACTGCACCCTATGCTGTTAACTTTATCATGTGATCGGAACATTGATTGAAGTGTTTAGAACACTAAATAAGTAGAACCGAACACTGTACTCAATACAACATGTGTTTAGAACATGTCAGGGGATACCTTTGTTCTAAGAAGATTAGATTACCGCACATTCCTTGTAGGGCTAATAGGCTAAAGGGCTAATGGGAAAAAGGGCTAAAGGGCTAATGGGCCGAAGGGCTAAAGGGCTACGGTGCCTCTCCTCTCCTTATCCGGGCTTGAGACCGGCTCTACAACTAGAGGCGGAGTTAACACGCTAAGGAAGGGAGAATGTTGGGAAATAATATATACGAATATAGCTACTCGTTCGACTATATACTACAGATGGATGACTTAGGTGAGGGTAAGCGCTTACTTAATAATACCTACACGACGTTATTCATGCTCTATTTCAAAAATATCTTTTTTGTACGGTGTGTAACCATCATCATGATAGGCTATTAGCAGTTGTAAACGTTTTACGAGTACGTTGGGGTCTTTACAGTAGCTTATATCTACATAGGTTAACAGAGGCTCGTTGTGAACTTTGAGTCTATATGCAGACAGTTAATAATAATAATTTCGTGTGGCTATTTCTAGCCGAGTGCAGCCCTTGTAAGGCAGACCCTCCGATGAGGGTGGGCGGCATCTTCCATGTGTAGGTAACTGCGTGTTATTGTGGTGGAGGATAGTGTTATATGTGGTGTGTGAGTTGCAGGGATGTTGGGGACAGCACAAACACCCAGCCCCCGGGCCATTGGAATGAATCAATGAAGGTTAAAATCCCCGACCCGGCCGGGAATCGAACCCGGGACTCTCTGAACTGAAGGTCTGTACTCTGACCATTCAGCCAACGAGTCGGGCTGCAGACAGTTGATGTGTAGGGACTTGTTTTGATGTAATACGTGCTTCAGCAGTAGCGTTTCTAGGTACAAACTTTACTTGTTTCGATAGCGATGAAGCGTTGAAATTTCCTTCTTCTTTACCTTGCATCTCTTCTTGAGATGTTTGCACTGCGACAGAACGTGTAGTAGGCTTAGGAAATGAAGTAAAATCATCAAGCTGTAATGGCAGTGAAACATTCAGATTTTTTTCTTCTACTTTCCCTTTACTACTGTTTTGATCTACATCATTATCCTTATTATCATAACCATGATCTTGCCTCTCTTTATCTTGAAGTTTGTGCTTAGTAACAGGACTCGCAGCAGATCTAGACAACAAGGGAGAATTAAAAATCTCTCGCAGAGGTGTACTTTTTAAACATAAATCAGTGTTCGCTGGAATATGGCTGAGCTCTTTGTATTTTGTTCCCGATGAAGCTACATTACACGTGGCTTCATGACGTTGAGCGTTGTATGCGTTCTTGAACTCTCTTCTACAATGTTTGCATTGAAAAATTGCCCTACATGATATCTCATGACGTCTCCTGTGATAGCTTCGGGAAAATGCTTTTCCACACTCTTCGCAAATATACCTAGAAATAGGTTTTCCCATGACGGACTTTTACTTTCTGCTAACAGATTCTTCTTTAAATCTACTTGACATTTGTTACTCTCTACTTCGATAATGCGAACAGCTTAGCGATTAACAGTAAACTAACACAAAAGCGTATAACCAAGGTAGCAACAGTAAGGTTTAAGCCCATCAAGATGGCAAGAGTGAGGTTAGCGACGTTCGTTGTTGGATTTTAAATTCCGCGTTGTAACATGCATAAGGTGGCAGCCTTGAGGTTTACCGCCGTAAAGATGGCAGCAGTGAGGTTAGCGACGCTCTATTGTCCTTCAATATGAGGTTAGGGTCCGTCAAGAAGACAGCTGTCAAAAAAGCACGTGGCTTGGTTTACTAAACAAGAGCACGTGGCAGTGACGTCACGGTCGCGTAGTATGCTGCTTCAGCATGCAAAGTTCAATGTCCACACCTACGTATAGTCCGCACACTTTATGTTGGTGCATTTGTGTACGGGGGTGAGGAGTAAGGAGGGAGGTGTCCCGGTATCGATAGTGCTACCAACCGAATGAAAATGAAATCCGAATTGAATCGAGAATATGATCGATCGATACGAAGTTTCTAAACCGTTATCATCTTAAGCCAACAACTATGTCACATACACATTATATAACATTATAAAACATTTCTCGATGCGAATCTTGTTCCTAGCATGAATTCTATACTTTGGCTTTGTTGTGTAAACAACAACAGTACTAGTACGTAAAGTGTACGCCAGATGTCGCACAACGATGCTTAAGCGATTCATAGTTTGTGTTTCAAAGGTTGCCAGTACGAATCTCGAAGATCGCCGAGGTCGACCGTTTCAGCACTAGGGTGTAAATGCACCAACATAATGTGTGCGGATAATATGTAACACTCTGCTATGTTCACAAGATTTTTACACATAACTATTCTTTATGCTTTAAGTTCGTGCACATAGGTTATCTTAAGATAGCAGCAGATACAAGCGATGGTCACGTGCTCTAGTAGAAGATGCATGCATTATCAAAAGGTGGTGTGTACACGCTTTTAAATGTTCCTATTCTTACTGCTGCCATGTTCACAAGATTTTTAAACATCGCTATTCTTTGTACCTTAAGTTCATGCACATAGGCTATGCTAAGATAGCAGCACAAACACATGCGAACGTTATACATTCTAGCGGGATGTGTTAATACGATAGTTGATGCATGCAAAATCGATAGGTGTTGTGTACACACTTTGAAACTTAACTATTCTTCGTGCTTTAAATCCGTGCACATAGGTTATGCTAAGATAGCAGCACACTCTTGCGGGAGAGGTTTTGTACTCTAGTTGATGCATGTATAATCGATAGACAATGCGTACACGCTTTTAAAACATTGCTATTCTTACTGCTGCTGCTTTGTTCACAAGATTTTTATACATCAGTATTCTTTATGCTTTAAGTTCATGTGTATAAGTTATACTAAGTTAGCAGCATACTTATAAGGTCGTCGCACACTCTAGTGGAAGAAGTTTAATACGAAAGTCGATGCATGCAAAATCGATAGGTGATGTGTACACGCTTTGAACTTGGGTATGCTTTGTGCTTTAACTTCGTGCTCATAGGTTATGTTAAGATTGCAGCACACACAAGCGATGATCGCACGCTGTTGTGGAAGAAGTTTAGTACGATAGTCGATGCATACATTATCGATAGGTGATGTGTACACGCTTTGGAGTATAGCTCTTCCTTGTGCTTTAAGTTCATGCACATGGTTTAGGGATACACAAAAGCGATTGCTACATGCTCTAGCGGAAGAAGCCTAGTACGATAGTCGACGCATGCATCATCGATATGTGATGTGTACACGCTGTTCTTTATGCTTTAAATTCACGCACATAGGTAGCAGCACACAATTGCGATCGTTGTACACTCTAGCGGGAGAAATTTATTACGACAGTCGATGTATGCAAAATCGATAGGTGATGTGTACGCGCTTTGGAATATAGCTATTCTTTGTGCTTTAGCTTCATACACATACGTTAGCAATACACATATGCGATCGTTGTACACTCTGACGGTAAAAAATGGTCGATGCATGCAAAATCAATAGGTGATGTGTACACGCTGTTAAACATCGTTATTTGTTGTGCTTTAAGTTCACGCGTATAGGTTATGCTAAGATAGCAGTACAATCTAGCGGAAGAAGTTCAGGGTGATGTGTACACGCTTTGAAACATAGTTATTAAACATAGTTATTCTTTGCATTTTAAGCTCATGCAAATAGGTTATGCTAAGATAGCAGCATAATCTAGCGGAAGAAGTTTTAGTACGAGAGTCGATGCATGCGAAATCGATAGGTGATGTGTACACGCTTTGAAACATGGCTATTCATTGTACTTTAAGTTCATGGGTATAGGTTATGCTAAGATAACAGCACAATCTACCTGAAGAAGTTTAGTACGAGAGTCGATGCATGCAAAATCGATAGTTGATGTGTACCCGCTTTGAAACATGACTATTCATTGTACTTTAAGTTCATGGGTATAGGTTATGCTAAGATAGCAGCACAATCTAGCGGAAGAAGTTTAGTACGATATTTGTTGCATGCAAAATCGATAGGTGATGTGTACACGCTTTGAAACATGGCTATTCTTTGTACTTTAATGTCATGCGTATAGGTTATGCCAAGATAGCAGCACAATCTAGCGTAAGGAGTATAGTACGAGAGTCGATGCATGCAAAATCGATAGGTAATGTGTACACGCTTTGAAACATGGCTATTCTTTGTACTTTAAGTTCATGTGTATAAGTTATGCTAAAATACCAGCACAATCTAGCGGAAGAAGTTCAGTACGAGATTCGATAAATGCAAAATCAATAAGTAATGTGTACACGCTTTGAAACATGGCTATTCATTGTACTTTAATTTTATGGGTATAGGTTATGCTAAGATAGCAGCACGATCTAGCGGAAGAAGTTTAGTACGAGGGTTGATGCGTGTAAAATCGATAGGTGATGTGTACACGTTTTGAAACATGGCAATTCATACTGCTGCTCTGTTCCCAAGATTTTTAAACATAGCTAATCCTAATGCTGCTCTTAACGACGTAGAGCTAAGGATTGATTACGTGACCGTGACGTCACTGCCACGTGCTTTTGTTTAGTAAACCAAGCCACGTGCTTTTTTGACAGCTGTCTTCTTGACGGACCCTAACCTCACATTGAAGGACCTCACTGCTGCCATCTTTACGGCGGTTAACCTCAAGGCTGCCACCTTATGCATGTTATAGCGCGGAATTTAAAATCCAACAACAGTACGTCGCTAACCTCACTCTTGCCATCTTGAGGGGCTTAAACCTTACTCTTGCTACCTTGGTTATACGCTTTTGTGTTAGTTTACTGACGCACAAACTATTAATATCTAGCGTCTTACATCATACACCATAGTTTTACGACCGGTTACCCTTCCTGACGTTAAAGGACTAGGATTTTAAATCGCAGTATACGCGAGAAACCTGTTGTAGCGGGTTTTATAACTAGATGTCCCGGTACCGGCACATAGCCTACTCCTACCGAAGAAGCCTGCACACAGCTTATCGCCTCCATCCGACAGATGAATCACCATCAACGTCTTGTACTCACAATCTTTTTCGAAGGAGTCTGCACAAGTTTAACGTCCCCATCAACAGCTCTTACTTAATGCTAGCTTTTTGCACACCTCGCCTCTTACATCATACGCCATAGTTTTACGACCGGTTACCCTTCCTGACGTTAAAGGACTAGGATTTTAAATCGCAGTATACGCGACAAATCTGTTGTAGCGGGTTTTATAACTAGATGCCCCGGTACCGGCACATAGCCTACTCCTACCGAAGAAGCCTGCACAAGGCTTATCACCTCCATCCGACAAATGAATCACCCTCAACAATTTGGACCCGCAATCATTCTCGCTACTTCGGGAGATAGCGGGTTCGAACTCCTACTGTCGGAAGCCGTAAAAAATAGCAAATGCTAGGTGAGGGACATGCGCGATCGTCATAACGTGTAATTACATGATCTAGCCGGATGCCCTTCCTGACGGCATAAGTTGCCAGGATTTGAATCGCGGTATCCATCATTGTGTCTGACTTGCGAGTATGCAAGCTCACGCGTATTTTTGTTTTGCTGAGATATCATGCTACTTCCGTTCGCCAGCTATAGCGGAAACTCGCAGTACTGCGTCTATTTCGTCTTACAACTTGGAGGACACAACATGTGTAATATAATTTATGATCTTTCATCCCCCTATTTTTTTAACATGTAAGTATGTAGTATCTCGCAACATTCTTATCCGTGTGTGTGTGTTTCGAGAAAAAAAAGAGTAACGTGTATCAGTGTTCTAGTCGTGTTGCAATTACTAAGCGAGTAACCGAGCGAGTTGGCTACGCAGTGTGCTTTCTTGATTTTCGTATGACATATATCAGTGTATTTGCAATTACTAAGCGTCTTAGCAGTGCGGTGAACGAGTTAGATACGCGGTATAGATTCTCTTATTTTCGCACTAAGCAAATCATTTGAAGTGTTGCCGAGTTAGCTATGCGATATGTGCACAGTGTGTTTTTGATTTTCGTACTAGGCAAGTGATAGGCGAGATAGCTATGCGATATGTGCACAGTGTGTGTTTTCGATTTTTACACCAGGTAAATCATTGAAGTTGTACTTTAGCTCTGAACACATCAAACAATGTTCTAATCACATGCTGTATCGAGTACAGTGTTCGATTCTTGTCTTGCTATGTTTCAATCTAATTTTCTTAGAACAAAGTTATCCCCTAACATGTTGTATCGGATCACATGTTAAGGTTAACGACATCGAGTGTAGTGTTCGATTCTAGTCTTGTCATGTTTCAATCTAATTTTCTTAGAACAAAAGTATCCCCTGACATGTTGTATCGAGTACAGTGTTCGGTTCTACTTGTTTAGTGATCTGAACACATCAATCAATGTTCTGATCACATGTTAAGGTTAACGACATCGAGTGCAGTGTTCGATTCTAGTCTTGTTATGTTTCAATCTAATTTTCTTAGAACAAAGGTATCCTCTAACATGTTGTAACGAGTACAGTGTTCGGTTGTAGTCTTTTTATGTTTAAATCTAATTTTCTTAGAACAAAGGTATCCCCTGACATGTTGTATCGAGTACAGTGTTCGGTTCTACTTGTTTAGTGATCTGAACACATCAATCAATGTTCTGATCACATATTAAGTTTAACGACATCGAGTGCAGTGTTCGATTCTAGTCTTGTTATGTTTCAATCTAATTTTCTTAGAACAAAGGTATCCCCTAACATGTTGTATCGAGCACAGTGTTCTGTTCTACTTGCTTAGTGATCTGAACACATCAATCAATGTTCTGATCACATGTTAAGGTTAACGACATCGAGTGCAGTGTTCAATTCTTGTCTTGTTATGTTTCAATCTGATCTTCTTAGAGCAAAGGTATCCCCTAACATGTTGTATTAAGTACAGCGTTCGATTCTACTTATGTAGTGTTCTGAACACACCAAACAATGTTTTAATCACATGTTGAAGTTAACGACATCGAGTACAGTGTTCGATTCAAGTCTTGTTATGATTCAATCTGATCTTCTTAGAACAAGGGTATCCCCTGACATGTTGTATCGAGTACAGTGTTCGATTCTAGTCTTGATCACTTATTTTGTGTTCTGAACACATGATTCAATGTTCTGATCACATGTTGTATCGAGTACAGCGTTTGATTCCACTCTTCTTATGTTTCGCAAGTCTAAACATGTACAATAATGTTATCGCTGCACACGCTTGCCTTCGCGATGCAGGTTTAAACTTGTTCGATATAAAGCTATGCCTTGACATAAGAGGCGGAGGAGGAGTAGGAGGAGGAGGTAGAGAAGGAGGAGGAGGAGAATGATAAGGTCTTAACAGCCTATGTATAGTCGTCATTGTTTAAAGATGACACCTGTCAAAAGAATTTTTCAAATTATCCACCACCCCATTTCAGCTAAAGAGGGCAGCAGGGTGCTCTGTTGATTAAGCACATAGAATTTCAATTTGCTCTCCACCGCATGCATAACAGCAACCGTTATCTTGCGCAGTTGCCTCTAAGCTAGCTTTCTTCATAAGAGTAGCCGCCATCTTGTGCGAGCACCCCCTAGGCTGTCTCATAAGCAGCTATGTATAGTCACCATTTTGTATCCGCCATCTTGGGTAAGCATCCCTAGGACGTCTCAAGCCATCTTGTGCCTCATAAGAGCAGCCACCATCTTGTAGAGTTAGATAGCTGCCAATGCCAAAGGGCTTAAGTAGGAATCGAACCGTTGATCCCATCATTAGACTATGTTTTTCTTGTTCCTCATACTGCGAACCTACGTATTAAGCAGAACAATTTTGTCCGTTTTGCTCTACGGTGCACCGTTTTCGACATATTTAACATTTTGCATTTAAGCCCTAAATTTAATGAATCGAACTAGCACGACACGTTAGCCTCTAAGCTACGAGCGGCAGCCATCTTGCGCAATCACCCTTAAAGCGTCTCATAAGGAGTCGTGTATAGCCGCCATCTTACGTCCGCCATCTTGCGCAAACATCCTTAGGGGCGTCTCTAGCCACCTTGTGCAAGAACCCTTAAACCGCCTCATAAGAGCAACCACCATCTTGCGCAAGCATCCCTAGGGTGTCTCATAAGGAGCCTTGTATATCCGCCATCTTGCGCAAGCATCCCAAGGGCGTCTCATAAGAACCTATGTATAGCGATCATCTTGCATAAGCACCTTTATAGAGTCATGTATAGCTACCATCTTGTGCAATTAGCGTCGAGAGATGGCTGCTGTAGAATTTTTCTTTTTAAATTATCCGCCACCATATTTCAACTAAAAAGTGTAACACTGAGGTTAGCGATGTAAGATGGCGGACGACAGCTGACAAAAAGCGCGTGAGTTTGTTTACTAAACAAGTGCATCTGGAATTTTTCAATTTGCCACCACTACATTTCAAAGGTATCTAGCTAAAGATGGCAGCACGGTGCCCTCTTGATGAAAGATGGCGGATGACAGCTAACAGAACTTTTCAAATTGCCCGCTACTACAGAGAGCAGCACGGTGCTCTGTGGATTAAAGATGGCGGATGACAGCTGACGAAGTTACCCGCATGAACGCAGCACAGTGCTCTATTGATTAAAGATGGCGAATGACAGCTGTCAAAGAAGCACGTGGCTTTGTTTCCAAACAAGAGCACATAGAATTTGCCGCCACCACATTTCAAAGGTATCTAGCTAAAGAGTACAGCACTGAGGTTTGTGATGCAAGATGGCGGATGACAGCTGTCAAAAAGCACGTGAGTTTGTTTCCAAACAAGAGCGCGTGAAATTTGCCACCGGCACAAAGAGGGCAGCACGGTGCTCTCTGGATTAAAGATGGCGGTTGACAGCTGTCAGAAAAGCACATGGGTTTGTTTCCAAACAAGAGCGTGTAGAATTTACCACCACCACATAGAGGGCAGCACGGTGCTCTCTGGATTAAAGATGGCATATGATAGCTGTCAAAAAAGCGCATAGGTTTGTTTCCAAACAAGAGCATAAAGAATTTTTCAAATTGCCGCCACTACATTTCAAAGGTATCTAGCTAAAGAGTGCAGCACTGAAGTTTGCGATGCAAGATGACTGATGACTGCTGTGACGTACCACATTTCAAAGGTACGTAGCTAAGGAGGGCTGCACGGTGCTCTCTGGATTAAAGATGGCGGATGACAGCTGTCAAAAAAGCATGTGGCTTTGTTTCCGAACAAGAGCATAAAGAATTTTTAAAATTGCCGCTACTACATTTCAAAGGTATCTAGCTAAAGAGTGCAGCACTGAGGTTTGCGATGCAAGATGGCGGATGACAGCTGTGACGTACCACATTTCAAAAGTAAGTAGCTAAAGAGGGCAGCACTGTGCTCTATGGATTAAAGATGGCGGATATCAGCTGCACGTGGATTTGTTTATCTCACGCTAGTGAGGTTAAGTTTTTAGCACTAAGGTTTAGGCCCGCTAAGATGGCAGCACTGCGGATGACAGGTGACGAATTTGCAGCTACTGCGATAAAGATGGCAGCACGGTGTTCTGTAGTTTAAAGATGGCGGATGACAGCTGTCAAAAAGCACGTGGCTGTCAAAAAACACGTGGATTTGTTTACCTCGCGCTTGTGAGGTTAAGTTGGTACCACTGAGGTTTAGGCCCGTCAAGATGGCAGTACTGAGGTTAGCGATGCGTTGTTGTCTGTCAAAAAGCACGTGGCTGTCAAAATGCACGTGGATTTGTTTACCTCGCGCTAGTTAGGTTAAGTTGGTACCACTGAGGTTTAGGCCCGTCAAGATGGCAGCAGTGAGGTTAGCGATGCGTTGTTGTCGATGACAGCTGTCAAAAAGCACGTGGCATTGTTTACAAGTTCAAATCTCGCGCCAAAATTAAAATTTCCCGCCAAAATGCAAATTTCCCGCGGGTGGTGGAGGGACCCCTGGGAGCCCGGAGGAGGTGGTGGCGGCCGAACTGTCCTATTATACTACTATTTTACAATAATAAAATCTTCTTCTTCTTCAAGTGCCATATCCGGTTGCCCAGACGTCGGCGATTACTCTCGAGAAAGTTTTTCTGTTTTCTGCTAGTCGGAAGTGTCTCTCAGTTGTCTCAATACCGGTCCACGGCTTGATGTTGTGTAACCATGTTATCTCTGGTCTACCAACTCGCCGTTTGCCCTATATTTTACCTTGGAGAATGAGTTTTATGAGGCCATATTTGTTTCCTCCTAATATGTGGCCTAGATAAGCTGTTTTGCGAACTTTTATAGTTGTTATTAGTTCTTGCTTTGTCCTAGCTCTCCTTAGGAGTTCATCGTTTGTTATCATATCGGTCCAGGGTATTCTTAGCATTTTCTGTGCAACCACATTTCAAAGGCGGCAAGTCGTTTGATACTTGCGGCTTTTAAGGTCTATGTTTCTGCTCCATATAACAGTACTGACCAGATGTAGTACTTCATTAATCTCTGTTTGAGCTTCAGATTTAGATGATTATTACAGAACAAAGAGCTCATCCTGCGAAATGCAGCTCTAGCGTTCTCAATTCTGCATCTGATTTCCTTATCTGGATCCATACTCTCTGTTATTATGCTGCCGAGGTACTCGAACTGGTGGACTTGTTCAATTTTACGGTTGTTTAATGACAAGGTGACATTTGCATTACTAATAATAATTTCGTGTGGCTATTTCTAGCCGAGTGCAGCCCTTGTAAAGCAGACCCTCCGATGAGGGTGGGCGGCATCTGCCATTTGTAGGAAACTGCGTGTTATTGTGGTGGAGGATAGTGTTATGTGTGGTGTGTGAGTTGCAGGGATGTTGGGGACAGCACAAACACCCAGCCCCGGGCCATTGGAATTAACCAATTAAGGTTAAAATCCCCGACCCGGCCGGCAATCGAACCCGGGACCCTCTGAACCGAAGGCCAGTACGCTGACCATTCGGCCAACGAGTCGGCATTTGCATTACTATTTATGCTAAATACCATTAACTTACTTTTTTCTACATTTATATTGAGACCATACTGTAAAACTCTGACATGTATTCGGTTCAGGAGTTCTTGAAGGCCATCTATAGTGTTGCACAGTATCAGAGTGTCATCTGCATATCTAATATTATTGATCAAAACACCATTTACTTTCACCCCCAGTTCAACATCATGCAAAGCTTCTTTAAAAATGATATCAGAATACATATTAAAAAAAGCGGCGAGAGAATACAACCTTGGCGTACCCCTCTTCTGATTTTCACATCTGATGTTTTGGTTTGGTTGATTTTGACTGTTGCTTGTTGGCCCCAGTAGAGATTCTGTACGATGCGTATGTCTTTTCCATCGATATGTTTTCGTTGGAGAATCTCTATCAATTTTTCATGTTTCACTCTATCGAAAGCTTTCTCATAGTCAACGAAACATGCAAATACATCTTTGTGTAGTTGGCGGCATTTTTGGAGCAGGACATTGACGCTGAATAAGGCTTCTCGTGTGCCAAAGGCATTTCTGAAACCCATTTGGTTGTCATCCAAGTCTATTTCGCACTTTGTTCTAATGCGTGCGTGTATTATACGTAAGAATGCTTTTAGCATATGACTCATCAGACTTATGAGACGGTAGTCACTGCATTTCTTTGGATGAGCCTTTTTAGGTATTGCGATGAATGTCGATTGCAACCAGTCCTCTGGGATTATTCCAGTATCATAAATTGTATTGAAAAGTTTACCAATTTGGTCAACATTCTCTTCAGTTATTAGTTTTAGAACCTCGGCTGGTATCTGGTCTGGACCTACTGCTTTACCAATAGGTGATATTGTGAGTGAATGTAATACTTCTTCTTTTGTTATTTTTGGACCTTTCGCATTGTGTAAGTACACAATTTCACCTCTGTCATCACTGAACAATTCGTTTATGTATTCTGTCCAGGTCTGTATGACTTTTTGTTCATCTAGGATGGGTTTGCTGGTGTCATCAAAGAGAGTCATTAGCGTCTGTTTTCTGTACAGCCCAGCTATCTCTTTTACTTTCTTGTATAACTTGAAGCTATCATGGTCTTTATTTAGTTCTTCTATTTCTTCACAGTTCATTGTCATCCATCTTTCCTTGGCTAATCTGATTTACTTCTTAATCTCCCTTTGTGTCTGTCGGTAGCTGTCTTCTCTGCCCTTTTCTTGTCTTCTCCGTTCCATTAGATCAAGTATTTCATCAGTCATCCATCTCTGCTTCTTTTGCCTTGTTGGTGTAAGATGATCCTTACAGACTTTTAACAGTGTATCATGTAATATTTTCCATTGATATTCTGTACTGTTGTCATTGTTGTTGCTATTGTTGGTTTGCATTTTGTTGTTCAGGTCTTGTATTACTGCTTTTTTAATTGTACTATCTTGCAATTTGGTAACATCAAACTTGTTAGATACTTGCTTTGATGTGGTGGTTTTCAATTTCAATCTGATATCTGCCACTAATGGCACATGGTCGGACCCAATATCTGCTCCAGGATACGTTGTTGCTCGTTTAACAATATTTCTAAATCTTTTGTTAACCAGAATATAATCAATCTGATTCCTGATTGGTCTTCCTGTTTCCTTTTCTAGTGGTGAAATCCATGTGTAGAGGCGCCGTTTATGAAGTTTGAACCAAGTGTTACAAACAACTACATCTTGCTCTTGGCAGAATTGGAATAGTCTGTCACCTCTTTGGTTAGCTGAACACAATCCGTATTCTTCCACTAAGTCAGACCTTCTACATAGCCCAATTTTGGCAATGAAATCTCCTAAATTCTAATAGGATATTAATCGTATACTACTGTACAGTACACTACAGTAATTTTAAACTACTTTCAGACGTATCATAATTACGATACCGCTACCGTACCGTATGCCACTAAACTAAGCACAACAGAAATGAAATTTGCAAGAACTACTGTACTCAAAGATTACCAACGAAGCTAAATTAGCCAAATTATAATTAGTATTACGATCTAATAGATACACACGAAAAATAACACACGAATATAGCAGGCAAGATACCGCACCATCGAAATGTCCTGTATGTATACTGACACAACAGGTACGATTAAAAGAGGATATAGGTCCAAGGAAGTGTCACTCCTTGCAAATGTCACCATCCTCGATCTGACACACTCGGTACGGTTATTCAGTCTCACGCCGTGCAAATGTCACCATCCTTGAACTGACACACCAGGTACCGTTATGTTGCAAAGGGCTTGATGCTAGTGTCACAACGCGCAAATGTGACCATCCTAGATTTGACACACCAGTATGGTTATTCAGAAGAAATGGCTCCATGTAAGTGTCACTCCGTGAAAAATTCACCATCTCAGTTCTAACACGCCTGGTACGGTTATGTAGGGAAGAGAGCTCCCTGCAAGTTTCAATCAATGCAAATGTCACCATCCGAGATCTCACCAGGTACAGTTTGAAGGTAAAAGGGCTCCATGCAGGACTCAATCATTCCAAACTTCACCATCCTTGAACTGACACACCAGGTACGGTTATATGGAGTAATGGCATCCATGAAGTGTCACTCCTTGTAAAAGTCAGATCTGACAATCCAGATACTGTCAGATAGGGGAAGAAAAAGACACAATTCGAGCTGATATCACCATCCTAGTTCTGACACCCCAGGTACGGTTATATAGATGAAACGGCTTCATGCATGTATCACTCCGTGCAAATGTCACCATCCTAGAACTGACACAACAAATACGGATATATGGAGTAAAGGACAGCATGCAAGTGTCACTCCTTGTAAAAATGACTATCCTAGATCTGCCACACCAGGTACGGTTACACAGATTTAAAGGGTTCCCTGCAAGTGTCAATCCGTGCAAATGTCACCATCCTAGAACTGACAAACCAGGTACGGTTATATAGAGAAGAAAGCTCCCTGCAAGTGTTATTCAAATAATGTCACCATCCGTGTTCTGACACACCAGGTACTGCTAGATACGGAAAAATGCTCCCTGCATGTATCAATCTGTGCAAATGTCTGTCCTAATTCTGAACACCAAGTAGTTATAGATTCAAAAGAGGGCTGCCTGCAAGTTTCCATCCATGCAAATGTCGCCATCCCAGATAGAACCCACCAGGTTCTGTTTGATAGAGAAAAGGGACCCATCCAAGGGTCAATCCATGAAAATGTCACCATCCAAGTTCATAGTCTCCAGGTAGTGGCAGAGAGAGAAAATGGGTTCCCTGCAATTGTCAATCCGTGCAAACGTCACCATTCTAGATCTGACACAAGGCGTACGGTTATGTAGGTTAAAGGGCTGCAGGCAAGTATCACTCCTTGTATAAGTCACTATATTAGATCTGACAAACCACATACTGTTAGATAGGCAAAAGGGCTCCCTTCAAGAGACAATCCGAGCAGATGTTACCATCATAGTTCTAATACACCACGTACGGTTATATAAGTGAACGTCTCCGTGCAAAACTCACCATCCGTGATCTGACACACCACGTTATATAGGTGAAGGGCTCCATGCAAGTGGCACAACGTGCAAATGTCGCTATCTTACTTCTGACTAACGAGGAACGGTTATATAGTGAAAAGGGCTCCATGGAAGTGTCACGTCGTGCAAATGTCGCTATCATACTTCTGTCCCACCAGGTACGGTTATATAGAAATGAGGGCTCCCTGTAAGTGTTACTCCGTGCAAATGTCAGCATTCTAGGTCTGACACAACATGTACGGTTATTTAGGTGAAAGTGCTTCATGCATGTGGCACTCCGTGTAAATGACACAATCCTAGAACTGACACACCCGGTACGGTAATATGTTAATTGCTCCATGCATGTGTCACTCCTTGACAAAGTCACTATCCTATATCTGACAAACCAGGTACGGTTATACAGATGAATGTTCTCACTGCAAGTGTCCATCCCTGCAAATGTCACTATCCTAGTACTGACACACCCGGTGCGCTTATAAGGAGTAAAGGGCTCAATGCCAGTGTCACTCTTTGTAAAAGTGACTATCCTAGATCTGACACACCAGGTATTGTTACACAGAGAAAAGAACTCCCTGCAAGAGACAATCCGAGCAGATGTCACCATCCTAGGCCTTGCACACCACGTAAGGTTATATAGGTGAAAGGGCTCCATGCAAGAGTCTATGCGTGCAAATGTCATCATCCAAGATCTGACACACGTGGTACTGTTACATTGACAAACGTGCTCCCAGCATGTGTCCATCCGTGCAAAATCACCATCTTACTTCTGACTCGCTAGGTACGCTTATATAGAGAAGAGGGGCCATGTCACCCGTAGATCCGACACACAAGGTACGGATATAGAGATAAAAGGGTTCCCTGGAAGTGTCAATGTTAATTCGGACTCACTAGATACGGTTACATAGTGAAGAGAGTTGCCTGTAAGTTTCAATCCATGTTATTGCACTATCCTAGGTCTGACATACCAGGTACGGTTATTTCGAACAAATGGCTTCATGCAAGTGTCACTTCGTGCAAAAGTCACAATCTTACTCCTGACTCACCTGGTACTGTGATATAGAGAAGAGGGCACCCAGCAAGTTTCAATCCATGCAATTGTCACCATCCGAATCTGACACGTACTGTTAGATAGGGAAAAGAGCTCCCTGCATGACTCAGTCTGTACAAATGACTCTCTCCAAATCCTGAACACCAGGTAGTTTTAGATAGAGAAGAGGGCTTCCTGCAAGTTTCCATCAGTGCAAGTGCAATAGCCACTGCAACAGTCATCATCCCAGTTCTGACACACAAGGTCCTGTCAGATAGGGAAAAGTTAACCATGCATGTGTGAATCCATGCAAACTTCACCATCCTAGAGCTAACACACCAGATACGGTTATAAAGAGGAAGGGCTGCATGCAAGTGTCACACCTCGCAAATGTCGCCTTCCTAGATTTGATACACCACGTACGGTTATTTGTTGAAAGTGCTCCTTGCAAGTAACACTCCGTGCAAATGTCACCTTCCTAGATCTAACACACCAGGTACTGCCAGACAGCGAAAAGTGCTCTCTCTACGTTTTCATCTGTGCAAATGTCTCCATCCCAATTCTGAACACCAGGTAGTTTTAGATGGAGAAGAGGGCTTCCTGCAAGTTTCCATACATGCGAATGTCACCATCCCAGATCTGACACACCACTTACGGTTATATAGGTGAAAGTCCTCGATGCAAGGATCTCTCCGTGCAAATCTCACAATCCTTGAAATGACACAACAGGTACGAATAAATGGAGGATATAGCTCCAAAGAACTGTCACTCCTAGCAAATGTCACCATCCAAGTGCTGAGACTCCAGGTAATGGCAGAGGAAGGAAATGTGTTCCCTGCAAGTGTCAACCGTGCACTTTTCTCTATCCTAGTTCTGCACATCAGGTAGTATATATAGAGAAAAGGGCTCCCTGAAAGTGTTGATCGGAGAAAATGTCACATCCTATATCTGACACACCACTTACGGTTATATAAAGGGAAGGGCACCATGCAAGTGTCACACCGTGCAAACAGGACCATCCGAGAAATGACACACCAGATACGGTTATGTGGAGTAAAGGTCTCCGTGCAAGTGTCACTCCTTAAAAAGTGTCTGCCCTAGATCTGCCACAACGAGTACGGTTACACGGTTATGTAGGGAAGATGGTTCCCTGCAAATTTCAATCGATGCAAATGTCACCATTCGAGAACTGACTCACCAGGTACAGTTTAAAGTTAAAAGGGCTGCATGCAAGACTCAGTCCATGCAAAATTCACCATCCTTGAACTGACACACCAGGTACGGTTATATGGATTAATGGGTTCCATGAAGTTGAAGTGTCACTCCTTGTAAAAGTTTGATCTGACGAACCAGATACTGTCAGATAGGCGAAAAAAGACACAATCCGAGCAGATATCACTATCCTAGTACTGACACCCGAGGTACGGTTATATAATTGAAACGCCTGCATGCATGTATCACACCGTGCAAATGTGACCTTCCGTGATGTGATATATCACGTACGGTTAGATAGGTGAAAGGCCTCCGTGCAAGTATCACTCGTACAAATATCACCATCCTAGAACTGACACATCACTTACGGTTATTTGGAGTAAAGGGCTCCATGTCAGTGTCACTCCTTGTAAAAGTGACTGTCTTAGATCTGACACCCCAGGTATTGTTACATAGAGAAAGGGACTCCCTGCAAGAAACAATCAGAGAAGATGTCACCATCCTAATTCTGAATTACCAAGTACGAATATATAGAGAAGAGGACTCCGTGCAATTGTCAGCATCCCTTAACTGACACACCAGGTACGGTATTACGGAGTAAAATCTCCACGCAAGTGTCACTCCTTGCAAAAGTGATTATCCTAGATCTGACACACCAGGTATTGTTACATACAGAAAATGACACCTTGTAAGAGACTATCCGAGCATTTGTCACCATCCTACTTGTGACACACCAGGTACGGTTATATAGAGAAGATGGCACCCTGCAAGTGTTACTCCGTGCAAATCTCATCATCCGTGATCTGACACACCAGGTACTTTTGATAGCTAAAAATGCTCTTTCTATGTCTTAATCTGTGCAAATGTCTCCATCCCAATTCTGAACAGCAGGTAGTTTTAGATGGAGTAGAGGGCTTCCTGCAAGTTTAAATACATGCGAATGTCACCATCCCTGATCTGACACACCACGTACGGTTATATAGGTGAAAGGCCTTGATGCAAGGATCTCTCCGTGCAAACCTCACAATCCTTGAACTGACACAACAGGTACGATTAAATGGAGGATATAGCTCCAAGGAACTGTCACTCATAGCAAATGTCACCATCCTAGATCTGAAACACCCGGTACAGTTATTCAGAAGAAAGGCCTGCATGCAAGTGTCTCTCCGTGCAAATGTCACCATCCTTGAACTGACACGCCAGGTACGGTTATGTAGAGAAGAGGGCTCCCTGCAAGTGTCACTCCAAATAATAGTCACCATCCGCGATCTGACACACCACGTACTGCTAGATAGGGAACAATGCTCCCTTCATGAGTCAATCTGTGCAATTGTCTGTCTTAATTCTGAACACAAATGTCGCTATCCCAGATAGGACCCACCAGGTTCTGTTTGATAGAGAAAACGGCCTCATGCAAGTATCAATCCATGCAAATGTCACCATCCAAATTCATAGTCTCCAGGTACTGGCAGAGAGAGTAAATGGGTTCAATGCAATTGTCAATCCGTGCAAATGTGTCTATTCTATTTCTGAACACCAGTTACTGCAAGTGTCACACCGTGCAAATGTCACCATCCTAGATCTAACAAACCAGATATTGTTCGATAGGCAAAAGGGCACCCTTCAAGACATAATCCGAGCAGATGTTCCCATCCTAGTTCTAACACACCAGGTACGGTTATATAAGTGAAACGACTCCATACATGTATCACTCCGTGCAAATGTCACCATCCGTGATCTGACACAGCACGTTATATAAGTGAATGGCTCCATGCAAGTGTCACACCGTGCAAATGTGTCTATCTTACTTGTGACTTACCATGTACGGTTATATAGTGAAAGGGGATCCCTGCAAGTGTCTATCGGTACAAACGTCACCATCCGAGATCTGACACACCAGGTACGGTTATTAAAAGGGCTCGCTTCAAGTGTTTATCCGTGCAAACGTCACCATCCTAGAACTCACACACCAGGGTGATATGGAATAAAGGCCTCCATGCCAGTGTCACTCCCTGTTAAAGTGACTATCCTAGATCTGGCAGACCAGGTATTGTTACAGAGAGAAATATACTCCCTGCAATTGTCAATCCGTGAAAATGTCTCTATCCTACTTCAGACACCAGTTACTGTTAGATAGAGGTGAGGGCTCCCTGCAAGTGACTATGCGTGCAAATGTCACCATTCTAGATCTGACACACCACGTACCTTTGTTTAGGTAAAAGGGATCAATGCTACTATCTCTCAGTGCAAATGTCATCATCCTAGTTCTGACACCCCACGTACGGTTATGCAGATCAAAAGGGCTCACTGCAAGTGTCAATCCGTGCAAATATCACCATCCTAGATCTACCACACCAGTTTGGGTTATACAAATAAAAGGTTTCCCTGACAGTGCCAATCCGTGCGAATGTTTCAGTCCTACTTCTGACACCCCAGGTACTGCTAGATACAGAAAAATGATCCCTAAAAGTGACAAACAGTGCAAATGTCACTATCTTACTTCTGATGCACGAGGTACGGTTATATAGTGAAGAGAGTTATCCATGCAAAATCACCGTCCTAAATCTGACACACCACGTACGGTTATATAGGCGAAAGCCTCCTTGCAAAAATCACTCGTGCAACTCGAGATCTGACTCACCAGATACAGATATCTGGGGAAAAGGGAACTCTGCAAATGTCACTCCGTGCATGTGGTTCCATCCAAGATCTAACACAGCAGGTATTGCTACACAGAGAAGAGGGCTCCCGGCAAGTGTTACTTCATGCAATCCATACAAATTTCACCATCCTAGAACTGACACACCAGGTACGGTTATATGGAGGAAATGGCTCCATGCAAGTGTCACTCAACGCAAATGTCACCATCCTATATCTGACACACCAGGTACGGTTATAAAGAGGAAAGTGCTCCATCCAAGTGTCACACCGTGCAAATGTCACTAACTTACTTCTGTTTCACCTGGTACGGTTATATAGTTATTAGGGTTTCTTGCAAGTGTCAATCCGTGCAAATGTCAAGATCCGTGATCTGACTAACCAGGTACTGTTTGATAGGGAAAAATGCTCCCTGCATGTCTCAATCTGTACAAATGACTCTCTCCTAATCCTGAACACCTGGTAGTTTTAGATAGAGAACAGGGCTTCCTGCAAGTTTCCAACCGTGCAAGTGCAACAGTCGCTGCACCAGGTACGGTTATAAAGAGGAAGGGCTGCATGCAAGTTTCACACCTTGCAAATGTCACCATCCTAAATTTGATACACCACGTACGGTTATATAGGTGCACCCACACACCCGCAGCACACACTGCCGCATACACACACTCACTCATGCCTTACACACACTCTGCTACCGTAGACACGCACATACGCACACACATACATACGCACACACGCACGCACACACATCAACAGGTCCGTGAATACTTACCAACTTACCTCATGAGACGAGGCCGTGGACGGGCTGGAACAGACTAAAACAGTCTGGAGCTGGACTCGAACCAAATTAAACTAAAGGGAGGAACGGGAGACGGAAAGAACCCAGAACCCTTCCCGATAAATGAAAGAACGGGGTCAAAATACATGGGGGTTTATTAACGAAAATAAAGCAAGATAAGGCAATTAAAAAAAATATTCAAGTTTGAAACATTACTCACGGAGATATGCGTAGAAACTTATCGTGTAGGTTATTCATCCAATCATATCAAGAGGCAGATTGAAAACATATTAAACATGGCCACACAAGCTTCTTACAATCACAAACTTGTAACATACGATTTACTTCCTCCACATAACATCATACACGCGACGTATGACACATTCGTCCTCTCAATGAACTCATATCAGTGGACATACATCGAAAGAACTTACACGCACATCAAATAAAAACATACACGTTACATCTCACACATCTCCATGTATATGGACCAGCATCCCAGAGAAGAGATCCATCACGCAACAATCCCCCATTTGAAAAGGCACAGCATCCCAGAAAGAAAAAAAATCAAAGAATAAATATGGCTGCCATAGTTACGAGGCGAGTAAACAATGCTAACAATGAAAGAAGACTCATTCAAATGAAAGCAACAAACGTAAATATATAATTAGGCCAGCAAATAGCCCGAGGAATGAAAATAAGAAAATGTAAATAAAACTTAAAAAAAAATAACACTGTAAGAAAAGGAGAATGCTGTTAATCAGGCAAGCATACAGCACAACCACACGTACACACTCACCATAGAGACCCAAAAGAAATGTATACGGGTAGAATAATCAGTTTTGTCCAGACACATAACGAACAGAGAGAGATCCGCATAGCAAGACAAAGCTTTCATAGACTCATGAGCTCAATACAAGACGCGTAAAATAACAAAGGATTGCCGCATAAGGCAAGGCATATCCCCACATAATTCACAGTAGCTTCATCGTAACCATCACGCTCCCAACTTATTCATATCGCCTCACAACGGACGAACATGAATACCAGCCATAGCGTCAAAACACAACGTCACGCGTCAAGAGCTCGGCCATGAGAAAAATCGACAAATAACAAAAAAATGGCAATAGGTCTCGAACTTCAGATCACATACACGCCAAACAAACACACCACTGACTAAAACCATCCTCCATCCTTACAGGTTTAAGTCACACAAAAACAGAACACACAAGATCAGAGAAACCTAGCAATAAGACAAAATGCAGCGTTAACAGATAAATGTACATAACTAATACGCCCACGCAACCATAGCAAGCCAAAAAAGTTACCTTAAGAGTCGGGCGTCGCTCAGAGCATTAGGTAGTCACAAAATAGCGACAGAGATGAAGAGTCGGGCATTCAAGTAGGTAAATCCACTGCATTAAAAGTAAACGGCACAGGTCAAAGATCACGTATCTCAAAATGTACATTGTTGTATCGACCGCCATGTCGTCTACAACCGTCCTGCGAACTTGTTTCAAAGAAGGCGGACACAAGACTGACTGAAGAGACTTCGGCTGATGGCCGGAAGCGCGCTCTGTCAAGGAGAAAACGAGTCATACGTCACGTGCAGGGATAAATCGACCGAAAGGTCGATAGCGGTCAAAGAATGTATTACATACTGAGGAGTGCGCCACCAAGGGAAACTTGGTGCGGCACATAGGTGAAAGTGCTCCTTGCAAGTATCACTCCGTGCAAATGTCACCATCCGTGATCTTACACACCAGGTACTGCCAGATAGCGAAAAGTGCTCCCTGCAATTGTCAATCTGTGCAAATGGACCATCAAAGTTCTGAGTCTACAGGTAATGGCTGAGAGAAGAAATGTGTTCCCTGCAAGTGTCAACTGTGCACATGTCTCTATCCTACTTCTGCACATCAGGCAGTATAGATAGAGAAAATTGCTCCCTGAAATTGTCGATGGGAGAAAATGTCACATCCTATATCTGACACACCACTTACGGTTATATAAAGGGAAGGGCACCATGCAAGTGTCACACCGTGCAAACAGGACCATCCGAGAACTGACACACTAGATACGGTTATGTGGAGTAGAGGTCTCCGTGCAAGTGTCACTCCTTGCAAATGTCATCATCCGCGATCTGACACGACGTACGGTTATATAGGTGAAATTCCTCCATGCAAGTATCACTCTGTGCAAACGTCACCATCCGAGATCTGACACACAAGGTCCGGTTATTCAGAGGAAAGTTCTGCATGCAAGAATGAATCCATGCAAACGAGACCATCTTAGAACTGACACACCAGATACGGTTATGTGGAGTAAAGGTCTCCGTGCAAGTGTCACTCCTTGTAAAAGTATCTACAATTGATCTGCCACACCGGGTACGGTTACGTAGGTAAAAGGCTCCCTGCAAGTGTCAAACCGTGCAAATGTCACCATCCGAGATCTGACACACGAGGTACGGTTATTCAGAGGAAAGGTCTGCATGCAAGAATCAATCCGTGCAAACGGGACCTTCTTGGAACTGACACACCACATACGGTTATATGGACTATAGGGCTCCATGCCAGTGTCACTCCTTTTAAAAGTGACTGTCTTAGATGTGACACCACAGGTATTGTTACATAGAGAAAAGGACTCGCTGCAAGAGACAGAGAAGATGTCACCATCCTACTTCTGACACACCAAGTAGTTGTAGATATGGAAAAGGGCTCCCTGCAATTGTCGATCCAAACGAATGTCACCATCCAATTTTTGAGTCTCCGGGTACTGGCAGAGAGAGACAATAGGTTCCTTGCAATTGTCAATCCGTGCAAATGTCTCTTACTTCTGAACACACAGTTGCGTTAGATAGAGAAAAGGACTCCCTGAAGGTGTCAATCGGAGCAAATGTCACCATCCTAAATCTGACAGAACAGGTAAGGTTATATAGAGGAAAGGGCTCCATGCAAGTGTCACTCCGTGCAAAGGTGACAATCCGTCGTCTGACAAACCACGTACGGTTATATAGGTGAAAGGCTTCGATGCAAGTATCACTCCGTGCAAATGTCACCATCCGTGATCTGACACACCAGGTTCGGTTGTATAGGTGAAAGGGCTCCATGCATGTATCACTTAGTGCAAATGTCACCATCCTTGAACTGTCACACCAGATACGGTTATACAGATAAAAGCGCTCCCAGAAAGTGTCTATCGTTGCTAACGTGACCACCCGAGGTCCGACACACCAGGTACTGTTACCCCTTGCGAATGTCACCATCCTAGATCTGACACACCCGGTATGGTTATTAGGAGTTAATGGCTCCATGCAAGTGTCACTCCTTGTGAAAGTCACTATCCTAGATCTGACAAACCAGGTACGGTTACACAGATAAAAGGGCTCACTGAAGTGCCATCCGTGCAAATGTCACTATCCAATATCTGACACACCAGGTACTATTAGACACAGTAAAGGTCTCCCTGCAATTGTCAATCCAAACAAATGTCACCATCTAATTCTTGAGTTTCCGGGTACCGGCAGAGAGAGGCAAAATCGGTTCCCTGCAAGTGTCAATCCGTGCAAATGTCTCAATCCTACTTCTGAACGCCAGGTACTGTTAGGCAGGGAAAAGGACTCCCTGAAACCTTAAATCCGTGCAAATGTCACCATCCTGGATCGGATATACCAGCCACGGATATTCAGAAAGTGCCGCATGGTAGTGTCAATCCGTTGAAATGTCACCATCCTTGAACAGACACCCCCGGTACGGTCAAATGGATTAACGGTCTCCGTGCTAGTGTCACTCCTTGTAAAAGTGGCTATCCTAAATGTGCCACACCGGCTAAGGTTACACAGAAAAAGAACTCCCTGCAAGTGTCAATCAGTGCAATTATCACCATCCCAGAACTGACACACCAGGTACGGTTATATAGAGAAATAGGGCTCACTGCAAGTGTTTCTCCGTGCAAATGTCACCATCGTACCTCTGACTCGCCAGGTACGTTTATATAGAGAACGGGGTCTCTGCAAGAGTTATACCGTGCACGTGTCACCATTCTAGATCTGACACACCAGGTACTGCCAGATAGGGAAAAGTGCTCCCTTCAATTGTCAAGCTGTGCAAATGTGACCATCTTACTTCCGACTCACCAGGTACGTTTATATAGAAAAGAAGGCACCCTGCAAGTTTCATCCATGCAAATGTCACCACCCGAATCTTACACACCAGGTACTGTTAGATAGGGAAAAAGGCTCCCTGCAAGTGTCAATCCGTGCAAATGTGACCATCTTACTTCCACCTCGCCTGGTACGGTTATATAGAGAAGGGAGCACCCTGCAAGTTTCAATCCATGCAAATGTCACCACCCAAATCTGACACACCAGTTACTGCTAGATAGGTAAACGGGTTACCTGCAAATGTCAATCCAAGCAAATATAACCATCCGAATTATGAGACTCCAGGTAATGGCAGAGAGAGAAAATGTGTTCCCTGCAAGTGTCAACCGTGCATATGTCTCTATCCAACTTCTGCACATTAGGTAGTGTTATATAGAGGAGAGTTCTCCTTGCAAGTGTTACTACGTGCAAATGTCACCATCCTAGATCTGACACACCAGGTACGGTTATATAGAGGAAGGGCTGCATGTATGTGTCACACATTGCGAATGTTACCATCGTAGATTTGACACACAATGTACTGTTATATAGGTGAGAGTGCTCCATGCAAGTATAACTCCGTGCAAATTTCACCATCCTTGATCTGACACACTATGTTTTGCCAGATAGGGAAAAGTGCCCCCTGCAATTGTCAATCTCCGCAAATAAGACCATCTTCAGGCTCACCCGGTACGGTTATATAGGGAAGAGGGTTCCCTGCAAGTTTCAATCCATACAAATGTCAGTATTCTGGATCTGACGCACCAGGTACGGTTGTTTCGAAGAAATGGCTCCATGCAAGTGTCACTCCGTGCAAAAGTCACAATCTTCTTCCTGACTCACCAGGTACAGGTTACATAGAGTAGAGGGCAGCCTGCAAGTTTCAATCCATGCAAATGTCACCACCCGAATCTGACACACATGGTACTGTTAGATAGGGAAGACGGCTCCCTGTAAGTGTCAATCCAAGCAAATATAAGCATCCACGTTATGAGAATCCATGTAATGGCAGAAAGAGAAAATGTGCTCCCTGCAAGTGTCAACCGTGCACAAGTCTCTATCCAACTTCTGCTCATCAGGTAGTGTTAGATAGAGAAAATGGCTCCCTGAAAGTGGCAATCGGAGCAAATGACACTATCTTAGATCTGACACACCAGCGACGGTTATTATGAAAAAATGGGTTCATGCAAGTGTCACTATGTGCAAAAGTCATAATCTTACTCCTGACTCACAAGGTAGGGTGATATAGAGAAGAGGGCAACCTGAAAGTTTTACTCCGTGCAAATGTCACCATTTTAGATCAGACTCACCAGGTCCAGTTAGATAGGGAAATGTGAACCTGCAAGTGTGAATCCATGCAAATGTCACCATCCTAAATATGACACACCAGGTACGCCTGTTCAGAAGGAAGGGCTGCAGTCAAGTTTCACACTGTGCAAACGTAACCATCTTAGATCTTACACAAGTTGTACGGTTATTTAGAAAATACGGCTCCATGCATTTGGCACTCAGTGCAAATATCACAATCCTAGAACTGACACACCAGATACGGTCATAATGAGGAAATGGCTCCATGCAAGTGTCACTCCTTGCATATGTCACCATCCGATATCTGACACACCTGGTGCGGTTAATCACAAGAAATGGCACCATGCAAGGGTCAGTCCGAGCAGATGTCACCATTCTACTTCTGAATTACCAAGTACGAATATATAGAAAAGAGGACTCCGTACAAATGTCAGCATCCCACAACTGACACACCAGGTACGGTTATTCAGAATAATGGTCTGACGCAAGTGTCACTCCATGCAAATGTCACCATCCTGGAACTGTCACACCAGGTACGGTTATATGGAGTAAAGTGCTCCATACAGGGTCACACCTTGTAAAAGTCACTATCCTAGATCTAACACACCAGGTAAGGTTAGATAGGGAAAAGGGCTCCCTGCAAGAGACAATCCGAGCAGATGTGACCATCCGAGATCGGACACACCAGGTACGGTTAAATGGAGTAAAGTGCTGCATGCCACTGTCGTTCCTTGTAAAAGTGACTATTCTAGATCTGACACACCAAGTATTATTACATACAGAAAATGACATCCTGAAAGAGACTATCCCAGGATTTGTTAGCGTACTACTTGCAAAACACCAGGTACGGATATATAGAGAAGGGCCCCTGCAAGTGCTTCTCCGTGCAAATGTCACCATCCGTGATCTAACACACCAGGTACGGTTTGATAGGTAAAAATGCTCTCTGCATGTGTCAATCTGTGCAAATGTCTCCATCCTAATTCTGAACACCAGGTAGTTTTAGATGGAGAAGAGGAATTCCTGCAAGTTTCCATCCATGCGCATGTCTCCATTCCTGATCTGACACACCACGTAAGGTTATATATGTGAAAGGCCTCGATGCAAGGATCTCTCCGTGCAAATGTCACCATCCTATAATCAATCAATCAATCAATCAATCAATCAATCAATCAATCAATCAATCAATCAATCAATCAATCAATCAATCAATCAATCAATCAATCAATCAATCAATCAATCAATCAATCAATCAATCAATCAATCAATCAATCAATCAATCAATCAATCAATCAATCAATTAATCAATTAATCAATCAATCAATCAATACTGATCTGCATTTAGGGCAGTCGCCCAGGTGGCAGATTCCCTATCTGTTGCTTTCTAGCCTTTTCCTAAATGATTTCAAAGAAATTGGAAATTTATTGAACATCTCCCTTGGTAAGTTATTCCAATCCCTAACTCCCCTTCCTTTAAATGAATATTTGCCCCAGTTTGTTCTCTTGAATTCCAACTTTATCTTCATATTGTGATCTTTCCTACTTTTATAAACGCCATTCAAACTTATTCGTCTACTAATGTCATTCCACGCCATCTCTCCGCTGACATCTCGGATCATACCACTTAGTCGAGCAGCTCTTCTTATTTCTCTCAATTCTTCCCAACCCAAACATTGCAACATTTTTGTAACGCTACTCTTTTGTCGGAAATCACCCGGAAAAAATCGAGCTGCTTTTCTTTGGATTTTTTCCAGTTCTTGAATCAGGTAATCCTGGTGAGAGTCCCATACACTGGAACCATATTCTAGTTGGGGTTATACCAGAGACTTTTATGCACTCTCCTTTACATCCTTACTACAACCGCTAAACACCCTCATAACCATGTGCAGAGATATGTACCCTTTATTTACAATCCCATTTATGTGATTACCCAAATGAAGATCTTTCCTTATATTAACACCTAGGTACTTAAAATGATCCCCAAAAGGAACTTTCACCCCATCAACGAAGTAATTAAAACTGAGAGGACTTTTCCTATTTGTGAAACTCACAACCTGACTTTTAACCCCGTTTATCAACATACCATTGCCTGCTGTCCATCTCACAACATTTTCGAGGTCACGTTGCAGTTGCTCACAATCTTGTAACTTATTTATCACTCTATAGAGAATAACATCATCCGCAAAAAGCCTTACCTCCGATTCCACTCCTTTACTCATATCATTTATATATAAAAGAAAACATAAAGGTCCGATAATACTGCCTTGAGGAATTCCCCTCTTAATTATTACAGGGTCAGATAAAGCTTCACCTACTCTAATTCTCTGAGAATTATTTTCTAGTCCAATTGCACTCATTTCTGCCAGTAGTCTCCCATGATCCACCCTATCAATCGCTTTAGACAGGTCAATCGCGATCCAGTCCATTTGACCTCCAGAATCCAAGATATCTGCTATATCTTGCTGGAATCCTACAAGTTGAGCTTCAGTGGAATAACCTTTCCTAAAACCGAATTGCCTTCTATCGAATCAGTTATTAATTTCACAAACATGTCTAATACAATCAGAAAGAATGCCTTCCCAATGATTACATACAATGCATGTCAAACTTACTGGCCTGTAATTTTCCGCTTTATGTCTATCACCCTTTCCTTTATACACAGGGGCTACTATAGCAGCTCTCCATTCATCTGGTATAGCTCCTCCGACCAAACAATAATCAAATAAGTTCTTCAGATATCGTACTATATCCCAACCCATTGTCTTTAGTATATCCCCAGAAATCTGATCAATTCCAGCCGCTTTTCCAGTTTTCAACTTTTGTATCTTATTGTAAATGTCATTGTTATCATATGTAAATTTTATAACTTCTGTGGCCTTAGTCTCCTCCTCTATCTGGACATTACCCTTGTAACCAACAACTCCTATTACAATATCTGTTAAATATATATCTATTAAATTAATTCTATTCCTTTCCTTACAATACTTCTACAGTTCAACACTAACAATTTTATGTCATCCCTACTTGATTTCCAGTTACCTGTTCCCTTATCACCGCTCCCTAGGCCATCCCGTTTCCCTGAATGTACCTCATTATTACCCTTCCAAACAAATTTCCTAACTTATACGTACCACTGCGGTTTAAATGAAGGGCATCTGAGCACAGATCCCTATCTCCTACCCACCCATTAGGATCTAGAAATTTCACTCCCAGTTTTCCACATACCCACTCCGTAGTCTCATTTAAATCCCCAATCACCCTCCAGTCAGTATCCCTTCTACACAGTATTCCACTAATAACAATCTCCGCTTTCTTAAACTTCACCCGTGCTGCATTTACCAGATCCCACACATCTCCAACTATGTTGGTACTTATATCAGCTTGCCTTACGTTGTTGGTACCAACGTGAAACACTACCACCTTCTCCTTTCCCTCCTCCCTCTCTTCTACCTTCCTCAATATCTGCCTCAACCGAATTCCTGGATAACACTCTACCCTGGTACCCTTTCCTCCACACACATTCCCCACGTGACTGCAGCCTCAACCCTACCCACCTCATTTGATCCCCTCCCCTCCTTGGTCAGCCCTATCTTTCCTGATAGCTGCAGAAGCTATTTCCTCCTCCCTTTTCTACTTCCCATGACCCTGTTCCACCTGTCTTTTCCTATCCTCTACTCTACATTTTCCTTTCCTACCTTTTCTCTTTCTCCTACTTCCACACATCTCAGCAACAGTTCCTTGTTCCTTGTCCCGCATCTTCCCTCTGTTGTTCTACCTGGAGTGACTCGTACCGACTTCGCACAGACACCTGTCCTGAATTCTGATCCTGAATAGAGCCCTTAGCTTACAATCTCCTTCCCCTTAGAACATTACACCACCTGTCTTCTACAACTCCTCCCTTTCCTTCCCCTCCCTCTTGTACACCGACTGTAACCTGTACATTGTTTGTGGGAGTCCTATCTTCCTTCCTGTCTTCTGTGAGAATCCTAATTATCTCCCTCAAACTTTCCAACTCCTCCCTCATACCCCTCAATGCCTCGCCACACCCACAGTAAGTACACTCGCGCTCCTTTGCCATTCTTTACGGGGGGAAATGGAAATTAAAAATAAAATAACTTATTTGCAAAAAATAAATGAACGGAAGGATATATTGTCTGGGACAGTACACAACAATAAGGTAATTAATATACGACTACACTACAATACTACTTAGTTGTGCTCTATTTTTTTATCCTACAACCCCTGACGGGATAAAAACTGCTGTTAATTACTGAATATCGAAAGTAATAGCCTACAGAAGATCTACACAATTCCAAAGTGCAATTAAGCGTATACTAATTACAACAACAGTATTTTAGTAAGAGTTTCTACGGATACCTCTACTACACCAGTACTACACAAATATTTTACAATAATAAAATAATCACACTAAATTCTAATAGGATATTACTCGTATACTGCTGTACAGTACATTACAGTAATTTTAAACTACTTTCAGACGTATCATAATTACGATACGGGTACCGTACCGTATGTTACTAAACTAAGCACAACAGAAATGAAATTTGCAAGAACTACTGTACTCAAAGATTACCAACGAAGCTAAATGCTTATACAAATTGTTATTAGTATTACGGTCTAATAGATACACACGAAAAATAACACACGAATATAGCAGGTAAGATACCGCACTATCGAATGTCCTGTATGTATACTGACACAACAGGTACGATTAAAATAGGATATAGGTCCAAGGAAGTGTCACTCCTTGCAAATGTCACCATCCTCGATCTGAGGGTTATTCAGTGTCACGCCGTGCAAATGTCACCATCCTTGAACTGACACACCAGGTACGGTTATATGGAGTAATGGCATCCATGAAGTGTCACTCCTTGTAAAAGTCAGATCTGACAATCCAGATACTGTCAGATAGGGGAAGAAAAAGACACAATCCGAGCTGATCTTACCATCCTAGTTCTGACACCTCAGGTACGGTTATATAGATGAAACGGCTGCATGCATGTATCACTCCGTGCAAATGTCACCATCCTAGAATTGACACAACAAATACGGATATATGGAGTAAAGGACAGCGTGCAAGTGTCACTCCCTGTAAAAGTGACTATCCTAGATCTGCCACACCAGGTACGGTTACACAGATTAAAAGGGTTCCCTGCATGTGTCAATCTGTGCAAATGTCTGTCCTAATTCTGAACACCAAGTAGTTTTAGATTGAAGAAAGGGCTGCCTGCAAGTTTCCATCCAAATGTCGCCATCCCAGATAGGACCCACCAGGTTCTGTTTGATAGAGAAAAGGGACTCATCCAAGTGTCAATCCATGCAAATGTCACCATCCAAGTTCATAGTCTCCAGGTAGGGGCAGAGAGAGAAAATGGGTTCCCTGCAATTGTCAGTCCGTGCAAACGTCACCATCCTAGATCTGACGCAAGGCGTACGGTTATGTAGGTGAAAGGGCTCCAGGCAAGTATCACTCCTTATAAAAGTCACTATCCCAGATCTGACAAACCACATACTGTTATATAGGCAAAAGGGCTCCCTGCATGACAAAATCCGAGAAGATGTTACCATCATAGTTCTAATACACCACGTACGGTTATATAAGTGAACGTCTCCATGCATGTATCACTCCGTGCAAAACTCACCATCCGTGATCTGACCCACACGTTATATAAGTTGTACCGGGTGGTACACCCCCACGCCGCTAATTCAAACTTTGCGCCAGTTGAAACTCCTCTACTGGAGGAAGTCTGAACTTTATCTACTGTGTTAATTTTCAAGTTTCTCAGAAGATGTCACTACTTGGAAATTTGAAACGCCTCGAACTTTCCACGAGGGTATATAAACTGCTGATTTTCGGGTCTCCGGGCCACTTCAGTAACATCTATCAGTGCGTAAAGTACGTAGCAAGGGGCGGGAAGCGCCTCTTTCTTCGGGCAGCAGTTCAGCCACCAGGTAATGGCCGTTTAATAACTTATTTTCTTGTCAGCTCAGCAGTTTAACTCTCGGGGCAGGTCCGAAGCCTTCCACCATGTAACTTTTCCCCTAAAATGTAAAGACACTTAGTATCAATTCTATCTTTTAAACTACATATTGGGATAGAGAGTGCTTAACCCTCTCGAGCTCCCACTCATATTGCATTGAGGTGAACTTATTTTCACAACCGTTTCTTCCTTAACGTAATGTAAATTGTTTCCTTCTAAAAGTCACCTCTTTAGTATGGGATTAGCCCTTGCAGTAACGGCCTAGTGCCAAGTAGGTTTTATATAAAGTGTATTAGGAGTGCAAGAACGCCTCCTCTCAAGTTGGTATTTTAGAGGCCATGTAATTTACCTGTTTCTTTACTTAATAGGCCTCAGTAGGTTGGGTATTTTTACGCCTGTTTTCATGTCCTTGGAGGACAACTTGAATGTGGAGTTTGGTGTGGCCTTTGATAGGCTTAAATTTTGAGAGCGAGTTGCTCTTTCTTGAAAATTGAGTTGTTGTATGCCTCGAGGAGGCTTTACCGTGTAAAGAGGAGCAAGTGCTCCTAGGCATGATTGGGGTCTTCTGCCCCTTTGTTGAATTCTGTATATCGTAACGTTGGGCTTATAGCTGAAGAATTGTGTGTCTGGCTCTCGGAGCCCAAATCCTGTAATCACTGTAATTGTACATTTTCGAATTGTGTTTCGGCTACTGAGTACCTGTTCTATTTGTTATTTCTTAATCTAGAAAAGAAAATATAACCTTGTTAAATTTTATCTTAACTTTAATTTCGTATTCTGAGACCTGTTCACCCCCGCACCTTCTTTCACCTCTGCTAATCCACCAAACCACGGTAACAAAGTGAAGGGCTCCATGCAAGTGGCACACCGTGCAAATGTCGCTATCTTACTTCTGACTCACGAGGAATGGTTATATAGTGAAGGGGGATCCCTGCAAGTGTCTATCCTTGCAAATGTCACCATCCGAGATCTGACACACCAGGTACGGTTATTCAAAGGGGTCGCTTCAAGTGTCATTCCGTGCAAACGTCACCATCCTAGAACTGACACACCAGGTACGGTTATAAGGAGTAAAGGGCTCAATGCCAGTGTCACTCTTTGTAAAAGTGACTATCCTAGATCTGAAACACCAGGTATTGTTACACAGAGAAAAGGACTCCCTGCAAGAGACAATCCGAGCAGATGTCACCATGCTAGGCCTTGCACACCACGTACGGTTATATAGGTGAAAGGGCTCCATGCAAGAGTCTATGCGTGCAAATGTCATCATCCAAGATCTGACACACGTGGTACTGTTACATTGACAAATGTGCTCCCAGCATGTGTCCATCCGTGCAAAATCACCATCTTACTTCTGACTCGCTAGGTACGTTTATATAGAGAAGAGGGGTCATGTCACCACCGTAGATCCGGCACACAAGGTACGGATATAGAGATAAAAGGGCTCCCTGGAAGTGTCAATCTTAATTCGGACTCACCAAATACGGTTATATCGGGAAGAGAGTTCCCTGTAAGTTTCAATCCATGTTAATGCACTATCCCAGATCTGACACACCAGGTACGGTTATTCCGAACAAATGTCTTCATGATAAATAGATAGATAGATAGATAGATAGATAAATAGATAGATAGATAGATAGATAGATAGATAGATAGATAGATAGATAGATGGATAGATAGATAGATAGATAGATAGATAGATAGATAAAGCCTTTATTTTCTGTGGCGAAATTAGGGCTCTTGGCCCTTTCTTACGCTTAACCACACACATATTGTTATTATTCCATGCCATGACATTGATTAAAATACCAAGAACTACAAATAACACTAATTTTTAAGACAAAAATATGAATATATACACGCAAAGAAGAATGAAAGAAAAAGTAACTGCCTACATAATACAGCTTTGAGGGAAAAAATCAATACACAACGAAAGAAATACGAATGTAAAAAAACTAGTAAGCTTAAAAAAAATACTAAATGAAATTTAACTAATTGTATCCTTGCAAGACTAGATAAGTTAAATACTCTACTTACTACTAGCTATTTTTAGACTACTTCTACTTCGTAAATACAATATGGATGTTTTTAATTTAATTTAAAATATCATATTAAACCACTATTTAATTTATTGTGCAATAATCTCATATCATTTTCACACACAATCACTCGTTCCACTCATACAGGTACTGTACCTTGCTGGAAGCACTTAACGAGGAACTGCTGGTAGGAGGTTTTAAATATACTTTTTGATGCAGCATCCTTGATGTCTTTGGGAAGAACATTCCACCATCCCGAAGCGGTGATAGCAAATGATCGATGGTATGTGGTTGTTCGGTGGACAGGTATTCCTAGGAGGGACACTGAGCGAGTATCATGGAGATGTAAAGAACCAAGGTGACGAAAATTGCTGGGGAGATAAGCAGGGATGTCTTCCGAAAGTGCCTGGTACACAAGAGTATTTGCATGTAGTTTACGCCTGTCGTCTAGTCGTAACTGTACCGGGCGGTACACCTCCACGCCGCTAATTTAAAATGTGCGCCAATTGAAACTCATCTACTGGAGGAAGTCTGAACTTTATCTACAGTATTAATTTTCTACTTTCTCAGAAGATGTCACTACCTGGAAAATTTGAAGTTTTTGAACTGTGTCATTTTCGACGTATTTTTCTTTTGCTTGTAGTAAGAAGTGTGAACTTTCTCTTCTAGAGGACACCACTGAAGATCAACAATAGTGCACCCTAGTGCGGAGTGAAAGAACTGTTTTTTTTTGGAGAAATTTTTATTTCAAAAGTTTGTTTCTTGTTAAATTTCTTTCTGTTATTGTTTAAGTTGGCTGTATACCCCTCTCTTTCCCCTTGTTTTGTACTTAGCCAATCCCGAATTTCTTTTATTAATTTCTGACCAATCGGATGTATCTTCCCCCAACTTGAATATGTTGCTGTATCCTACCCAATAAATTTTTTGTGGGAGGGTGTTCTCATTCCCCTAACGCCTCGAACTTTCCGCGAGAGGATATAAACTGCTGATTTTAGGGTCTCCGGGCCACTTCTGTTCCATCTTTCAGTGTGTAAAGTACATAGCAGGGGGCGGGAAGCGCCTCTTTCTTCGGCGACAGTCAACAACCAGGTAATGGCCGACTAATTACTTCTTTTCTTGCTTGCTCAGCAGTTTAACTCTCGGGGCGGGTCCGAAGTTTTTCCATTATGTAACCTTCCTTAAAATGTAAAGAAACTTGTATCTATTCTATCTTATAAACTACATATTGGGATAGAGAGTGCTTAACCCTCTCGAGCTCCCACTCATATTGTTTTGAGGTGAACTTATATTTTTCTCAACCTATTCTTCTTCGACTTAATGTAAATTGTTTCCTTCTTAAGTCACCTCTTTAGTATGGGATTAGCCCTTGTATTAACGGCCTAGTGCCAAGTAGGTTTTAAACAAAGCGTATTAGGAGCGCAAGTTCGCCTCCTCTCAAATTGTTATTTTAGAGGTCAAGTAATTAATCTTTTCTCACTTAATAGACCTCAGTAGGTTGGGTATTTTACCCCTGTGTCTATGTCCAGTGAGGACAACTTGAAGGTGGAGTTTGGTGTGGCCTTTGAGAGGCTTAAAGTTGAGAACGAGTGGCTCTTTCTTGAAAATTAAGTGTTGTATGCCTCGAGGAGGCTTTTCTGTGTAATTTGGAGCAAGTGCTCTGGAACATGAATGGGGTTTTCGGCCCCTCTGGTAAAATTTATTTTGGAGTAAAGTCGGGCTAATTGCTCAAGAATTGTGAATTTGGGGCTCGAAGCCCAAATCCTGTAAATCCTGTAATTGGAACTGTTGTTGCCTTGCTACTCTGTACCTGCCGTAATTGTCATTTCTTAATTTTGAAAAGAAAATATAACCTTGTTAAATTTTAAATTAATTTTACTCTCGTAGCTTGAGACCTGTTCACCACCCCGCACCTTCTTTCACCTCTACCTACCACCAAAACACGGTAACAAGTGGTAGCAGAGCGTGGTTGAATGGGTCTCATTTTAGCCCCTTTTGACGGCTAAACATTGTTTCGATCCGAACTCTAACCATTTTCTCAGTTGCTGGAATTTTTTGAGTTTTTCAAAATTGTTCTGTCATCTTGCCCGGCCCTCGCGATGTTCTCCATCTTAACTATTTGCGCAAAGAGGAGTTGATCTATGAATTGACTATTAGAAATGTGCAATCTGGAGGCACGGTTGCGGTAGACACAAACAAGCTTAGAGAGTCCCTTGAATTGCCCATTTCCATCCCCACCTTGGGAGAGAAAGAAATTGACGACTCTCTTTCCACGATCGTCGAGAATATTACTGGGCTAGCCTCTGTAGTTAGTTTTTTTGATGAAAATGATCCTTCTCCTAATCAAATTAAGCGTGTGCAAGCCAGGCTCTTTCATTTTTCAAATAGAGTTAACGATCTGTTGTCTCTAAAGTTGAATGACGTTCAGAAGAAGGAAGCTAGTACGCTACTTGAAAATATTTCTGAGTTATCTAGCAAGGTCACTAAATTGTTAACTGGGGAAATTCCTCCCAAAATTGATCAACCCACCACAATGAACGCAGGTTCCGAGGAAGAGCCTCCTAAGGGAGAAGTTAATAGGATAACCGTTGCTGCTCAAACTATCTCTGCCCCATTGGACAACGAGTCTGGACGCCGTGCATCGTTGAATAATATACGTTCGGAATTAAATTCCTTGCCACTGAAACCTTTACCTACTATGTCACCCGGGTTCAGCAGTTTGCCTCATCCATTGGCAATGTTGCTCAGAGGTATCTCTAAGTTTTCCGTTAATACCACTAGTGAAGTTATTTCCTTTTTAAGATTTTTAGTTGAATTTCAGGATCATGCCCTTGTGTTTTCTCTTTCTCCATGTCAAATTTTGCAAATTATCTATCCCTATGCAATTGGTATTCTCTCTGATAAAATAGTAAGAGCCACTGCCGAGCAATCATCTATTGAGGATTTCCACGCCCACTTGCTAGCTAACTTCATCCCGGCTAGGGCCAGGTCCTCCCTTATTCAGAAGTACTATTATCGTGTACAGCGTTTGGATGAAAACTTGGCAGACTTTATCCAAGATATTAAATTCTATACTAGGGTGTTTGCTCTTCATTTTCCTGAAGACCAGATTGTACAGGCTATTGTAGAAGGGATTTCACCACCGTATAGGTCATATTTGTGTTTCGCGGCGTGCCCGCAAACTTTCTCTGAACTTGAAGCGTTGGCCGTCTCAGCGGAAGGAGTGAGATACGCCGATTCCTTGCGTGTCGCGAAAGAACCCCTGCCTTCTTTTAGTAATACTCGGCCTCCACCTCGCCGATCAGTCACACCTCGTAAATGTTATGCTTGCGGGTCGCCTGACCATCTTCGCAATAAGTGTCCACTGATCAAGTCTAGTAGGGCAAATAATGGAGCTGGTTCATCACAAGGCTGTTTTAAATGTGGAGCTTTCTCACATATCGCCAAGAATTGCCCAAACTCAAATAGCACCCCCTCCTGCTCAACTTCTGGTGCAAATTCCACCAATGCCGATAATAAAATGTGACTAGCGGCTTCGGCTGAGTCGACTAGTTCTGCTTCCCAAGGCTCAGCCCCTGGCAAAAAGGTCGTGAATTCAGGGAACGTTCAATTTGCAAATCCATCTTTCGAATGCCCCAAAGAATGTCTTAGGATTGCGGCGGATACCCCCGCACCTGTTCCTTTTCTTAAGATTGAGTTAAATAACGAGCCTATAACCGCTCTATTAGATTCAGGCAGTGTTTGTTCAATTATTTCGGACCAATGGTATTCAAAATTGAAGTCTGTTTGTAAATTACCTGCCTATGGCTCATCTACTGTTCAATATGTTTCGGCTAATTCATCTCCATTGGAAATTCTAGGTTCTGTACAGGTCAAAATTCGTATTTTTAAATTTACATGGAAAACCAAACTGTTTATGGCTAAGCACTTGTCTTGCCCCATCATACTGGGAGCGGACTTCATTTCTCGTACTGGTCTTGTGCTCGATCTTCAGAGTAAGTCGTGCACATTCAAATTTGCGTCCAATTGTAAAATTCCCTTATTGAAATGTAATTCTGTATCATGTTCATCTATTTCGCCTACCCAGGATGAGATGTTGTTAGACCTTAGACATCTACCTGAGGAGCAGGCTGATAGTATTCGTAAATTATGTCAGTCATTTCCAGAGGTGTTCTCGGATACTCTTGGTGTTACTGACCTTATTGAATACAAAATTGAGGTCACGGATTCGATTCCTGTTCGTTTTCCACCTTATAGGCTATCTCCACCTAAAATGAAGGCTCTGAAAGAAATCATCGATCAGATGTTGAAGGACGGTATTATTAGGCCCTCTAAGTCAGCGTATTCGTCACCTATTTTTCTAGTCCCGAAACCCCAAGGAGGCTTCAGGCCTGTCATTGATTATAGGGCTCTCAATCGGAAGGTGGTGTTGCAATCCGTGCCCCTTCCTGACCTTCATTCTTGTTTTTCATGGTTTCGTAAGGCCAAGTTCTTTACTATCTTGGACTTGAATCAGGCCTATAATCAAATTCCCCTTGCCGAAGAGTCTAAACATCTTACAGCGTTTGCCACGGACTGGAATTTATACGAATACAACCGCGTGCCTTTCGGGCTCCCCACGGGAGCAGCTGTACTCACTAGGCTGCTAGATAGGGTCTTCTCCGACATCAAATTTGAGTACTTATGTCACTACTTGGATGATGTCGTCGTATTTTCAGAGACTTTTGAAGAACATCTAGATCATCTGCGAGAAGTTCTCGATCGCCTTCGTAAGGCTGGGTTAACTGTCAAGTTGTCCAAGGTTGCCTTCGCTAAGCCCTCTATGTCGTTCCTAGGGCATATTGTGTCACCTGATGGTGTTGCAGTCGATCATTCTAGAACACAGGCCATCCGTGATTTTAAACCTCCCAAGGACATTAAAGGTATCGCCAGGCTCATTGGTATGGTGAATTTCTTCAGGAAGTTCATTCCTAACTTTGCTAATAGAGCGGCGCCCTTGAACCTTCTTCGTAGGTAAGGCATCAAATTCGAGTGGGGACCTTCTCAACAAGCCGCTTTTGAAGATCTTAAATTTGCTCTCTGTAATGCCCCTGTACTTGCTATGCCTGATTTCTCGAAGAAATTCATCGTCCAAACCGACGCGTCGTCGTCAGCAGTAGCTGCAGTCCTTCCTCAAGAGACTGAACTAGGGAGGCGACCCATCGCCTATGCATCTAGGACTCTATCGGCTCAAGAAGCCAAGTATTCTATCTATGAGCTCGAAGGGTTGGCAGTCTTATTTGCCTTAGAGATGTTCCGTCTCTATCTGGAACATGTCAAATTCGACCTGGAGACAGATAATCAAGCCTTAAGCTGGGTCTTAGGTAGGCCGCGTCGTACTGGTCGTATAGCCCGTTGGGCCATCCGTATTTCTGCCTTCCAATTCGATGTCCGGCATATCAGAGGTACCGAAAATGTTGTTGCTGATGGACTCAGCCGTATGTTTTCCAACGACGTCGAGACCCATGAACCGGTCGACAGTTCATCACCTTCCGAGTCCATACTATCTGATGTTAATGCCATCTTAACAGATGCTCCCATACTCTTTAGGGATATCGAGAAATACCAACGTGAAGATCCGACGCTGGCTCCGATAATGGAAACCCTTTCTTCTGGGGAACATGTTGTCCCTTATGTTCTGAGGAATGGTGTTCTATGTTGCCCTTCGAGGCATGATAAGATGATGAAGGTTGTCGTTCCAGCTGTTCTTGTGCCTATGATCTTCAAATACTATCATGAGACCCCATTAGGAGGGCATCTTGGAATCTTTAAAACTCGTGAGAAGATTCGTGAAATGTTCATCTGGAAGGGTATGGATGGTGAAATCCGTGAACTAGTAAAATCTTGTAAATCTTGTTTGCTCAGTAAACCTACCATGTCCACCAAGGTAGGCCTTTTGTCTTCGCATCAAGCGTCGCGTCCCATGGAACGCCTGTATATCGATTATGTAGGACCCTTCCCCCAGTCAAAGGGAAATGCCAACAAGTTCATCTTTGTATGTGTAGATGGCTTTACTAGATTTTCCTGGTTATTTCCGACTAAGCTGGCTACCGCTCAGTCAACCATTACTTGCCTAAATTCTATTTTTGCTTCTTTTGGTCCGTGCCAATATATTGTATCTGATAATGCTAAGGCTTTTACATCTAATTTATTTCGTAAATTCTGCTTTGACTTGTCCATCTCTCATGTAACTACTTCTGCTTATTACCCTCAACCATCTCTGGCTGAACGGGTTAACCGTAATCTCAGGTCCGCGCTTATTGCCTATCACCATGGAGATCATTCCAGGTGGGACACGTCCCTGCATTGGTTAGCTTTTGCTTTGAATTCGGCGGTTCATGAATCACATAAATTTACTCCAGCTTCTTTGATGTTCAAGTTTGTTCCCAACACGCCGCTCTCTAACCTCTGGTCTCTGAGTGACATTCTACCTGAGACAATAGATCCGGACAACATTAAAGATCTTTGGAAGAAGGCTAAAGCCAATCTTAAAGTGTCTCATGAAAAGGTTAGGGAAAGGTATGATCGTGGACGGAGACCCACCCATTTGAAGGTAGGCGACCAAGTGATGGTCAAGAATTTTGTTCCCGCGGGCAAGCTTGCCCCCAGATTTCATGGGCCGTGTGTCATTCTCGATTTCCTGACGCCGGTTACGTTATTACTAAGTAATCCAGCCACCGAGAGGATATTTAGGGTTCACCTGTCACAGGTGAAACCGGTGTAATTTCTGGGTTAACTTGCTTCATATAATCGTGAAAGGAATATGAAGGTTATATTTTTTTTTGAGTTTCACTTTTAAGGCTTTCTGCCCCTTCTCTAGTATTTGGTTTTATATGTAAGCATTTTTTGTGAAACCTGCCCCGAACCATTAAACTGCCATCGTGTCCTTGCCACGGCCATTACCACGCTCCCGTCTCCTGCTCCACTCTACACAGTGGCTTAATTAAGGCCATGGATTTCTGCACGCCGCTGGCCCCTCAACCTCTCCACAAAGCCTGTGCTTTCAAAAAATGATGATGGTCCAACAATTCTGCCGCCTAGCTTTAATGTTTCAGTGCCCCCGCAGCCGCGCGGCGCCGTGCTGCGACTGGGTCAGAGGAAGGGCCCCCTCTTCCCCAGCGAGGACCACATGTGCACAGCGAGCCGGAGCTCTACTCCCGGCCAAGGCTGATGTGCGGCGCACGACCTGCTACTTGCCCGCAGCCTGTATATGTTCACCGCGGGCGCGGCGTGCTTCTACAACACTGCTCCCCTCATAGTGCGGGCGAGCGGTATCTCAGGGTACTTGAGGGGTCCGAGCGGCCTCTTCTGGACGCAAGCTGCAACGGCCGGTCTGGTCATCCAACTTCATCAACATCAACTACATGGAAATTTACTGTCAGCAATTACTGCACTTGGGAATTCAACAGCAATATTTGGTGGACCTTACACAATTTTTCTTCACTTTTAAGTATTAAAAGTTTATCTTCTGAATTCAACTTCTATAAAACATAAAAACTTTACTTCACCAAGTTACAACAAAAATTTTGAAACTGAATCAAACCATATTAAGAAAATCTTATAAATACTTCTGCAATTAATCTCCATATCAACAGCAAAACTTGGACCTTTCCAAACAAATTGCATGTGTCACCCCTGGAGGAACTTTTGGGGGGGGAGGTCTGTACCGGGCGGTACACCTCCACGCCGCTAATTTAAAATGTGCGCCAATTGAAACTCCTCTACTGGTGGAAGTCTGAACTTTATCTACAGTATTAATTTTCTACTTTCTCAGAAGATGTCACTACCTGGAAAATTTGGAGTTTTTGAGCTGTGTCATTTTCGACGTATTTTTGTTTTGCTTGTAGTAAGAAGTGTGAACTTTCTCTTCTAGAGGACACCACTGAAGATCAACAATAGTGCACCCTAGTGCGGAGTGAAAGAACTGTTTTTTTTTTTGGAGAAATTTTTATTTCAAAAGTTTGTTTCTTGTTAAATTTCTTTCTGTTATTGTTTAAGTTGGCTGTATACCCCTCTCTTTCCCCTTGTTTTGTACTTAGCCAATCCCGAATTTCTTTTATTAATTTCTGACCAATCGGATGTATCTTCCCCCAACTTGAATATGTTGCTGTATCCTACCCAATAAAGTTTTTGTGGGAGGGTGTTCTCATTCCCCTAACGCCTCGAACTTTCCGCGAGAGGATATAAACTGCTGATTTTAGGGTCTCCGGGCCACTTCTGTTCCATCTTTCAGTGTGTAAAGTACATAGCAGGGGGCGGGAAGCGCCTCTTTCTTCGGCGACAGTCAACAACCAGGTAATGGCCGACTAATTACTTCTTTTCTTGCTTGCTCAGCAGTTTAACTCTCGGGGCGGGTCCGAAGTTTTTCCATTATGTAACCTTCCTTAAAATGTAAAGAAACTTGTATCTATTCTATCTTATAAACTACATATTGGGATAGAGAGTGCTTAACCCTCTCGAGCTCCCACTCATATTGTTTTGAGGTGAACTTATATTTTTCTCAACCTATTCTTCTTCGACTTAATGTAAATTGTTTCCTTCTTAAGTCACCTCTTTAGTATGGGATTAGCCCTTGTATTAACGGCCTAGTGCCAAGTAGGTTTTAAACAAAGCGTATTAGGAGCGCAAGTTCGCCTCCTCTCAAATTGTTATTTTAGAGGTCAAGTAATTAATCTTTTCTCACTTAATAGACCTCAGTAGGTTGGGTATTTTACCCCTGTGTCTATGTCCAGTGAGGACAACTTGAAGGTGGAGTTTGGTGTGGCCTTTGAGAGGCTTAAAGTTGAGAACGAGTGGCTCTTTCTTGAAAATTAAGTGTTGTATGCCTCGAGGAGGCTTTTCTGTGTAATTTGGAGCAAGTGCTCTGGAACATGAATGGGGTTTTCGGCCCCTCTGGTAAAATTTATTTTGGAGTAAAGTCGGGCTAATTGCTCAAGAATTGTGAATTTGGGGCTCGAAGCCCAAATCCTGTAAATCCTGTAATTGGAACTGTTGTTGCCTTGCTACTCTGTACCTGCCGTAATTGTCATTTCTTAATTTTGAAAAGAAAATATAACCTTGTTAAATTTTAAATTAATTTTACTTTCGTAGCTTGAGACCTGTTCACCACCCCGCACCTTCTTTCACCTCTACCTACCACCAAAACACGGTAACAAGTGGTAGCAGAGCGTGGTTGAATGGGTCTCATTTTAGCCCCTTTTGACGGCTAAACATTGTTTCGATCCGAACTCTAACCATTTTCTCAGTTGCTGGAATTTTTTGAGTTTTTCAAAACTGTTCTGTCATCTTGCCCGGCCCTCGCGATGTTCTCCATCTTAACTATTTGCGCAAAGAGGAGTTGATCTATGAATTGACTATTAGAAATGTGCAATCTGGAGGCACGGTTGCGGTAGACACAAACAAGCTTAGAGAGTCCCTTGAATTGCCCATTTCCATCCCCACCTTGGGAGAGAAAGAAATTGACGACTCTCTTTCCACGATCGTCGAGAATATTACTGGGCTAGCCTCTGTAGTTAGTTTTTTTGATGAAAATGATCCTTCTCCTAATCAAATTAAGCGTGTGCAAGCCAGGCTCTTTCATTTTTCAAATAGAGTTAACGATCTGTTGTCTCTAAAGTTGAATGACGTTCAGAAGAAGGAAGCTAGTACGCTACTTGAAAATATTTCTGAGTTATCTAGCAAGGTCACTAAATTGTTAACTGGGGAAATTCCTCCCAAAATTGATCAACCCACCACAATGAACGCAGGTTCCGAGGAAGAGCCTCCTAAGGGAGAAGTTAATAGGATAACCGTTGCTGCTCAAACTATCTCTGCCCCATTGGACAACGAGTCTGGACGCCGTGCATCGTTGAATAATATACGTTCGGAATTAAATTCCTTGCCACTGAAACCTTTACCTACTATGTCACCCGGGTTCAGCAGTTTGCCTCATCCATTGGCAATGTTGCTCAGAGGTATCTCTAAGTTTTCCGTTAATACCACTAGTGAAGTTATTTCCTTTTTAAGATTTTTAGTTGAATTTCAGGATCATGCCCTTGTGTTTTCTCTTTCTCCATGTCAAATTTTGCAAATTATCTATCCCTATGCAATTGGTATTCTCTCTGATAAAATAGTAAGAGCCATTGCCGAGCAATCATCTATTGAGGATTTCCACGCCCACTTGCTAGCTAACTTCATCCCGGCTAGGGCCAGGTCCTCCCTTATTCAGAAGTACTATTATCGTGTACAGCGTTTGGATGAAAACTTGGCAGACTTTATCCAAGATATTAAATTCTATACTAGGGTGTTTGCTCTTCATTTTCCTGAAGACCAGATTGTACAGGCTATTGTAGAAGGGATTTCACCACCGTATAGGTCATATTTGTGTTTCGCGGCGTGCCCGCAAACTTTCTCTGAACTTGAAGCGTTGGCCGTCTCAGCGGAAGGAGTGAGATACGCCGATTCCTTGCGTGTCGCGAAAGAACCCCTGCCTTCTTTTAGTAATACTCGGCCTCCACCTCGCCGATCAGTCACACCTCGTAAATGTTATGCTTGCGGGTCGCCTGACCATCTTCGCAATAAGTGTCCACTGATCAAGTCTAGTAGGGCAAATAATGGAGCTGGTTCATCACAAGGCTGTTTTAAATGTGGGGCTTTCTCACATATCGCCAAGAATTGCCCAAACTCAAATAGCACCCCCTCCTGCTCAACTTCTGGTGCAAATTCCACCAATGCCGATAATAAAATGTGACTAGCGGCTTCGGCTGAGTCGACTAGTTCTGCTTCCCAAGGCTCAGCCCCTGGCAAAAAGGTCGTGAATTCAGGGAACGTTCAATTTGCAAATCCATCTTTCGAATGCCCCAAAGAATGTCTTAGGATTGCGGCGGATACCCCCGCACCTGTTCCTTTTCTTAAGATTGAGTTAAATAACGAGCCTATAACCGCTCTATTAGATTCAGGCAGTGTTTGTTCAATTATTTCGGACCAATGGTATTCAAAATTGAAGTCTGTTTGTAAATTACCTGCCTATGGCTCATCTACTGTTCAATATGTTTCGGCTAATTCATCTCCATTGGAAATTCTAGGTTCTGTACAGGTCAAAATTCGTATTTTTAAATTTACATGGAAAACCAAACTGTTTATGGCTAAGCACTTGTCTTGCCCCATCATACTGGGAGCGGACTTCATTTCTCGTACTGGTCTTGTGCTCGATCTTCAGAGTAAGTCGTGCACATTCAAATTTGCGTCCAATTGTAAAATTCCCTTATTGAAATGTAATTCTGTATCATGTTCATCTATTTCGCCTACCCAGGATGAGATGTTGTTAGACCTTAGACATCTACCTGAGGAGCAGGCTGATAGTATTCGTAAATTATGTCAGTCATTTCCAGAGGTGTTCTCGGATACTCTTGGTGTTACTGACCTTATTGAATACAAAATTGAGGTCACGGATTCGATTCCTGTTCGTTTTCCACCTTATAGGCTATCTCCACCTAAAATGAAGGCTCTGAAAGAAATCATCGATCAGATGTTGAAGGACGGTATTATTAGGCCCTCTAAGTCAGCGTATTCGTCACCTATTTTTCTAGTCCCGAAACCCCAAGGAGGCTTCAGGCCTGTCATTGATTATAGGGCTCTCAATCGGAAGGTGGTGTTGCAATCCGTGCCCCTTCCTGACCTTCATTCTTGTTTTTCATGGTTTCGTAAGGCCAAGTTCTTTACTATCTTGGACTTGAATCAGGCCTATAATCAAATTCCCCTTGCCGAAGAGTCTAAACATCTTACAGCGTTTGCCACGGACTGGAATTTATACGAATACAACCGCGTGCCTTTCGGGCTCCCCACGGGAGCAGCTGTACTCACTAGGCTGCTAGATAGGGTCTTCTCTGACATCAAATTTGAGTACTTATATCACTACTTGGATGATGTCGTCGTATTTTCAGAGACTTTTGAAGAACATCTAGATCATCTGCGAGAAGTTCTCGATCGCCTTCGTAAGGCTGGGTTAACTGTCAAGTTGTCCAAGGTTGCCTTTGCTAAGCCCTCTATGTCGTTCCTAGGGCATATTGTGTCACCTGATGGTGTTGCAGTCGATCATTCTAGAACACAGGCCATCCGTGATTTTAAACCTCCCAAGGACATTAAAGGTATCGCCAGGCTCATTGGTATGGTGAATTTCTTCAGGAAGTTCATTCCTAACTTTGCTAATAGAGCGGCGCCCTTGAACCTTCTTCGTAGGTAAGGCATCAAATTCGAGTGGGGACCTTCTCAACAAGCCGCTTTTGAAGATCTTAAATTTGCTCTCTGTAATGCCCCTGTACTTGCTATGCCTGATTTCTCGAAGAAATTCATCGTCCAAACCGACGCGTCGTCGTCAGCAGTAGCTGCAGTCCTTCCTCAAGAGACTGAACTAGGGAGGCGACCCATCGCCTATGCATCTAGGACTCTATCGGCTCAAGAAGCCAAGTATTCTATCTATGAGCTCGAAGGGTTGGCAGTCTTATTTGCCTTAGAGATGTTCCGTCTCTATCTGGAACATGTCAAATTCGACCTGGAGACAGATAATCAAGCCTTAAGCTGGGTCTTAGGTAGGCCGCGTCGTACTGGTCGTATAGCCCGTTGGGCCATCCGTATTTCTGCCTTCCAATTCGATGTCCGGCATATCAGAGGTACCGAAAATGTTGTTGCTGATGGACTCAGCCGTATGTTTTCCAACGACGTCGAGACCCATGAACCGGTCGACAGTTCATCACCTTCCGAGTCCATACTATCTGATGTTAATGCCATCTTAACAGATGCTCCCATACTCTTTAGGGATATCGAGAAATACCAACGTGAAGATCCGACGCTGGCTCCGATAATGGAAACCCTTTCTTCTGGGGAACATGTTGTCCCTTATGTTCTGAGGAATGGTGTTCTATGTTGCCCTTCGAGGCATGATAAGATGATGAAGGTTGTCGTTCCAGCTGTTCTTGTGCCTATGATCTTCAAATACTATCATGAGACCCCATTAGGAGGGCATCTTGGAATCTTTAAAACTCGTGAGAAGATTCGTGAAATGTTCATCTGGAAGGGTATGGATGGTGAAATCCGTGAACTAGTAAAATCTTGTAAATCTTGTTTGCTCAGTAAACCTACCATGTCCACCAAGGTAGGCCTTTTGTCTTCGCATCAAGCGTCGCGTCCCATGGAACGCCTGTATATCGATTATGTAGGACCCTTCCCCCAGTCAAAGGGAAATGCCAACAAGTTCATCTTTGTATGTGTAGATGGCTTTACTAGATTTTCCTGGTTATTTCCGACTAAGCTGGCTACCGCTCAGTCAACCATTACTTGCCTAAATTCTATTTTTGCTTCTTTTGGTCCGTGCCAATATATTGTATCTGATAATGCTAAGGCTTTTACATCTAATTTATTTCGTAAATTCTGCTTTGACTTGTCCATCTCTCATGTAACTACTTCTGCTTATTACCCTCAACCATCTCTGGCTGAACGGGTTAACCGTAATCTCAGGTCCGCGCTTATTGCCTATCACCATGGAGATCATTCCAGGTGGGACACGTCCCTGCATTGGTTAGCTTTTGCTTTGAATTCGGCGGTTCATGAATCACATAAATTTACTCCAGCTTCTTTGATGTTCAAGTTTGTTCCCAACACGCCGCTCTCTAACCTCTGGTCTCTGAGTGACATTCTACCTGAGACAATAGATCCGGACAACATTAAAGATCTTTGGAAGAAGGCTAAAGCCAATCTTAAAGTGTCTCATGAAAAGGTTAGGGAAAGGTATGATCGTGGACGGAGACCCACCCATTTGAAGGTAGGCGACCAAGTGATGGTCAAGAATTTTGTTCCCGCGGGCAAGCTTGCCCCCAGATTTCATGGGCCGTGTGTCATTCTCGATTTCCTGACGCCGGTTACGTTATTACTAAGTAATCCAGCCACCGAGAGGATATTTAGGGTTCACCTGTCACAGGTGAAACCGGTGTAATTTCTGGGTTAACTTGCTTCATATAATCGTGAAAGGAATATGAAGGTTATATTTTTTTTTGAGTTTCACTTTTAAGGCTTTCTGCCCCTTCTCTAGTATTTGGTTTTATATGTAAGCATTTTTTGTGAAACCTGCCCCGAACCATTAAACTGCCATCGTGTCCTTGCCACGGCCATTACCACGCTCCCGTCTCCTGCTCCACTCTACACAGTGGCTTAATTAAGGCCATGGATTTCTGCACGCCGCTGGCCCCTCAACCTCTCCACAAAGCCTGTGCTTTCAAAAAATGATGATGGTCCAACAATTCTGCCGCCTAGCTTTAATGTTTCAGTGCCCCCGCAGCCGCGCGGCGCCGTGCTGCGACTGGGTCAGAGGAAGGGCCCCCTCTTCCCCAGCGAGGACCACATGTGCACAGCGAGCCGGAGCTCTACTCCCGGCCAAGGCTGATGTGCGGCGCACGACCTGCTACTTGCCCGCAGCCTGTATATGTTCACCGCGGGCGCGGCGTGCTTCTACAACACTGCTCCCCTCATAGTGCGGGCGAGCGGTATCTCAGGGTACTTGAGGGGTCCGAGCGGCCTCTTCTGGACGCAAGCTGCAACGGCCGGTCTGGTCATCCAACTTCATCAACATCAACTACATGGAAATTTACTGTCAGCAATTACTGCACTTGGGAATTCAACAGCAATATTTGGTGGACCTTACACAATTTTTCTTCACTTTTAAGTATTAAAAGTTTATCTTCTGAATTCAACTTCTATAAAACATAAAAACTTTACTTCACCAAGTTACAACAAAAATTTTGAAACTGAATCAAACCATATTAAGAAAATCTTATAAATACTTCTGCAATTAATCTCCATATCAACAGCAAAACTTGGACCTTTCCAAACAAATTGCATGTGTCACCCCTGGAGGAACTTTTGGGGGGGGAGGTCTGTACCGGGCGGTACACTTCCACGCCGCTAATTTAAAATGTGCGCCAATTGAAACTCCTCTACTGGTGGAAGTCTGAACTTTATCTACAGTATTAATTTTCTACTTTCTCAGAAGATGTCACTACCTGGAAAATTTGGAGTTTTTGAGCTGTGTCATTTTCGACGTATTTTTGTTTTGCTTGTAGTAAGAAGTGTGAACTTTCTCTTCTAGAGGACACCACTGAAGATCAACAATAGTGCACCCTAGTGCGGAGTGAAAGAACTGTTTTTTTTTGGAGAAATTTTTATTTCAAAAGTTTGTTTCTTGTTAAATTTCTTTCTGTTATTGTTTAAGTTGGCTGTATACCCCTCTCTTTCCCCTTGTTTTGTACTTAGCCAATCCCGAATTTCTTTTATTAATTTCTGACCAATCGGATGTATCTTCCCCCAACTTGAATATGTTGCTGTATCCTACCCAATAAAGTTTTTGTGGGAGGGTGTTCTCATTCCCCTAACGCCTCAAACTTTCCGCGAGAGGATATAAACTGCTGATTTTAGGGTCTCCGGTCCACTTCTGTTCCATCTTTCAGTGTGTAAAGTACATAGCAGTGGGCGGGAAGCGCCTCTTTCTTCGGCGACAGTCAACAACCAGGTAATGGCCGACTAATTACTTCTTTTCTTGCTTGCTCAGCAGTTTAACTCTCGGGGCGGGTCCGAAGTTTTTCCATTATGTAACCTTCCTTAAAATGTAAAGAAACTTGTATCTATTCTATCTTATAAACTACATATTGGGATAGAGAGTGCTTAACCCTCTCGAGCTCCCACTCATATTGTTTTGAGGTGAACTTATATTTTTCTCAACCTATTCTTCTTCGACTTAATGTAAATTGTTTCCTTCTTAAGTCACCTCTTTAGTATGGGATTAGCCCTTGTATTAACGGCCTAGTGCCAAGTAGGTTTTAAACAAAGCGTATTAGGAGCGCAAGTTCGCCTCCTCTCAAATTGTTATTTTAGAGGTCAAGTAATTAATCTTTTCTCACTTAATAGACCTCAGTAGGTTGGGTATTTTACCCCTGTGTCTATGTCCAGTGAGGACAACTTGAAGGTGGAGTTTGGTGTGGCCTTTGAGAGGCTTAAAGTTGAGAGCGAGTGGCTCTTTCTTGAAAATTAAGTGTTGTATGCCTCGAGGAGGCTTTTCTGTGTAATTTGGAGCAAGTGCTCTGGAACATGAATGGGGTTTTCGGCCCCTCTGGTAAAATTTATTTTGGAGTAAAGTCGGGCTAATTGCTCAAGAATTGTGAATTTGGGGCTCGAAGCCCAAATCCTGTAAATCCTGTAATTGGAACTGTTGTTGCCTTGCTACTCTGTACCTGCCGTAATTGTCATTTCTTAATTTTGAAAAGAAAATATAACCTTGTTAAATTTTAAATTAATTTTACTTTCGTAGCTTGAGACCTGTTCACCACCCCGCACCTTCTTTCACCTCTACCTACCACCAAAACACGGTAACAGTAACCAAGATAATTGTTTATAGTAGGGAGAAACTCGAGCGTCATACCGTAAATCCATAGCATATCTAAGACAATCATTTTGAGTGCGTTGTAGTTTCAAGCTTAATTATTTTGTTATATCCGTAAGAATTACATCACAGTAGTCAAAAATGGGAAATAATAATGACCGAACAAGTTGAATTTTTAGTGATCGAGGGAATACGTTTCTGAAACGTTTCAAGGGGTGCAAGCCACAATAAACCTTTTTGCAGATATTCTTAACCTGCGCTGACCAGTTTAGAGTTTCCGTTATAATAACACCAAGGTTAGAAACTGATTCGCAATAAGGTATAACAGTATTATTTAAAGTTACGGGAGGAATGCAATTTTGTTTTAAAATGTGAAGATTCTTTGATGTACCGATGATAATGGCTTGCGTTTTATGGGGGTTCAATTTAAGGTTGTTTTCAATTGCATAGCTATTAATTTGCTCAAGGTCAGCGTTTACATTACATATTGCTTGTTGTATATTATTATTTCTAGTGTGGTAATAAATTTGCAGATCATCAGCATAAAGATGGTACTTGCAGTGCTTAATTGATCTGGTGATATCATTTATATATAAAGTGAATAGGAGAGGGCCTAGGACTGACCCTTGTGGAACACCAATTTTTTTTGTTCACCATGTTGATTTATTATTATTTGCAACCACACACTGCCGGCGGTTTTGTGAGGTAAGAATAGAAAAATTCCAGCACTTTCTGGCAAAAGTTTAAGGACTGTAATTTGGAAAGAAGCAACCTAGGGTCGACAGTATCAAATGCGCTACTGAAATTTAAAAGAGTAAGTATTGTTACTTGTTTGTTGTCCATTGCATATCTAATGTCATCTGTCACTTTCAGCAGAGCTGTCATGGTACTATGTTTTTTCTTAAAGCCTGATTGGTAAGAGTCGAGTAAAGCATATTTATGTAAGTACGTAAGGATTTGCTCATGTACCAGGCGTTCCAGCACTTTGGACAGGGGTGGTAGGATAGAAACTGGTCGGTAATCTGAAGGAATACTGGGTCCATACTTTTTTGGGATTGGGATGACGAGGGCATCCTTCCACGCCGTACGGAAAATTCCTTGGGTTAAACAGTAGTTAATAATGTGTGTTACGATCGGCAGAATGGCGCCAATGATGTATTTGTAGAAAGACAGAGGTATGCCATCGTGTCCAGCAGCATTTGATCTGAGAGAATACATAACTCGTTTTACGTCATTTATGCCAACCTCTTTAAACACAAATGTATCTTGAATTGGCACAAAAGAATATTATTATTATTATTATTATTATTATTATTATTTTTATTATTACTGTTATAAAAATATTATTATTACTTGTACAGTTATGAAAATTATTATTATTATTATTATTATTATTATTATTATTATTATTATTATTATTATTATTATTATTATTATTATTATTATTATTATTATTATTTGCTCTTACAGTGGATTCGGCCAACGTGAAGTGTAAATTTAAGTCATCAAGGGAAACATTCGGCGCTTGCTTTAATAACTTTCGACCTATACCCATCGTTCGTAATTGTTTCCATATTTCTGTCGAGTTCTTGAATTTCGATACTTGACATATGTGTTTATATTTACTGTTTCTGATTAACTATTTAACCCTGTTGCGGAGAACGCGGTAATTTTCAAAGTCATTAGCATTACCCGTTTGTTTAAACCTTCTGTACCATGAGTCACGTTTTGCCATTTCTGATTTAATCTCACTAGTCAACCACGGAGAAGGTGGTCGAGTCACCCGGATCTCTTTCTTGGGAGCAAATCTGTCATACAGTTCTAACACCAGATCAGATAGTTTATTTATTTTTACGTCAATATCATCCATGTGTAAAATATCGTTCCACGGCAGATAATATGCTTCGTGTCGTATTCTTTCCTTGTCCAGATTTTTTATATCCCTGCGTGTTATATATTTAGTTTCATATTTTGGCATCTTTAATGAATAGCAGACATATATTTGATCATGAGTAGAAATACCTGGCACTGCAAGCTGTCCGTGATTTAAAACTTTCTGAGTATTGTTAGTTATGATCAAGTCAATCAAAGTATGAGTCGTCCGGTTTACAGTATGTAGATGGTCAGTAGCATTTAGAGGTAGGATGTTCAGGTCTAAGCTAAAGAACATATTTTGTAAATGTAATGAGTCGTTTATCGCAGTCAGCAGATTTGTATTAAAATCTCCAGGTATAATTATATTTTCGTACAGTGGAATTAACTTGGCTAAGCAAATTTCAAGGTCCGATATATGTCTTACGTTGGGGGTTTATAAACTACTCCGATCAGTACTTTTTGATTGTTAGCCAAAACTTCTATAAACATAAACTCAGGTCGATTGGGAATTGTCTGGTCTGAAGTAGCCACTATTTTACTTTTGAGATCATTACGACAGTATATAGCACACCCTCCCCCTATACGTTTTCTTCGGTCTAGACGATGTAAAGTCATGTTATTTAATTCAACCAAGCCTGAGTTTAGTGAGGGTTGTAACCAAGTCTCAGTTACACATATGCAGTGCAAGGTATTACTATCATGAAAGAGGGATTGTATTTCGTCAATGTGAGCCATTAACGATTGCGCGTTAATATGACAACACTGTAGGGCTCGACGATATCTTGAAAGACTTCCCCTGAGAATGTTTCCCACTGACGCTGTTGAAGGGTAGGGTGAGGGGGGCGACTGGGGAGGGGGTGGGAGCGGGTCACTGACATCAAGGTCACTACAATCGGTAGAAATAGCACTTGTATTGTGACTAGCCACTATTTAGAAAAGACTTCTGCTTACTCACCTTGTTTTCTCCACAAGTACTTCCAGGGGCACAATCACATTCACTCACACACATACACTCACATTTACTTAAAACTACTGCATTATCCATTGATGCCATCTCAGTAATGAGTCCGTATCAATGCTCACTCGTGTTATACATTAAACTAACAAGTTGTACCATTGTAGTAATTAACACCTTTCGTCCATTGTCACATAGCACAACAAAGCGACCGTCCTGGCTCCAGACACGATTTAAGCCAAAGTGATCTCGTGCACGATTTAAAATGTTTTTCCTGGTACCCGTGAGCGATTCCGTCAGGAGAAGGTGCGTGCCTTTTAGCCGACGTTTAGCTCTCCAAATGCGGTCACGATCCTGGTACCGCAGGAACTTAATAATCAGTGGGCGTTTACCCGTGGCAACCACATCAGCCGTTGTTCGCTTCGGAACACCTAGGCGATGGCAACGGTCAATGTCTGACATATTAAGCTCGATATCCAGTTTTTCTTTAATAGTTGATAATACTTTAGCGTACACGTTTTCACCTGGTGCTTCCGGGATGCCATGCAAAATTAGACAGTTTCGGCGGCTGTATTGTTCCGCTTCGTCCATCCGTTCTCTTTGCTCGTCCAGCTTTTCCTCAATTTTTAAAATATTGTTTTTTATGTCTTTCAGTTCACCAGACACTTTCTCTTGAAACGCACAGAACTCCTCCTCCAGCCGCTGTAGTTTCTCCTCCCGGTTTGCGCTGCTGGTCGCCTCCTTGAGTTGGGTGCGAAAATGCTGCATCGCATCTTCAATTGCCGATACCTTTTGAACTACATCCCGTAGCGTCATGAATTTTGTCAGTATTGGACGGTGATTATTAAAACTATGGAGATTAGGTCGCGAATGGCACTTAGTTGCTGTTTATCTTGCAGATTTACGAGTTAGCCTTGACACACAATTTACTCTATGACTGAGCTCTCCGCCATCTTGCGCAAAGTGCAAGTGTCACTTCGTGTAAAAGTCACAATCTTACTCCTGACCCACCAGGTACGGTGATATAGAGAAGAGGGCACCCAGCAAGTTTCAATCCATGCAATTGTCACCATCCGAATCTGACACGTACTGTTAGATAGGGAAAAGAGCTCCCTGATAGAGTCAATCCGTGCAAATGCCACCATCCTAGTTCTGACACACCAGTTACGGTTATAAGGAGGAAAGGGCTCCATCCAAGTGTCACACCGTGTAAATGTTACTAACTTACTTCTGTTTCACCGGGTACGGCTAAATAGTGATTAGGGTTCCCTGCAAGTGTCAATCCGTACAAATGACACCATCCGCGATTTGACTAACCAGGTACTGTTTGATAGGGAAAAGCGCTCCCTGCATGACTCAATCTGTACAAATGACTCTCCCCTAAACCTGAACACCAGGTAGATTTAGATAGAAAAGAGGGCTTCCTGCAAGTTTCCATCAGTGCAAGTACAACTGCCACAGCAACAGTCATCGTCCTAGATCTGACACACCAGGTCTTGTCAGATAGGGAAAAGTTAACTATGCATGTGTGAATCCATGCAAACTTCACCATCCTAGAGCTAACACATCAGGTACGGTTATAAAGCGGAAGGGCTGCATGCAAGTGTCACACCTCACAAATGTCACCATCCTAGATTTGATACACCACGTACGGTTATATAGGTGAAAGTGCTCCTTGCAAGTAACACTCCGTGCAAATGTCACCATCCTAGATCTGACACACCAGGTACTGCCAGATAGCGAACAGTGCTCCCTGCAATTGTCAATCTGTGCAAATGTGACCATCCGAGTTCTGAGACTCCCGGTAATGGCAGAGGAAGGAAATGTGTTCCCTGCAAGTGTCAACCGTGCACTTTTCTCTATCCTACTTCTGCACATCAGGTAGTATAGATAGAGAAAAGGTCTCCCTGAAAGTGTTGATCGGAGAAAATGTCACATCCTATATCTGACACACCACTTACGGTTATATAAAGGGAAGGGCACCATTCAAGAGTCACACCGAGCAAACAGACCATCCGAGAAATGACACACCAGATACGGTTATGTGGAGTAAAGGTCTCCGTGCAAATGTCACTCCTTAAAAAGTGACTACCCTAGATCTGCAACACCGGGTACGGTTACACGGTTATGTAGGGAAGATGGTTCCCGGCAAATTTCAATCAATGCAAATGTCACCTTTCGAGATCTGACTCACCAGGTACAGTTTAAAGTTAAAAGGGCTCCATGCAAGACTCAATCCATGCAAACTTTACCATCCTTGAACTGACACACCAGGTACAGTTATATGGATTAATGGGTTCCATGAAGTGTCACTCCTTGTAAAAGATTGATCTGACGAACCAGATACTGTCAGATAGGCGAAAAAAAGACACAATCCGAGCAGATATCACCACCCTAGTACTGACACCCGAGGTACGGTTATGTAATTGAAACGGCTGCATGCATGTATCACTCCGTGCAAATGTGACCTTCCGTGATGTGACATACCACGTACGGTTATATAGGTGAAAGGCCTCCGTGCAAGTATCACTCGTACAAATATCACCATCCTAGAACTGACACACCACTTACGGTTATTTGGAGTAAAGGGCTCCATGCCAGTGTCACTCCTTGTAAAAGTGACTGTCTTAGATCTGACACCCCAGGTATTGTTACATAGCGAAAGGGAATTCCTGCAAGAAACAATCAGAGAAGATGTCACCATCCTTATTCTGAATTACCAAATACGCATAAATGGAGAAGAGGACTCCGTGCAAATGTCAGCATCCCTTAACTTACACAGCAGGTAAGGTATTACGGAGTAAAAAGCTCCATGCCAGTGTCACTCTTTGCAAAAGTGATTATCCTAGATCTGACACACCAGGTACGGTTATTCAGAAAAAAGGTCTGACGCAAGTGTCACTCCATGCAAATGTCACCATCCTGGAACTAACACACCAGGTAGGGTTATCTAGAGTAATGTGCTCCATACAAGGGTCACACCTTGTAAAAGTCACTATCCTAGATCTAACGCACCACTAAGGTTAGATAGGGAAAAGTGCTCCCTGCAAGAGACATTCCGAGCAGATGTGACCATCCGAGATCGGACAATCAGGTACGGTTATACAGAAAAAAGATCTGCACGCAAGTGTCTACCGTGCAAATGTCACCTTCCCAGATCTGACACACCCGGTACGGTTATATGGATTAAAGGACTCCGTGCAAGAGTCACTCCTTGTAAAAGTGACTATCCTACATCTTCCAAAACAGGTACGGTTACACAGAAAAAGTCCTCCCTGCAAGTGTCAATCTGTGCAAATATCACCATTCTAGAACTGACACATCAGGTACGGTTATATGGATTAAAGGGCTCCATGTCAGTGTCTTTCCTTGTAAAAGTGACTGTCCTAGATCTGACACACCAGGTACATACGGAAAATAACACCCTGTAAGAGACTATCCGAGCATTTGTCACCATCCTACTTGTGACACAGCAGGTACGGTTATATAAAGAAGATGGCCCCCGGCAAGTGTTACTCCGTGCAAATGTCACCATCCGTGATCTGACACACCTGGTACTGTTTGATAGCTAAAAATGCTCTCTCTATGTTTTAATCTGTGCAAATGTCTCCATCCCAATTCTGAACACCAGGTAGTTTTAGAAGAAAAAGAGAGCTTCCTGCAAGTTTCCATACATGCGAATGTCACCATCTCAGATCTGGCACACCACGTACGGTTATATAGGTTAAAGGCCTCGATGCCGCGATTTCTCCGTGCAAATCTCACAATCCTTAAACTGACACAACAGGTACGATTAAATGGAGGATATAGCTCCATGGAACTGTCAATCCTAGCAAATGTCACCATCCTAGATCTGACACACCCGGTACGGTTATTCAGAAGAAAGGTCTGCATGCAAGTGTCTCGCCGTGCAAATGTCACCATCCTAGAACTGACACGCCAGGTACGGTTATATGGAGTAAAGTGCTTGATGCAAGTGTCACAACGTGCAAATGTCACCATCCCAGATTTGACATACCAGTAAGGTTATTTCGAAGAAATGGCTCCATGTAAGTGTCACTCCGTGAAAAATGCCCCATATCACTTCTGACACGCCAGGTACGGTTACGTAGGGAAGTTTCAATCAATGCAAATGTCACCATCCGAGATCTGACTCACCAGGTACAGTTTGAAGTTAAAAGGGCTCTATGTAAGACTCAATCCATGCAAACTTCACCATCCTTGAACTGACACACCAGGTACGGTTATATGTATTAATGGGTTCCATGAAGTGTCACTCCTTGTAAAAGTCAGTTCTGAAAAAACCGATACTGTCAGATAGGGGAAAAAAGACACAATCCGAGCAGATATCACCATCCTAGTTCTGACAACCCAGGTACGGTTATATGGGTGAAACGGCTGCATGCATGTATCACTCCGTGCAAATGTCACCATCCGTGATGTGACGCACCACGTACGGTTATATAGGTGAAAGGCCGCCATGCAAGTATCACTCCGTGAAAATGTCAAAATCCGAGATCTGACGCACCAGGTGCTGTTACACATAGAACATTGCTCCCTGGAAGTGATACTCCACGCAAATGTCATTATTCTAGATCTGACACACCAGGTACGGTTATTTAGGTGAGAGGGCTCCGTGCAGGTGCCAAACCGTGCAAAAGTCACCATCTTACTTCTGACTTACCAGGTACGGTTATGTAGTGAAGAGGGCTCCCTGCAAGTGTCTCTTCATGCAAACATCACCATCCGAGATCATACACACCGTATACATCTTAGAACTGACACAACTAGTACGGATATCTGGAGTAAGGGACTGCGTGCTAGTGTCACTGCCTGTAAATGTGACTATCATAGATCTGCCACACCAGGTACGGTTACACATTTGAAAAGGATTCCCTGCAAATGTCAATCCAAACAAATGTCACCATCTAATTCTTGTGTCTCCGGGTGTTGCCAGAGAGAGACAAAATTGGTTCCATGCAAGTGTCAAACCATGCATATGTCTCAATCCTACCTCTGAACGCTGGGTATTGTTAGGCAGGGAAAAGGACTCACTGAAACTGTAAATTCGTGCAAATGTCACCATCCTGGATCTGAGACACCAGGCACGTTATTCAGAAAGTGTTGCATGCTAGTGACACAACGTGCAAATGTCACCATCCTGGATCAGACACACCACGTACGGTTATATGTGGGATATGGTTCCATTCAAGTGTCTCTCCTTGCATATGTCACCATCCGAGATCTGACACACCCAGTTTGCTTCATAGGGAAGAGGGTTCCATGCAAGTGTTTCTCCGTGCAAATGTCACCATCCGTGATCTGACACACCAGGTACTGTTTCATAGGGAAAAATGCTCCCTCTAAGTGTCAATCCAAGCTAATATTACCATCCACGTTCTGAGAATCCAGGTAATGGCAGAAAGAGAAAATATGCTCCCTGCAACTGTTTACAGTGCACAAGTATCTATCCTACTTCTGCACATCAGGTAGTGTTATGTAGAGGAGAAAGCTCCTTGCAAGTGTTACTACGTGCAAATGTCACCATCCTAGGTGTGACACACCAGGTACGGTTATATAGAGTAAGGGCTGCATATAAGTGTCACACATTGCAAATGTTACCATCACAGATTTGACACAGAATGTACTGTTATATAGGTGAGAGTGCTCCATGCAGGTATAACTCCGTGCAAATGTCACCATTCTTGATCTGACACACCAGGTACTGCCAGAAAGGGAAAATGCTCCCTGCAATTGTCAATCTCCGCAAATCTGACCATCTTCCGGCTCACCCGGTACGTTTATATAGGGAAGAGGGTTCCCTGCAAGTTTCAATCCATACAAATGTCAGTATTCTGGATCTAACGCACCAGGTATGGTTATTTCGAAGAAATAGCGCCATGCATGTGTCACTCCGTGCAAAAGTCACCATCCTAGATCTGACTCACCAGGCACTGTTTCTATAGAGAAGAGGACACCCTGCAAGTATTACTCCGTGCAAACGTCACCTTCATAGATCTGACACACCAGATACGGTGATATGGAGGAAATGGCTCCATGCAAGTTTCACTCATTTGCAAAAGTCACCATGCTAGATCTGACACACCAGTACGTTTATTTAGAAGAAACGGCTCCATGCATGTTGCACTCCATGCAAATTTCACCATCCTAGTACTGTCACACCAGGTACGATTATATGGAGAAAATGGCCCAAAGAAAGTGTCAATCCATGCAAACGTCACCATCCTAGATTTGACAAACCAGGTACTGTTATCTAGAAGAAAGGTCTGCATGCAAATGTCACGCCGTGCAAATGTCATCATAGTCGAATTGACACACAAGATACGGTTATATGGAGTAAAGGACTCTGTACACGTGTCACTCCTTTTAACAGTGACTATTCGAGATCTGACACATCAGGTACTGTTAGATACGGGAAATGGCTCCCTCCAAGACACAATCAGTGCAGATGTCACCATCCCAGTTCTGACACACCATATACACCCGTGCAAATACCACTTTGCATGATCTGATACACCACGTACGGTTATATAGGTGAAAGGCTTCCATGCAAGTGTCACACCTTGCAAATGTCACCATCCTAAATTTGATACACCACGTACCGTTATATAGGTGAAAGTGCCCCTTGCAAGTATCACCCCGTGCAAATGTCACCATCCGTGATCTGACACACCAGGTACTGCCAGATAGCGAAAAGTGCTCCCTGCAATTGTCAATCTGTGTAAATGTGACCATCCAAGTTCTGAGACTCCAGGTAATGGCAGAGAGAGGAAATTTGTACCCTGCAACTGTCAACCGTGCACAAGTCTCTATCCTAATTCTGCACATCAGGTAGTGTTATATAGGGGAAAGGGCTCCTGAAATTTTCGTTCGGAGAAAATGTCACATCCTATATCTGACACACCACTTACGGTTACATAAAGGGAAGGGCACCATGGAAGTGTCACGCCCTGCAACCGTCACCATCCGAGATCTGACACACCAGGTACGGTTATTCAGAGGAAAGATCTGCATGCAAGTATCAATCCGTGCCAACGGAACCATCCTAGAACAGACACACCAGATACGGTTATGTGGAGTAAAGTTCTCCGTGCAAGTGTCACTCCTTGTAACAGTGACTACCCTAGATCAGCCACACCGGGTACGGTTACACGGATAAACTGGCTCCCTGCAAGTGTCAATACGTGCAAATGTCACCATCCTAGAACTGACACACCACTTACGGTTATTCAGAAGAAAGGTCTGCATGCAAGTGTCTCGCCATGCAAATGTCACCATCTTGAAACTGACACACCACGTATGATTATGTAGGGAAGTTTCAATCAATGCAAATGTCACCATCCGAGATATGACTCTCCAGGTACAGTGTGAAGTTAAAAGGGCTCCAAGCAAGACTCAATCCATGCAAACTTCACCATCCTTGAACTGACTCACCAGGTACGGTTATGTGGAGTAATGGGTTCTATGAAGTGTCACTCCTTGTAAAAGTCAGTTCTGAAAAAGCCGATACTGTCAGATAGGGGAAAAATGACACAATCCGAGCAGATATCAGCATCCTAGTTCTGACAACCCAGGTACGGTTATATGGGTGAAACGGCTGCATGCATGTATCACTCCGTGCAAATGTCAAAATCCGAGATCTGACTCACCAGGTGCTGTTACACGTAGAACATTGCTCCCTGGAAGTGATACTCCATGCAAATGTCATTATTCTAGATCTGACACACCACGTACGGTTATTTAGGTGAAAGGGCTCCATGCAGGTGCCAAACCGTGCAAAAGTCACTATCTTACTTCTGACTTACCAGGTACGGTTATGTAGTGAAGAGGGCTCCCTGCAAGTGTCTCTCCGTGCAAACGTCACCACCCGAGATCCTACACACCTTAAACATCTTTGAACTGACACAACAAATACGGATATATGGAGTAACGGTCTGCGGGCAAGTGTTACTCCCTGTAAAAGTGACTATCCCAGATCTAACACACCAGGTACAGTTACACATTTTAAAAGAGTTCCCTGCATATGTCAAAACGTGCAAATGTCACTATCCTAGAACTGACAAACCAGGTACGGTTATATAGAGAATAGGGCTCCCTGCAAGTGTTACTCAAAATAAATGTCACCATCCGTGATCTGACACACCAGGTCACACCGTGCAAAAGTCACCACCTGAGATCTGACACACCAGGTACGGTTATTTAGAAGAAATAGCTCCATGCATGTGTCACTCCGTGCAAATGTCCTCGTCCTAAAACTGACACACCAGATACCGTTATATGGAGGAAATGGCACCATGCACGTGTCACTCATTTGCAAAAGTCACCATGCTAGATCTGACAAACCAGTAAGTTTATTTAGAAGAAATGGCTCCATGCATGTAGCACTCCATGCAAACGTCACCATCCTAGATCTGACACACCTGGTACTGTTATTCAGAAGAAAGGTCTGCATGCAAAGTTCACGCCGTGCAAATGTCATCGTCGTAGAACTGACACACCAGATACGGTTATATGGAGTAAAGGACTCTGTGCACGTGTCACTCCTTGTAACAGTGAATTCTAGATCTGACACATCAGGTACTGTTAGATACGGGAAATGGCTCCCAGCAAGACACAATCAGTGCAGATGTCACCATCCCAGTTCTGACATAACATATACCCCCGTGCAAATACCACCATGCTTGATCTGATACACCACGTACGGATGTATAGGTGAAAGGCCTCAATGCAGGTATCACTCCGTGCAAATATCACTATCCGAGATCTGACTCACCAGATACAGTTATCTGGGAAAAAGGGCACCCTGCAAGTGTTATTCCGTGCATGTGGTTCCATCCAAAATCTGACACACCAGGTATCGCTACACAAAGAAGAGGGCTCTCGGCAAGTGATACCCGTGCAAATGACACCATCCTACTTCTGACACACCAAGTACTTTTAGATGGGGAAAAGGGCTCCCTGCAATTGTCAATCCAAGCGAATGTCACCATCCAATTCTTGAGTCTCCGGGTACTGGTAGAGAGAGACAATAAGATGTAGACGGGTGGGGTGGTACAGTCGCATCCCATGGTGAAAGATGAAGCATGTCCGCTCACAGAAGATCAAGTCAATCAAGATGGGGGAAGGTATGAAGTAAGACGACTCGATTATAGGCGGAGCAGTAGATAAAAACGTGACGGATCGTATGATGGACTGGTCAACCAGCAATACGATTCGTCACGCAAAAGAGGAGGGAAGGACGAGCTATAGGTAGGGGTAACATTTAACCCGAGAGGAGTGGCTGATAGCGGTGCTGGGTGGAATGGTTCTCTCCTTACTAGGGAATTCTGCGTACAGCCAGTGTCTTTTTTTCTCTTGGTTTAGTTATCTGTAGATAGTAGAATATGTGTTAGTACATTAGAATTGAGGTAGGAGATGTCCTAACGTGCGGTAGGTATTCCTCGCATGCCAAAGACATCTCAATACTTTTAGGCAAGGTGGTGCAGTACAAGGTACGGATTCCGCCGGTGCTGTCACCACTAAATGAGTTGAGTAGATAGTAAATAGTTTTAGTGTAGATAGTCTACCGCACCATATCATTTTATGGTACGTTTACTTTTCTGATGTCTTCACGTTCCTAGCGAACTCTAGTATCTATCAACTATTACTCTTTCCCATCATGTGTCGTTACCAATATGTAATCCTTCTCTATTCCGACAGATGGCGTCTTATACGATAGGATAGGTCAAAGCATTTCTTTCTGCCCCGTCTTGTGAGATTATCTTTCTGATGGATTTTTTTTGAGATCTTTTCGACTTGAGAAGATGGAGGGATTCGATTTTCATGTCGCCTTTATGGCTTATAAAAGATATTTTAAGAAATTCAAGATGTCTTTGGACACATCTCAACCTTTTGAGTATGCTGTTTGCTTATATTATCGAGGTATTTATTTTTCTTATATCTTCTTTTAGTTGGGTTATAAAGGCTTCCCTCATTACGTGTTTCTTTTTATTTATTCGTGTGTTAACCTTGATTTCTTTTACTGATTCACTATGTTTATTTTGAGAATAGAAGGTAACACGGATTCATGTGTATGTATGAGATTGTCTGCTGTGTGCGACCGAGACCTTTTACCCATGTCGCTTTGCTAACATTCCGCTTGAGCTCATGTATTATTTTCTCGCGTGTTCTGTATAATTCATATCCATTTCATTGATCTGGTATGAATTCAAGCTAACTACGCGATTTGCCTGCTTCTGTGTGTTTTGGTGTTGAAGACACTCCGTCTCTTTTGATGGACCACTTTCTGTTTTATATTGTCTGAGCTCGAGAGCGGTTGTTTATTTATTATGTACTGTACGTCGACACTCTTATATGTTCCTTTATTTGCGACAACCTAACCTCTTGGTCTCTGTGTGAGCGTGGGTGGTTCTGAATTATGATTCGTGCTACCTTTTGTGCTTAATTTACCTGTTTATTGATCGTTTCATATCGCCGTCATTGGCTTTCCTTACTTATTTTCTAGTTTAATATGTTTTATTCCTTGAGGGTTGCCTTTCCATATTTTCTTGTTGTGTTGCGTGAAACTATGGTAACCGCCCCTTTTGCTTTTCTCTCTGGTTGAATTTTAAGAGCTCGGTGCACCCTTCCCTCTTCTCTATTTATGCTCTTTTTACTTAATGTTATTGTATTCTCGGGGGATGTAATTATGATTGTTGAGAGTCTTGATACCTTGACGGTAGAATCGAATGAGAGTACGTTATTATGTGAGGCTATTACTCTCTAATCTTATGATTGTCTTGACCTGACGTGCTATAAAGAAATGTTTTGTGCCGTCTAAACTTATATGCTTCAGCTAATTGGTATAGATGCCATATCTTTATGCTAATCTTTTCTTCACGTCCTTTACGAAGGTAAGCGTTTGCGAAGGTATTATTATCATTGTGTCTGGTGTATTTTAATCACGGGCCACATATTATTAATATTGCCCATTTGATTTTCGGCCCCCGTTTTACTTATGTTATTTTCTTTTGATTATATTTTCATAATCAATTTAAGTTCTTACCCTCGCCACTGTTATGTTTTATTTTCTTTGCGTCTCTTATATGTTTCTTTTACCCATAAGAGGCCCGAGTCCAGTTCCTGGCAGTTTTCTTTTCGCTAGTTTTGACCACATCCACTGCACTGGGTCTTCATAGTATCCTTAGTGTCAGTTCAATAGTAAGAAGTTTTACATATATATAATAGTATGTTAGTTTATTTTGTTTTGTTTTGTTTTTGGGTTTAGGTGTATTTCACGGTCTTTATTGCCTGTAACCGATGGTGTAAACTAGGGTGGGCAATAAAGAGTTGTATCATTGTATTGTATTGTAACCACCCGAGGTCCGACACACCAGGTACTGTTACTCCGTGCGAATATCTCCATCCTAGATCTGAGACACCCGGTACGGTTATATGGAGTTAAAGGCTCCATGCAAGGGTCACTCTTCGTAAAAGTGACTATCCTATATCCAACACACCAGGTATTTTTACACAGAGAAAAGGACTCCCGGCAAGGGACAATCCTAGCAGATGTCACCATCCGACTTCTGACACACCCGGTATGGTTATATGGAGTTAATGGCTCCATGCAACTGTTACTCTTGTGAAGGTCACTATTCCAGATCTGACAAACCAGGTACGGATACACAGACAAAAGGTCTCACTGCACGTGTCATTCGTGCAAATATCACATCCTTGAACTGTCATACCAGATACGGTTATACAGATAAAAGCGCTCCCAGAAAGTGTCTATCGTTACTAACGTAACCATCCGAGGTCCCACACACCAAGTACTGTTACTCTTTGCGAATTTCACCATCCTAGACCTGACACACCCGGTACGGTTATATGGAGTTAATGGCTCCATGCAAGTGTCACTCCTTGTGAAAGTCACTATCCCAGATCTGACAAACCAGGTACGGTTACACAGATAAAAGGGCTCACTGCAGTGTCATCCGTGCAAATGTCACTATCCAATATCTGACACACCAGGTACTGTTAGACACAGTATCTCCCTGCAAATGTCAATCCAAACAAATGTCACCATCTAATTCTTGAATCTCCAGGTACTGGCAGAGAGAGACAAAATCGGTTCCCTGCACAAGTTAATACGTGCAAATGTCTCAATCCTACTTCTGAACGCCAGGTACTGTTAGGCAGGGAAAAGGATTCCCTGAAACCTCAAATCCGTGCAAATGTCACCATCCTGGATCAGAGATACCAGGCACGGTTATTCAGAAAGGGATGCATGGTAGTGTCAATCCGTTCAAATGTCACCATCCTTGAACAGACACACCCGGTACGGTCAAATGAATTAACGGTCTCCGTGCAAGTGTCATTCCTTGTAAAAGTGGCTATCCTAAATGTGCCACACCGGCTACGGTTACACAGAAAAATGGCTCTCTGCAAGCGTCAATCAGTGCAATTATCACCATCCCAGAACTGACACACCAGGTACGGTTATATAGAGAAGTTAGGGCTCCCTGCAAGTGTTTCTCCGTGCAAATGTCACCATCTTACCTCTGACTCGCCAGGTACGTTTACATAGAGAACGGGGTCTCTGCAAGTGTTACTCCGTGCACATGTCACCATTCTAGATCTGACACACCAGGTACTGCCAGATAGGGAAAAGGGCTCCCTGCAAGAGACAATCCGAGCAGATGTGATCATCCGAGATTGGACACACCAGGTACGGTTATACAGAAGGAAGATCTGCACGCAAGTGTCACCCGTGGAAATGTCACCTTCCCAGATCTGACACACCCGGTACGGTTATATGGATTTAAGGATTCCGTGCAAGTATCACTCTTTGTAAAAGTGACTATCCTAAGTCTGCCAAACCGGGTACGGTTACACAGAGAAAGGGCTCCCTGCAAGTGCCAATCTATGCAAATGTCACCATTCTAGAACTGACACACCAGATACTGTTATATGGATTAAAGTGCTGCATGCCAGTGTCATTCCTTGTAAAAGTGACTATTCTAGATCTGACACACCAGGTATTGTTACATACAGAAAATGACACCCTGTAAGGGACCATCCCAGGATTTGTCACCGTACTACTTGCGAAACACCATGTACGGATATATAGAGAAGGGCCCCTGAAAGTGCTTCTCCGTGCAAATGTCACCATCCGGGATCTGCCTCCCCAGTGCGGTCGTGTACATTGGCCTCCACCGTGTTCTTATGCTTTTGCCTCTCCAGTGTGCTTTGGTGTATGAACCTCACCTATGTGCTACTGTGTTTTCAGTGTTGCGCATCGTCCTCAGCTCCTTGCTCTGTTAAATCAGTGTCCACTGTGCGATCTTTTGTATCAGTCTCCCCAGTGTTGCCTGGTTTATTAGGCGCCCCGGTGTGGCCTGGTGCATCAACATTCCCAATGTGCTCTATTGCTCTGGCCTCACTAGTATGTTCTGGTACATGGTCCCTGCCCGGCTAGCTCAGTCGGTAGAGCACGAGACTCCACAGTGTGGTGGTGTGTATCGGCTTCATTGGTACGCTCTGGCGTATCGTCCTCAGCATGTATTTTGTACCATCAGTGTCCTCAATGAGATCTGCTGTGTCAACCTCCCGAGTATGGTCTGGTGCATCCGACTCCCCGTGTCGTCTTGTGCATTGGCCTCTCCAATGCGCCCAGGTTCACCAGTGCCGATGCACTAGACCACACCTGGGAGGCTGATGCACCAGACAACACTGCATAGGTTGATGCACCAGATCGCACTGTGGACACTGTAGGAATTCAACAGAGCTCGGCCGGGATATTCCAGAGCTTCGAGATATTCCATAACTTCTTATCCAAGCAGGCTTGGTCCCGGCCTATTCCGTAAATGGTACATTAGAGTATCAGGAATCCGCTGGTAGGAGAAACGAAACGCCCGCCCCGAAGCCGAACACAACGGGTGCAAAAAAAACTACAATGTTCTCTTACAAACATTGCGTGAAAACGGAAGGAGGGAAGAGCCGCTCTGCATAACTCAGGTACGTTTTTAGAATACTCCATGAAAACATGACACCCCTCGAGAGTGCGGTCTGGTGAATCGGCCTCGCTTGTCCGAGGTGGCTTATCGTCCTCAGCACTGTGCTGTGTTCCTTCAGTGTCGAAAATGCGATGTGGTGTATCAGCCTGTCCATTGCGTTCTGGTGCATCAGCACCACCACCCATTCCACTCTCTTTCATCGGCCTCCGCAGTGTGGTCTAAGGCGTTAGCCTCTATGGAGTGTTTTGGTAGATCAGCCTCGCAAGTGTTATTTGGTGCATCAGCATCCATTGTGTGGTCCTTTGCATTATGGTCACAAGTGTGCTCTGGTTGTTCACACCCTGGACTGGTGATTTGGCCTTCCGGCTCCGCGCTGGTCCATCGTTCTTGCTCTGTTCTATCAGTCCTCAGTGCGATCTGTTGTACCAGTCTCCCCGTTCGGTTCTGCGCATCGTCCACAGGAACCAATCTCTGTTCCATCACTGTCCACAGTGCGTTCTTGTGTATCAGTCTCCCCATTGTTGTCTCGTTTATTAGGCGCCCCGGTGTGGCCTGGTGCATCAACATTCCCAGTGTGCTCTAGTGCTCTTCCCTCAGCAGTACGTTCTGGTACATGGTCCCAGCCCGGCAAGTTCAGTCGGTAGAGTATCAGACTCTTAATCTCAGGATAGTGGGTTCGAGCCCCACGCTGGGCGCCACGTACATTACCTCGTCTCTGTACGCGGAAATATGTTTATATCAGAGTCCTCAGTGCGATCTGTTGTATCAGTCTCCCGTTCGGTTCTACGCATCGTCCTCAGGAACCAATCTCTGGCGCTCTATATAAAATTAATGAGCATGGATTCTATCTAGGGAGTGGCTTTATCATTGGAGTTGGTACAGTAAGGGGTTTGTTATCATTCTTAAAGATTATTTTTAATAATCTGAATTTGTTGATTATCGAAAGCAAGTTGATATCACCTTCGTACAGAAGCATGGAAGTTGTTGTGGATGGTTAGCAACTCCGAGTCCTGAGATGACGCCGGATACGGCATATACATAGATCGTATCCAGAACTTCGGAACATTCCAGAACTTCAAGTGTCCAGAACTTCCAGAAATACTAGAACTTCTTATCCAAGCAGGCGTGGTCCCCGCCCAGGCCGTAAAAGGTACATTCGAGCATCAGGAATCCGCTGGTAGGAGAAACGAAACGCCCGCCCCGAACATAACGGGTGCAAAAAAACTCCAATGTCCTCTTAGAAAGATTGCCTGAAAACGGAAGGAGGGAAGAGCCTCTCTGCGTAACCCCTCCATAGTGGTCTAGTTCATCGGCCTCCTGAGTGTGATCTAAAGCCTCTTTAGTGTGTTCTGGTCGGTCAGCCTCACAAGTGAGACTTGGTGCATCAGCCTCCTCAGTGTGGTCATTGTATTATGGTCACCAGTGTGCTCTGTTTGTTCAACCAAAACCAGTCTCTTCTGGTGTTTTGGCCACCCAGGTTCGCGCTGGCGCATCGTCCTCAGCACTGTGTTGTATTCCATTAGTGTCCACAGTGCGATCTGGTGTATGTAATTTTTTCATCATCCTAATGATATCTGCTGTGTCAACCGCCCGAGTATGGTCTGGTGCATGAGACTCCCCGTGTCGTCTTGTGCAATGGCCTCTCCAATGCGCCCAGGTTCACCAGTGTGTTCTGGATGATCAGCTCGACAGTGTACTAAAGTTGTCTAGAGCACAATGGTAAAACTAATGCTCAAAACCACACTGGGATGATGCACAAGGACACACTGGGCAATGTCATCGAGCAGAGCACACGTTTGAGGCTAATGACAATCCACACTGGGGAGGCTGATATGCCAGAACGTACTGTGGATGTAAATTGCTGACTTTTATGGAATTCATCGTGGGACATGTTCAATTTGAGCACGTCTTTCTAGTAATCTCACAGATGAAGCCCCAGTGTGGTTTTGTGCGCTAGCCTCACCAGCATGTTCTGCTTGAACGGCTTCGACAGTGTAGTAATGTGCATCGTCTTCCTTCTGTCGTCTAGTACATTAGCCTCACCTGTGTGTTCTGGTCGGTCAGCCTCGACAGTGCGGTCTGGTGTATCGGCCTCACTGGTCCGCGCTGGTGTTTTGGCCTTCCGGGATAGCGCTTGCGCATCGTTCATGCTCTGTTCTATCAGAGTCCTCAGTGCGATCTGTTGTATCAGCCTCCCCGTTGGGTCCTGCGCATCGTCATCAGCAACATTCTCCGTTCCATCTGCGTCCACAGTGCGATCTGGTGTAGCAGTCTCCCCAGTGTTGTCTGGTTTATTAGCCGCCCCGGTGTGGCCTGGTGCATCAACATTCCCAGTGTGCTCTATTGCTCTGGCCTCACCAGTATGTTTTGGTACATGGTCTCCGGCCGGCTAGCTCAGTCGGTAGAGCATGAGACTCTTAATCTCAGGATCGTGCGTTCCATCCCAACGCCTCGACAAGGTGGTCTTGTGCATCGCCCTCCCCTTCGTAAACTAGTGCGTTAGCCTCACCAGTGTGTTGTGGTCGAACAGCTTTGTGTGTGTGATCTCTTGCACTGGCCTCCACAAGTGTGCTCGCCTTAACAATGTGCTATGGTCGATCATCCTCCCAAGAGTGGCCTGGTGCATCAGCCTTCCCAGTGTGATCTTGTGCATTAGTGGTACCAGTGTGCTCTGGTTGCACACTCTCTACAGTGTGGTATTGTGTATCTGCCTCACTGGTCCGTGCTGGCGATACGTGGTCCACAGGCATAGCCGACTTTACTGAAGGCCGCGGCGAGCAAAAATTGTCAACCCCGCAGCGAATGGCTAGTCTGCTCTGTGTAGCCCACTGAGTTGCATGGGAGAAATGTCTCGCGCTCGCGTTCTCTTCAAGATACTGTAACTAAATTAAATGATACCGTTGCTTATCTGTGCATAGTGGTTGGTTACAATGCCAAAGAATCGTGTTGTGCCGAATTGTATGTCTAATTATCGTTCATCGATAAAAACTGAAGGATTTGTTACAGTGTTTGGGTTTCCTAAAAATCCACAATTGAAAGCCGTAAAGGAACGTGCCATTCCTCGAGACAATTGGGTACCTAATGGAAATTCTAAGTTCCCATGGAGGGAATTAGATTCTTTTCCACCAATAGAGCATATCAAAAATCACGTCCCACTCTGAAGAGTCTAGTGTCAGACCTAAGACGAAACGCTGGTTAATAGAGCAAACGCCGGAAAAGCCATCCATCTAATTTTTGATCTGATAATTGGGTACCTACCAAATATTCTTTCGTATGTATTAAACACTTTCTTCCTGAAGCCTGTATTGTTACCTCGTGCGGTTCCAAAGGTATTACCAAACTTACCATCGTACTTCAGAAAGTGCTCCTCCAAGATAAGTAAATCCCCAGGTGAAAGAAGGGGGGAAGAAGAAAAACGTAAAGAATCTGCACAGGAATGTAATGACAATCTACACTTGGGAGGCTGATATCCCAGAAAGCACTGTGGAAATAAATTACAGACGTTTATGGAATTCGTCGTGAGACATGTTCAATTTGAGCATGTCTTTCTAGTGATCTCACAGATGAAACCCCAGTGTGCTTTTGTGCGCTAGCCTCACCAGTATGTTCTGGCTGATCGGTTTCGAGATTGTAGTTATGTGCATCGGTCTCCTAGAGTGGTATAGTGCATTAGCTTCACCAGTGTGTTCTGGTCGATAAGCCTCATCAGTGGTTCTTCTGCATTCGCCCCTCCGTGTGGTCTTATGCAATAGCCACCGCAGAGTAGCGTGGCCCATCATCTTCCTCAGTGTGGTCCTTTGCATTGGCGTCACCAAGGTGCTCTGGTTTGTCATCATCCCCAGCATGATCTGCTGTATAGGCCTCATAGGCTCGGGTATCAGCTTCACCAGTGTGCTCTGGTATATCAGCCTCCCTCTCTGGTCTGTTGTACAGACTGCCCAGTGTGCTATAGAGCATCTGTCTCATCGGTGTACGTTTTTTGTAAGCGTCCCTACTGTCCTTAGTGTTTTAGATTCCCCAGTGTGCTATGGTGCACCGTTCTAACCGATGCGCTGTGGAGCATCAGCCTGACCTGTGCTACGGAGTTTCAGGCTACCCAGGAGTGCTCGATCAGCCTCACCAGTGGTGTCTTGTGCATTAGCGTTACCATTGTGATCTTCCTGAACACCCTCCCCAGTTTGGTCTGGTGAATCGGCCACCCAGGTTTTGCGCTGGGGAACGGTATTCACCACCTTGCTCTGTTCCATCAGAGTCCACAGTGCGATCTGGTGTATCTGCCTTCCCACTGCGGTCTGGTATATTAGCCTCCCCGATGTGATCTAGTGCATCGGCTTCAAGAATGTGCTCTCTCCCATCAGTGTCTCCAGTGTACTCTGGTGTATTAGCGCCCATTGTGCTATGGTCAAGCAGCACCTTAGTGTGCTGCGGTTTGTCATCTCCACAGTGCACTGTGGTGTATCAGCGCCCCCATTGTGCTCTGGTATATGGTCCTTCCCAGTGCGGTCGAGTACATTGGCCTCCACCGTGTTCTTATGCGTTAGCCTCTCCAGTGTGCTTTAGTGTATAAACCTCACCTGTGTGCTACTGTGTTTTGAGGCTTCCTAGTGTGGTCCTGCGGATCAAACTCACCAGTGTGCTGTGGTCGATCAGCCTCGACATTGTGGTCTGGTGCACCGGCCTCCCAGGTAGTTGTTGGCGCATCGTCCTCAGCACTGCGCTGAGTCACATCAGGGTCCTCAGTGCTATCAGGTGTATCAGGCTCTACGTTCGGTCTTGCGCATCGTCCTCAGCACCTTGCTCTGTTAAATCAGTGTCCACAGTGCGATCTAGTGTAACATCCTATCCAGTGTTGTCTGGTGTATTGTACCGTACCCAGGGGTAAATACCCACTAGGACGATGCCTCCATTTCTGTATGAACATCCGACTAACTCAGGGTTGGGCAGAGAGTCTGTTGGTTGTCGGTTGGGTCAGGATAAAAAGTCGAAGTTCTACTCTAAAATATCAATCAATGACAGGACATGGAGGTATAACACGAATGAGAAACAGTCATAGGGGGTAAGATGGATTTATTGATAAATATCCCCGATCATATTACGAGAAAACAATTAAATCAATAAAAAAATAATATGTAATAATGAACTCAAAATATTAGAAATAAGTCGAAATTAGAACTTTACTTGAATGATAATACCGAATTTGACATCGAAATCAAGTTCAACAAGGAACACGTATATACATCAAGACCGAGCTTCTTCTTATAGTCCATTGTTTATATTTTATGGCAACAAGTGTACGCAAACACTGACATGAGGTATTTCCGTATGGAGTTACACACTATCGCATCACAACGATACGGTTTCAAAAGTTGAGTTAATTCCGATAGTCGCCGAAATTACAGTTAAATAAAAGTTACATTATTAAGAAAAGTTACGAGGAAAATAAAAATAATTAAGACGCAATGGACGCTATGTAAGTTATGCAAAATACTAGGGGCATATCCTATACTGTATTTACAACAATTCAAATAATCAAACTAAACACATCTATATACATCGGATATCGAGTAAAGTCTTAAATGATACGCAGATTATAATGTGAAACCTGACTCACTGCAAAAGATCTAGACAGAACTAGATAAACCATCAATTCTTCAGCACTCGGGCTGTTCCCTTTTAAAACAACGAGACAAGGTATACCATCACAAATAACAATGTATAACATCATCCTGTAAGGGAAAGACATAAATAACCCTTGATATCATGAACAAAGCAATGGGCAACATTGCCTCCTTCTGCTGCATTCGAGCGCTCAACTGTGCGGTCATCCGTCATATACTTCCGGGTAGATTACGAGCTGAAAAGAAATGTTGAACTCAACACTATGCTAAAGTTTAGATCCTGTCTCCCGGGGCGGTCATAAGGAAGTATCGTCTCCTTCACACCTACAGATAAACACAGGCCAGAAATCAGCTTGCCAAGAGATAACGCCTTTCGCCGGCTACACGGAAACTCACGTATATTCATACCTTCTTAGCATGCTTTTACCATTGAATATCATCAGACTCAATAGTCTGGAATTTATACTGTCCATTCTGATCACAATATACACTCAGAAGACACTCAGCAGGCACTCACATCTGCATAATATTCTTTCTCTTGTCAGGCATACAATCATCCTGCATCAATACATTATAATTCGGCATGCATCTTTATCTCATTATATATCATAAATCCCATTGGCCTTCCACATTATGAGACTCAGTTCGAGTGCTTTACAGACCATCAGGTAAAACAGAATCCAACTTAACTCAAAGATCTTATTTTAACAACGACGTTCTGCAGCTCCTTCAGTCATCTTCCGTAAAACCATGCGTCATGCAGAATATCTATACCTGTCTCTCTGAATAACCGAAATGAAATGAACTAATACGTATGGAACGTTGTATAAAGATGAACCTGTCAATCTAGCCCTTCTAGCATATATATAAGGAAAACTCAGAATATCCTATACTAAGTAACATACGTAAATAAACAACAACTAATCCTATCAATCCCTCATTTTCCCAATCATATAATCATAAAGCAAAATGAAAATAAAATAAACATGCATTATTCTCGTATCCGAATCTATCGTAGTAACAAATTTAAACAAACACATGCCGTCAGGCTTACTTTTTATGAAATTAAAAGTCCTATCTACACTGCCCTAGTACCTTAACATAACTTTATATAATGCCATAAATAACACATGCGCCTTACTGTATTTACATGACGACTCTCTAGATACCAGGATAGCAGCTTACATCCCTGCTAATTTAGTGATCTACTCCATGTCAATCACCGTATTAGCATGTGGGAATACACTTCCTTCTTCTACGGTTGTAGCCATCATCTTGCTGGAAATATTCACTGGAACACAGAAGACTTTGGTTGACAATATCTTCGCTGCTCAATGCTACGAGCCGAAATACCCTTTCTCTTTAAAAAATCAGCTAAACACACTGATCCATTTATAATATACACTTCACTTAAAGGGTGAGAATACAGTTTAAAAAGCAGCACACGGTTCGCTACGGAAGTTCATCGCGAAACGCGCCCGTCGCTGAATAGTGAAAACAATAGCACGTTTCCACTACACTTGTTACTCAGCGGTCACTAAACACCGTCTTTATATATTGAAATTAAACTCTGCCAAAATATACTATTCCATTTACTCAAGAACAGTAAAATCTTCCAACTGCACAATTTAAAATATCATTTAGAACCAGATACTGTTACTGGAATCACGATCACCAATTCAGAGTTTTTGATTCCGCACTATCCAAGCATTTAACACAGAGTGACGCTCTCCAGAGCTAAGGTTACTGAGGAGGCTTCGGTGGCGCCATTAATACTGGGGTTCCCGGGTGTCTGAACCAACCACCAATCAGAAAATTCGTCGTATATTATGATACAATACTTATTGTGATATATTCACAAAACACAGCTCAAACACTAGCAAATCTCTTCCACCAATATTTATATTACATTGCCAAATATATCTGACTTCTGAAACTATGGAAAACCGATTTTCCGACAGAAACTGACTTTAGCAACTGAGCACGTTGGTCATCCTGGAAATAAGATTTGGCGCGGTGGGGCCTCCAGGTTTGCAAATCCTTAAGTTCCAATTGGCTGAAATATCTTGCTTGGTCAGCATCTAATACACGAGTCGATCCTTGCCAGCGCTTGGTTACGCCATCCTTTCTCACGGTCATACGGAAATATGAAGCAATGTCCAGCGACTCACTGTCTTGCTCAAAATCCGGTATCAACTATCTTGGGATACGATGCTTTAACATGTTAGACTGTAACTTTTATGAATAAATTTTACATATTGGGTCAAATAATATTCTAATTATTATTATGGGCCGGCAGGTTACGGCTCAGTATGGTAAAGTGCATCGGCATCCACAGTATGGTCTAGTGCGTTAGGGTCACCAATGTGTTCTGGTTAATCAGCTCCGACAGTGTAGTTATGTGCATCGACCTCCTAGTGTGGTCTAGTGCGTTAGCCTCAGCAGTGTCTTCTGGTCGGTCAGCCCCGACAGTGTGTTCTTCTGCGCTGTCTTCCCGTGTGGTCTTGTGGAATAGCCTCTGCAATGCGGTCTGGTTCATCAGCCTACCAGAGTGGCTTGGTGCTCAGTCTCCCCGGTGTGGTCCTGTGCATTAGCGTCACCTGTGTGTTCTGCTCGTTCACCTCCCCCAGTGTGGTCTGCTCTACGGACCTCACACTTTGACTCTAGCGCCTTGGCCTCACCAGTGTGCTCTGTTCCATCCATGTTCCGCGTGGGCCCTGGTGGTACAGCACCCAGTGTGCTATGGTCAAGCAGCGTCTGTGGTGTGCTGCGCTGGGTCAGCATCCAGAGTGCGTTCTGGGATATCAGCCTCCCCAGTGTGGATTGTCATTAGCCTCAAACGTGTGCTTTGGTAGATCAGTTTGCCCAATGTGGCCTGGTGCATCAGCCTCCCCGGTGTGGTCTTGTGCATTAGTGTTACCAGTGTGCTGTTTTTGCGAACACTCCACAGTGTGGTCTGGTGTATCGGCCTCACTGGTCCACGCTGGCGTATCCTCCTCAGCACTGTGCTTTGTTCCATCAATGTCCGCATGCGATCCGCTTTAACAGCGTCCCGAGTGTGTTTTGGTATATCAGTTTCACCACTGTGGTCTAGTGCATCAGCCTCCACCGTGTGGTATTTGAGTTAGCCTCACCAAGCTGTTCTGGTAGATTAGCCACGCAAGGTGGTCTGTTCATCGCCCTCCCCGGTGTGGTCTAGTGAGTTAGCCTCACCAGTTTGCACCGTTCCATCAATGCCCCGAGTGGGCACTGTTGGTACACCACCCAGTGTGCTGCGCTGTGTCAGCATCCACAGTGCGTTCTGGGATATCAGCCTCCCCAGTGTGGATTGTCATTAGCTTCAAACGTGTGCTCTGGTCGATCAGATTGCCCAGTGTGGCCAGGTGCATCATCATAAAGTGTGGTTTTGTGCACTAGTGTTACAAGTGTGCTCTTGTTGCACACACTCCGCAGTGTGGTCTGGTGTATCGGCGTCACTGGTCCGCGCTGGCGTATCGTGCTGTGCACTGTGCTCTGTTCCTTCAGTGCCTTCAGTGAGATCTGGTGTATCAGCCTCCCCAGTGTTGTCTGGGGCATGAGCACCCCCCCGTAGTGGTCTAGTGCATCGGCCTCCTGAGTGTGATGTAAGGCGATAGCCTTTTTAGTGTGTTCTGGTCGGTCAGCCTCACCAGTGGGACTCGGTGAATCGGCCTCCTCAGTGTGGTCATTTGCATTATGGTCACCAGTGTTTTCTGGTTGTTCAACCAAAACCTGTTTGTGCTGGTGTTTAGGCCTCCCAGGTTCGCGCTCGCGCGTCCACCTCAGCACTGTGCTTTGTTCCATCATCGTCCACAATGCGATCTGCCGTATGAACGTCCCGAGGGTGGTCTGGTACATAAGCTTCCTCAGTGTGGTCTAGTGCATTTGCTTCCCCAGTATGTTCTTGTGTGTTAGCCTCACCAGTCTATTCTGGCAGATCAGCCTCGACAAGGTGGTCTTGTGCATCGCCCTTCCCTTCGTAAACTAGTGCGTTAGTCTCACCAGTGTGTTCCGGTCGAACAGCTTTGTGTGTGTGATCTCTTACACAGGCCTGTCACAGGATGGTGACATTTGCACGGAGTAACAGTTGCAATGATTCCTCCTCTCTATATATTCGTACCTGGTGAGTCAGAATTAAGACGGTGACTTTCCACTTGCAGGGAGCACTTTTCTCGATGTAACAGTACCTGGTGTGTCAGATCCAGGATAGTCACTTTTGCAAGGAGTGACATTGGCATGGAGCCCTTTACTCCATATATCTGTACCTGGAATATCAGTTCTGGGATGGTGACATTTGCACGGAATAACACTTCAGTGGGCCCTCTTCTCTATATAACTGTACTAAGTGATTCAAGAGTAATAGGGTGACATCTGCCCGAACTGACCCTTGCAGGGTCTTTCTAAAAGTACCTGGTGTGTCAGATCTAGGATAGTGATATTTGCTACGAATGACACTATCATGGAGCCTTTTTCTGCATAAAGCTGTACATGGTGTGTCAGTTTCAAGGATGATAACTTTTGCAAGGTGTGACACTTGCAGGGAACTCATTTCGAATCTCTGCCAGTACATGGAGACTCAGAACCCGGATGGTGAATTTGGATGGATTGTAACTTGCATAGCACCCTTTCACCTATATGACCGTACCTGGTGTGTCAGATCTAGGATGGTGACATTTGCACGCTTTACACTAACATGGTGCCCTTCCCTCTATATAACCGTTTAGTGGTGTGTCAGATATAGGATGTGATATTTGCTCCGATTGACACTTTCAGGGAGCCCGTTTCTCTATCTAACACTACCTGATGTGCAGAAGTAGGATAGAGACATGTGCACGCTGCACACTTGCAGGGAACATTATATCTCTCTCTGCCATTACCTGGAGTCTCAGAGTTTGGATGGACACATTTGCAGAGATTGACAATTGCAGGGTAAACGTTTCCCCATCTGGCAGTACTTGGTATGTAAGATCACGGATGTTGACATTTGCATGGTGTGACACATGCTTGGTGCCCTTTCCTCTAGATAACTGTAAGTCAGATACAGGTACTGACATTTGCTCCGATTGACACTTTCAGGGAGCCCTTGTCCCTATCTAGCAGTACCTGGTGTGTCAGATCACGGATGGTGACATTTTCACGTAATGACACTTCCAGGGAGCACTTTTATCTGTATATCCGTACCTTGTGTGTCAGATCTACGCTGGTGATAAGTGTAAGGAGTAACGCTTGCAGGTAGTTTTTTCCCTAGGGATAACTTTTCCCTAGGTGAAAGGACTCCATACAAGTATCACTCAGTGCAAATGTCGCCATCCTAGATCTGACACACCAGGTACGCATGTTCAGAAGACAGTTTCACACCGTGCAAATGTAACCATCCTAGATCTTCACAGCAGGTACGATTATTTAGAAGAAATGGCTCAATGCATGGTGCACGCCGTGCAAATGACGCGACCCTAGAACTGACATTCCAGGTACGGATATATGGATTAAAGGGCTCCATAAAGGAGGATCTGCTACATCGAGAAAATTGCTTTTGCAAGTATCCGTGCGCGGAAAGTCACCATCTCACTTCTGACTCACCATATACGGTTACATAGAGAAGTGTCAATGTCTGCACACCAGGTAGTGTTAGATAGAGAAAAGGGCTCCCTGAAAGTGTCAATCGGAGCAAATGTCACCATCCTGTATCTAACAAACCAGGTACGGATATATAAGTCACCAACCTAGATCTGACATACCCGTTACGGTTGTATAGGTGAAAGGGATCCACACAAGTATCTCTCAGTGCAAATGTCGCCATCCTAGATCTGACAGATCTGACAGATTCTGGTAGATAAGGAAAAGTGAACCCTCCAACTGTCAAGCCATGCGAATGTCCCCATCCCAAATATGACACACCAGGTACGCATGTTCAGAAGACAGGGCTGCAGGCAAGTTTCACACCGTGCAAATGTAACCATCATAGATCTGCACAGCAGGTACGGTTATTTAGAAGAAATGGCTCAATGCATCGTGCAATCCGTGCAAATGTCGCGATCCTAGAACTACATTCCAGGTACGGATATATGGAGTAAAGGGCTCCATGCAAGTGTCACTCGTAGCAAATGTTTCTATCCTAGATCTGACACACCACGTACTTTTAGAAAATGAAAATGTCTACCCTGCAAGCGTCAGACCAAGCAGATGTTACCATCCTACTTGTGAATCACCAAGTACAGTTATATAGAGAAGAGGGCCCACTGAAGTGTTATTCCGTGCAAATGTCACCATTCGAGATCTGACACACCCGGAACGGTTATTAAGAAGAAATTGCTCCATGCAAGTATCACTCAGTGCAAATGGCCCATACTAGATCTGACACACCAGGTACGATTATACAGATAAAAGTACTCCCTGCAATTGCTAATCTGTTGAAGTGTGACAATCCCAGTTCTGAGTCTCCTGGTAAAGGCACAGAGAGAAAATATGTTCCCTGCAAGTGACAACCGTGCACATCTCTCTATCCTACTTCTGCACGTCAGGTAGTGTTATATCGAGAAAAGGGCTCCTTGGCAATCAGAGCAAATGTCACATCCTATATCAGACACACAACTTACGGTTATATAGAGGGATGGGCACCATGCAAGTGTCACAGCGTCAAATGTCACCTTCCGTGATCTGACGCATCATGTCCTGTTAGGTGTGCCGCACCAAGTTTCCCTTGGTGGCGCACTTCTCTGTATGTTATACATTCTTTGACCGCTATCGACCTTTCGGTCGATTTATTCCCTGGACGTGACGTATGACTCGTTTTCTCCTTGACAGAGTGCGCTTCCGGCCATCAGCCGAAGTGCCCTCTTCGTCAGTCTCGTGTCCGCCTTCTTTGAATTAAGTTCGCAGGACGGTTGTAGCCGACATGGCGGTCGACACAACGATGTACTTTTTGAGATACGAGATCTTTGACCTGTGCCGTTTACTTTTCCTTCAGTATATTTATCTGCTTGAATGCCCGGCTCTTTATCTCGGTCGCTATTTGGTGACTACCTAATGCTCTCAGCAACGCCCGACTATTAAGGTAACCTTTTTTTTTTGGCTTGCTATGGTTGCGTGGGCTTATTAGTTATGTACATTTAACCGTTAATGCTGCATTTTGTCTTATTGATAGTTTTCTCTGATCTTGTGTGTTCTGTTTTTTGTGTGACTTAAACCCGTAAGGATGGAGGATGGTTTTAGTCAGTGGTGTGTTTGTTTGGCGTGTATGTGGTCTGAAGTTCGAGACCTATTGCCATTTATTTTTATTCGTCGATTCTCTCATGGCCGAGCTCTTGATGCGTGACGTTGTGTTTGACGCTATGACTGGTATTCATGTTCGTCCGTGGTGAGGCGATATGAATACGTTGCAAGCGTGATGGTTACGATGAAGCTACTGTGAATTATGTGAGGATGTGCTTTGCCTTCATGCGGCAATCCTTTGTTATTTTACGCGTCTTGTATTGAGCTCATGAGTCCATGAAAGCACTTGTCTTGCTATGCGGACCTCTCTGTGTTCGTTATGTGTCTGGACAAAACTGATTATTCTACCCGTATACATTTCTTTTGGGTCTCTATGGTGTGTGTGTGTACGTGTGGTTGTGCTGTATGCCTGCCTGATTAACAGCATTCTCCTTTTCTTACAGTGTTATTTTTTTTAGTATTATTTACATTTTCTTATTTTCATTCCTCAGGCTATTTGCTGGCCTAATTATATATTTACGTTTGTTGCTTTCATTTGAATGAGTCTTCCTTCATTGTTAGCATTGTTTACTCGCCTCGTAACTATGGCAGCCATATTTATTCTTTATTTTTTTTCTTTCTGGGATGCTGTGTTTTTCAAACGGGGGATTGTTGCGTGATGGATCTCTTCTCTGGGATGCTGGTCCATATACTTGGAGATGTGTGAGATGTAACGTGTATGTTTTTATTTGATGTGCGTGTAAGTTCTTCCGATGTATGTCCACTGATATTAATTCATTGCGAGGACGAATGTGTCATACGTCGCGTGTATGAAATTATGTGGAGGAAGTAAATCGTATGTTACAAGTTTGTGATTGAAAGAAGCTTGTGTGGCCTTGTTTGATATGTTTGGATGAATAACCTACACGATAAGTTTCTACGCATACCTCCGTGAGTAATATTTCAAGCTTGATTTTATTATTTTTTTGTTTGATCTCTTTCGCTTTATTTTTCATTAATAAACCCCCATGTATTTTGACCCCGTTTTTTCATTTATCGGGAAGGGTTCTGGGTTCTTTCCGTCTCCCGCTCCTCCCTCTAGTTTAATTTGGTTCGAGTCCAGCTCCAGACTGTTTTAGTCTGTTCCAGCCCGTCCACGGCCTCGTCTCATGAGGCAAGTTGGTAAGTATTCACGGACCTGTTGGTGTGTGTATGCGTGCGTATGTATGTGTGTGCGTATGTGCGTGTGCGTGTCTACGGTAGCAGAGTGTGTGTAAGGTATGAGTGAGTGTGAGTGCGGGTGTGTGTGGCGGTAGATGGTAGCAGAGCGTGGTTCGTGGCTGGAAAGTTTCACCGAGGGGCTGATTCTCGGTGGAGCAGAGCTGGATTCTTTTAAAATTAAGTCCTCCTTTTTGTGTTTATACTGTGCCATGAATAAAATATATATTAATTGATGCTATTTCACAGCATACTTTCGTTAAATCTTGTGTATAACTTTGGTTGTGATTTTGTCATTGTTGACTGTTGCTCTTGCATTATTTATCTTATCTGTAAACAATGGAGAACATACAAGACAATGCGTGTGAAAATCCTCCCAGTGTTGATATGCAAAATAATTCAGGCACGTCTATGGAAGGTAATTCCATTCATTCAAACTCTGATCACAACAATGCGGGTATTACTGTAAACAATCGCCCTAATGAATTTATCTCTAGCATGGATGTTCATACTGTAAATCGCATTCCTCAGCCTATTGCGAGTGGGCCATCTCAATTTAATCCTGCGCTTGATGTTGTTCGAAAATGGAATTTGAAATTTTCCGGCGAAGAAAAAGGTTTCTCCGTGATTGAATTCTTAGAAAGGGTTGAAGACGTCGCTGCGTGTGCTTCTATGTCCCTAGACCTATTTGTCCCTGTCATCCCCGGTATGTTAGAGGGGCGTGCAAGTAAATGGTTCCGATTAAATAAATTTAAAGTCAAATGTTGGTCCGATTTCTCGAAGGAACTTAAAATTAGGTTTGGTCTATCAGACATGAATTTTGTTCTTAAACAAGAGATCCTACGGAGAACCCAAGGTCCTAACGAACCTATTGATGAATATGCGACTGGTATCCTTACCTTGTTTAACCGTCTTGATGTTGACATTCATGAGACTGAAATATTTGATACATTTTACCGTAATTTGGCTCCTAACTACAAACTCTTCATAAAGAGATGTGAGGTAAATTGTGTGGATGATATAATCAATCTAGGGCGCGAATACGAGTCTACTCTTCAACTGAATCACTTATATCAACCCCCTCCTCCACCCGATGCCTGTTCTTTCCCTGATACCGCCTGTCGCTCTGTGTCTAAATCGGTCTCCTTTGCCCAACCGCTCTCTTCAGCGTCATGCACTGATCGTTCTGATTACCGGTCAAAACCTCCTCACTCTTTAAATAAGATGGCAGGCAGTCTTCAAAATCAAAACGTACCCCGTAGGAGGATGTCTGGCTCCATTAAATGCTGGAATTGTGGGAAAGATGGGCACGTCTTCATGCAGTGTAACTCGAAGCCCCCAGTAAAATGCTGTCAGTGTGGCCTAGTTGGCGTATTTCGTGATATCTGTCCTCGATGCAATGGAAACCAGGGAAACTGATCCCGCACCCACGAGTTGGCCCGTCGTTGGTGCCCCAAACCTCTTCAAACCGCAAAGTTTGTGGTCTTCCCTTTGCGTCTCCTTGGGCCAAAATTATTTCCGGCTCGCGCTCGCTATATGCCCTTTTAGATACCGGATCCTCGAGTTCTTTCGTAAATCAGTCTGTGGTAGAAGGCATGGCTTTGAAACATCTTCGAGATAGTGAATGTTCCGCAACTTACGTGTCTGCCAATGGCCATCGTATGTGTCCCACCGGACGTGTTCGTATCCATTTCAAAATTCACAATTTTTCCTGGGACTGGAATTTTAACGTTGTTCCCGATTTGACTGTTCCCCTCATCCTTGGATCTGATTTCATGTTAGCCACCGGGTTATCTATCGATTTTATCAGCTGTTCATTTGCCTTTCGCTTTCGATCCAATGAAAACTTTCATTTCGAGGTTCCTTCTGGTAATAATCCGTTATGCCTTGTATCGAACGGCGTTCCCCTTATCGATCCATCCGATCTTTCCAATGACCAAGTCTCCGTGCTCAATGATCTTCTAAAAGATTTCCCTGAGGTACTTACTGCCAAATTAGGGTGTGCCAAAGAATTTTCGTACTGCATCGAACTGAAAGATCGTACTCCCGTCAGACACCCACCTTTCAGTTGCTCCCCTCCCAAGCTCGCCGCTATGAGAAAGTGTATCAATGAACTGCTGGAGAAAGGGGTCATTAGCCCATCAAAGTCTTCTTTTAGTAGCCCCGCCTTTCTGATTCCCAAAAAGGATGGCCAACCTCGTCTTGTGATTGACTATCGATCTTTGAATCGCAATGTTATATTCGACAGTTTCCCTCTCCCAACCATCGAATCTGCCCTGCAATCCTTCGGGAAGGCCCAGTTCTACTCTGTTTTCGACTTCAATTCTGCCTATTTCCAGATTCCTCTCGACCCTAGTTGCCGAGAATTTACGGCTTTTGCCACCCCCTTTGGCTTATATCAATTTAATAAAGTTCCCATGGGTATTTCAGTAGGCGGCCAAGCGCTGAGTCGCATTCTTGACTCCGTCTTCGGTGATTTAAAGTTCTCTTGTTTATTCTCGTATTTAGACGACGTCGTGATCTTTTCTGACACATTCGAGGAACATGTCGCTCATCTTCGCGAATTTTTCACTAGGTTGAAGAGGCACGGATTCACTGTCAATCCTGAGAAGGCATCTTTGTGTTCTAGAAGGATAAAGTTTTTAGGACATATCGTTTCCGGCTCCGGCATATCTGTTAATCCTGAGAGAGTGAAATGCATTCGTGAATTTCCCAGGCCAAAGAACCTACGAGCTGTCCGTAGATTTCTTGGCATGATTGGATTTTATTCTAGATTCATCCCCAACATTTCTGAAATCTCAGCCCCCCTGAACTCGCTGAAAAAGAAAAATGTTCGTTTCTTCTGGAGCGATGCTCAAGAGCAAGCTTTTTGCCAACTTAAAGACGCCCTCTGTCAAGCTCCCGTATTGCACAACCCTGACTTTAACGGGGAATTTGTCCTTCAGTGTGACGCTAGTGATATTGCTGTCTCTGCTGTATTGAACCAAAGACTGGAGAACGATCATCTCGCCCCCATTGCTTATTTCAGTAAGAAATTGCTCGACTCTGAAACCAGGTACTCCACGTACGAAAAAGAATGTCTGGCTGTTGTCCTTGGTGTGGAGAAATTTCACTCGTACCTCGAACACCGACATTTCTGGATTCATACTGATAACCAAGCACTATCTTGGATGGCTGCCAATGTCAAAAGGTTAGGGAGGACTGCTCGTTGGATTCTCCGACTGTCGTCTTATAATTTCACTGTTGTTCATGTAAGAGGTAAAGATAATATTGTTGCCGATTGTTTGTCGCGCATGTTTGAAGGTGGCGAGACAACTGATTACGAGATCGGGTGCAGCCCCGATAATCATCTTCCTGTCTGCATCCTTCGAAACTACCCCTTTAGTTTTACCGAATTGTCTGAATTCCAGAAGAAAGACGATGAATGTATCCGTCTAGCCGATAGACTTTCGAAGAAGGAACAAGGTTGGGAATCCTTTGAAATAAAAAGGGGCCTTTTGTGTTACAAAAGTCTTCACAACCGTACTTCTAAAATTTTCGTCCCCCAGAATCTGAGACCCATGATCTTAAATTATTATCACGATTCTCATTTAGGCGCTCATCTCGGTCAGTTAAAAACCTTTCATAAAATTTCCCGGAATTATTACTGGCCGAACCTAAAAAGGGAAGTCTTCGAGTATGTCAAAACCTGTGATGTTTGCCAAAAATGTAAGCCTGCTCAGAATACTCAGATCGGTTTTCATTCCGCCGACGTTGCCAATTCTCCTGGTGAGAAACTATTCATTGATTTCTTTGGACCCCTAACTCGATCTCAATCTGGCAACGTGGGTATCTTATCTGTTATCGACGGTTTTTCTAAATTCATTTGGCTGTTCCCAGTTCGTAAAATTAATTCTAACGTCACGGTGAATTTGTTAACTAAACACATCTTCGGAGTTTTTGGTCCACCTAGGACGCTTGTCTCTGACAATTCTTCGGTCTTTACCGGCGCTAAGTTCCGTAATTTATGCTTCTCCTGGGGTATAAAACATATCCGTCTGAGCCCTCATCACCCTCAACCGAACCTTGTTGAAAGATTTCATCGAAATCTAAAAATCTGTTTGTCTGCCTTCCATTATAACACCCAATCCCTTTGGGATTGCTATCTCTCTTTTTTCAGCCTAGGTTTCAACACTGCCATGCACGAGTCCAGCCGGTTCACTCCTGCCGAATTATTTTTGGGCAGGGTCCCCAACGATCCACTCTCTTTGAAATGGAATGTGGAGTATCTCTCCGAACCCTCCCGACGTCTGGATGTCCTGGAGAAATGGAAGATAGCCTCCGAGCAACTGATTAAAGCCAGAGACAGGGTGGCCCAGAGGTATAACAAGGGAAGAATGCCTGTGCCTTTCCGCGTCGGAGATCTGGTCCTGGTAAAGAGGTTCCCTGTCAGTTCTACCATGGATCACATTAGTAAAAAGCTGTGTCGAAAGTGGTCTGAGCCCAGAAGGATCACTGAGTTTCTGGGACCTGTTACGGTAAAAGTGGAGGATCTCTCCGGCCGTGTGCAATCAAAGGCGCACGTTTCCATGTTAAAAAAGTGTTACTCCAGAAGTTCGTAGCATTGATTTATTTAGCACCCTTAAGATGTATTGGACTTGATAATATGGAGTTAACTTTGACTTGTTGCAAGCACGTATGCTTATATTGTTTTGTGTTTCAGGTAATGATTGCCCTGTGAGAAACACTTGTATCGTGAGGAAAAGAAACGTATTGATAGCTCGACCAAATTCCTTCGAAATCCACCCTCAGTGACTGAGAAGAGGTCGGAGTGTAATGGGATACTGTGGTCTGAACTTGTTTAATTCACTGGATTATTAATCGACAGATACATATGTTTGCCTGACTTGCCATAACTCTCCTTGGAGTCAATTATCGCTCGGTGAAAGGACACTGACGCCTGCATAATTCTTAATGGATCTGTGTTTGATAACGAAAGGACGTTTATTATATTGTATATCTTCAAAATAAGGTGTAATTATGATGTGTGCATAGATGTTTTCATATTCTGTTGTCCATTTTTAATGCCTGATGTTATTGTTAAATTGATACGCTCAGTTATAGGGTGTGTACACACTTAGTGTTAAGTTTCGCCCGTGGTAAAATGAGCCCTTCTTGCCTGATCACCAAGTAAGGACTCATTTTCGAGGGGGTGTGGGGAAGATGTGCCGCACCAAGTTTCCCTTGGTGGCGCACTTCTCTGTATGTTATACATTCTTTGACCGCTATCGACCTTTCGGTCGATTTATTCCCTGGACGTGACGTATGACTCGTTTTCTCCTTGACAGAGTGCGCTTCCGGCCATCAGCCGAAGTGCCCTCTTCGTCAGTCTCGTGTCCGCCTTCTTTGAATTAAGTTCGCAGGACGGTTGTAGCCGACATGGCGGTCGACACAACAATGTACTTTTTGAGATACGAGATCTTTGACCTGTGCCGTTTACTTTTCCTTCAGTATATTTATCTGCTTGAATGCCCGGCTCTTTATCTCGGTCGCTATTTGGTGACTACCTAATGCTCTCAGCAACGCCCGACTATTAAGGTAACCTTTTTTTTTTGGCTTGCTATGGTTGCGTGGGCTTATTAGTTATGTACATTTAACCGTTAATGCTGCATTTTGTCTTATTGATAGTTTTCTCTGATCTTGTGTGTTCTGTTTTTTGTGTGACTTAAACCCGTAAGGATGGAGGATGGTTTTAGTCAGTGGTGTGTTTGTTTGGCGTGTATGTGGTCTGAAGTTCGAGACCTATTGCCATTTATTTTTATTCGTCGATTCTCTCATGGCCGAGCTCTTGATGCGTGACGTTGTGTTTGACGCTATGACTGGTATTCATGTTCGTCCGTGGTGAGGCGATATGAATACGTTGCAAGCGTGATGGTTACGATGAAGCTACTGTGAATTATGTGAGGATGTGCTTTGCCTTCATGCGGCAATCCTTTGTTATTTTACGCGTCTTGTATTGAGCTCATGAGTCCATGAAAGCACTTGTCTTGCTATGCGGACCTCTCTGTGTTCGTTATGTGTCTGGACAAAACTGATTATTCTACCCGTATACATTTCTTTTGGGTCTCTATGGTGTGTGTGTGTACGTGTGGTTGTGCTGTATGCCTGCCTGATTAACAGCATTCTCCTTTTCTTACAGTGTTATTTTTTTTAGTATTATTTACATTTTCTTATTTTCATTCCTCAGGCTATTTGCTGGCCTAATTATATATTTACGTTTGTTGCTTTCATTTGAATGAGTCTTCCTTCATTGTTAGCATTGTTTACTCGCCTCGTAACTATGGCAGCCATATTTATTCTTTATTTTTTTTCTTTCTGGGATGCTGTGTTTTTCAAACGGGGGATTGTTGCGTGATGGATCTCTTCTCTGGGATGCTGGTCCATATACTTGGAGATGTGTGAGATGTAACGTGTATGTTTTTATTTGATGTGCGTGTAAGTTCTTCCGATGTATGTCCACTGATATTAATTCATTGCGAGGACGAATGTGTCATACGTCGCGTGTATGAAATTATGTGGAGGAAGTAAATCGTATGTTACAAGTTTGTGATTGAAAGAAGCTTGTGTGGCCTTGTTTGATATGTTTGGATGAATAACCTACACGATAAGTTTCTACGCATACCTCCGTGAGTAATATTTCAAGCTTGATTTTATTATTTTTTTGTTTGATCTCTTTCGCTTTATTTTTCATTAATAAACCCCCATGTATTTTGACCCCGTTTTTTCATTTATCGGGAAGGGTTCTGGGTTCTTTCCGTCTCCCGCTCCTCCCTCTAGTTTAATTTGGTTCGAGTCCAGCTCCAGACTGTTTTAGTCTGTTCCAGCCCGTCCACGGCCTCGTCTCATGAGGCAAGTTGGTAAGTATTCACGGACCTGTTGGTGTGTGTATGCGTGCGTATGTATGTGTGTGCGTATGTGCGTGTGCGTGTCTACGGTAGCAGAGTGTGTGTAAGGTATGAGTGAGTGTGAGTGCGGGTGTGTGTGGCGGTAGATGGTAGCAGAGCGTGGTTCGTGGCTGGAAAGTTTCACCGAGGGGCTGATTCTCGGTGGAGCAGAGCTGGATTCTTTTAAAATTAAGTCCTCCTTTTTGTGTTTATACTGTGCCATGAATAAAATATATATTAATTGATGCTATTTCACAGCATACTTTCGTTAAATCTTGTGTATAACTTTGGTTGTGATTTTGTCATTGTTGACTGTTGCTCTTGCATTATTTATCTTATCTGTAAACAATGGAGAACATACAAGACAATGCGTGTGAAAATCCTCCCAGTGTTGATATGCAAAATAATTCAGGCACGTCTATGGAAGGTAATTCCATTCATTCAAACTCTGATCACAACAATGCGGGTATTACTGTAAACAATCGCCCTAATGAATTTATCTCTAGCATGGATGTTCATACTGTAAATCGCATTCCTCAGCCTATTGCGAGTGGGCCATCTCAATTTAATCCTGCGCTTGATGTTGTTCGAAAATGGAATTTGAAATTTTCCGGCGAAGAAAAAGGTTTCTCCGTGATTGAATTCTTAGAAAGGGTTGAAGACGTCGCTGCGTGTGCTTCTATGTCCCTAGACCTATTTGTCCCTGTCATCCCCGGTATGTTAGAGGGGCGTGCAAGTAAATGGTTCCGATTAAATAAATTTAAAGTCAAATGTTGGTCCGATTTCTCGAAGGAACTTAAAATTAGGTTTGGTCTATCAGACATGAATTTTGTTCTTAAACAAGAGATCCTACGGAGAACCCAAGGTCCTAACGAACCTATTGATGAATATGCGACTGGTATCCTTACCTTGTTTAACCGTCTTGATGTTGACATTCATGAGACTGAAATATTTGATACATTTTACCGTAATTTGGCTCCTAACTACAAACTCTTCATAAAGAGATGTGAGGTAAATTGTGTGGATGATATAATCAATCTAGGGCGCGAATACGAGTCTACTCTTCAACTGAATCACTTATATCAACCCCCTCCTCCACCCGATGCCTGTTCTTTCCCTGATACCGCCTGTCGCTCTGTGTCTAAATCGGTCTCCTTTGCCCAACCGCTCTCTTCAGCGTCATGCACTGATCGTTCTGATTACCGGTCAAAACCTCCTCACTCTTTAAATAAGATGGCAGGCAGTCTTCAAAATCAAAACGTACCCCGTAGGAGGATGTCTGGCTCCATTAAATGCTGGAATTGTGGGAAAGATGGGCACGTCTTCATGCAGTGTAACTCGAAGCCCCCAGTAAAATGCTGTCAGTGTGGCCTAGTTGGCGTATTTCGTGATATCTGTCCTCGATGCAATGGAAACCAGGGAAACTGATCCCGCACCCACGAGTTGGCCCGTCGTTGGTGCCCCAAACCTCTTCAAACCGCAAAGTTTGTGGTCTTCCCTTTGCGTCTCCTTGGGCCAAAATTATTTCCGGCTCGCGCTCGCTATATGCCCTTTTAGATACCGGATCCTCGAGTTCTTTCGTAAATCAGTCTGTGGTAGAAGGCATGGCTTTGAAACATCTTCGAGATAGTGAATGTTCCGCAACTTACGTGTCTGCCAATGGCCATCGTATGTGTCCCACCGGACGTGTTCGTATCCATTTCAAAATTCACAATTTTTCCTGGGACTGGAATTTTAACGTTGTTCCCGATTTGACTGTTCCCCTCATCCTTGGATCTGATTTCATGTTAGCCACCGGGTTATCTATCGATTTTATCAGCTGTTCATTTGCCTTTCGCTTTCGATCCAATGAAAACTTTCATTTCGAGGTTCCTTCTGGTAATAATCCGTTATGCCTTGTATCGAACGGCGTTCCCCTTATCGATCCATCCGATCTTTCCAATGACCAAGTCTCCGTGCTCAATGATCTTCTAAAAGATTTCCCTGAGGTACTTACTGCCAAATTAGGGTGTGCCAAAGAATTTTCGTACTGCATCGAACTGAAAGATCGTACTCCCGTCAGACACCCACCTTTCAGTTGCTCCCCTCCCAAGCTCGCCGCTATGAGAAAGTGTATCAATGAACTGCTGGAGAAAGGGGTCATTAGCCCATCAAAGTCTTCTTTTAGTAGCCCCGCCTTTCTGATTCCCAAAAAGGATGGCCAACCTCGTCTTGTGATTGACTATCGATCTTTGAATCGCAATGTTATATTCGACAGTTTCCCTCTCCCAACCATCGAATCTGCCCTGCAATCCTTCGGGAAGGCCCAGTTCTACTCTGTTTTCGACTTCAATTCTGCCTATTTCCAGATTCCTCTCGACCCTAGTTGCCGAGAATTTACGGCTTTTGCCACCCCCTTTGGCTTATATCAATTTAATAAAGTTCCCATGGGTATTTCAGTAGGCGGCCAAGCGCTGAGTCGCATTCTTGACTCCGTCTTCGGTGATTTAAAGTTCTCTTGTTTATTCTCGTATTTAGACGACGTCGTGATCTTTTCTGACACATTCGAGGAACATGTCGCTCATCTTCGCGAATTTTTCACTAGGTTGAAGAGGCACGGATTCACTGTCAATCCTGAGAAGGCATCTTTGTGTTCTAGAAGGATAAAGTTTTTAGGACATATCGTTTCCGGCTCCGGCATATCTGTTAATCCTGAGAGAGTGAAATGCATTCGTGAATTTCCCAGGCCAAAGAACCTACGAGCTGTCCGTAGATTTCTTGGCATGATTGGATTTTATTCTAGATTCATCCCCAACATTTCTGAAATCTCAGCCCCCCTGAACTCGCTGAAAAAGAAAAATGTTCGTTTCTTCTGGAGCGATGCTCAAGAGCAAGCTTTTTGCCAACTTAAAGACGCCCTCTGTCAAGCTCCCGTATTGCACAACCCTGACTTTAACGGGGAATTTGTCCTTCAGTGTGACGCTAGTGATATTGCTGTCTCTGCTGTATTGAACCAAAGACTGGAGAACGATCATCTCGCCCCCATTGCTTATTTCAGTAAGAAATTGCTCGACTCTGAAACCAGGTACTCCACGTACGAAAAAGAATGTCTGGCTGTTGTCCTTGGTGTGGAGAAATTTCACTCGTACCTCGAACACCGACATTTCTGGATTCATACTGATAACCAAGCACTATCTTGGATGGCTGCCAATGTCAAAAGGTTAGGGAGGACTGCTCGTTGGATTCTCCGACTGTCGTCTTATAATTTCACTGTTGTTCATGTAAGAGGTAAAGATAATATTGTTGCCGATTGTTTGTCGCGCATGTTTGAAGGTGGCGAGACAACTGATTACGAGATCGGGTGCAGCCCCGATAATCATCTTCCTGTCTGCATCCTTCGAAACTACCCCTTTAGTTTTACCGAATTGTCTGAATTCCAGAAGAAAGACGATGAATGTATCCGTCTAGCCGATAGACTTTCGAAGAAGGAACAAGGTTGGGAATCCTTTGAAATAAAAAGGGGCCTTTTGTGTTACAAAAGTCTTCACAACCGTACTTCTAAAATTTTCGTCCCCAGAATCTGAGACCCATGATCTTAAATTATTATCACGATTCTCATTTAGGCGCTCATCTCGGTCAGTTAAAAACCTTTCATAAAATTTCCCGGAATTATTACTGGCCGAACCTAAAAAGGGAAGTCTTCGAGTATGTCAAAACCTGTGATGTTTGCCAAAAATGTAAGCCTGCTCAGAATACTCAGATCGGTTTTCATTCCGCCGACGTTGCCAATTCTCCTGGTGAGAAACTATTCATTGATTTCTTTGGACCCCTAACTCGATCTCAATCTGGCAACGTGGGTATCTTATCTGTTATCGACGGTTTTTCTAAATTCATTTGGCTGTTCCCAGTTCGTAAAATTAATTCTAACGTCACGGTGAATTTGTTAACTAAACACATCTTCGGAGTTTTTGG